>NC_080740.1:83474974-84099974 GCF_020826845.1 Diceros bicornis minor | reverse complement strand
TGCAGTGGTAGCTCCTCCAGAGCCCACCTCAAACCATCATGCTTCTCAGCCTGGGTCCTGAGACCCCCTGACAAAACGGTGAGATCTAGTTTGGGTTTCAACTTAAAATTCCACAGTTAATTTCCCTGAACATTTAAGATCATGAGATCCAGCAGCCTGTCTGTCCGTTTCATCGCACCAGTAAACAAATAAGACTAAGATAAAACACAACACTCGTTCTTGTCCATTCGTCCCTGCAACAGCCTTGTAGATAGGTGCAGAAGTATATTAATCTACACAGTCTCCCTTCCTGGCAACCAGGCAATGGTCACCTGGCTGAAGAAGCAGCAGGACTGGTGATGATGACATCCTTTTTTCCATCTTAGTATTAAAGACCTCTCCTTCCCAAATTCTTGGAATTCCCAAGAATTTCCTGAATTCTTTTAAAGTCTGGCTCATTCTTTTGACAAGACCCCCATACATGTGGGTCCAGTCAAACTTGCATGGCTGAGCAAACTACTACAGTAATATAATTAAGTAATTGCTACCTACACTTGGGAATGAGAGGTAGGTTGGCAAGGCTCATATTCCTTCTCGTTAAATTCTCCACCAGCCTGCGGTTGGATTGATGCTGCTCAGAAAAGGGATCCTAAAGCTCAACCCGCATTCAGAGAAGAAGGCATTTCATAATCCCCGTTGCTGAATATCAGCTGTCTGGGTTAGCATCTTTGCAGAGCGCAGCATCCTATGTGAACGTGGGATGTACGTACCCCACTGCAAATTGAGACTAATTGAGCAAACCACTCCAACAGTTTCACCTCCCCTGTCACAGCGCTGCAGTGCACAAAGCTATTTCAGTAAGAGCGAGAGGGAAATTTGGCAAGGAATCTTGGCTTACACTATTTAAGTCTTGGAATGTCATTCAAGATGTTCTTGTTCTGTTTCTAGTGTAATGTTTAAACCCACAAAATGAGACCAGAATCTATAATGTTAAATTAGAATTAAGATAAATACACTTGTCATACTTAAGAAGCCACATTTCAATAAGATATGCTACTACTGGCTAAGAGCCACAGATCTTTCTGTATCCACACAATCAACTCTCAGTTGGCCCCAACAATGGAAAAGAACAGCACAGAGGATAACCCAATAAAGCAAAATCATTCAGGATCTCTTATATAATTTTATCTTGTAGTAGAGCTTCCATCTTAATTTGCTTTGCTTACGCTAATTTTCAAATTAATTTATACTCTCGGGCAGCATGCTAGAATGAAAATAATCCTTTTCCCAGAATTAAGAGACCTAGGCAACAGAACAGTCTATTTCCTAATCTTGGACAAATTACTTAAATTTTGGGGGCCTGTTTGTCCATTCTCGAATGGAGATATAAACACCTACTCTACCTACTTCATAAGCTCTGTGCACGTTCCAACATCAAAGGAGCAGCATGACCCAGACCCGAGCTGGGTCATTTGTCAAAGTTAGCCTGGAATGATGAAGAGCTGTCTGAGGTAACTCACACAAAAAGCATAATCCAACCCTTGCATAATTAAGACGTGCATGTTGTCATACACTCACACTGATACTGAATTAAACGAATTCGGGATTGGAAAATGTTGACATTTCTAGAAATAAAACCAAACGAGGCTATAATGATTCTATACCAAAGCACAACGCAGCACTGTTCGGGCCACTGACCTGAAACTGGGAAGGAGGTATCTTCTGAAAACTGAACATTTAAAATCGTTAGGAGGGAAACAGATTCAGTAAACACCTTCCTGCTAAACAAAAATGATCATCTCTACGTTTAAAAAAAAAAAACACACATCTACATATACCAAAACTCTATACTCATCTACTCATGTGAAAATCGCTTCTTTGTAAAATATTATGTAACATCTACCATGCTATTCTACAGAAATGCTGTACTTGAGGTTATACGGTTTTATGGAGAGATATTAATTTAGCAAAAACTACTTTTATAAAATTGAAAGGAAAAAGACCAATATATCAACTTAAGTTGCAGGAGTTTATGTAGCTGCTTTCTCTGTAGTTAAAAGAAAAGTGCATACTCAACTATACTTGGAACACAATACCAGCTCATCTGTAGACCACCTTCTTAAAGACTATGTACTAACGTAAGGTTTTGTAAATTTCTAAAATGTTTTAAATGGGATATTATCTTTTGCAATAAACTTACATATTTTTCCTAGGTTTTAAGACTCCATTACTAGCTTGGGTGGATCTGGGTTCTAAAATTTAAACTTAGAAAGCTGGCCTGGTGGTGTAGTGATTAAGTTTGTGCGCTCCATTTCGGCAGCCCAGGGTTCACGGGTTCGGATCCTGGGCACAGACCTACACACCACTCATCAAGCCACGCTGTTGCAGTGTCCCACATACAAAAGAGAGGAAGAGTGGACACATGTTAGCTCAGGGACCATCTTCCTCAAGCAAAAAGAGGAAGATTGGCAACAGATGTTAGCTCAGGGGCTAATCTTCCTCACCAAAAATGTTAAATAAATAAATAAAAATAAAATAAAATTTAAACTTAAGAAGGATGCCTCAGTGGTCCTAATGACAAGGATAGTTTTCATGATAATTGCTTCTATATGTTTTCCAGGGAAACAAATAAGCAAAGAACAGATTCAATACTCAGAGCCACAATGATCCCAGGAAGCCCCACACGTCCTGGGAGCAAGGGAGGCTGTGTGAAACAGTGGAACAGCTTCCAGCCAATCAAGCGGATACACATTTATGATTTTCATCATTATTCTGCCCTCACATCTGAACTATAATCTATTCAATATTTTTATTTAATTATTTTTCCCATAATTTTCTTCCTTAAAAGGCAACTTTACATCATCACCATGAGGAAAACCAATATGATGTTCCAAAAATGGAAGATGAAATCAAGACAATTTTATTCAATTCTTGCTAGTGACTATTGAGTATTGAAGGCACTAAGCTTGAGGCCAGCTCTTTGTTAAAAAGGGAAATTAGCAAATATTCAACACGTGCTAAAGCCACTTAACACCAAACACATTTTCTACTTGACTAATCAGGATGTTTGAGAGAATTGAAAAGAAAACAACTTTCCCATCATATGATTCAATTTTTCTTTCCTGCATTGTCCATGAGCCATCAAAAACCAACTTGTTTACCAATTTAGGGGAAAAAAAAAAAACTGGACAGAGAATCAGAAGTCTTGAATTTGATACTATTTTTCAACCTTCTTTTTGCTGTGACCTTGGTAAGGTTAACCTCTGTGAGCCTCTGATTCCTTTCCTTATAACGCTGAACATAACCCTTGCCTTACAAGGGTGTCCTGACAATTAAGTGGGAGAAAGCCCTGAGCACAATATACGGCACACAACAGGTGCTCAATAAATGCGTGTTCATTCGTTTGTTGATTGAAGTAATTGGGAGAGAGGTCAGAAGATGCCTTCATGGGGCTGCAGTGGTTTTTCAGAAAGAGGCTTGAGATTTTTCTCAGGGCAAAAAGCGGTGTTGGTAAGGAAAGAACTCCTCCTGGCCTTATTAAGACCAGGAACCATGACAATGAATGTTAAGTAACAAAGTTCTCAGTGATCCAGGAGAATACGCAGGCATATAAAGCACAGCACAGCACTCTGGGGAATGAAGGATTCTTGTTGCGTGGAATCAAATATCCTAGAAGCGAAAGGCATTGCAAGAGCCGGGCCCTCGCCATTTTAAGCAGGAGGCAGTTAAGTAAGGATGGTGCTTCGTCCCAGTGCTTGTAGCAACCACGTGGGTTAGTCAGCGTTGGGAGCAATGTAATTGGTGGGTGGAATGTGTGAGGGCCTACCAGACATCACGACTCAGGGCAGTTCCAGGAACCACTGATGCTAGACTTGAGACCTGTTCTGACCTCCAGGTGCAGTTTCTTCATTAACTGAGCAGAGGCCTCAACACAGCCTTCACTTGAAAAGGCTCTCACTGTAAGCTGCTCAAGGCAACTCACTGTCTGCTAAAAACGTACTTCTTTTTGTAAGTTCCAAGAAACATAGATGTTTTATGATCGTAATGTCCTTCAAGCATGGCTTGCAATAAAAAGAGCTGAGGGACAAATCCACACCCAACACCGTTCCTGTTTGGCACAAACCATGTCTGACGGGCTTAATGGTCATAACCCCCTTTCCAGTACTTTCATCTAAACTTCCTCCCCATCTTCTTTCAACCAATTAACAGCCTGAATTCCTGTTGATCATGTCTACCACCCCTACTCCTATGGTTTCCCAAATCTATGATTTCTTCCTGCCTCCTACAGGACCCTCAGTCCATGAAGAGCAAACTTAGAGCTTGGGTTCCTCATTGCCAGACTAAGGCAGGTTCCAAGGTAAGCATGCCTTTCCCCTATTGGTATCCTGCTCCAAACCCCCTTCTCTCTCAGCTGGCCCCCACAGAGTCATCACGACTGGTCTCTCACATGCACTCCCTTTCCCTTCCAGCACATTCTCCATGCAGCAGTGAAGCAATCATTGCAAAATTTAGATCTGAACCATGTCACATTCTGGCTGAAAACTATTCAATGGCTTCCCAATAACTTAGGAAGTAAGACCAGGTCTGTCGCTAGAGCCCAGAGGGCCCCACTGGCCTCTCCTGTGGAAGCTCTCATCACAGGCCCATGTGCTGTTGCTCTCCAGTCACATTGAGTCTCCCTGTGTTCCTCAGACCCATCATGCAACACTCCCTAAAGGATCTGTGCACACTTTTCCTTTTGCCTGGAGTAATCTCTGCCATGCCCAGTTTCCACCCTCCCTGCCCAGTTTCCAGCTCTGTTGGGACTTCCCAGGTAAGACTTTCCATGACTACCACCAGCACTGCCCCAGACCACACCAAATACCCCTCTTATATGCTCACCTGACACCAGGGACTCCTCCATCAAAGGCCTTGGCACAGTTGTCCTTATACATATACTTGTGTCATTCTTTGATGAATGTATTTCTCTTTCATTAGCCTATAATCTTCCTGAGGTAGGAATCCTGCTTATTTTTATTCACCTTTGTATCTCCAGCACTTAGCACAATGGGATTCAAATATTTGTTGCAAGAATAAATTAATGAATGAATTGGATCTAGTGGAAAGACAGGAAGAAATGATTCCCGGGTTTTTTCTCTGTCAGTCCTCACATGGCGCTGGCACACTGGTGGGTACAGGCTCTGTCTGTGCTCCCAGGAGCATCCAGCTTTCCACTAATTAGAGCCTTCAGCAGCTAAAGTGCCCAGGGCTTCTAATTCCACTGTGGTCCACATGGCATTCAGGACCCAGGAACATCAAGCCACGGCCATCCTGCCCTACGGCCACCTCCCAACACCTTTATCCTGCATACTGACAGCCCAGCTTAACCTTGTTTCTGAACAAATTGCCCTCATAATTAAATCCCAATGCATTTTGCACATTTTACCAAGATACTGCCTTACCATATGAAAGAGAAAATTAGTTTTGAAATTAAAGCAGATTGTTAACTATTTTCGCTATAATGTTTCCATTAAAATGCCAGAATTTATTACATGTGACCTCGTCCACTTCAGACAAAATGCAATTTAAAGGAGACAGGGTCTGTCTAACTAAAGAAGCATTTTGGGCAGAGCATTTTGCCTTGACTTACACCACAACGAAAATGAAAAGACAACAAACATCACGCCAAAGAATTATTTGCACCAAAGTAAATAAAAGCTTTATTCTCATGAATGGCTTTCACAAATTCTCAGAATCCATAACTATATTATATTAAATTTCACTCAAATGAAACCTGTATTTTTTTTCTCCTGGCAAAACCTCAATATATATATTTTTAAATCATCAGCTAAGCACGGTGACCTCTCCTGGGTGCCGGGGCTTGGTTTCCCAGGTAGCAGGGTTGTGATACCCTGGTTATGCTGACAGAAAAAGCCTTCTTTCTCCAGAGCCAAAGGGGCTGAGTCATTTAATTGTCGAAAGCGAGAGTGGTTCGGAGAGCTCTTCAGCAGAGCACGCCAGCCCCACGGACCCCAACCCCACATGCAGGATGAGCACATGCCCTTTCCTGATTCGCCCCCCCTGGATGTCACACCCCCTCCGTTTCACCCCCTTAATTAACGCCGTCCTTGTTATTCTCTTGTGTTGATTATTGTCCTCAATTATAGCTATTTCCATTTTTCTCCCCCTTTGCCCAGTGTACATTCAATGTCCTGAGAGGAGGAATTGCTTTCCTCGCCTTGTAAAGTCTGAAGTCCAGGAAGTCTTTGTTGGAGTGAAATGAAAGACTTCCACCTCATGAGCCCTCGTCTGTGCCATGTGGCCCGCTGCACTGGCCTTCCCCCAAGTCTACTTTCCCTTACCATTTACCAGCCCCCTCAGATCCAGCCTCCTCCCCGCTGGCTGGGGATCTCTCTAAGATACACATCTGGCCGTGTCATTCCCTGGCTTTTATATCTCAAATCACACCCCACCACCATCCTAGAGCATAAAATTCCTCCCACAGCAAACAAGGTTCCTTACAATCGGAATCCTACCCAGTATGTGGAGCCTAACTTCCTACTACTCCACTTTCCCCTATACCAATCTCCTTACCACTTTCCAAAAAGTCAGAGACTATTATATATCAGTGACTTAGCACATGCTGTTCCTCTACCTGGGACACTGTTCCATTACTTTTCTTCTTTGCGAAATAATTTTCATTTTGTGAGAATAAAGGAATAGTAGCCATATTGCTAATTATGATAATAAAGGCCCTACCTTCTTGGGGCTATTATTAAATAGTTTGCTTTCATTATCTTATTTATTCCTCAAAAAATTACTGCAAGATAGCCTATGATTACCTCCATTTTCCAGAAGAATAATCAAGACTTGGAGGGAGATGAGTAATTTGTCAAAGTCCACAAGTATGAAGTGGTGAAGGCTGGAGTTCTTTCAAGGTCTGACAAACTCAGGAGCTTGGCTCTTAACTCCTAAGCCAGACAGCAAGTTGCAATTTAAATGTCACCTCCTCTCTGTCACTTTTTCTGATCATCCCCTGCCCCTGCCACGGGATTAGTCACTCCATCCTCTGTGGGCTCACAGCGCTTTGTATACAGGCTGCTGCTTATACTATCTTGGCATTTCTTTTGTCAATCTCTCATACTCTTCTCCACCAGGGAGCAAAGTCCTGGGGGACAGGAATTGCCATTTGCATCTCTGGGACCCTCCAAGAGTTTATCACGTTGCCTGAGGTGCTGTGAATGCTTCATATATGTTTGTTGAATGAGTTAGAAGAAAATCCGGAGATGAAAACGCTAAGAGGAAAAACAGTCCAAGGTAGAGAGAGACAGATTGAGACAAGGCCAGGAGTCCTGACGTCTGCCCCTGATTTTCTGCACAATTTTGAATAAGTACCTTCACCTCAATCTCCCACCTCTGTCTTTAAAATAAAACCATCTGCCTTTCTGACTTCACAGGCTGTTTAGAAGAGAAGTGAAATTATATACATGAAAATGCTTCAGTAAGTTTGAGTAACTCATTAATTCCTATTTTTAAAGAAACAGTGTTTGATGGTTTTTTTCCTGATTATAAAAGGAAAGCAAAATCATTTCAGAAAGGATGAAACTACAGAAATGTACAAATTGTGTGTCCTTTAAGCAGAAGATACCAACATAATTTTAGCTTCAGAACGGAGTCCCTGGGTCTGACCTCTAGGAGATCCAGGGCCTCTGGTGAGGGGCCACATTTCTTCTTTCCCTGACCTCCAGGATCCCTGATGACTTTTTTGTTGTTGTTATATTTCTGTAACCCTTTCTATTTAAGTCATAGAATGTTCTCATTTATTAAAAAAATCATCACAAATATTAATGGCTGCACACATGCATCACTGTATGAAAGTAGCACAAATCTAGAAAAATGGGTTCTAATTTTTTTTGGTGAGAAAGATTGTCCCTGAGCTAACATGTACTGCCAGTCTTCCTCTATTTTGTACGTGGGACACCACCACAGCATGGCTTGAGGAGTGGTGTAGGTCCGTGCCCGGGATCCAAACCTGCAAATCCCAGGCAGCTCAAGTGGCAAGTGCGAACTTAACCACTAGGCCAACAGGCCGGCCCCTGGGTTCTGATTTTGAAGGATCATTTGACAGAATTAATTCCTTCAAGTCACTTAAAAAGGCAAGTGTCCCAGGCAGGGACGACACGGCCCAGAGACTTGTGGGGAAGCCTGTTTCACTGGCACCTGTTCCAACAGGGTTTCTCCATGGGCAGCTCCATCCCTCAACAACACTCCCAGGGAAGGACACTCCGTGATGGAATTTCTCCTCTGGTCTGGGATTCGAGCCTCTGTAGCAGACATATGGGGGCTGGTTGCAACTCAAGGGGGCTTTATTCATAACCCAGCCATAGCAACAGTTTAATGTTACTTCACAAATCCAGGAAAGCTCCCAAGTCAGGGCCATAAAATAGTTGCAATCTGATTCATCACACTGTGTCACAGTAGGAGAAAACCACGGCACTCAAGAGGAACAATATGGCTCTTATTTACCAAGGGCCTGCTGTGTGTTAAGCCCTTCATGGCCATGGGATTGACAGGTAACAACCACAATTAGCCCCATTTTACAGACAAGGAAAGTGAAGCAGAAAACTGTGAAGTGAGGAGGCTGTCTAGCAGTGGAATAAGGCCTCCTCACTCTTTGAGGAAAGGAGGACCAGTTCCCAGCCAGTGAAATCCTTTCAAACTCCATACCTTGTGCCCCAACTCCATAGCCCTTAGAAAGCAATGTTCGGTGTGAGGGTGCTCAGCCAACGGCCAGACAGCAGACATTCTAAAGTTCTCAAGTATCTAAAGTTCTCCAAGGACAAGAGGAAGCTGGCCTCTCTTTCAGTGCCTAGAAATAGGACAGGAGATACAGCGGAGTCTTACCTTTAAGAACACACTTTAAATGACTTGTTCAAAATCAGATCTGTCCAGCTCCACTAACAGAAGCCGAGAGGCACTCATATATTTTGAAGTAATTTCATTAGGATGATGAGGTACTGGTCATGCATTTCCAAGTACTCACTTGTACAATTCCCAGACTTGATCTCTGCCTCTCCCTCTCTGGGTGCAGACAATAGCAGCCACTGGGTGGCCAGCGGAGCAAGGGAGCCAGCATGGGCCCCAGCTTCTGCAGGGCCTGAGCTCACCTCCTGCAGAACCACGAGCATGTGCTCCTGAGCCACGTGTGAAACTGTGATGGCAGCAGCAGCGTGTGTATTATGTAGGAGCTCTCTCCTCAGAGCAAAGATCTGCTAGAGCGGGCAGACCAGGGAGAATGCCGTAGCTGTTTTAACAAATTTAGGAACCTCACATTTCCTCAAAATTTCCATTTCTGTGGTTCATCATGGAACAGAAGGAAGGTCTGGAAAATGAAACCAGTTCTTTTAATGCCCCAGCTCTCAAACTTTAATTTGTCTAAAAGAATTCTACCACACAGGGCTAGTACAGTATTTGCGGATTTTATATTAAAAAGATCCTTAAGGGAAAACCTAACATGAAACAAATATTTTCTCATCTTATTTTTTTATATCAATTCTTTTAAAGCTAGACATTAATTAGTACTTTTAATTAGTTTGTTTTTCCTATTCATTCACTCCCAGAGCTTGGATAAGTGCCTGCTACATGCCAAGCCATGGTCCTATAGACAGGAACCTCAACAATAATAGGACACAGTCCCTTTCCTCAAGAATCTTAGGCTACTGTGGAACATAGATAGGTAAAGAGAAAATTCCATTATGACATGGTAATGCTGTAATTGAAAAATGTACAAAGAACAATGAGGTCACTGAAGAAAGATGATCTTGAGGAATGAGGGAAGGTTTCACAGACTAGGAGATGGAGATAAGGCAAGAAATGCTACTCCCACTTACAATGCCCTGACCCTCCCTCTCCACCAATTCAAATTGTTCATGTCATTCAAGAACGAGACCCAGTTCCATGAAGTCTACCTTGACAACTGACTTCTGCCCACATATGCTATAGGTTCCTTGGGAGTTGAGACATTAATCCATTTTTTGCGTATATATTTTAGGCTAAGTGCTCCTTGATGTGCAGTTACCAAAATCCCTATTAAAGCAAAGCTTCCCCACCCATAGGACACATGCATCATCCACATCACCACATCAAGCAGCAACCAAGCGACCCCAGGTTAATGATGCCACCTTTTGGTTACCAACTGGAATTTTGGGTCTCTTGTATAATGTTTATTTTCTTTCCTAACCTGATTCACCTCCTGATCTCTTCCTAACACGCGTGAGCGCGCGCGCGCGCGCGCACACACACACACACACACACACACACACACTTTCTCTCAGAAATTTTCTCAATTAATTTTATCTCAGGAAAACAATTTCTCAGACATATATAGCAAAATGCTTCAGAATGTGGGCTTTGAACTCTGTAGACCTGGGTATGGAATCTGGCTTCCTCCTTCCTGGGCATGTGATGCTGGGCCAGGAACTTAAACCCTCTGATTGCTACTCCTTTTTGAGACAGGATGATAATTTTTGCCGACCTCGCAGATTAAATGTGATAATGCACTTAAAGTACCATCTCTGTCATATAACAAGTACTCCGGAAATGTTAACTGTTATTATTACTGACACACGCATCCTCTGAAGAGAATGAATGCATCCTCCCCCATTCCTTTTCCATTTGGTCCAGTTATTCAACAACAATTCTCTCTCCTCCTTACTCTCTGAGTCTAATCACGACATAAAGGTCATAATAGTAACACTTTATAGGGATAATGAAAATACCACTTACATGTTAAGGAAAGGACTGATGGTTTGTATGTAAATAAAATAGATAGCAGAAATCTTTCATTCCTTCAGCAGACGTTCACTGAGGTCATCCTGTATGCCAGGAACCCAGTGTTTACTAGAGATGCAGAAGTGATGAAGATGGACACAGCTCTGCAGCACTGGGAAGGACGTTCTCATGACAGTATGATACGTACATGGGGGAGGTTCAGGCTGAAGAAAGCAGAGAGGTCCAAACTTGGTTGAGTGGAATGTGGGTCAAGACGTGCCTCCCAGGCCAAGACATGGGGAGGAAGAGGAGATTCTGAAGGTAGAAGGTCTTGGAAAGAAAGGTAAGAGGAGTATGCTCTCGACAGAGAGAATGGCATGCAGGAGGGACAGAGAAAAGTCTGGGACTAACAGAGTAGTTCTGTTGAGTTGGCGCAAGAGTGGGAGGTAAAAAGTACTGGAGAGAGAGGCTGGTCCAAACTGGGCGCCTGAGGCCTTCATCCTCGGTTGCTGCAGAGCCATTGAGCCTTCCTCACCAAGGAGGGTCTACTTTAAAAGACCACATTGACGACAACAGGAAAAAT
The DNA here is from genome assembly GCF_020826845.1 of Diceros bicornis minor. Classification (NCBI taxonomy): domain Eukaryota; kingdom Metazoa; phylum Chordata; class Mammalia; order Perissodactyla; family Rhinocerotidae; genus Diceros; species Diceros bicornis. Next base: position 84,088,663 of record NC_080740.1, on the reverse strand, counting down.
TCAAAGGGAGGAGAGAAGAGGCAGTGCGTCTCACTAGACGACGCAGCAATGGCAGCGGTGAGAGATGGTCATGGCCAGACCCCAGCTAGCGGCATCAGTGGTGAGAGGAGCATCTGGATTTGAGGGCCTTCAGGAACCAGAACGAGCAGAACCTGGAGAGGAGCTGGATGTGGAAGAAGAAGAGTCCTTCTCCCTCCAAATCCCTTTAGAATCTCCTCATCTCCGTTCTGGCTTTGTCCTCTTCTGTTACACCTGCTATTTCATAAACAGCAACAATTAAGTAAACAAAAAGTTCTTGTCCTGGTTTTATAGGATTTTACGGTTCAATTACCAGAAGCGAAGAGATTGATCCTAAAGACATCATAAAACCAACAAAAATTCTGTGCCTTTTTATAGGTTTCTGAAAGTTGCCAGATAGGTCATCCCATGAGATTCCATGGTCTACGCAGGGCAGCAGCTGGGTTTAAGTTGTTCATTATTACCTTTAAAATAGTTGATGCCTAAAGAACAACATCAGGTATTAATAGTGTAGGAGTACATAATATGCTACTTAAGAGCAGGGAGTCTAGAAACAGTACTGCCTGGGTTCATATTCTAGTTCTTCCACTAACAAGCTGTGATATAGGCAAGTTACATAACCTCTGTGCCTCAGTTATCTCATATGTAAAATATGAGTACCTGATGCAGGTTAAGTAAGGCAAAACACATAAAGTGCTTAGCTCTCTGCCTGGAACACAGGATATTTGCTCAATAAATCATAGCTTTATTATAAATATTGTTTTTAACAAGATGTTGGGTCGCTGAGTGGAGGTCAAGAGTCAACCGACCACTTCTGGCTGGGACCCCCACCTCCTCACGTCCTAGGCAGTCCTCACACCTGCTCTCGTGGGATGGGTTGGGTGGGGCTGGCACTAAGTGTCTTGCGGTGGCCCCTGCACAGGCCTCCTGGAGTCTGTGGGCTCACAGTGTGGCAGAGGGTGGTCATGAACGTGGGCCATTTGCCATTTGGAAAGTGAAGTCAGAGCTTTAAAACTCTGTCTCTCTGATGACTCAGGTGTTTTCTGGAGTCTTCGCTGCTGTTGTGAGGTGAAGCAGTGGAGGATGGGGTAATTTCCTCTGGTTTTTTTCCTTTGTGAACAAACTGCTCTGAATTTCTGGAGCTGGCATGATGCCAACTGCATTTACTTTTATTTAATCATTCCATAGATTCCTCTGTGAAAACTGGGGTAATTGGGCCCAAAATATATCACCCAGAGGCTTATTTTAACTATCCGAAATAAAAGCTAGATCCCAATTTCAACAAAATTACCAGATCGTTTCCCTTCCAAGAACTTCTGGCAGTGCTTATGGGATTGTGGGTCCCCGGCCCTGGGGAGGCTGGAGGCAGGGGGCAGTGGTCTCTAGAGCAGTCAGCAGCAGGATGCACTGCCCTGGAGGGTGCCCTGAGACACCACGCTCTCCTGCACAAACAACCTGGAAATTTTTCCTCACTCTGCCCTGAGACCTGTGGGACAACACAGCGTACACACGCTCTGTCATCTGAAACCCCTGGGTGCACGTCCTGCCTTGCTACTAGCTGCGTGACTTTGGCCATGATGCTTTCATCCTCTGATGCTCAGTCAGCCTATTCTCCTGAACAATGGGATACCATGATAATTACCTGTGAGGACTCAAAGACCTGATCATCACATGGTAGAGATTCGTGGTCAAAGTTTCTTTTGTATATTTTAACATCTCTGAAGATTACAATCAATGCAATAATAAACCACTGTGCCACTGTTTAATTGGTAGCATGTTCTCTTTCTTATGGACCCGTAAAATCATGGTGCATCTTACATTTGATAAAATTTGACATGTAGTATGTAGAAACCATTCCATGGTAAAATGTAAGCTCTCAGATGATTGGTTTTTCCATTACTTTTCTGCTCTTATACCACAGCCTTCTTAGCGGAACCAACATATGAACCAAGAATATGTGGAAGAGAATACTGGTTATACAAGAGCTTTTGGACTGGACCAGAAAAACACCAATGATTTCAGTCAACACATAAGATTTGCAAGTATCCTGCATACATCACTGTTCTCCAATATTATGCTTTTGACAGACATCACTAATCAATTCAGCACTGCTTCCCACTGAGCCAAGATGTAACCTCTGAATCCTTCTCAATGCAGTACTACAGGCAGCCAGAGCTGGCACATGAAGCGAAATGTATTTTCTGTCCCTGACTCAGGAGCTTGGGAGATAAGGAAAGATGGAAGGCCTTGGACAAATCAGGAAGCTTAAATTTATGAAAAAGATCTTGAAAATGATGGAGTTTATCGCACAGAAGAAATGAAGGTCTGGAGAGGAGAAACTGGCATAGATACACAAAGTCTCTGCAGAAGGAGCGTGGAGACTTTCTCCTGTTCTCTCTCTTCCAAAATGTCCTTTCTACCAGCCTGTGCTGCCTTTCTCAGCATCAGAGTCAAACTCCTTGGTGACTTAAGTAAACAAACATGTATCGGACAGATCAGACTCTGGCAAAGAGAGGAAGAGAGGGCAGCAGTCATGTAAAAGATATCTGCTTTTTGTTTTTGTAAAATTTCCTTTTGCTCATTTGTCACCATCAACACTTCATTGTTCAGGCAGGCAATCTACAGAAAAAATCAAGAATGCTTATTTCCAGCAAACGATAATTAAAGTGCACTGTGTGCAAGAAGTGATCCATCCTAGCCCCATGGTTCCCGTAATTGTAATAGCTAACACCTTTTATCACAATGTTCCTACTCCTACAAATAAGAAAAAAAAAGTCATTATTTAATCTCACATAATGATGGGAGAGCAGCCAGCCACCCCATACTTGATGGAGGCCTTCTTGGGATTTCAGAAGTAGTACCAGACATGTCTGGTGTGTGCTGCAAATATTGATTGTTCAATATTCCCAGGCAATGGAAACTAACCAAGAAAAGTCATGTCTGGAAAATTAAAAGTGATGGTTGGAATGGGGATCTCTCCTCCTTGTCAAATTTCAATCTGAAATTAAATTGGGGCCTTTAGCGCTGAGACAGGGACCCCTGACCTCTAAGTAATTACTTTCCACAATACCATTTTCTTTAATTTGGAGGAGATAATTCTATTGTAAGAATTGCTGGAGAGGCACATTTTATGAAAATGAAGCCATAGCTTAAGAAGAGCCCGTTTATTTCTCCCTTCTAGTTGGGCCCCATTCCTGCTCCTGAGGTGGGCTTGCTGCATGCCGCCAGTACTCCCCACTCACCACTCTCATCGTCGTCAGTACACCAGCAAACTCAAGAGTCATTGAGACGAATGACACAGCTTGCAACTTAGAACCTCTGCAAGGCTCCTGGAATCAGCCCAGTGGCTGGGGAAGTCTGAATAGGTAATTCCTCACCCTGCTCCCACACTCCCTGAGATGCGGGTTCCCGATATTTAGAAAAAGCATTTGTTGAAGAAGAAAAAGCAACCTAAACTGAGGGAAAAGCATATATAAAAACACGAAGGTATGGGGGCCGGCCCAGTGGCGCAAGCGGTTAAGTGAGCGCCCTCCGCTGCGGTGGCCCAGGGCTCGCCAATTTGGATCCTGGGTGCACACTGACGCACTGCTTGGCAAGCCATGCTGTGGTGGCATCCCATATAAAGTGAAGGAAGATGGGCATGGATGTTAGCCCAGGGCCAGTCTTCCTCAGCAAAAAAAGAGGAGGATTGGCAGACGTTAGCACAGGGCTGATCTCCTCACAAAAAAAAAAAAAAATATGAAGGTATGATATAGCACAGCATTTTCCAGGAGCACTTCACTCATTCATTAGCTCAACAAACATTTATTGAGTACCCACAGTATGCCAAGCATCCTGCTGGGTGTTAAGGATAAGAGAATGAGTAAAATGTGGTCCCTGCTCTCAGGGGGTTCTACAGAATGTAGGGGCGTGGAGCACAAAAACAGAAAATCACCTTGCAACGGACTAAGGACAACGAGCCTGATGACTGAGAGTGTGCAGGGGCTGGGAGGGCAAATGAGGGAGCCAGGTGGGGAGGGACTGAGGCCAGATGTGCTTACACAGCAAGACTTAGTGGGTATTAGAAGTGGCAGGCAGGTGAGTGAGAGGAAGGGAGTCAGCACCATCGACGGAGACAGTGAACGCAGGGAGAGTGTGGAGTGGGCTCCGGTGGGCTGCTGATGAGCGGGGTTTGGGATACAGTGAGTTTGAGGTACTCGAGAGACGTCTCGTGGAGGAGGTCATGGTTTCCTTGAGGGCACAGACCACGCCTAACTCACTTCTGCGCTGAGAATAGAAGTTATCACAAAATACTGAATAAATAAATAAATGAATATTATGTACAAGAAACATGTGTGCAAATGCTTCTCATGCATTATTTCATTTAATTATCACAGCAACTCTATGAGGAAGGTCTATTATCACCCCATTTTACAGATAGGTCTAAGCCACAAAGTCTCATGGTTTAGGAGAGGAGCTATGAAGGCAAGTTCACAGACAAAAATGACTCAAAAAAAGAGGCAGAGCACATGGAAAGATGCTCAACATCATTAGTCGTCAGGGAAATGCAAACGAAAGCCACAATGAGATACCACTAGAATTTTTATAAATCCACTAGAATCGTTATAATCCAAAAGACTGACAGTATTAAGTGTTGGTGAGGATGTAGATAAACCAGAACCCTCATAACATTGCTGGTGGGGATGTAAAATAGTACAGCCACTATGGGAAACAGTTTGGCAGTTTCTTATAAACTTAGACATACACTTCCTGTAGGCTCTAGCAATTTCACTCCAAGAGAAATTAAAATATATTCACACAAAATCTGTGTGTGAATTTTCATAGCAGCATTACTCATAATAGCCAAAAGTTGGAAACAATTCAAATAGCTGTCAACTAGAGAATGGATAAGCAAAATGTGGTATATTGATACAATTTAATACTATTCAGCAATAAAAAGGAGTTAAGTACTGATATATCCTAAAATATGGATGAACCTCAAAAACATTATGGTAAGAAAAGAAGCCAGACACAAAAGACCTCAAACTGTGTGATTTCACTTACATGAAACTTCCAGAAAGGGTAAATCTACAGAGACAGAAAGCAGATTAGTGGTTGCTTAGGGCTGGGGGTGGAGGGGTTAGGGATGAGATGGAAAGTGATTGCAAATAGAACTTTGGGGAGTGAAGGAGGTGTTCTAGATTGAATCGTGGTGATAGTTGCACAACTGTATAAATTTACTAAAACTCAACAAACAATACTTACAAAGGTTAGATTTTAAAGTATGGAAATTATACTTAATAAACTGTTTAAAAAAACAAAAAGGAAGCGAGAGCAGTGTGATTTAGAAGAGGAGGGAGGTCCCAACCAGGTTGGTGAGATTCAGGGCAGCTTCATAAGGAGCGCATTTGTGCCGGACCTTGAAGACTAGGTAGGATTTCAACAGATTGAGAAGCACAAAAAGGAATTCCAGACAAAGAAAGCAGCATGACAGTGAGAAAGTGCTGGGCACATTTGGTCAATATTCAAATATCCATTTTGGTTGGATATTTGGATGAAGAAAAGTAGTGAAGAGGCTGAAAAATTTCGCTGTGGCCAAATCACAGAAGCTGAGAATGGTCAGGCTAACGCAATTATGACTTAATTTGGTAGACAGTGGGGAGCAACTGAACGTTCTAGAGTAGGAGAGTGTCCTGGCAAAGATTAACAGGGCAGCAGTGAGGAGTGTGTGTTGGAAGGGTGAGCAACCAGGCAGAGCATCAAATAAAAAGCTCAGAGAATTGGCTGTAGTGATTGAGGGCCAAACTGTGCTCACCTGCCTATGTCGATAATGCAAAGGGACAGAGAGAGGCATTGTACCAGATAGAAAGGAAAACAATAACAGACATCAGTTATTGGCTACTTTCTATGATCCAGGCACTGTTTTAAAGAATCACTGTTCTAAAGGCAAGACAGAGACTTGAGAGCCTGTTATATACAGAATGAGCCAAATGGACTGAAGATCATCCTTAGGCATAGCCCCAAAGAGAAGGAATAAAGATTAGGAAAGTCATAAAATGCTCATTTGAGGCATGTTATAGGAACCACAGATATAGAAGTTTGTCACTGAATAAGAAATGGTGATACTTCTAAGGTGGAAGGATGGTAAGTGAGACAAACGGCAGAGACCAATTTACATGGCTCTCTGTCCCAGGAAGGCAGGAGTAGCTGGCACTGTTGGCTCTCTCTATGATGTCAACACTCCCTTAAGTGTACACAATATACATTAAGTCAACACGTGTTTACATGGGTAGACAGAACCAAAGAGGTATAAGGAAGATTGTTACACTCGGCTGCTTCTAGAGACCAAATTCTTGCCCAGCTACTGTTAGAATAACACTCAGCACCTTACGTTTTGCATCCATGAAGCAGAACTACAGTGTATCGGCAATTAACATCCCCATGCCTGGCTCACGCTGTACCAGTTTGAAGCAGAGACTCCCAAACTGGCTTTCTGAAAGCTGAATCCAGCTTTTGAGGATCACAGAGTGTTTATAAATATTTTTTAAAATTAGCAGCCAACACTTAAGTATCAGGAAATTGCACTTAAATTATGGGGATTTTCAGCTTCTCTTGAGAAGTTGGGAGTTTTGGCAACTATATGGCCCAAACCCACATGGTGTCAATCAGAGCTGAGGAGCTCCTGTCCTCTTTAAATGCTACAGCCTCTGCCTGCTACTCTTCATTCATTCACTCATTCACTCAACAAGTATTTTTTCAAGCACCCATTATATGCCAGGCATGGGTATAGGGCCTGGAGATACAAATAAACAAAACAGGCAAAAATCCTTACATTCCTGGAGCTCATATTCTCAGAAGGAGAGCCAGACAATAAACAAATAAATAGAGGGACCTCTATTTCCAGTGGTGATAAGTACTAAGAAACAGAAGAAGTCAGGGGTGGAGATTGAAAGAGGATGGAGAGGTGCCAGTTGTGGTACTCAGGGCAGTTAGGCAGGGAAGCCTCTCTGCTTAGGTGATACCTGAGCCAGGATCTGAGTAACACGAGGGACAAGCCCTCAGACCAGAGAGAGAGAGAGGCCAGGCAGAGGGAGTAGCAGATGGAATCGTGTTGTATGTGTGGGGGGAACACGTAAAGGAATGAGCGAGGGGCAGAGGGCATTTCAGGCCCCAGCAATGGTTCGGATTTTATTCTGAGTGAGATAGGAAACCACTGGTGAGCTTGAGGAGAGGAGTGTCATGGTTGGACACACTGATTTATGTTGGTGACTGGCCCCTGTAAGCACTAGAATTTTGGGCCCTTGGCTGAAAGCAAGAGGGGCAAGGGTTAAAGGGTTAGAGATGGGCTCTGTGTCTGGAGAGGGAAAATAATCAGACTAGGGGGCAGGAATCTCCTGATCTTTAGAAGATAGTGTTTGTGCAGAAGTATTCTTTGAGAACTAACTCAAAACATAGCAATGACTTTCAATTAACTGACATCTTTGGGCAGAGTTAACACACAAAAAGCCACTTAGAAAACCAAGCTCACAGGACCCTGAAAGTGGGCACTGCTGGACTCTAGGCCAGAAGAAAATGTTCCTGGGGGACGTGAATGTGGAGTTCCCGGCCCACTTACAAAAGGCTTCTCTCACTCCTCCATCTTTACTGGTGACATTCCATCCTACGGGTACACTCAACTTGGTAGACAAGTCCTGTCTTGTTTCATTTCAGCAACTTGAATTAACTCTCACATTCTCCAAATTCAAATAGAAAAAATCTGATGCTTGCATTCCAAAATAAAGCAACGATCGGCGCTGGGTGTTTGACATGATCTGGTGATCCAGAAAATCCATTCCTTGACCCTAAACAGTCTGAAACACTTGACAAAAGGAAGAGATCTACTCACAATTAGAATGTGATCTCGCCCCATCGTGATGACCGTCCGGTTCACCGTGCGAAGCAGCTGGACCATGATTTCTTGGATGTGGTGGTAGGTGAAGGCCTGTAACATAGTCAGAGACATCCGGGTAACAACCGGGACATTGTATCTGTGCACCTTTTCCAAAAGACATACCATAGCGGTCAGACATGATGATCACCAAGACCACCAGCACCATCGTCATCATCATCATAGTCATTGTCATCATATCTCCATCACCATCACCATCTAGCACTGGGCTCCAGGAGTTTCACTAACCACCTTAAATATAAGTTAGTGATTAAGAGCTTAAGCTTTGGAATCAGAAACTTTTGATTTAGAATACTAACTCTGTCAGGAATTATTGTGCTACATTGGCTAAGTTACTTAATTTCTCTGAACCTTGGTTTCTTCATCTGCGCAACAGTCGGGACCTAACCTGGAATAAGGAGAGAGTTTAATGCAGGAACTTGGTTATACAGGTGATGAAGAAGCTGAGACACCTAACAAGGTAACCTAGAGATTAGCAACAGCAGGAAGCCACTATCACCCCTAGGCTGGAGGGACGATAAAGGAGACGGTGTTTCTGAAGCCCAGAACTGGGGTTATGTGATGGAAACTATAACCATGGGGGTGCTTGTGCAGTAGAAGCTGCATTATCCACGTTGCAGGGAAATCCATGGTGAGCCAGGTTGTAACATTTACAGGGTTCTGCCCACTTTAAACACAAGTCATGGAACCTTGGGTATGACTTGCTGACGCTTTTCGAGCATTTGCTGTGGTAGGCAGCGGTTTCACGCATAGTCACCTACATTCTCAGATCCTTTTACCGGCATAACCTTAAGGCCCAGAGTTTCATCCACGCATACCTGGGAGGGTGGCCGTGGACAAGTGGAAAGACCCTGGGATTTTAAATTCAGCAGATCTGGGTATCAGTGCCAACTCTGCACTTGGCAGCTGTGTGACCTCACTTATCACTTAACCTCTCTGAGCCTCAATTTCCTCATCTATAAAATGTGAAAGCTTCCTTCACCAATCTTTTCAGGTTGATGTGAACATAAAAGTGACACATGCAATTCTGGAAAAATACATGTGCCTAATTCCACTGTAGGAGATTCTGAGGGTCTGAGATAGAGCCTGGGCATCAGCAGTTTCTGAATTTTATGTGGGTTATTCTGGTGGCTGAGAATCATGACACAACACACAGTGAAGCTCTGAAGATGGAGGCTGGAGTTTGGCAACAGCCTGTGTGTCTCCAGGACCTAGCTAGAGCCTGACATAAAGTGCTAAATAAATGGTGGCTGAAAAAGCGGACGATCACTCACGCTCATTCACGAGCACCTATTAACCTTTGCTGCTTTCAACTTAACTGTGGTTTGTCTCTTAATGTAACCAATGAAAGGAAAATAGATCTGTAGTTGGGGAGGGCAAGAAAAAGAGTAAAGATATGCTTATTAAAAACTGTCCTCCCCTCCCACCGTGCTTTCAATGACTACTGGCACCCAAAGATGAATAACCTAGAGCTTGCTCGCTTTCTCTGCCCCAGACTCACTTCTTTTGCACTTTGGCTAACCCCCAATTCTCCAACTGTGTGGGGCTCACCAGCACACCTCTGCCACCAGAGCTTCCATCAGAGCACATATTTTATGGAAACAAGTTCTCATGCCTCATCAAGCCCAGCCAGACCTCAGTCTCTTGCAAGATTTGAGCTCCCCCACCATCCAGCCCTTTCCCTGTATCTGGCATTTTCCTCCTGATCCTCAGGGGTGGGGAAGAGAACATCTCCCTTTACTTCTTGGCTGCACGTGAACTTCTCGCCTGATTTTCCTCTCCTTTATTGCTTCAAGCCTTTTTACTGACTTATAATCTCCTATTTCTTGCATTATGTGAATGTGATGCTCATGGTAATAACAACAATAGCTAACATATTTTGAGTGCTTACTGAAAGCCTGGCACCCTGCTAAATACTTTTCCTCATCTCACTGCAAGGTGGGCAATATTATAGATCTTCATTGTTCGGATGAGGAAACTGAGGCCCAGAGAGGTTAAGTAACTTGTCCAGGGTCACCTCGCTAGAAAGTCAGGGGAAAAGGATTCAAACTCAGCAGTCTGGCTCCAAAGCCTGCTCCTTGCCCAAACTCACCCAGGCAGACTGGAACATGAACACAGATCTCTGGTTGCTACTTTGAGGCCTCATCAGCCTCTTTCCACCTGTCAAGATGGACAGACCCGGCCCTCAAATGGGCCAACTTCTAAGGGCCTTCAGTGACTTCTGATCTTTTCTTTCCCTTTTAGAAAATTTTCCGTGCTCTGTATTCATTACTCCCTTATCTTCTCTGCATTCCTTTGAGATTTCATCAACCTAAGCCCACTGCAAATGCATATAATGGTTTCCATTTGATGTTATTTCTTCCCCAGCATTACATCTCTTCCTTTATCAATAGAGATAATAAAAACCCTTTTCTCTTGACCTCCTGCCCCCTGCTCCTTTTAATAGCCATTTCTTCTTTGTCCAAAGAGCAGCAATTAGACTGCTCAGGAAGTTTGGTATTTAAAAGTGGAGAACTGTCAAATTCAATTCATTTCACTCTGAAAGCTCCCAATATGGGAGGTTGTGTAGCAGAGAGTTTTGGGATCAGACAGACTTGAGTTTGAATCTCAATTTTGCTAATTTGAGCTGGGTGACCTTGGTCAAATTACTTTTCCTCTCCAAATTTCAGTTTCTTTATTTATAAAAGGAGGCAAACAATAGAAACCTCAACATCCTGGTTTGAGGAATAAATAAGGTAATGCAGGCAAAGCCCTCATACGAAGAGTTGGCGCATAGTGAGCCCTCAGTCAGTGACGGCTGCAACTCATATTCCCCTTGGTCTGCATGGGCATCCTGGCCGGGCGTGCAGATTCCCAGCACGTAGCAGAAAGTGCAGTACAAGGCAATGCATAATCTAAACTCTGGATGATATCGAAATGTCACCCCAAGAATGTAGAGCATATATGCAAATGGAAAACTTTCAAGATGATAAACCTCTGCTAAGCAGTAAAAATGCAGCCACAAATCACCCACTGTTAATTGTTCCAGCACCAGGCAAGTGGAGGGGGCCTCTAGGAAAATGTCTTCTGGGCTCGATCTAAATGGTGGCTTGTAATTGAAATGACAAAGTCAGTCTTCCCATTACGGCCCTGGCAAAGAAATTAATCCATCCAGCCTAAACACACCGCAAATCGTAGTGATTTTTTTTAATTTTAATAATTATAGGCTGTGACATCTAGAAGGAACTTGGAGTTCTTTCTTGAAATGAAATCTCACGCATAGGTCCAATATATAACGTAGTAGAAGGAGAGCTGTGGCTGGGGGCCTGCCTTGTCTTCTTGGCTCAGCCCAGGCCCTATGCTAGCCCCAGGACTTTGTAGAGTACAGTTTAAAACTACTCATCTCCCACCGTATTTCCAGAATAATGATAGAGCATACCCTATATGAGAGGATTTTAAGTAATAATACACAGACACAGCATTTCATAACATTGAATTAAATTCTATGAACGGTGTCCCCTTTTTTAATTTTTCTGTCAACCCTCTGACAACACCAAGTAGAAAAGTCTCCCTTTGGTGCTAATATATCTTTAACACCTCTCTGGTTCATGCAAAACTCCTTTTTTAACAAAGAGGGAAGTCCTCAAGTTAAAGCAGACAGTACACAACAGCATCTTGTTAGAACTTAATAACCTTGTTTCATTTTTATTGTGTTTATTTTTAAAGATATGTATATGGTAACTGTTCAGGAAAAAGATCCAAAACTTGGAAATAGAGCAAAATAAGAACTGCGTGATTTTTTAATAGAGCATTTCTGATAAGCCTAACTTGGGAGGTGGGGGGGGGGGTCCTCTTACTCTCTCGGGAACCTAACTTTGTTTAATTAACTATCCACAACTGATTAGAAACCAGAAGTATTATAGCCCCGTAAAGTTAGAGGTTAACTTGTAGAAAAATGACAAAGCGTGATGTTTGTTTGCTGGTTTGCTGAAGGTTATAGTTCTATTGATCTGTAGAAAGTTGGTCATATCTAAGGACAATTTTATATAAGCAACTCTTCTCCCACCAAAAATCAAGAATCCTAAATACTTTTGAATCAGCTCTTTTGTTACTCAGCTTTTTCCCTAGTTTATTAAATAAAACTTTGACACATGCTCACTATCTGATTGCATAAGATGATATTTTTAACCATTTGAGAATTCTACTTTTACATAAGTGATGCTGACTACTTAATGGCGGTGATATAAAATTTTGTTTATTTTTATCCAAGTTACCACTGTATATACTATAAAAACATTCTCCAAGGTTCATTTAAAAAACAAAACAACAACAACAACAAAAATAGCAGTCCCTCATGTTCCCCTCGCCAGAGGAACTTCTTTTAGCTGATATAATTGTTATTTTGGTATTCATGACCATGTTACCAATAATATGCTTGCATTACTCCTTGTTTAAACACTTTTTTTTCACTTTCTGGTATTATCTATTAACTCTCTACCATAAAAGACAAGGGTTGTCTCTCCTTCCTCCCCCTGCTCCATTAGACACCTGCATCCTTCCCATTTCTCCTTCTTCCCATACAGTTGTAATTTTGGTTTCATCAATATGTAATGTTTAAAATATTTTGACTATGTAAATGCCATTCTCGTCTAAGTTGTAAATTATGATGAATTCCCATTTCTTATACAACTTTTCATTCCCCAAAAGGAGAAAAGCAATCTGGGAAAAAATCAGTAATTCTTTTTAGTTCTTTAAATGTTTGTTTTTTATTCTTTTTCCGGATTCGTGATTGCCTCTTCTCCTATTTTTCAAAATTCTCTCTGCCTGTTTTTTGAAGTTTGCTTTGCCTTGCAGAGTCTCTCTTTCCTCCAAGTCACTTCTCTTCTGTTTGCGTTTTGCACTCTCTTTCATGTAAGGGTTTCTCCTAGTTCTCTGTAACTGTGATGGCATGTTCACATCTCAGTGTGGGTGACTTGAAGGCTGGTTGCCAACTCTGAGCATGTGAGCAGAGCTTGTGGTCTTGGAGCTTCACTGCGGGGTGGTCTGGTTGGCGCAGTTAGTTGGACAGGCTCAAGTATCAACATATACAAGTCTTTCTTCTTGGGCTGGTCTGATTCCACGGACAAGAATTCTCTGATCTCTTGTCTGAAGGGTTAAGGCCTGACTGCCAGCATTCCAGGAGCTGAGGAGGAGGAAAATGCTGGAGGCTCCAGCTTGCAGGATGCATATGCTGACTGCAATCTTGTTTTGAGTATGGTATCACTGCCTTCAATTGTGCCTGGTGTATCCTATACCAGATGCCCTTTGTTTCATCACCTTTATAGAACAAACCCCCAGGGACCCAGCTGCACAGAGTCAGGCTGCCTCTTAAACAGATTTGCAACTGATCCTCCTTATCAGAGCTCCTCTCCTGCACCCCCACCTCCACGGGCACCTGGTACCACCATTTCCTGAAACTTAGGGGGAATCTTTGCATTAGATTAGATGAGTTTTCAGCTTTCCCCACTGTTGGCTTATTAATCACTCTCCCTGGGTCTGCTAAATCATTTACTACTTTTCCATATCACGTCTACCGTCCTTTTCAAAGACTCCCTTTACTTTTTTTCAACAGGTTTTCAAGAAGGAGCAAAACATGTGACTATCTTTCATCTATCATCTACATAGGGATTTCTACCCTAAACTTTCATGTTTAAATGTGAGTTAATTTAACTAGAAACATTAAAAGTACATATGCTATTCTTATGCAAATGTCCGAGGTTTTGAAAAGAGTTCTAGTGCAACCTCTACTTTTACAGAAAGAAAAACTTCAGCTTTGAGAAGAGGGTTTGCACACAGTCATGTGACCAGTGACATGAGACAAGTAACGTCATCAGAGCTAGAATGAGAAACCAGTTCTGCTGAGCAACGCCTGGCCCACTGCTTCTCCACTCCAGTGTGGGCAGCTTTGGTCCTGGTGTTCATGCCAAGGACGGTCCCACTCATCCACCTGCTTTGTCTTTATGCTTTTTCAGTACTAAGATGAAGATCACAAGGTCACAGCTACAGAGTTAAATCCAAAGACTTTTTTTTTTTTAACAAAAGAGAAATAATATATATTCTGACCACGAAAACAGCTGCAATCTATGGCCACTATTTTTGTCTGCTCTGTGTTCCTATATGAGAGGTCTTTCAACCTCTTATCTGGAAGGCACCACAAACACTCACCTAAAAAGAAAATATCCTAACTTTCAAAAGATAGTAACAGCAGAGTCATCCTCTCTTTCTTTGGCCCCTCGAGGTAATGGGGTTTTCCCATAAGTTTTAGGTTTAGCCTTGTCTTCTTTCCTCCTGTTTGAAATGCTTTCTGTCCTGAAAGACTTGACAGCTCATTGTGTGAGGCAAGCGACAGAGGTAGCCAGGGACGCAGAGAAGCGAGAGTCAGGGGTCAGTGGACTCAGGCAGGGGGCTTTGCTGTACCCCATCATCTCTGCTTCTCTTACCCACTGAGTGACCCCCATTTCCCAGGTAGGACTTGGGCAATGCCTTCTTGTGGTCACGAGTGTCTCTGCACCGTGGATTAGCCTTCTCTAGAAGGGGAGGTTTGAGTTGGTGGCAGAAGGATATAATAAAAAGGAAAAGATGTGGGTCTCATTCTGACACTGCTGTTACCTAACAAGTCTTGAGGTCATACCATATGCCAGAAACTGCATACAGACTTGACATCTACAATCTCATTTCATTTTTTTTAAAAACCCCCTTGAAGGCAGAGCGCAGGGGGCTTAGACTACACAGCCCTTTACCACCACACAGTGGCGGCAGGTGGAAATTGCAACCAGAGACTTCCAGGATGAGGAAAATCAAAACCAACACAGGAACCACAATGCAAAAATATATGAAATCACCAGACCAGAAACAAAATGACAAGCACCCAGAAATCAACCCCGAAGACACAGAAATCCATAAACTAAATGACAGAGATTTCAAAATAGCTATCATAAAAACACTCAACGAAATACGAGACAACACAGACAAACAATTCAATGAGATTAGGAGTTTCTTCACAAAAGAGATTGAAATCATAAAGAAAAACCTATCAGGGCTGATGGAGATGAAGAACACAATGGAGGAGATAAAGGAGAATCTGGAATCTTTAAAGAACAGAGCTGACAATATGGAGGAAAGAATTAGTATTTTAGAGGATAGGAATACAGATATACTCCAGATGGAAGAAGAGAGAGAACTAAGACTAAAAAGAAATGAAGAAAGACTCCGAGAAATATCGGACTCTATCAGAAAATGTAACATAAGAATTATAGGTATTCCTGAGGGAGAGGAGAGGGAAAGAGGAACAGAGAGCCTATTCAAGGAAATAATAGCTGAAAATTTCCCAAATCTGGGGAAGGAGCAGGAAATACCAGTAAGCGAAGCCAACAGGACTCCTATATATATTAACAGACAAAGGCCTTCACCACGACACCTAGTGGTAAGACTAGCCAGGGTCAATGACAAAGAAACAATATTAAGGGCAGCTAGACAAAAACAAAAAATAACGTACAAAGGAACTCCCATCAGGCTCTCAGCAGATTTCTCAACAGAAACTTTTCAGGCTAGAAGAGACTGGAATGATATATTCAAAATACTAAAAGACAAAAACTTTCAGCCAAGAATACTCTATCCAGCAAAAATATCCTTCAAATATGATGGAGAAATAGTAACTCTCCCAGATAAACAAAAGCTAAGGGAGTTCATGGCCACGAGACCGCCACTACAAGAAATACTCAAGAAGGCCCTCAGGCCTGAAAACAAGAAGAGAAAGGGAACACAAAGCTTGGAGTAAGGAGAAAAGTAGGTAGACAAAATCAGAGAAATAGTAGATCTTTACCGGAATAGGTTAGCAACCACTTAAATACTAAACTCAAAGATCAAAGGAAGAAACTCACCAAAAATAAATTTAACCTCATCACTGTAAACACACAGCCACAACACAAGATAGAATAAGGTATAACAAGAGCAACTTAGAAGGGGAAGAGGAAAGTGACTGAATTGACTTAGTATAAGGAAATAGGAGGCTATCAGATAATGGACTATCTCATACAGAAGATTTTTCGCCCAAACCTCAAGGTAACCACTAAACAAATAATCAAATTAAAACCACATATGATAAACAAAGAGAAAACTAGGAGAATCATAAGACAGAACAACCAAACTGAATTGGCAGTCCAAAACAAATGGGACAAGAAACAAAGGAAATGCAAAAGAACCAGAAAATAAGTGACAAAACAGCAACATTCAACCCTCATATTTCAATAATTACCCTAAATGTAAATGGATTGAACTCTCCAATCAAAAGATACAGAGTGGCAGGATGGATTAAAAAGCAAGACCCAACAATATGCTGCCTTCAGGAAACACATCTTAGCACTAAAGACAAGCACAGGCTCAGAGTGAAAGGATGGAAGACAATACTCCAAGCTAATGGCAAACAAAAGAAAGCAGGTGTTGCCATACTCATATCAGACAAAGTAGACTTCAAGATAAAACAGGTTAAGAAAGACAAAGAAGGGAAACATATAATGATAAAAGGGACACTCCATCAAGAAGACATATCACTTATAAATATATATGCACCCAACATAGGAGCACCAATGTACATAAAACAACTATTAACAAACCTAAAAGGAGAAATCAACAACAACACAATAATAGTAGGGGATCTTAACACCCCACTTACAGCAATGGATAGATCATCCAGACAAAAAGTTAATAAAGAAATATTAGACTTAAATGAAAAACTGGACGAGATGGACCTAGTAGACATATACAGAGCACTCCACCCAAAAACAGCTGACTACACATTCTTCTCAAGCGCGCATGGAACATTCTCTAGGATAGACCATATGTTGGGAAACAAAGCAAGCCTCAATAAATTTAAGAAGATTGAAATCATAACAAGCATCTTTTCAGACCATAAGGCTATGAAACTGGAAATGAACCAGGAAAAAAAAACTGGGAAAATGACAAAAATGTGGAGATTAAACAACATGCTACTGAACAACCAATGGATCATTGATGAAATTAAAGGAGAAATCAAAAACTATCTGGAAACAAACGAAAATGATAACATGCCATATCAAACCATATGGGACGCAGCAAAAGCGGTCCTGAGAGGGAAACTCATAGCGATACAAGCCCACCTTAACAAACAAGAAAAAGCCCTAATAGGCAACCTTAAATTACACCTAACAGAACTAGAAAAAGAAGAACAAACAAAGCCCAAAGCCAGCAGAAGGAGAGAAATAATAAAAATCAGAGCAGAAATAAATGATATTGAGACCAAAAAAACAGTAGAAAGGATTAATGAAACAAAGAGTTGGTTCTTCGAGAAGATAAACAAAATAGACAAACCCTTAGCCAGGCTAACTAAGAAAAAAAGAGAAAAGGTTCAAGTAAATAAAATTAGAAATGAAAGAGGAGAAATTACAACGGATACCATGGAAATACAGAGGATTATAAGAGAATACTATGAGAAATTATATGCCAACAAATTGGACAATCTAGAAGAAATGGATAATAAATTCTTAGACTTATACAACCTCCCAAAATTGAACCAAGAAGAAATGGAGAATCTGAATAGACCAATCACAAGTAAAGAGATTGAAATAGTAATCAAAAACCTCCCAAAAAATAAAAGTCCAGGACCAGATGGCTTCTCCAGTGAATTTTACCAAACATTCAAAGAAGATTTAATACCCATCCTCCTCAAACTATTCCAAAAAATAGAGGAAGATGGAACACTTCCTGAATCATTCTATGAGGCCAACATCACCCTGATACCGAAACCAGACAAAGACAATACAAAGAAAGAAAATTACAGGCCAATATCGCTGATGAACATTGATGCAAAAATCCTCAACAAAATATTGGCAAACCGAATACAACAATATATTAAAAAGATCATACACCATGATCAAGTGGGATTTATACCAGAGACGCAGGGATGGTTCAACATCCGCAAATCAATCAACGTGATACATCACATCAACAAAACAAAGAATAAAAACCACATGATCGTCTCAATAGACGCAGAGAAGGCATTTGACAAGATACAACATCCATTTATGATAAAAACTCTCAATAAAATGGGAATAGAAGGAAAGTACCTCAACATAATAAAGGCCATATATGACAAACCCACAGCTAACATCATACTCAATGGGGAAAGACTGAAAGCCATTCCTCTGAGAACAGGAACAAGGCAGGGCTGCCCACTCTCACCACTCCTGTTCAACATAGTACTGGAGGTTTTGGCCAGAGCAATTAGGCAAGAAAAAGGAATAAAAGGAATCCAAATAGGTAACGAAGAAGTGAAACTCTCACTATTTGCAGATGACATGATTGTATATATAGAAAACCCTAAAGAATCTGTTGGAAAACTGTTAGAAACAATCAACAACTACAGCAAAGTTGCAGGGTACAAAATCAATCTACAAAAATCAGTTGCATTTCTATATGCTAATAATGAACTAACAGAAAGAGAGCTCAAAAAGATAATACCATTTACAATTGCATCAAAAAGAATAAAATACCTAGGAATAAATCTTACCAAGGAGGTGAAGGACCTATACAATGAGAACTACAAGACATTATTGAGGGAAATCTACGATGACATAAAGAAATGGAAAGATATCCCATGCACGTGGATTGGAAGAATAAACATAGTTAAAATGTCTATATTACCTAAAGCAATCTACAGATTCAATGCAATCCCAATCAGAATCCCAATGACATTCTTCACAGAAATAGAAAAAAGAATACTAAAATTTATATGGGGCAACAAAAGACCCCGAATAGCTAAAGAAATCCTAAAGAAAAAGAACAAAGCAGGAGGCATCACAATTCCTGACTTCAAAACATACTACAAAGCAATAGTAATCAAAACAGCATGGTACTGGTACAAAAACAGACACACAGATCAATGGAACAGAATTGAAAGCCCAGAAATAAAACCACACATATACGGACAGCTAATTTTCGACAAAGGTGCTAAGGACATGCAATGGAGAAAGGAAAGTCTCTTCAATAAATGGTGTTGGGAAAACTGGACATCCACATGCAAAAGAATGAAAGTGGACCATGTGCTATCGCCATTCACAAAAATTAACTCAAAATGGATCAAAGACCTGAAGGTGAGACCTGAAACTATAAAACTCATAGAAGAAAATATAGGCAACACACTATTTGACATTGGGTTTAAAGGAATCTTTTCGGATGACATGCCTACCCAGACTAGGGAAACTAAAGAAAAAATAAACAAGTGGGACTTTATCAGACTAAAGAGCTTTTATAAGACAAATGAAATCAGAATCAAGATGAACAAACAACCAACCAGCTGGGAGAGAATATTTGCAAAACATACATCTGACAAGGGGTTGATCTCCATAATATATAAAGAACTCACACAATTGAACAACAAAAAAACAAACAACCCGATCAAAAAATGGGCAGAGGAAATGAACAGACACTTCTCCAAGGAAGATATACAGATGGCCAATAGGCACATGAAAAGATGCTCAACATCACTAATCATCAGGGAAATGCAAATCAAAACAACACTAAGATACCACCTCACGCCCGTTAGAATGGCTATAATCACCAAGACAAAAAACAACAAATGTTGGAGAGGATGTGGAGAAACAGGAACCCTCATACACAGCTGGTGGGAATGCAAATTGGTGCAGCCTCTATGGAAAACGGTATGGAGATTCCTCAAAGAATTAAAAATAGAGATGCCCTATGACCCAGCCATCCCACTACTGGGAATCTATCCAACGCACCTGAAATCAACAATCCAAAGAGGCTTATGCACCCCTATGTTCATTGCAGCATTATTCACCATAGCCAAGAAGTGGAAGCAACCTAAATGTCCCTCGACTGACGATTGGATTAAGAAAATGTGGTATATATATACAATGGAATACTACTTAGCCATAAAAAAAGACAAAATCGTCCCATTTGCAACAACATGGATGAGCCTGGAGCGTATTATGTTAAGTGAAATAAGCCAGAAAGAGAAAGACAAACACTGTATGATCTCACTCATATGTGGAATATAAACCAACACATGGACAGAGAAAACTGGACTGTGGTTACCCGGGAAGTGGGGGTGGGGGGTGGGCACAAGGGGTGAAGGGAGTCATATATGGGGTGATGGACAAACAAAAATGTACAACCCAAAATTTCACAATGTTGGAAACCATTAAAATATCAATTAAAAAAAAAAAAAAAAAAAAAAAACCCTTGAAGCCCCAGATGTGAAACATGAGGATCAGAGAGGTTTAGTAACTGCCCAGAAATTATCCACTCATAGGTGGCCAAGCCCGAACCCAAGCCCAATTCTGTCTAATTCTGTGCTCTTTCCATGATACAAAGTGTGGTGCTAGTGCTGGGGGGTTCGAAGGGGGACAAGCACTAGGCCCTCCACAACGTCTCTGGCAACGTTCTTCAGCATTATGAAAAGACAGAGTCTCTCCTTGCACAGAGATTATGGAGCTACCATTAACTTGTTCCTTCCTTGTGTTAACCAATCTTACCTCTCGGAGCATCAGTTTCTTCATCTGCATTATACCGGGCGTAATGGCACCCTCAGTATCAGAATTCTTTTGAGAATCAGTAGCTGGTTTTAATACTGATAGAGAATATATTTTGAGATTCTGATACATGTTACATACCCTTCTAAGTATTGTGCATACATTAACTTAAGGAATCCTGCAAGCGCCTATGAAATGAAGGAAACATTTCTATTATCCCAGATTTACATATGAGGAAACTGAGGCTCTGGCTGTGGTCACACACCATGTAAGTGCTGATCCAAGTTCCAACCCAAGCCTGTGTGGCTCCAGAGTCCAGGCTTATAACAGCACTGCCTCCATCTTTTAGGATCATAGAAATAAATGGATTCGGCAGCACTTTGTACATGATACAT
The DNA here is from genome assembly GCF_020826845.1 of Diceros bicornis minor. Lineage (NCBI taxonomy): Eukaryota > Metazoa > Chordata > Mammalia > Perissodactyla > Rhinocerotidae > Diceros > Diceros bicornis. Next base: position 84,067,778 of record NC_080740.1, on the reverse strand, counting down.
CATTCTGCAAATTTGTCCAAAGTAAACAATAAGACAAACATTTGTGTGCACAGCTGTTTATAACATATTGTATTGTTTATAATATCCAAATGTAGCAAGCAAGATAAATGTCCTAAATCAGGGATCCTATTATATAAATGAAGGCTTACCCATACAGTGAAGTAGGAGAAAGTAGATATGTCTTGATCTGGAAAGATATCCTCAATACATTCAGTAAAAAGAGACTACAGAGCACCATGTAAAATATAAGCCCACTTATGTTTCTGAAAAATATTTTTCTATGTCCAAAAAGTCTGGAAAAATGTATGGCAAACCATTTACAATGGTATCCCTGAGCAGGGGGAAGAGGGAGAGATGTGAGGTTAAAGGGATAATTTTACTTGCTACGACTGTTGGACATTTTCACAATAATCATGTATGATAATAAAGAGAATAGAACTATTTCCCAATCGGAACAAAATGAAAGTCAGTCTACATCCCCAAGGAATCATATTCACAGGGGACTGAGTGGATACACCAGGGACTGTGGAGCACTGCTGGAGCCCGGTGTTTAGGGGTGAGGTCGCTTCCCTCCCTGAGAGCTCCCACCCCATGCTGGGGCGGCCACGGGACCTTGGTGCTCACGCGCTGGAGTGCTGTTGCCAATGTTACTGAACTGACAGAAGAGCATACAAAGTAGCATGGGTTAACACTTAAAAGGCACAACCATGAAATATTTTATTCCATTTTTCAAATGCTTTTAACATCCATTTCCTGGCAGGTGAAAAATATCTACTTAAAGCAACCAGGAAAAAATATAACAAAACCAACGCCTCCAACAACAAAACAAATCCTGTTGCGCTTAGAGAGAAATGCTGCTTTTATTCAAATCCTGTAAGTTGCTTTGTGGGGGCTTTTATTAAAATGCACTGGAACTCCAACCTGCAGCCTAGAGCAGAAAAAATTAAACCTCCCAAGGTCTGTGAGTCTAACATCTTAATGCTGATGAATGGAGACTGGTTAGCGCCACTTATGAAGAGGTACCTCGGAGATGCTCTACTTTTATGCTTTGTTCTTCAAAATAGGAGGAGTCTGGGGACTGTATAAAGAGAAATGGATAAACACACCTAACATGTGTTGAATTCTCCCTATGTGCCAGGCAATGGGCTGTGTGCTTTGTACTTATTGTCTCTGCCTTGACAAAAACCCTGGGGATAAGTATTACCATACTTTAAGATGTAAAATAAGATCCATTCTAACTATTATTACCATTTAATATTTATTGAGCACTTACACGTCAGATAGTATAATAAGTGCTTTATATGAACATCTCATTTAATTCACAGAATAATCTTATCAATCTAATATACTGGTTCTCCTCATGTTACAAATGAGGAAATTCAGAGGTTTATCTAATTTGTCCAAAGTCAAAGAACTGTGGGTGATGGAGCTGGATTTGAATCCATGTCTTCTTGGTTGCAAGGCTCATGCTATTTATAGCAATTTGGTATTGTTTATAATATCCAAATGTAATAGCAAGATAAATATCCAAATGGCCCTACAGCAATGGGGTCCACTCTAGAAATGGGGGTCTGTGAACTGTTGTAATATTTCAAAAAAATTAACACAAATTGTATACTCACTCATCCTCAGTATTACCACATGGGCTAATTACAACATCAAGATTCCTTGTTTGAATAAGAACAAGATAAACTCCAGGCAGGCACCCTGTTTAACTCTGCTGGTCAGAAAATTCAAAATGGTGCTTATATATTATTACTTTTTTAAATGAGAAAATAAAGTACCTAAGGTTTAATACATGCTGGTTGCTTGGGAGACAATATATTTTAAAACATGCATCCATGGGCATATGATAAGAAATGGTGGTGAAAACCTTTGCTACTATTTACCCAGAAAGCCATTCAAATACGGCTTCCATCCCTCCATGCCCCAACTGCCCAATGAGCTTCCCCCTTCCCTCCATTTCCGCCCTCCTCTCTCTCTCCCCCTCCACTGGCAGTCTAGCGTTTCTCCTCTGTTTCCTTTTGCTTTATAACCCTGCCTTATTATCAGCCGTCATCCCCAATCCCAGGATGGCTTCTACAACAGGCAGAGAAGGTGCCTGCAGGGATCAGCGTGATTTTCCCCCACCCCAAATGATTTCCCAAATATACCTCCAACTATTTGTTGGTACTTTAAGTTCCATAGATAGAATGTCATTCATTGACTTAAGGCTAATTCTCTCCTGTTAAAATGCAGCCCTGAATGAGACCATTAAAATATTAGACTACAAGCTCCTCTGAGGTAAAAGTCATAACATATCCACTCCCTGACCGCCTTTCACTATTGAACACACAGATTGTGAACCATCTGTGAGTTCCGTGAGGATAGGGATTAGATCTGTGTCATTATTTTAGGTTCAACACCTAGCACAAATACGGGACGCACAATAAGTAATCACCATATTTTTATTAAGGGGATGTAGATTTCATTTAATTAATTAATTAGAAAAGCCAGTATGAGGTGTCAGATAATTTTTGTAGAGAGTAAGGAGAGATTCTTAGATGAGGGGATGGAATCAGAATAGATAGCCTGAAAGCTTCTTGGCATGGACTTCCCCAACTGTACTGGCAACACAGCTTGACCCCACACAAATGACCAAGGGGCTCTTAGACAGGGGGAGAGAAGAATCAAAAAACATACATAATTTTCTACCCTCCTTCCCACGGTGAAAATACCCCTAATCATCTGGCCATCCTCCAGAGAAAGAACATAGATATCAGACAGCTCATTCAGTTGTGATTGATCTAGTTTCCTCAGCAGGGTCTCCAAAACCCTACTATCCTCGTTTTTTTTTAATGGACTCTTTCTCCATAGATCCCTTCCAAATCAGGCAGACATAAAACTAAGTTCAGAGACGGTTCTCATGAAACATCCCAGTATCCTGTGCCTCAGCCAGAATTCATAGCCCACTCTCACTGACAAGTCAGCTTAGAGATAGATTACATGAGAAATTTTAGAAAAGTTACCACCAACAGGAGGCTTTAAAATCTTACCCTTGAACCTCTTTTCCTTTGCTGGGAAAGGATGGAGGAAGTACGCCAATCTTAAATGCAAAAGAATTGGCCAGAAAAGAGCAATAAATTTGAGGAATGAATGTCTATCCCCTGATCTACGTGTGTGGTTACACAGACATCAATGTTGTCTTTTCGGTTCAGATTGGGTACGATTAAAACTCTCCCCAGAAACTCATCTCTATAAAGAACAAGCAACAGAGAATCTGTGCCCCTCTCCATGGTGCTGATAAAATCACTGCATCCAGAACAAGGGTGTTTCTCTACATCTTGAGAAGTATGGAGTCTTCCGTCTCTCTCTCTCTCTCAATTCTGACCCCCACAGTGTATGTATGTGTCCCTGCTTTAATGTTGATAAAGCATTTGTGATTTTTTCCACTGTTACCTAGTTGTAAGGATGATTTCAACATATTTTTAAAGTTCTGTCACATGTCTAGTACTTACTATCATCTCCACTAAACTCTTTTTGGAAAATTTAGGTTGTGTGCTCCCTCCTCCCCTACTGTCTCTCTCTGACCAACCTACATATCTACAGTAAGTTTGGAAGAAGGAGAGCTAATTTAGTTTTCTGATTTATTCCAAGTTTTCTAATTTATCTTGTGGCTTTTCTGGATGAAAAGAATATGGCCACCTTATTTCCCAGTCTCCATCATATACTCAGTGCCCTCACTTTCAATCCATGGCTCTGATTCTTCCCTGACTAGCTGCAAACAGGAAAGCATATCTTCCAAATGCTCAGCCCCTTTATATTCTCAGCCAGTGAGAACCCAACCTGGTTGGTTAGTACAACCAATTCACCTTGAACCAAACCCATGTGTCTGCTCTTAGAAGTACATTAACAGCATGTAGCATGTAGAAGTAGTCTTCTGTTCCCAGTGTTCCTAACTCTGGGGTGAATTTAGAGCCTTGGGAAGCTACCTGAACATCAGGTTGCTGCTCCTCCCCCTACCCTACCAAAAACAAGATGGCCAAGATAGCATTCATTATAATTCAATATCTCCAGAAGCATTCTTTGAGCATCTACTTCAGTAGTTCATAACCATGGCTGCATTTTAGAATAACCTAGGGACTAAATCTCTGTGGCTAAGGCCCAGGCATTGTTACTTTTTGAAAGCTCTCCACAGAATTCTGACATGCAGCCAGGGTTGAGCACCACTGACTCACTAGGTACCATGTTCTGTCCCGAGTGCTGGGGATTCAGGGACAGAGAAAGCCCAGTCCCTGCTTTTAGGAGGTCATAGTCCACTGGCAATGTGTGACTAGAGAAGAACCACACAGTGAGGAAAGGACCATAACAGTGTTATCACAGACTGCTGAGGAAGCTCAGAAAAGAAACAAATAACCCAATCTAGGGGAATCTGGGAAGATGTCCTGAGGGAGGTACTGTCAGAACTAGCTAGGAGAAATGTGCACCTGATACATACCTTGCTATAGTAAGTAGGGCTTTATAACAAGAGTGCATTTCTCTAATAAGAGTATAATCTAATAACACATAATTACCCCTTATATATTCTTCCTACCAACCTTTTTCCCTCGGTCTACGTCAAGTCTCACCCTGTTCACATTGAGTCTTGGATTCCTATCTGTTCCCTAGAATTCTCACTATAATCTTCCCACAATCATGATGTCTTCATGAAGCAGAGTTCACCACACCTTAGCCTTGGACTGCGGGCAGCTCCTTGAAGGAGTTCAGTCCTTTGGGTCTGGTGAGGTTTTGTTTCTCCTGGGCCCTAACCCTTCCAGTCTTGGTCGACTTGTCCTTCCCACAGAGAGCAACCAGAATGCCTTTAAGAGCAGCTTTTTACCCATGTCTGAGATGCCCTTACCCCCTGGTCACCTGCCAATCTCCTACTCAGCAGTCAAAAAACTCAGCCCAATCATCACCTTTGGAAAGCCTTTTCTGATTCAGTCACTCTAAACTCCCACCTCACCCCAGGCAGGGTTGGTTGGTCTTCTTTTTGAGTTCCCACAAAACCTTATTCACACTTCTTGGAACTAGGAGACCATATCTTTCAATTTTGAATGTCCAAAGTGTAGCATCTGCTTGACACAGAGTAAGCACTAAGTACATGTATAAATATGTGAAATAAATGGGTCAGTAGATGGATGGTTGGTTGGAAAGATGGATGGAAGGATGAATGGATGGGTGAAGGATATTGCCTAAATTTACTTAACATCTTATAAATTCAGAGTTTGATGCAAAATAATAGGTATGCCAAGTTATTTATTCCCCAAAAGTAAAGATGTTGGCAATTTCTTTCCTTCTCTTTCTTACATGCACCATCTCTTTCTCCTCTTCTTTCACCTCTTTCCCTACAACCAAGAGAATGCGGTATTGCAACTTGTCTTCCAGAATAGGTTTCAATCAGATAAATAATTAGTCTTCTGGGGGTATTTTGGAAGATTATAACTACTTCTCTCTAACCTTCCCTGAATCATTTCATTCCTTGTCCCCAGATATGAAAGCATCCCTTTTGTTCCCTAAAGACAGGCTCCCTTCACAGAAAAAAATACTCCACTTGCCACAGAGGTTGCTTTCAAACTCATCAGATTGCTAGGGCCTCTCCACGAGGTTCTTTGAGGCATATCTGCCCTTTGTTACCTACTCACAGTCACAGTGATGCTTGTCAAGCCAGAAAGGGACAAAAAATAACAGCTTTGCCTGCATTTTTACGTTTCTGATCCCTCACAAAAATGTATAGGACAAATTACAATGTCTAACAAAATCAACTATCTCTTTATCACTTCAGATTACACCTCTAAATTATGCAGAGTATTCTTTAAAAACATGCATTTTTATTTTACAAACACTACCAGAAAAAAAAATGACATAATATACCCATAAGTCCAGCCCTCCAACACATCTAACTTCTCATTCTTCTACAACGCCTTCATGTTCTTATGCAGGCAAAATCTCTAAGCAGTGTGCAGACAATTTGTGTTCTGCTTTTTCCAGTTAACATGACAGAAGCATTTTTATTAACATGTTTGATGGCCAAGGGAAGTCTCTGTTTTTACTTAGCCTTTGAGGAGTGTAGGCAAAAGGTTTAGGTTTAGACAGACTGAATTCTAGCTCTGCCGCTAACTTGCTGTGTAGCCTGTGTGAGCCTATGTATTCAAATTTCTGTAAGCCTCAGTTTGCTCATAAGTGGGCATGGGCATGGGCATGATGACGGCTTACTCCCTGGACTATGGTAAAAAGTAATTGACTACTGTATACAAGACGCTTTACATAGTGTTTGACTTACAGCAGGCACTCATTAATGTGTGACTCATGAATAACGTTAATATTTTTAAAACATAGATCTATCGTGAATTAGAATATAAAGTGTTCATGAATAATTAAGATAACACACAAGACTGAATTCAAATAAAGTCAACCTTTGGGATCCACCCCCTGAATGTCGAGAGCTTATATTCATTCACCTGAAGTTAGTGATACTTATGTGGAAAAGCTTGAAAATAACAGACATCCATCAACACTCTTGTATAGATATGTTTGAGTGACCTGCCTCATAGCACACAGACTGTCAGAACCAGAGCTGGAAATAGAATTCACATGTTCTGAAAAGCTGCTGAAAGGCTCTGATCCTAAACATTACCTTCCCTGTTACCATCACCTCAATCACAGAGTATGAAAAGCAGACATCATTAATTAATTCATCAAATACTTTTTGAGGTATTACATTGGGGCAAGAGGGAAGGAAAGAAGAAACATATACTAGGTATCAACCACATGCTCACAGTCATGGTAATCATAACTAACAAAATATTATGGAGAGGTAAGCTGAGGATCAGAGAGGCCACATAACTTCCCCAAGATCACACAGCTAGTTAGTGGTAAAGCGGGATTTGAATCTATGTCTATGTGTCTCCAAAGTTTATAATCTTTCAACAAGAACTTAACTCGATGAAAATCAAGAGATATTTTTTGGCTGCCCAATCTGTGCCAGGTGCTGTGTTAGGATGTGGCAGTGAACAAGACAGAGGCAGTCCTTCCATCAATGGGGCTTATTGTCTAGATGAGATAACAGACAGTTTAAGGGTGAGCAAAGTGGGATGAGTGTCAGGTAAGACGAAGTACCTAAAACGTCTGTAAACTATTCATTCACTGAGGACAAGGAAATGTGAGCCTCTACTATATCCCAGCATTCGTTACACTCTAGGCTAAATATGCTCACACAGGCTGGCCTGGGAATTTGACCACCATTAGTCTTCTGCATTACTTCCATGGGAAAATGCATGCTGAATTCCAAACTGTTGTATAAACAACTTTGGGGGCACACCAATACTCAAAGTTGGTACCTGCTTTTTATGCGATGTGTTAATGCAAAAGCAGCAGATTTACCTTTCTCATTAGGTTCTGCTGAGTATAAAAAATAAAATTATTGTCAGCATGTATTTCTAGAAAGTAGATTAATTGAAGATAGGGGGTATCAATCAAACCACAAAAATTAATTATAGAGTATCTGCCCAGAATTCGGCACTCTGCACAGGCAGTGTAGAAATGCAGGAGAAATATAAGACTGGATCAGCCCTATCCTTGGAGAGTCTGTAAACTAGATCTAGGACACCCATATAAGAGACCCCCAGTAAGTGATAGGCTATATCAAAATTCCAGGGGCTGGGGGGGGGGGGTTGGGGGGGTGGGACACGGGACACGCATCTGTGGAATGGGCTAGGGGGGTCAGAGACAAGGGGAACCAACCCAGGCTTCAAAAGATAGCTAGGATGTGGATATTCAGAGGGAGTTCACAGTGGCAGCAGGAGGAGGGCTAACCACAGAGAAAGGCATAGGACAAGGTGTGCTCTGAAAAATGAAGAGACTGTTGAGGCCAAGGACCAGAGTTGGGGAGTAATAGGAACTAAAGTCCCAGAGGTGGTTCTGAACAAGAGGGCATTTGTCTTAATCACTTTGCACCCGCAATGCCCAGGACGGTGCCTGACAAACGGTAGGTGCTCAGTTAATGTTTAGTGAGCTGTGAGATGGAAAGACATCTCCTTAGTTGAAAAGAGAAATAACCAAAAAAGTGCTAGTCCTGTTTCAACATATGCCAGACAGGCCTAATACGACACGAACAAATGTAAAACTGCACATAATTAAGTGCTACATCCTATGATAAAGCCAAAAGTTGTCAGAATGCAGCAGAGAAAGCAACTAAGATAGGTGAAAAGGAACATGGGATCATTTCTTACTGGAAGGGGAAACTGGGTTGGGCCTATTAGGAAAGGCAAGATTTGGCTCTCAGAAGTCACAGTTCACATGCTTATAGGGGTGAGGCAGATAACAAACACGAGAATCCAGTCATCTAGAAACAATAGGAAATGGTGGGATTGTGGCTTTTATTAAATAATTCCGACAGCCAAACAAAATGTATCTGTGGGCTAGATTCAGGCTGTGAACCACCAACTGGAGGCACTCAAGACAGGCAGAAGGAAGAAAAAGAATGCCTTCCAGATGGAGGAAACAGATAAATGACACGGAAAGAGGAAAGAGCATGAAGGCTTGGTGGGAGAGTGAGAGACTGGTTTCCCTAGAACGCAGAATGCCGACTGAAAACAGTAGGAAATGTATTGGAGAGAAAAGCTAAGCTGAGCCTGAATTCCAGGTAGAAGAAAAGATAATAAATCGAGAGTCAATTTTAGCATGCGATGTTGCTTGGAGAAACTGTGCTGAAATTAAACCTTTTATTTTCTCATCTGGGCTGCTAAATCAATTGTGCTTATCTCTAAGACAATCGTTACCTAAAATCTCCCTGAGAAAATGTCCATTCTAGAACTCTTGGATTGTTTTCTGGAAACTTCTCTGGTGCAGTCACTGGTTGCGGCCCCCAGATTGTATACGACGAATGTGACACCCTAGACAGAGCTGTGGATCAAAAGCATCTACAAAAATAGAGTGCTTCCTTCCTCGCTTCACACATTTCACTTAAGGATTTAACATTTACACCAGCAGAGCAAATCAAAGTTATAGTTCCCTCAGTAACTGTAACCTGGACCAAACACAGCTATATTTTTCTGCTGCTGAGCAGGCTTTTAACTCATGCCTTCCACCTGTGACGGGGAGATTTAACTCAAACATTATGCAAGAAATGCTTTTTGGAAAGCAAGTGGCTGACCCAGTGAAGGTTTAGTGTAAATGGCTATTCCTTTCAACTTGGTGCTTCTATGCAAGGCTTCCCTGCAGACAGAAATCTCCCACAGCCCGCCACAGTCTTGCGAGGTGAAGGGAAAGTTACCTTCTCCATTCCCGCAAGCTGCCACGCTCACTCATTCATGGGTCAGAGCCCAGCTCTGTTATTGAGGGCAGCCGGTATTGATAAAAGGCGCCACACAGAGCCAGGACAAGTGTGACAGTAAGGTAATTTGTGAGGCACTTGCCCAGGGGGAAAAATTTAAGAGGCATCAAAAAACTCAGTAATCGAGACAAATCAAAACTAATGTCATATTTTTTAAATAAAAATTAATGCAAAAAATCTATGATGAACAAAATATTGACTTTTAAAAAAATATTGCATTGATATATTATTTTTCTTGATTACTGAATTTTTGGTGCCCCCTTACACTTTGCCCCTAGCCCCAGGCAAGTGCCTCACTTGCCTCACCTTCCTCCTGGCCCTAATAGGCAGTCAAGGTGGGTGTGGGATAGAGGATGGGGGTTGCGGAGCGAGTGCGGAGAGGCCAACACGGATTTGGCTATAGGCAAATTTCTGTAAACTGTGGTCATGGCAGATAAAGGAATATTGAAGAACACCTCAAGAAGTACTTCTAGTTGGTGCTAACAGAACAGAATGTGTTGGCTTATTAATTTTATTGGGGGGAGTTCTAGTCAACCGTTAACGAAAGCTGTATTCTAATTTTCCAGGTGGATCCCCTGAGAATAAATGACCCAAAGACCACCTGGTAAGTTATGCCAAACCACCCACTTTCCACACCTGCCACGCAAAGATCAGGTGACATTCAAGCCCCCTATCTTGGCCTAGGAATTACCGCATGGAGAGGGCTGTCAAATAGCCCAAGTGAAATGCTGTAGCCTGTGAGGTCCTGGAGACCAGGACAGGCTCTTACACTCCTCCACATTCCCAGTCCCCACAGCCTCGTCCTGGGTTAGTGCTTGCGATTGTTGGTTTAGTCAAGTAATTACCTAATTGCTCATTTGTTAGGAAGATACATCTGTCTCTTGACAGGTTGGGGCAGTTAATAGGGTGGTATCATCTAGCAAAACTAGTCTGTGGATTTTGTTGTTTTAACTGATAAAGCAGAGAAAATGCCCTACCTATCAACGTCGCTTCATGCTGCATGCTGGAACAGGTGTGCTTTGGGGAACTCCTCATCCTCAATATGCATTCTTTGTAAGTGAGCAATCATCCTTTAAATACTGCAAAAATAGGCTTTAAATTTTTTTTATTTCAAAAGAATGTTAGACTTATAGAGAAGTTGCAACAAATAGTACAGAAAGTTCCTATGTACCCTTCATCCAGCTTCCCTTAATGTTAACATCTTAATGTTAACATAACCAGAGCACAATTAACGAACCAGGAAGTTCACATTGGTACAATACTATTAACTAAACTACAGATCTTATTCTAATTTTGCCAATTTCTGGTCCATGATCCAATTCAGGATCCCACATTGAATTTAGTTGTCATGTTTCCTAAGTCCCCTCTGATCTGGGATGGTACCTTTGTCTCTCCTCATCTTTCATGACCTTAACTTTTGAAGAGTACTAGTCTCTTATTTTGTAGAATACCCCTTAATTGGGGTTTGCCGAATGTGTTCTCACTATTAGACTGAGGTGGTGTATTTTTGGCAAGATTCACCACATAAGGGGTGTTGTGTCCTTCTCAGTACATCTTATCAGGAGGCATATGATGCTGGTATATGCCCTTCCTGGTTGCTCCCTTTCATCACTTGGTTAAGGTGAGGACTGTTAGGTTTCTCCACTGTAAAGTTACCATCTTTCCTTGTGTCATTAATAAGTGGATACTTTGGGAAGATACTTTGAGATTATGCAAATACCCTGTTTCTCATCATGCTTTTTGCCCATCACTTTTAGTATCCATTAATGGTTCTTCCTTATAATAACTAATACTGTGGAGTTTGCCTAATCAAAAACGAACTTCTAATAATCTTTAAACCTGTCTAAGGCCAACAGGCCAAAACATACTGAGTTGAAAGATAACAATCTCCCTGTCAAATGTGCCTTTCCCACAGCTGTGTGGATTAGACATCTAGTTGAGGCATAGCAAACCCATGGCGCCTGAGTCATCACCCCACCCCTCGCCTATGGAGGAATCAGGCTCTTTCTCACTGGCCTACCTCAGTCCTCAAAATTCTCAACACTACTAGGAAAGAAACCATTGCCAATCAATAAGAATTGTCATGGGAAATGAAACATATTTCTATATCTCTGCTCTAGGTTGGGTGTTTAGTTTGTCTTAAAATCACTACATCCCTGGAGCATCCTCCCTTTGGTCAGTTTTATAAGAACCTTTAGACAGCAGCAGATCCAGGGCTGCTGGGAGAAGACAAATGCACAGGCAGTTCCCCTGGGCTTTTGGGTTTTTCTTGTTTTTGGCAATTCCTCTGAGTCCCAGGCAGTGGTATGATGGGGTAAATGTTTATCAACTGGCTCTCCAGAAAGAAAAAAGTAAAAGCCTAGATATACAGCGTTTGCCAATTCTGTGGTATGAGTACTCCTTTCACGGTTGATTTCAAGATACCAACGTGACATCACTGAAAACAGAGTTGGGAAGAGATGGGCGGCAGCAGAGCATTAAATAGTATTTCCACCATACAGACAGACACAACAGATGTAAATAACCTCAAACACATAGATAAGAATAAAGTAGCGAGATAATTAGGAAGTGATGCATTTTGAGTACCTATTTGTCTCCTTTGATTTTCATATAGTTATAATTATAGATATTTATATAAATTTTTAATAATGGCACTTATTTAACAAATAAGTCACAGAATTCCTAAAAATGTAACGCTTGCTTCTCATGAGCTGTCGTGAGCCAGCTTGCTGGAGCTGGCTCCAGCTCCATACAGAGGTTATCATGAGCCCCTAAGTTTAGGAATATCCCAAAGGAGCCCCTGAAAAGGCGGGATGACACTTTTCTCCAGTCTCTCCAGGATCCCTTATGAGGTCCCGATGCCCTGCAGGGGACGGCTTTGCTCCAGCGGCAGCATCTGCTATTTCTTGGCCAGCCTCCCATGGAGCCTGTAAGGGCTCCAAAGCATCTGACTGCCACCAGGGCTGGCTTGAAGGCTGCCTTCAGCACTAATGGGCTACACAGTCCTCCCCAGGCTTTTGCCAAGAGGCCGCTTGGCCCTTTACTGTTCCTAAAAGAATTACATGGAGGTTTTAGAAGCAGCCTGGAATAGCGGAAGGAGCGTAGGAGGGGAGGGGGACAGTGACGAAAGAAGGAAAGCCACGTGTATTGAGTATGGATTATCAGCCAGGTACAATGCTGCATGTTGTCACAGATGTAATCTGCCTTTTACTAACTCTCTGACCTTAGTTAGGAATGTCACCTAGCCTCTCTCTGAGGCTTGGTTTCCTTGCAGGTAATATGGGGATAACAAAACCCACCTTGCTATGTGGTAGCCAGAAACAAACAATTGTGATGCATGAGAAAGCACTTTGCAGGCTAAAGTGTGCCAGGAAAGAAAGTGTACCGTATGTCACCATCCCCGATATTGTAATGACATTCCACTGGCCTAGGAAGGGCACATGTAACACCAAGGAAGCAGAGGAAGAGCAATGGCTGAAAAGAAAATGGCCTTGGACATAGCAGAAGGGACAGGATTCTCATCTATTTCAATTTTCAGTGTGGGACTTAATTAGCTGCTCTCTGTTGGGAATGAACCACAGACAAAAGAATTTCTGCAAACCTTGTCTCCCTGCCTTTTATTTTAAATAAAGGGAGCAGATAGAAGAAAACCCTGCTGCTATTGCACGGTGGTATTGATTCCTGGGAATTAATCGGTAAAGCAAAGAGGCAGCAGCAGCCCCTCCTGGGCTCTGCTTCAGGCAGGCTGCCTGGGACCATCAGAGAGCCCAGAACTTAGGGGGAATGCACTTCAGAAGAAGACACTCAAGCACAGAAGGCAGAGTCTGCTTGCTTGTTTCCACATGGCAGCCTAGGGGCAGCCCTGGACCAAGATGCCCTCTAGTCTAGACTACTCCCTGTGCACACTGCAGTCCCTTCCCCCCATCAGAACCCTAATAGAGCTGACGATGCTAACATCCTTTTGTGTCAGTCTCTGACTCTCTTTAAGGGAGGGGCGTGAGTGTGAGTGTGTGTGTGTCTGTTAAAAAATATATGCACCCCAAATCACACATGCATATTCTGCACATTAGACAAATTGCCCATAGTAGTGGGGGAGGTAGGAGAATGAGATTGAGAGATGGGGATAAAAGGTAAGAAATACACACACACATACATACATACACACACACACACAAAACAAGGGAGGCCTTGCACAGACCAATGAGGTTAATGTGTCATAAACGGAGTGTGATTAATTCAATCCCTGCTCCTGACATCCAAGGAAGGCAAACAGAGGAAGGAGAATACCCTCCTAGCACTCAGAGCAGAAAACCCAAGGGAGAAATCAGGCCCTGCCATTGATCTGGGCAAGCCATATTCACTCATTTATTCATTCCTTCAACAGACAGCTTCGTGAGGCAGGCACCGTGCCGGGTGGGAGAGTGGCAGGTAGAGCTGCTGTAAGGTTGATCTCTCTCCTCACAGCACTCCTGCTTCCGCAGGCAGACAAGTCCACAAAGGATGACAACACGGGGGCTACAACAGAGCAGGCACAAGCTGCTCCCAGGACCACAAGAGAGGGGTAGGGAGGAGGGTTAGAGAAGGCTTCCTAGAGAGAGGGACATTTCACCTGACTTCTGAAGGTTAGGTAGGGTTTAGCTAAACAGAGTGGAGGTGATGCGTTCCGGCAGTGCAAACAGCACACACAGCAGCTGAGAAGTGAAAGAGTGCAGTGCGACACAGTTGAGGGATGGGAAGAATTCTAGCAGAGCAGGAGGATGGAGAGTAAAGGTGGAATTGGCAAGAGGCCAGGCTGAAAGGGTAAGCTCTGTGAAGTCAGGGGAGTAAGGATTGCACTCTGAGCTTCTGAGCTCAAAGCCTGGCAGGGGACACACACAGGAAAGAATGACACAAAGCAATTAGTGCTGTAATATCAGTCTGCATACACAGCTATGAAAACACAGAAGGAAGCCTTCAATTCTGTCTAGGGTTTGGCAGAGAGGAAGAGGGCATGGAATTGAGAAGACTTCAGAAAGGATGTACTATCTGAGCTGAACCTAAAAGGAGTTTAGGATTTTACTTGCATAGAAAGAACGGGAACCGAGGACACTCCAGGCAAGAGAAAATGCATGAGCAAAAACCTTCCCTGCCAGTGTCTAAGCTGATGAGTAAAAATATCAGAAATCCTGAACCACTCATGACTAGTAGAGTGCCTTGGTAAAACTCCCCAGGTTTAGTCAATAGACTCAAAGGGTTAAAAAAAAAAGCTGATTCTGTGCATTCTCTACCTCCATGATGGAGATACAACCAAAACCATCTCCTCTTCAGAATTAGGAGTCATGTTTACCCACTTTGTGATTGCTAAGCAGGGTACAAAATGATGACTCTCTTTTCTGTTACAGGAATGAAATATAAAAACAAAAACCCTGTTTTAAGAGGGAAGAAAACCAACTCCCCCTCGGTCTGGTGCAAAATTAAATTTTACGAGTTACTCAGCAGCCAGCCAGGCACAGAATGAAGCCAGTGTGAAACCTCCTTTCAAAGTAACCCTAACCAGAGTTGACAACTAAACTTTCTGGGTGAGGGGGAGAAAAGTTGTTAATAGAGGTAGGAATCAGCCTTTCATCCTTCACCTGGGCCTGTCTCTAGCGTATGTGTATGCTAAGTGCAACCTGGGTGACAGAATTTAACACTATCATTAAAAAAATATCAACACCCAGGCTAAGGTGGACATCTCTCCCTGAGTCATATGCCACCCAGGGTTACAATGAATAAGGTAATAACGGGAAAACATAGCTTCCTCCTGCCAGGCCTGCTGTGCTGGGCTGTAATTACCCAAACAATGAGTCTATTGAAGACAAGCCTCCTTTCCCATCCCCCAAACACACAATACCCCCCAAAAGGAAGCTTGGCATCCTGCACTATAATCGCTAAATTTCCACACGTGGTTCTGCCCAGGGCAATGGTTCCAGCAGGTAGACATAGTCTATGCTCAGGGTAGGGAGATGGGCTGCTCCACGGTGCCAACAAAGCAGCAGTAATAAATGGATGGTCATGCGGTTGTCAGCAGAGAGGATCCAAACAACCGGAAGAAACATCCAGAATATTTACCCTGGGAGCCTTTTGTATTTTTTTTCCAAATTTCCAATTTTGAGAAGTTGGTGCCTGCAGAAACCAAACAGCACATCCGATGGTCTGGATTTTCAAAGCAGGTCTGTGCACAGGCCATGACCCCACGACTGCACAACAATGAATTTATGAGTACAAATGGATGTGTTTGAAGTTGCCATTTTATGGTTTATGATTTTATAGACTGGAAGGGGCTCTTTAATTAAGAAGGTAAAGGACTGAGGATGAGCACAACTGTTCTTCCATGGCCAGTGAATACTGAAGATGAAAAAAATTAGGTCACATTAGAGTAGTAGTTCTTAAAGTGTAGTCTCTGGACCAGCAGCATCCACATCACTTGGGAAATTGTTAGAAAAATAAATGATTGGGTCCTATCCTCCAAACTTAATGATCGGAAACCTGTTTTAACAGCTCGTCCAGGTCACTCAGATGCATGCTCAAGGTTAAGACCTTCTGTGCTAGAGCTGTGGTCCTTCACCCTGGCTGCCTGTTACTAACACCTGGAGAACTGGTCATCGGGCTGCCCTGCCTACTCCAGACCAATTAAATCAGAGTAGCGAGGACTGGAGGCAAGGCATAGCTGCTGTCAAAAAGCTCCTCAGGTGATGTAAATGTGCAGCTAGAGTTGAGAGCCGCCATACACTAGAACAAGACAGATTTAGATTAGATACTTTGTGACTTCTGATTTTCAGGTTAGCTCAAAGTAATAATGGCTACTGAATGAATCTCCTTGGCCAAAGAAAAAGCTTTGAGAAGAGGAGAGATTTCTATCTTCATGAGCTGGAGAGGTTAGATGTGAAGCTCACCAAAAGCACCAGAATCTTGTACCAAACCCAATGGTAGTAATAGTATTTAATAACTCATCCAGCAGAGACAGTTGCTGACCCCAGGAAAGGGGTCGGCTAGTCCCCACAGTCAAAAGTTGTTATGAAAGCAATGTACTCAGAGGCAGTAAAGAGTGACACCACACCTCCCACACACCTCAAGTCCAGACACCACAATCCTCCGAGGGGAGCTCAGAGCCTCTCACTGACTTCTCGGCTTTGAAGTCCCAAGTACCCAGCGTGTGTGGGACAGCAGCCTCTTCTCACTAGGATCTGGTGTTACCCAATGTACAAAGTGATCACGACCTACCAGGGTAGAACTCTAAGGGGCCGCTCCTGTGGAATGGGCAGAGCCTCAGCATTGCTGCTTAACACATGAACGGTGAACTGGGGCCATCTTTCTACCCAAATCAGGAAATTGGCAGTTAGCTCATTTTAAATGTGTACCTCAAACTGGGGTCCACTGGCATAGTCCCAAGGATCCGGGATTTTTCCCCATGAAAAGGGATCTGAGCATTACTGAAATGTAAGAAACTTTGTAAATTCTTTTCAACAGGAAAAGGCAACATTCTTTAGGATGTTGCTGGAGAAATGATGGGCCAACCCCGATGTCCCTACAGTGTAAGAGAGAGCAAAACCAAACTCTCCCTTAAATTTTTTTTTTTAAAGATCAAATAGCAAAGAGGGAACCAGTTCAACAGCTGGCTACTGAATGTGCTTATGAAAACAACACCATCATCATGACAACTCCACAGAGTGAATCTTGAGTATCCAAGCTTTGGGGTATTGCACTCTCTCTCCCCAAGAAACAAGGGTGAGGATAAAAGAAAATGAGAGGGAAAAGACCATGCTTTTGTATCCCAATGCCCATGATTACACAGACTTTGAAGTCTAACCAACCTGAGTTTGAATTTTGACCCTGACAATTATTTGCTGTCTGGCCTTGAACACTGTCTATGAATTTCAGGTTTTTCATGCTTAAAATGGGAATAATAATCCTTAGCACTAATCAGAGTGAGTAGAGAGAAGGCATGGACTGCATTTAGCACAGTGCCTAGAAAACAGCAAATAAAGTAGTAGCTTTGATAACTAATTATTCACCCTTGAACATCCAGTTGAAGCTTCATTGTGAAGGCTCCTTTGTGAAGCTTTGTGAAGGCTTCTTTGACAAAAGTGCTTACACACTCAAACTCTTTGTAGCTCTAGTACTCCTAGTAGGCATCTAGATACTAATATTATATTATATTATATTATATTATGTTAAATGTTATATTGCAATTGCTTATTTACGTGTCTGTAATTATTTTCTTAAAGAAAGAGACCATGCCTTTGTGTCCCCAATGCTCGGTACACATCTGGTGTATCATATGTACTTATGAATGAATGAATGGAGCAAGCTACTGCATTTACCTAGTAATAAGAAGAAGCTTAATTAGAACAGACAGAAGAGAGACACACAAGGAAATTGATAATAATGGTGACTATGAGATACAAGCAGTAAAGGAATATTGCTCTGCAAAGTTTTCTAATTGTGGTCAATCATAAATATAGTTCATCCAGAAAGCCCTTACCTGAGGATCTTCCAGGGAGAAGTGAGGGTTGGAGGAGCGCTCACACAAATACTTAGAAAAGGGTTATTGGTTGTTTGGGTCTACGGAGTCCTCTGAAACCAGCCCACGTAGAGGCAGATACTTCCTAGACACTACTCAAACTAAGTTGAGGTTGCCAGAGGAACCTGAGTCAAATCAAAAACCCTTACCTCCCTCTTCCAAGTCTTAAGAATTCTAGGCCTGTGTCTAATCATTGCCCCTCAGTCTTCAGCCAGTTATCACCACTCCATCTGCCTTATCCTCTTCTGCAGACTCTGCCCTTTGGCAGGTTCCAGCCCTGCCTAATCTCTGAATGATGTCTACCAAATATACATTGGCTTTGCTGCTGCAGCCATCTTGCTACCACCATCCCGCTCCTTACCCCAGCCCTAGAGTCTTGGACTGAGCAATCCGCTCATCCAAGAAGAGTCTTAACCATTTTCACCATTGCAGGAGATCACTAGAGAAACAAAACCACAGTAAATCAGCTAAGAAAGCAGAAAAGACGGTTGTCTTGGCCATGTAGGCATAGGAAACTCCTCCTCCTGCCCCTGCAAACCAGGGCTTTGGTAAATGGACAAGCCATCTAAGAAGTCTGCAATATGTCAATACCTACACCCGAGAGAGCCTGTCCAACAAGAAATATGGTGACAAAAGGCTAAACGCTTAACTCCAGTTCCCAAGCCATCTTTCACAGCAATGAGGGTTAGTCACTGGAAAAGTAGGCCTGCTGAGCAAGCCAGTGACTTTTATCTTTAGACTTCAATTGCTATTCATCAGCATCAATATTTCAGACCTTAATCAACTCAGCCCTAGTCTGAGTCCAGGACATCTACATCATCACGAAGACTTACCGCATCCTGACAGCTGAGGACCTCCAAAATGCTGTTGAGCAATTCAACACAGTACTTCTTCTCCTGGACCTGGTGCATATCATCCTTCTGTTCCAACAGCTCCTTCAGCTCTTTGGTGATGACAGGAAGCAGAATGTCCCGGCATTCTGGAATGGAAGCAGTTCAGAGGCATTTGAGCTTCCTCATTTTTTAGTTTCTTTTCTTTCTTTTTTTTTTTTTAGCTAATTTTTCCCTAAATAAATAATTCATGAGTATATTCTCCTTGTAAAAAACTTAAATATTAAAGATTAAGATTTCCTTAGAATATCATTCAGAACTCTGGTCCCTCTGCTAGTCCCTGCACCCCAGAGGTGACCAGTTATTTTACCCTATACCTGTATACCTATGTACATACATATAAAAACGTATATGGTATATGTATATAAAAATGTACCAGTATGAAACATGTAATATCATTTGATTTGGCCTTTCATTTAAGTAAGACATATCATACTGTGATGATAAACCATTAAGATCTTTTCATATGTTTTACATATGCATGTATCAGTACAAAACACCTAGTGTCATTTTGCTTTTGTTTCCTTTTTATAAAAGGGGTCTATGCTGTATGTATTTTTCTATACCTTGATTTTTTTCACTCACCAACATTTCTTGGAGCACTTTCTATGTTATTACTTATAGGGATCAATCTAATTATTTGTAGCTGTTTTATAATATCCTTTATTATGGATATATTTGTTTATTTAGTCATACCTCTATTGATGGACATTTTTCACGGCACAAACAACACAAAAGTGAATAATCTTCCACATGCATCCTTCCTCAGAACGGCTTTCATTTTACATAAATTAAAACTTTTGCAAAGAAGGGTACTTCTCTTGGCATTGCTGTCTCAGGAAATTTCTGGAAAGCTCTGAAATCCTACACAGCTTTTTTTCTATATTTCTCTTAAAAATGGCAAACCTTTAGTGACTAAAAAAAATTCAAAAATTTTTCATGCCATCCCCACCCAGAAGCTTCTAGAGCTGAGATGTGAATCACATATACCAGAATTTCATTTTAATTCAATACAACAAATAGGTATTGAACACCTTTGATGTGGAAGGCACTGTATTTCTGGAAGTACAGAGATAAGATACGGTTCTCATCCATTATATACTTAAAATCTAACAGAGGTGATTAGCAACAAAAACAAAGAGCAATGGCAGAAGACAGAATAAGATAACAGTGGGAAGACATAGAAGACATCTCTTGTTCTATCAGCCCAACATCTATACCTTCTTCTGGCACAGCACCCTGGTTTCACTCTGGGGAGTCACCTGCTATGGGATACAATCCTAGGGATACTGTCATAAGGCTCCCTGCCCTCCTCTGGACAATAGCCTGGCACCTGACCCTAATTAGGATGACCCTTTGAAATTTGAATCTTGAGGGAACTGTAATGACAGTAATTGCTGATATTGCTAACATGCTGTGTGCTTATAATGTGCCAGGCACTGTTTTAAGTGTCTCACATGAATTCCCTCAGTTAATCTTCCCAATGACTCTAGGAGGTAGATACTATTATTTCCCCATTTTGCTGATGAGGAAACAGAGGGACTGACACAAGTGTACACAGCTAGTAAGTGGTGGATCCAGTCTGACTGCAGAACCTGTGCTCTTAACCATTAGAAGATGACTATAGTCCTTCTTGGAGCTCAGCTGTCTGCACAGAAGTGCCCTGAGGAGGCTGCCATGAGTGCCTGCTGCTTCCTCTCCCAGAGCTATTCTGGATCTCTCCTCTCTGATGACTGGTTTCCCAGCTTTTCCTCTGATTCTATGAACCACTCCCTATCTTCCAAATACATTTGTTTTTCCTTAAATTTACCAAAGTCATTTTCTGTTGTTCACAACAACCAAAGAATGCCAACTGGTAGAGTCATAAAATGCCATGAGGGCTTCAGAAGGAAGAAATGATCTCTGGATGGAAGGTTCATGGAAGACTTCACAGGCTCTGATAGAATTCTGTCCCTTCTCCCAGAACACCAATCTCAGTTTTTAACTAAATTCTAATTAGTGTAATTAATTAATGTCCATTCATTCAACCAAAGTATAAGCTCCATGAGAGCCAGACTAAATCTCAAGTGCCTAACACAGTACCTGGATCATAGTAGTGACTCAGCAAATCCTGGTGGAGTGAATAGAAGAGGTATCATTCGAGATGGTCATTGATGAGTAGATAATATTGCCATAGGAAGAGTGGGGATTTAGGGAACAGAGTGATTCAGAGTACATAGGTCTGGTAAGTAGAATAGTCTCTTGGAAGTAGAATAACGGAAGATAACATTTAAAAGGAAAGTCCTTAAATACAATGGAGATGTTAGGTTATAGTTCTACAGAAACAGAAAATTACAGGCAACAAAATGTTGATTCAGCTTTGCTTAAAATTATAGATGAAATCATAGGCCACAGGTTTAATTGTACTTAATTTGGACTCAAGAAATTGTTGACCTAAGGATTTATGGGAGTACAAAGTACTGAATTAGCTGTTACCCTTTGTTTAGAGAGATAAGGAAAGACTGGATAATATTTACATACCAATTACCATAACTTTTAAGTTAACCTGTACTTAGTCCCTATCTTGCCACTCTTGTCCAGATCTATTTATTAAAAGGGGTCAGGAAATTTCTTGCAATGTTCATTCAGAAGTTTGTTTTAAAAGTTATCTTCTAAAGGATGTTAACTTGTAACTCTGAAACTATTTGTTAGAGGAAATTATGTGTTAGAATGCCTGTTGTAGATGAGTTCATTTGAGTTGTAAATTCTTTGTCATTGGGAGATAAATGACCTCACCAACTTCATGAAACTTAACTTCCTAACTTGGCCTTCACTGATGTTGTCATAATTAAACCCAACCAGAAGATAAGGATAAGTTAGATAAGGATTGTAAAGTCCTCCTCTTCAAAAAGTTAGTTTTGCAAGTAAAATAAATAAGAGAGTCTAACAAAGGAAATTTAAAACACAATAAAACGTCTTGTTCTTCCACAGTTCTCTGGGCAAAAGAGAGGGAAGAAAAGATATGTTTTTAAGGAGATTCATGTCATTGCAGTGTATAGGGTAGCTGGAGGAAGAAAAGACCAAAGGACAGAGACCAGCAAATATGCCACTGCAGTAGTCCAAGTGATGACAATGAGAATAAAAGTGCTGGGTTCTGCCCCCCTGGATTCCTAGCTCCTGCACAACATTCTTGTCTTCTGTTGAAGCTGAAGATTTGATAAGATCTTGAAGGAAGGTGGTAAGAAACAGATCAAGAGTCAATTGTCTTGAGTTTAAAGAATAAGATGACAATGTTTTCAAGTCCAAAATAATCTTTTGTGACCCAAAATTAAAAATCATTTTGGGGCCGGGCCCGGTGGCACAGCAGTTAAGTGCGTGCGCTCTGCTTCGGCAGCCTGGGGTTCACAGGTTTGGATCCCAGGCACGCACTGACACACTGCTTGTCAAGCCATGCTGTGGCGGCGTCCCATATAAAGTAGAGGAAGATGGGCATGGATGTTAGCCGAGGGCCAATCTTCCTTAGCAAAAAGAGGAGGATTGGCATCAGACATTAGCTCAGGGCTGATATTCCGCACACACACACAAAAAAAAAAATTAAAAATCATTTAAAACTCTCTCCATCTGTAAAATGGGATCATCAGGACCTACAGGAAGGAGATATGTAAAGATAGATAAAGGGTTAATCCATTCAAGTAGTTAATTAACTCATTCTTTCATTTAGTCTGTCTAATTGAAGACTTGTGAAGTTTATTGAAGGCTCACTAAATGCCAGTCACTATTCTGGGATGAGAGGGAATGGCCAGGGGCTATCTGCCCATCACAGCAACAGAGCCAACAGAGATAAGAAGCAGACTTAAGTAGACAATAAAAAAATCTAGTGCCTTTACCTCTGGGGGAGAGGGGGAGTGGTGGCAACTTGTTGGGAGTGGCCATAAAACAGAGCTGTAGAATAATTAAGGTCAGGTTTTTCCTTAAGTTCATTCTGTTGGTATTCTAGTTGAGATGCTTCAGTTAGATCTCATTACAAAGATATGAATCCAAGGGAAAAGGCCAGTTGGGAGATTTTAGATATTATTGAAGATCTCCTTGGGAATTCACTAGCCTTTAAATTCTACTTAAAATTGAGCTAAATTAGTAGATTCTCATGGAAAGAGCTGGTAATGAGCTTCCCATCCCTAGAAGTATTTAAGCAGTAGGTAGCTGCTTATAGATAGGGATGATGAAGAGGTATTCAAAGTATCAGATGGAGGGTTAAACTGAACAATTGTTAAGTCCCCATGCAAAATTCTATGATTCCATAAAATAGCTTCAGAGGAAATGGATATATTTGCTAGGTGGAAAGACAGTGGATGTGTTTGCATTGTTTACAAATCACTGAAGTTGTGGGAGCTGCAGACCAGGCCCCCGCAGAAGCAGTGGTTTATCAACCTGAAAGTCATCTACTTTACAGATTATCAAACCAGCAGCCCCACCCACAAGATGAAGGCTCTTGGTGCTGAGAGTCAGCAAGATTTTAGCTGAGGAAACCATTAATAACATGGCCTGTTTTTCAGAAACGACTTTGTCTTCTCTTCAACCATGATTTCTCAGAAACGTCTGGCTCTTCTCTTTTGAGATAAAATAATTTTTCTCATTTGTAATTGGAGTCATGAAATTATATTAGTCTGTAAAGCTTCAGGAAGCAGAATTTCTAAATTGTGGCTTGATTGTCAAGCAAACAAACACAAATGGTTTAAAAGATAAATACTGCAGAGCCTTAAATCAATCTTTCTATGCAGAGGCAATGAGTATCAGAGACCTGCAAACCCAGCCTGGGTACCCAGTGTCTGACAAAGGCTGGGAGATCTGCCATGAGGTGACAAGTGCAAATTATAATTCAGACCAGGCACTTAGGAAACTGCAGAGCTACTCAACTCTGTATTTTCATAGAAAGGAATTTTCTTTTGTCAAAGTGACTGCAGAGAGGAAAATGCAGTGTTTCTGGGCTGTGTTTTTTTTCCTTCTTGGAGAAAGTTTTTTCCTCCTATGGCAGAAGGTGCTACTGCCTGAATTCATAGCTCTCTTGAAGTGTGATACGCTTTTGCAATAATTTCATGACTCAGGGACACTTCAAATAAGATGGTCCTTTCCCTCGTCTCCTTCTCAGCAATATCAGCCTCAGGGAAAGAGCAAAACGGAGATTCTTTGTCCACCTTGGAAAACCCACTTTCAGGTGCATCAGGCCAAAAATACATTTGTGACCACAGCCACAACCACAGCTCCAGAAGGAAACACTCCTATGGACCACATCTGAACTGAGCCATCTTCCCCAAAGGTCTGCTCCTTCTCCTTTGCTCACTCTCAGAGAGAAGACAAAGCCAGCCACAGAACCAACAAAGCAAGCTTGATTCTTTCCTCTCTCCATCCCCAATATCCACTCCATTACAAAGTCATACCCATCCTATCCGCAAGCCAACTTCCTCCATCCTCTGTTCCAAGTCTCCCAAACTGATCTCCCCACTTCCAGTCTCAGTAGCAAGAATTTCTCGAAACTCAAAACTGACCACAGGACTCCTCTCCTTGAGGCGCTTCAGTAGTTTCCTATTGTCCTCACAGTGAGTTTTATAAACTCTTTGGCATAGCTGAAGGCCCTCTGTGATCAAGCCCTTCCTTACCTCTCCACCCTCCACCTCCCACACCGTCCCAGCCACGGTCTCTCCCTCTCCTGATTCTGAGTTTTTGTATGTTATTTTCTTTGCCTGGAATGCTCTTATCCCACCCATCTTCACCTGACTAACTCCTTCTTACCTTCTATGTCTTAACTTAGACGCCAAATCCCCTAGGGCAACGTTCCTGACACCCCAACTCTGACTTGGGGGACCCTGTTCTGTATTCCTGTAGCATCCAGACTATACTTTTGTCTTACCACTTATCACACTATGTGGTCAATGTCTGTGTAACAGGACAACCAGTGAGATTCTTGTTGTCATGCCGGAAATGAAGCTGAGGCCCAAAGCTGAGGACAAAAGTTTTAATTCCCCATGTTGGTTTTTTTGAGAGGTACCGGTTCACTACCAGCCCTACACCAATCCGCAGGGACCTCATCCTAGAATTGAGGGAGGGTCAGCAGAGGCCTTTAGATATAATGCAATGTCCATAAAGAGAAGCCATTACTGCTCTCCTCCCCAAAGCTGAGGTGGAAGGAGGGAGAACCAAAAGAATCATTTATAAAACATGTGAAGACGAGACTGGCATCTTATAGCCCCACTAGGGAAATGTTTGCCAATCTTTGATCCCAGGTACATCTTGGTTCCACCACCAGAATGGAGAGACTTAAGAATCTTCTGGATCTCCTCTCTTACTAGGGGGAGGAAGATTAAACACAATCAACGTGTCTGTTTCAGGGCTCAGTCACATCCTCAGTGTGGTTACCCTGTTTCTAAGCCTGCCTGTGGCAGCCTTCCCTTGGAATCTCACTCCGCTCATGGCCAGCCCCTGACTTTGTCACCAGCATGGGTTAATCGACTCTTCAATCCTGTTCAATTTCTCACAGGCTTTAAGGTGAAACACATTCTGCTTTGTCCAATTTCCTATTGACTGAAAGGCGAATTCCACTCAGCTCGACCCTCTTGGGGGACCGTGAGAAACTTGTGGCTGTCAAGGCTCGCCCTGCCCTCCCCCCAGGCCTTTTGGCAAACAGGGAAGACCCCTAATTGAAACTCAAAATTATCCCAGGCAAGACTGAGCAGTGTGAGCCCAGCTCTGCTGGGTGCTTGTCTTCCATTCGGTTTGGGGAGCATTTGCAGATGTCAGAGGCCACTTGGTTTGATCAGTGAGACACGAAGGAGGACCTCCACACACAACTCTAGTCTGACAGACAGCAATTTGTTCTCACAATCTCCCTCCTCCAGCCAGCGTGTCATGAAGGAAAGTAATTCCACCCACTGGGAAATCAATAACTACCCACAAACTTCATATTCCAGATCAGGTTACAAGCCTTTACAACTCTGCTAGCATTTTCCCCCAATGCATTCTTCAGCAGCTCCTCATGATTCACTTTCCTTGCCTCCCCGAAAACACACCTAATTACAATATCCAGCATCATCACTCACTCCCCCTCCAGCCTGCCTCCACCGTGACGTACATCCCCACTTTATGAACCCTGAGGGCCTTTTCGTCTCCCCAGCTAAACTAACACAGCCTATTAGAGATTTCAGAACTCAGCAACTGTACAAATCCTCTTCAGTATCTTACAGGGGTGAAAATATGATTAGGCAGTGAATCCTAAAGGAGAAACATACTTCCAGAACTTTATGCTAGATACCCACTTAAAGTCCAAACTACATTATTGCTTTTACCATACATCCTTTATCTTTAATATAAAACATGATACCGCACTACACCTATAAGCAAATGCGCTATAAGTTGGTGTTTGCCATTCAGAAGCATAGCGACAGCAGGAAGGGGGGGACTGATACATAAGTGCTAGAATTTCTAGGAAGATGTGTGTTTGTGTCTAAAAGATTTCACACTAATTATAAATATAATTTATAAGCTCTGATAATCTATATGTAATATATTTATATCCTTAAACATACATATGTATATAGTCATAGACTATATATATATATAGTCTATGAATACTTATTTTAACAGGCACTGTTCTCATGGATGTTATATTCTAGTGGGGTAGTGGGGCATCCAAAACAATTTGAGAAGATAATAATTGTCTTAGGTTGGATTCTCCAGAAGCACACTCTGAGATGAAGTTTGGGTGAAGGTGACTTAAGATATGAGGAGGTGTTACAGAAAACACTGGAAGGGGAGTGGGGAAGTGGGACCATGGAGCAGGGAAGGAGGCCAGCAGGGGGCAAAAGCAGGCAAGTGTTACAGAAGGGGAGCTCTGGACAGTGTGGGCCAGAAGGGCGAAGCAGCCAGAGTACGTAGACCCTGGGGATGGCTGGTTCCAGGCACTCTGGGTGTTCTCAGTGCACAGGCATAGCAGGCCCTGCAGCCTGAGGGCAGCCCAGGAGGCAGGTGCTGGCTGTTGGGAAAGACGTCCTCCTGGAGCTGTTGTGCACAAAGATGATAATGGATCGCAGGAGATGTGGGTAGACCCCTGAGAGCTGATGCTACAACAACAAATACTGATGGCTGCCAGCAAGACAATTAACCGGGTAACATGAGAAAGAGAGTCTGGGGGTCAGGGAAGACCATTCCACATGGGGCAGTCAAGGCCTTTCTGAGATGGAGACAGTTGAGCTGAGACCTGAGGGTAAGAGGGGAACGCCTACAAAGGTCTTGGGGAGGAGCATCCCAAGCAGAGGAAATGGCGTGCAAAGGCCCTGGGGTGGAAATTTAACATGTTGGAGGAATCATGTGGAGACAAGTATGGTTGGATTAGAGGGGAACATCATATGAGATGACAGACTTGCAGAGCTTGGCTGGGCTAGGTCATCAGGCCCTGTGGCCCATGGTAAGGAGTTTGATTTCTGGTTGGAGATAACCATTTGTTTGTTGTTATATTTTTAATGGGGGATGAGGGTAGGCCTAGTGAGGAAGGCAGGAGAACACTGAGGAGGCTTTTTGTAGAGGAGGAGAAGAGGTCTAATATTTACTGAGCCCTCCCTCTCTGCCAGGCATTCTCTCTATGAACAAGTATATCATTATACCTACTTTATGGATGAGGAAACTAAAGCTCAGAGAGGTTCAGTAACTTGTCTAAGATCACACAGTTAGTAAGTGGCAGAGCTGAGATTGAAACCCAGGAAATGTGATTCCAGAGCCCTTGTTCACATCTACTAAGCTATCCTGCCTCATCACTGTAAAAGAGGAGGGGAGAGAAGATGAAAGCTTGATTAGTTTGTAGCAGGAGGGACAGACGGAAGTGGACAGACTTGGGTTACAGTTTGGTGGCAGAGGCAACACGTCTTGCTGATGGATTAGATGTGCTGTACAGATGTGTAAGCGTATGCATTCTGGACATTTGAGCGAAAGGACAATAGATTCACTAGAGAGTTTATCCAATTAGGATCTAATCACAGAGACCATTTCATTGCCTCAACCAGCCAGTAATGAAAAACTCCCATCCACATGTCTCCCACGGGGTGAAGTGGCTGCAGAGATGGCCCATCATCACATCCTCTGAAAGCTATTAGGGCATAATCAGAGTGTTCTGACAGGTGCTCGCACTTTCAGTTACCCTGTCACACTTTCTGAGATCATTGACACTGCCACTGCCGACCAGCCTCCTCCCTGCCAGCTCACTCATCAAACCACAATCCACTCCATAGAAAGAGCTTTTAGGAAAATAAAGATGCAGATATCGCCAACTGAATCTTGACCCCAAACTTGATTTGCTCCCTAATGCTTAGAATGATTACATTCGTGATGCCACACCAGATTAGCGTGGCTCAGCCTGTTTAGAAGGCTGTCTCACCCACCTCCGAATCCTGGCTAATGAAAGAAGCAAACGAAAAAGCTTGGGGCTGAACCAAGTGGCCTCTATAGTTGGTAATCTGGGCAGTCTTTAAAAGAAGATTCCCATGAAAGCAATGTGCTCCATTTCAAATTCACGCAAGAGGAGAAATGAGTCAAGGTAGCTTTGTGACAGTGAAGAGCTGTGTCTTACATTTCTTGTCCCCATTTGGTTCCAATTCAGTGACATCTGGAATCCCAATCAATTTATAAGCACTTAGGACACCTATTCTAACAGTCAGTACCAGCCACACCCCTCCAGGGCTTATCATCCCTGACCCACTGCCTCTCCTCTGCACCATGATACACAGAATCCCTTAATCCCTTCACCCCAGCCCTATCCCCTCTGGAGACTCATACAATTCCCTGGATCCATGAATTTCAATCTTTGCTTAACCAGGAACTCTTTCACCTTTAACTCTTGCTGAGCTAGTCTGTGGTCACACACTCAGAGTCTTCTCATCAGTAGGAGTCATTATGACAGATTTTTTTTTTTTTTTGGTGAGGAAGATTGGCCCTGAGCTAACATCTGCTGCCAATCTTCCTCCTTTTGCTTGAGGAAGATGGTCCCTGAGCTAACATCTGTGACAATCTTCCTCTACTTTGTATATGGGACACCACCACAGATGGCTTGATGAGCGGTGAGTAGGTCTGTGCCCAGGATCCAAACCCATGAACCCCAGGCTGCCGAAGCAGAGTGTGAGCTTAACCACTACTCCACTGGGCCGGCCCCAGATATATTTTAATAAAGGACAGAAACCATTTGTCTAGAAATCTATTGGGAGTGAAAGAGAGTGGCAGAGCGGAATGTTGAGTATGAGAGATATGTAACATGGGTTGAACTCCTGCTGGGTTCCAGGCACTGTTTTGGGAAGTTATTTAACTCTTACCAAAACCTGTTCCATATATTGCATTGTCCCCATTTTATAGATCAGAAAATAGGAGCTCCAAGCAGCTTGCCCAGGGTCCCTAAGCTATTACAACCACAACAGAGGTAAGATTGCAGGGCAGACCTGTCTGACTTCAATGCCAACGCTATTCCAACCTTATTCACAGGCTCCGGAGTGCAGACAATTATTCCCAACTCCTGGATTCCACAAGCTCAAGGCAGTCACGCTTTGAATGTGTTAGTTTCCTTAAGCTGGCCTTAAATGGAAAATCCAAGACTCTGCTTGGTTGGTTTATTTAACGGCTGGTTGTTTTGTCTTCTTTTAGTATATGTTAAGTCCTAGGAAAATGAAAACACAAACAAAAAAATCCCAATCCTGGAATCCTAGAATTAAACAATAATGAGCTTTCTTGGACTCAGTGATTTGGTCTGCAGTCCAGTCAGTCACTTCTTTCCTTTTCAATTCAACCAACCATTTATTCAACTACAATTGGTTGAGGTTACCCATCTCATTGCGGTTGGCTAGCAAACAGCAATCACGACCTTTAACCATTCACTATCTTTTCCTCAGAGACAGTGAGAGCCTGGGGTGGCAAGGCATGTCTCCTACAGTTCCAGGCACAGTGCCCATCACACAGGAGGATGCTAGTAAGTGTAAGGTGAATGAATGTGTGTTTGCTGATTTCAGAGAGGGAGCCCTGACTGCCTACACTTAGGCCAACTCTCAGAATCAGAACTCTATTTAGTGTAGGGTTATTTCAGTATTCATTATTCTGTTCTGTCCTTGAGGAAACCAGGTGGCAGAAGCTGGGGGCTGGAGGAGCAGTGCTTAAGAAGGAGAACTGTAGGAGTGTTTCTTTGCCTTCACCATTTCCCCCGAGCAGCCTTTCTTGCAATATCTTCCCATTCTTGGCTTTACCCTATCCCAGAGGCAGGTATGGGGAAGTGGGTAGAACTCTGGATTGAGGGTCCAGAGACCTAGGTCTGAATCCAGCCACACTACTGCCAAGTTGTGTGACCTTGGATAGGGCATTTTACGTCCCTTCCTCCAAAGATGGGGATTACAATGCCTATTTCATAAGAAGATCCAAATAAAACATTATACAAATTCAGTTGTAGCTATTACATGTCATGAGGCATGAGTATCTGATGCTGCACCTAAGATGTTTTGAGGTCAAAGCAGAGCATGTTGACACTTCATTTTCCTTCGGCTGTAGCTGATGTACACACTTGACAAAACACCTGGTCCAGGCACGCTGGAATGAAATGGACTCAAAGCTATTATCTGCGTCATTCAAACAAAGTATCCTTTTGTCTGAAATACCAAACTCGGAGAACTGAGTTCCAAGAGGCGGGTATAAATTGAAACGATTGGGATATGTGCTTCGGATTTTCGTGTTCCCTTTCGTATAGGGCGAGACTAAAGGAGAGCTCAGGCAAGCTTTCTCTGAATCTCCTTTCACATTTCTGTTTGCAACTTAGAATAATAATGCCACTTACCAGCAACCCTCAAGCTGCACGTGAACAATCCTATATCGCTGCCATCACAAAACTTACAAATACCACAAAGAACAAAACCAACAGCAATGTTTTGGATCAATACGAGCAGCCAGCATTCCATTTCTGGGAAAAGCACACATTAAAAGCCTCTTGTTTACATTTTAAGGCTAACAGAGGGGCCCTTCATTTCAGAGAATTAAATGAGAAAATTCTCCCAAATTCAAGCATTGGCAAAATGGAATGGTTGTGCAATTGTTTCCAATCATCATCTGATGCTCTCCTTCCCTCACCTTCCCCATAACAGCTTCAAAGGAGAGGAGGCTGGGGTCCCTCTCATTTACGGTCCCACATGTTTAAAATCTAGCGTGGTTTATTACAAAGGGAAAACAGAGAAGGGTAATATATTTCAAAAAAGCTGAAGAATTGAAAGCAAACTTCAAAGAGGAAGGGAAAAAAAAATCACTGCCATTTTACCGCCTATAAATAAAAATGGAAATGGGAAGAATTGCTCCTTCTGGCCCGGTTTTCTCTTCTAAAAGCACTCAGCTAAGAAGGTGGAGAACAGAGACAGCCCTGAGGGGGCCGGGGCTTCTGCCTGCTCATTCCTCCATTCAGGCAACAGAGCCAACTGAGCCCTCCCCTGGAAGGCCCAAAGCAAAAGAGTGATTTAAGAAATGAATCACACACTTAGGCTCAATATTTAAATAAGAGCATCAAAGAGATCCCATTTGGAATTGGAAGCCAATGAAGAGAAAACTGGGGAAAGTGTGAGATGGGTGGAAGTAAAGAGAATAGATATCAGTCAACAACATCTAATGAGTTTTCTGTACAAAGAGGACAATATATGGTCCTCACCCTTGGGGCAGTCCAAGTGTAATAAAGAAAAGAACCAGTCAATTGACAGGAACAGTATAAAAAACACATACAATGTAACAGGCTGCATTTCCAATTATCTTCAGTCCCTGCTGATGAATCTCAAATTGTACGCCTATGAAATTGACATTAATATTTTATTTAGGGCATGACATGTTGGTCTATTTCTTAGTAGTTATACATATTTCTTTCTATGCTACCTTAGACCAAAAAGAATAGAAGAAGAAAGACGACACGTCAATGGAAAAGTTCACATAGCACTCCAATTGCCCGTCAAATGTGGCCCCTGACTTGTGTGATAGACTCTCAGGACAGCAGATGAAATCATCCAAGTTCTAGAGTTTGCTGATCATTACGGAGAGAACCAATTCCTTGCAAGAAACAGCTTTTTCTGGCACTAAACTCTTAAAGAAATTTTTCCTATTGAGTTTTAATGTTAATGCCCTACATTAAGTTTAGTAGTGATTAGCTGCTTTTGACATCAAATTGAGGAGTTTTAGCTCTGAAAAGAACCTGGGAAAACCTAATGGCTTCAACTCATTTGACTGCGTTGTGTGCTCATGTAAAACAGAAAACAGTAAACGGAGGAGGGCTCGTGACTGCGTGCTTGTCCTTACACAGCACCTTCATTTATTTTTCATATGAACAAATATTTATTGAGTGCCTAGCAAAGGTCAGGTGTCATACATGGCACCAGGGTGTATAGGACCAGGGTGCAAGTGCTAAAGATAGAGAGAAGTGACCAGGTTCAAGGCATATATGAGAAAGATGCAAAGGCCTTAGTAATTGACTGAAAGTGAAAAATGAGGCACAAGAAGATTTGAGGGCTAGCTCCAAATGACTGGCAGAAAAATAACGCATGAGGTTTTCATGAACAGAACGAATACAACTTTGGAACTGTTGAGTTTAAGTACCTATAAGACATTCAAATAGAGATGTCAAAGGGACAGCTGGCTAAATGTGTCTGAAGATGATCTCACACAAACACGTAAGCATGAATTCAACCACGCGAAAGACACGCTGAACATGGCGCCTCCCACAAAGAATTTATAGCAGGTAATTATAGTGCGTTTAGCAGGGAGTGGCTTATTAAAGTTTATTTGGTGATGATCATGAAGACCCCGATGAAATGAAAAGAAGGAGAAGGAAAAGGAGAGAAAAGAAATCAAGGCAGACAAAGAAGAGGAGGAGAAAGCAAAGCAGCAACAACTGAGCTCTGAAGGGGGACCGGCTGGGGATACACGAATACGGGAGTTGGGACAAGGTAGCCACGGGGCTTGGAAAGACGAGGGATTTTCACTTGAAACGTTTAGATCATCACGAGGACAAGGTTTAGACAGAGCCCAGGGAGGGTTAAGCAGCCCAAACTGCCCAGGTGATCTAACGGAGAAGTTTGTCCACACTGTCACTTGACCAAGTAGTGCCAGTTGAGGGGGAGGTGGAGGGCAGGGTTTTCTGCGAACAATGGTCCATGACTATTTCTAGAGCACCCACCACACACCTGACTGTTGAAGCTGGAACAGTAGCTAAAGCCTGGCCTTCTCCCTCAAGGACTCTCCTGCTAGAGCATCATGCACAGCCTCCTAGCCCAGGACAAGGCAAAGTGAAGAGGAGGACTGGACAGAAATGTCAGCCATTGAGGAGGCTCCATTCTCATGCCTCTGATGCACTTAATAAGAGCCAGGCCGTGCGATAAGTGCGATACAGTCAACAGTGCAGTGGAGTGTGGACGTTAAGAGCAGGAACCTCAGTTACTGTCTCTGTGACCTGGGGCAAGTCACTTAATCACTCTATACCTTTGTTTCTTTACCTGTAAAGTGAAGATAATAAGAGCACCTCCCTTCCCAAGGTTGTGAGAATGAAAGAAGGTGACATACGCAAAACACTTAGCGCATCACAATTGGCCCATGGTAAGCACTGTGAAAGTGTAAGCTATTATTAATTTTTAAAATATCCATATGTAACTTTCTGGGTAATGGAAATACGCTATATCTTGACATGGGTGGTGTTTGCATGAGTGCGTACATGCATAAAAAATTCACTGAGCTGTACACTTCAGATTTGCACATTTCACTATATGTAAATTATACCAAAATTAAAAATATATATTGCTATCAGGCAGGTATTATTGTCCCTGTTCAACAGGTGCACAGTGAGGCTTGGGGAAGTAAGCAAATTGCCTGAGCTATTGCAGCGGGTCTCACACTCAGGCATTCAGACTCCAGAGCCTGCACACTTAAAGATGTGGCTGGGTTCCTGTGTCAGCTGAGCCTTGGTCCTCGATAGGGCTCAAGACAGCAGTTACCCGAAGATGCTGTTGCCAACTCTACTTGGAGAATCTCCTGCACAAAGAGAGAGCAGCTCTTCCCTCCTCTCTCACACTCTTTCTCCTACCCTCTTCTCATCTCAGCTCAGTCCCATTGTCTCATTAACTATTAAAACCCAAATCCTTGCCAAGTAACAACCTGGTGGTGATGAAGTGCACACATCCCAGCAGGGAAACACCCATCAGAGGACTGGCAGTGATTGAGGACTGAAGGGAACACACCCCAAGTTCTCCAAATTCCTAGGGGGCCTAAGATGCCTCACCACCTTCTGAAGCGCACCAACTCTAAGTACACAGGCAGCTCTTGCCAAGACAAAGAGCGTCAGCCAGAGAAGAATGAGTGATCATAATTTATGAGGTGCTGTAGAAATTAATTTTGTATGCCTCTTCCATTAGCAGTGTGTCTGAATTAACTTTAATATGCAAGTTATCATGTTAATCTTTGATACTAAAAAAGAATGTATCATCATTAACCTTCCTAGCCCTGAATTTAGCAATGCAGTTTTTTTATTAGCTGTAATAGAAGGAGCATTATTTCTTGGCATCTTTGTACTGTCCCTATCTGTATGCAGTTCCACCAGCCCCTTTGTAAAATCTCTGCTGATTCAGAAGCCCATTTTTCAAACATTTGACTCTGACTGCCCATAAGTCACCAGAAGTTGACTCCACCTTCCTTTTTTTTTTTTGGATTCCTCTAAATGAGAATAAATTTTCCACTGAAAGAGCATTTCACAAAAAAACACATAATGGCCTGTGGAAGGCGGTCCACGGCACCAGGAGACATGAATAAGTTCTGTGTGATATTTATGAAAGGCAAGCTCATGCCAGGCTAGCGGAAACTGGTCCTCAGAGCTCCAGGCTCTCTGGGTAACTAAGTTACAGGTAAGCAGGAACTTTTCTTCAGGGAACAGGAAAACGAATTAAGCCATATTGGAAGATGAGCTGTTAAAGATAATGAGGAAATCACCCAAATAGTGTCACCTCATACATCTTTCTTTCCATGTATTCACTTGATATGGCTAAATTATAAGGAAAAGAAAGTCACCTATGCCCCCATTTGATGAATAACTTTAATATTCCTACTCCATTCATTCCATACATTCTAATCTTTAAAATATGATAATAGTGGGAAAATGTTTGATCAATTGCATTTTGCCACCTTTTTCTTCCATTCACATCCTCTCATTGAACAGAAAGATAATCAGAAATTAAAGAACTTCTTAGAATGGGAAAACAAGACAAGAATGAGGTCTAAAATAGACTCTTAAAATAGAGAACCATTGAAAAATAAAACCAGTTTCTGGTCACAATCAATGCAATAGCATAATGTTTATAATTTAAAATATACACAAATATACCTACATACTGAGACTAAATTGGCTACCAATCCAACTTTTTGGCTTGTAGGAAAGCTACCAATAATGAGATTGTCAACATATCCGAGTTCATCTCTGGCATATGGATAGTTTTCATGCTCTCCTTTTAGATCTAATAATTGATTTTCTGGTTGCTACATAAAAAAGACATGTCATGAATAAAAGGAAACTTGGATTCAGCGACATCTATCCTCAAAGGGCTTAGAGTATTCTACTGGGCAGAATCAAATATTTTCCCAGCTTTAGTTAACCATTATTTTTGCTAATGTGAAACCCACTATGTACTCCTCATAATTTACAGCCTGCACTATCATTTACTTAATATTTTTTCATACTGTAGATTCATTCTAATCTGCTTACATTTATTTTGAAAGAAAAATTTGCTACTTTAAATGGAAAACCAGTATCACTTGCCATAGATGGAAGGTAAGTGTAACAATCGATACTATGAAAATAAAACGCTTTTATTAAATTCTAAGAGGAGCTTACGCCTGAGGTCTTCTCCCTTCTCTTATTAAAGGAGATTAGTGAAGAAAGATCAAAGACAAAACAGCAAAGGTATATAATCCATGACATAATCAGAAAGATTGAAAGAGAATGAATGATCTTCTGCTTCTGTGATACAGAACTTTATCTGTGCATACCTAAAATTACACTTCACGCCAAGGAAAATAATTTTGCATACGGTGGTACATATCCACACTTTGAGAAACACTAGTAAAAAGAAAGAAATCAAAATTGCGATTCCTGGCTTCCCCTCTCTTCCACTAACTCAAGGTGCAACCTTGGGCAGGTCATGTCCACTCTTTGGACCAGTTTCCTTGGGTGTAAAAAGAGGAAGTTAGGGGCCGGCCCGGTGGCGCAAGCGGTTAAGTGCGCGCGCTCCGCTGCGGCGGCCCGGGGTTCGCTGGTTCGGATCCCGGGCGCGCACCGACGCACTGCTTGGTAAGCCATGCTGTGGCGGCGTCCCATATAAAGTGGAGGAAGATGGGCACCGATGTTAGCCCAGGGCCGTCTTCCTCAGCAA
The DNA here is from genome assembly GCF_020826845.1 of Diceros bicornis minor. Classification (NCBI taxonomy): domain Eukaryota; kingdom Metazoa; phylum Chordata; class Mammalia; order Perissodactyla; family Rhinocerotidae; genus Diceros; species Diceros bicornis. The sequence goes on along the minus strand of NC_080740.1, from coordinate 84,031,568 downwards.
AAAAAAGAGGAGGATTGGCGGATGTTAGCTCAGGGCTGATCTCCTCACAAAAAAAAAAAAAAAAAAAGAGGAAGTTAGATTAGGCAGTCTCTCCAAGGAGCTGCTCAACTCTATGTGTCTGTGCTTTAAGAAACCTTTAAAAATGTTCTAGAATCTCCTTATCATGTGAAGTATGTGGTTGTTAATTACATTTACCCTGTTATCTGAAAGTCTTACCAGAAGGAAATAGCAAAGATTTGAAAAGATCAGCTACTTTGGGGCAAAAGAGCCTTTTGAAGCTGTTGTGTTGAAAAAAATCAATAAAATCGACTGCAATCCAGGCACAACGGAAGCTGACTGTCCAGGATATATGCCCATGCATCCCTCGGCTTTGAAACCAGTGGGCAAAGCACTGCCTTTAAATTGGCCTTACAAACCATCCCCCAATCACTTGCCTGGGTCAGGAGGTAGTTTACGCCAGGTGAGTGATAGAGGGTGCTGATTCTAACTATCTGTCTTATCTCCCCCATCCTATGAGATAAGTAGACTGAGGGGGAAGAAAAAACAGATCAGTAGTTAAAAACCAGCTAAGTAACTGTAAGCTTGCTCATTTTTAAGATCCAGTATAGTTAAACAAGTTTCTCCATCTGTAAAAAAATGACAACCTACTTTATAAGATTTCTATCAGAAATTATAAAAAGTAATTGTTATAATTATAGTAGTACGTATGTATATCCTCTTTCTCACACAGTTGTTTTTCTTGTCTTGATATTCTGAAAAAGTCAATTTAAACAACATTTTATTTTTAATGCTCTACATTGGCTCCAACTCTGAACTGATAATAATGAAAATCGATATAATAATTATAAATGAATAATTTATGAAAACAAGAATTATTCTTATATTAATTTTAAGCTACCACGTATGGAGCATTTTCTACCATCCAGGAACCGTGCTAAGCAGTATTTCATTTAATACTCACATCAACCCTATTATTATCCCCATTTTACAGATAAAGAAACTGAGAACCAAAGAAGTGGCATGCCTTTTGCAAAGTCACTGGTGGATACAACTCAGAGATTATGAAACAAAACAAATAAATGCTGTAGTGTCTCTCTAGAACTCAATAAGTCTTTGGAAAGGAGCTCATCCAAGAAACCCTCTTTATACATTTGGGGCCAAAGTCAAGATCATGAAAAAAAATCAGATATTACCGAAATCTAGTTTAATAAATTGAGAAGGGCTGATCACTCACAGCTCTGAAGCTCTCTGGAGTTTCTTGTTTAGATGTTGTAAACAACAAGAAAGACTTTTGTAGAGCATTAAAATCATCTAGCTCTCTCCTCTAAAGTCCCGGGGCACTTTGCTTATATCTCTGCTATAGAATAATCATTCCTCATTTTAATAAGAGTGCCTCGTTTTGCAAATGAAGGCAACCCCCTCGAGAACGTCACTATATTTTTGCCAACGTTGTATTTTCTAAATGGCTACCCAATGCTTTGTTTATAGCAAAGGATCAATAAACATTTATTGAATTGGAAAACCTGTTCTAAGTGTTGTCTCTCTTCATTAAAAAGGAAGCCCCATCTATCCTGTATGGAATTCGAGATGTCCGAAAGGCAGTTAAAGATATGGGTCTTGAGGTGAAAGCAAAGACTTAGACTAAAGATTAAGATGGGGGTTGTGAGCATCGAGATGGCATTGAGCCACCAGAGCAGATGAACTCCCCTAGACAAGTGGGGGCAGAGCAAACTGGAGTACAGCTGAGGACTGGAGCCCCGAGTGGCAGTTGAATAAACTGAATTTGCTCCAAGGACGTGCTCCTCCTCTCTGCGCCCCTCATTCTCACCCTCAGGCATAGAAAGAAGCACGTGGAGAGCTGCAGCCAGGCAGCAGAGCATTCTGAGGACGTCCCCATTTCCCAGGACCAACCAAGAAAAAGAAACTATGGAGGGCTGCCCAGTGCTCTCCCCTAGTTGGCAAGAGAGAGAGAAAGGAATAGCTAGTTAGATTCAGGCCTGGGGAGCAAAAAGCTGCATGAAGGCTGGCCACAAGGACGGAGCTGGATGTCAGAGTTGCTCCCTTTCCGTGGAACAAGAGCAAGAAAATCATCTATCCCGCCCCACCCCACAAACCCCAGGGTTCATCTCTTGATGTACGCGGCCAAGATTTCTTGATGAACTAGGAAGAGAGGGCAATACATCTTATGTTCAAAGAATTGTCTTCTCCTTTTCCTGCTGAACTACAGTGCAAGCCATTCTGCTGTTTGCAGACTGGTCCCACCATCTGTCAAGATTTGTAACTTGCTGCAGGTCCTTGAAACACTGCAAATTTTCCTGAGAGGTCACTGGGACCTACTTGATTTCTTGGCACAGGCCTCAGACAGCAGAGCGCTATAGTGAACCTTGTGCTATCTGGACTACAACTGATTTTAAAATCTGCCACTGCAACCAGAGGGGAGCCCAGAATCCCCATAAACCAATCCAAACCAAATAAAGCATCTTATTGCACACACAGGTTCTGGTGAATCTGGGACACTGGCAGGGGCAAGCCTGATGAAAAGCAATTTTTTGAGACCCACAGAAATATTTGCGTGAAGAAAAAGTCCACCTGCAAGTGGGGCTCTGTCCTCCTGACTGCCGCTCCCTCTCCAAGGGCTCAGAAGACTGGTGGAGTCCCAGGTCCCCCACACCAGGAAACACAGAACCAGTCCCGACAAACCTCTCAATGACACACCATCGATTCAGCTATCGCCTTGTGGACAATACACTGCCCAGGATAGATCTGAATACAATGAATCCTTCAATGTCTTACATGTCAGTCTGACACTAGTGCCCTCAAAATCCCAGGGTAACAAAATGCTTTTCAAGCAGTTTCAATTGTACTTGAAGTTGCTGCCTCTTTTACTATGCTGTTCTGGTAATACAGACTCGCTGACTATCAGAGATGGACAGCATCTTCGGGATCCAACTCTCTGATGATACCCATGAGGAATGGAGCCCAAAGAGGCTAAGTGGTTTGTCCAAGGTCACACAGCTTGTTAGCAGCTTTCCTGGACTAGAGTTTAAATCTTACAACCTTAGTACAGTGTTTTCTCCAGTAGACTGTTACCTTCCTTCAGTTAAGGTAATTGTTCCTTCACCCTTTAAACACTTACTGAGCACCTACTCAGTGCCAATTATTCAGCATACAGAGAAAACACTCTTGACCTGAACTTAAGAAGGTGGTGTTGTGCAAAGACTAGGAAAATCTCAGAGAAGCATCAGAAAGAGGAGAGCCTGCCGAGGTCCAGAATAAGTGGATTCTCACTGTGTTGATTTGACTTTCAACAAACCAAATGTGAATCGGGAGGAACCCCCTACATGGCCAGAAGCTGCCAGCATAAGAGGCCCATTCGTTTTGGGAAGCCTGCAAAGATTTCACTAGGGCATGGTGTGTTAGAATGACCCAACATACACTTTTTTAAAAAAACAAAAATACACTTTTATTATTTGTTGGGGGGGGCGGTACTTAAAATTTAAAAATCTAATCAGAGTTGACTCTGTCCCTCCTGAGTAACAGAACCAGCTGCAGCCAGAGTAGAGGGCAACTCAGGGCAACTGGGCTCAAGCTAGAGAGGAAAGAGCCAAGTGCCTTTTAGCACAATAATGGCAGGGTTGGCTAATCTGAAAGGAGGGAGGCCTACGTTACTAGGGGAAATATGCTTGCCCCAAAAGAGATTAGAAATAATGATGCTCACCTTGGCAAGGTGTGCCTACTTCTTAGATGACTCGGAAAGACAATTGGTTGTAGCTCTCTCTGGGAGGGAAAATGACATGGGAGGGAAAATGACATGGGATGAATTCCTACAGCCCACACTCCCTCTTATGCGACCTATGGTCAATCACTACCCCATCCCACATCCTGAAACAGGAGAAGATGGGCTGCCTGAAGCCAGCTTAAGAAGAGGGCCAGGGGCAAGGTGGACTTTTTCCAGGATGGGGGTGATGGCAGCGGATTTAAAGAAGGGACTGCTTGGGTAAGATGTGGGGGTGGGGTAAGGGACTGAGCAACGACAGAGACAGAGACAGAGAGACATAGAATCAGAGAGTCAGAGACAGACAGGGAGATGGTTAGACCTGCACAGCTGGGAGCTGGTGGGTAGTGGGGTAAGCACAGGGCAGGCCTGAGCCACCACCTATTGTCTTTGAGTTCCTCTGAAGGCGGCCCTGGAAATCATCACCTCAGCCGGCTCACATGGGTTTGTTGCAGGGACAATGGTACCTGAGAGCCAGCAAAGGCAGAGACATCCCCCAACCCCTGGCCCTGCTGCGGGCGTGGGCAATGAGAATGAATCCCCTCGTCATCTCCCTAAGGCACTGACATGCACCCCTGAACCAGAAGGGAAGAGGACCCTGCCACACTGGAGTCACACTTCCAATGATAATGACTGATGTGGGGGCAGTTAACTGGCCTTGGAGGAGCCGCGCAATCTCTCAAGGCCTTTTCCCCTTCTCTGCAAAATGGACGGCGGGAGGGGCAGATCAATTTGTTTTTGTGGACATGTGTATTCACTGCATTTTTAACATTTTTAAAATAGACTTCATTTTTTAGAGCAGTTTTAAGTTCACAGCAAAATTGAACAGAAAGTACAGAGAATTCCCATGTACCCCCTGCCCCCACACACGCACAGCCTCCCTCATTATCAACATCCCTCATCAGATCCAGATCAATTTTTCAGAGATTTCTTTAGACCTAGAATTTTTTGTTTAAACCAAATTGTGTTGGTGTAGAAAGAGAGAGAGGGAGAAAGGAAAGGAGAGAGGGAGAGAACACTACTCTGGCAGAAGCAGGGGGAAGTGGGCCAGCTTGCTATCCATGAAAGGGAGAACCCTCTTCAAAGGTTCTCTGAATTGCTGAATTTAACCATCTCTGGGCAGCTGGTTGCTAATGTCCTTCCAGGTCAGACATTTGATCTACCCAGTGTGCTAAATTCTTTAATGCACACACGCATACACAATCCTTCAGGTAACTCAAAATAACGCACCAGCCAAAGAGAACAAGTGTTTATCAGTCTCATTTATGTTAAATAGAGCTGAGGTATCAAGGGCTTCCTCTAAAGGCTGACAGGAGTCTCTTTCTGGACTGTTTTTTTTTGTGTGTGTGTAAGGAAGATTAGCCCTGAGTTAACATCCCTTGCCAATCCTCCTCTTTTTGCTGAGGAAGATTGGCCCTGGCCTAACATCTGTGCCCATCTTCCTCTACTTTATATGGGATGTTACTACAGCATGGCTTGACAAGCGATGCGTCGGTGCCTGCCTGGGATCCAAACCTGTGAACTCCAGGCTGCCAAAGCGGAGCGCGTGCACTTAACTGCTGCATCACCAGGCCAGCCCCTCTTTCTGGACTTTTGTGCCTACGATTTTGGGGGGATTGAGTAAAAGAGAGAAGGGTGCAGTGTGAGCACAGCCCTGAGCTTAATCACCACCCCAGTCGTTCAAAAGCCTTGAGTGCAGCCAATAGATATGTATGAGCACAAGTGTGTTACCAGTCACTACACTGAGCGCTGGGGACGTGCAGATAGTGAAGTATAGTATGGATGTTAGGAACCTAGGGTTCAATCCTAGCCTCCTGTGTAAATCTCAGCTTCAGCACCCGCAAAACAAGGAGATAATAGTAGCAACTATCAGACGGTTGACATGAGGCTCCATGGAGGGACTGATCTAGTTCTCAGCACACGTAGGTCCACAAACCTCAGAGTGAAGGTGTCCTGATGTAACCCCTAATCCAAGCTTTGCATGTGAGAGATGAGGAAAATAAAACTTAGAGTTTCCTTCACTTCTAAATTGGAATAAATAAAAAACTGCAGAGTTTCAGCTCCGCAGTCCGTTCCACTATCAGATCATTACAAATAACAGTAATACTAATAATAGTTACTGACGATGATGACGATGCTCCACTTATGAGCCCTTAGAAGTACTAGACCCCACTGCGCCTCTCATAGCCATCATCCCAGTTAATGCTCACAATAAACCAATGAGGTGAACATCCTATACTGTTCGCATTTGACAGATGAGGAATCGGATGCTCCTAGAGGTGAAGGGTCTTGGTTAAGGCAGCAAAATCAGGACCCACCCCAGCCCTTATTCTGAATAACTGTCCTGTGCTGTGCCTACTTCAGAAATAGGATGTCTCTCCTCAAATAATTTTACCCTCTTTAGCTGAAGCCATGATTAGAGCCTCATTTGCCTTTGGATAATTGGCTTCCCTCTTTGCTCTGGTGTCTGGTTCCACTTGGGCAGTTGCTCCAGCCTGGAGGGTGTCACTCAGCAAATCCACTTTGGCTGCCAGGGGCTAATGAGGGCTCTCAGTTTGTTTGCATTTAAGTGCCTGGTATTGAAGAGAATGTCCATACGTAGACATACCCCCTACCATTCAGGATGGCAGTGGAGTTGTGAAAACATGTCCCTCCCAAATTGGATTATGCCACTCCAGCTCTTTATGAGAGGACAATATGGTCGGTTTTATGCTGAGTCTGTCGCATAGGAGGAAGCAAAATCCTGTGTGTGAGTGTTTGTGTGTGTGTGCATGTGTGTGTGTGTGTAAAGGGGAGGAAGAAGGGAGAGTCAAAATCCTCAACAAGCACTGCAGAAGCTGAGACCCATACCCAAAGGTGAAGAAATAATGAGCACAGGTTTGTCTATTAAGACTATAAATTCCAGTAAGTTTTTCTAGCATAAAATTAAATGAACTCAAATGTCCCTAAATAGGAAAATAGTGAAATAAGTTATAGCCCATCTATACGACGGAGTCCTATTAAGTCCTTAAAAATGCCATGGGAAAATATTCCCAATAATTCTCAGTGAAAGATGCAAATTACAAACCTGGCAAAACATTATCCAGATTATGCAAAATATATGATACAAAAGAGAAAAAGAAGAAACAATGGCTACCTCTACATCATGAGATCATAGGTGTTTTTTATATATTTCCAAATGTTCCTCAAAAACACAATATTTTGATAACACTAATTTCTATAAACAATAAATGTCATTTTTTCCAACACTGGACCAGCATTCCCAGGAGTATGCCTGACAGAGCTTATGGAGTGGTCTGAGGCCCTAGTAGCAAGGGAATATGTCAGGCAAGGATGAACCCCAAGTTCTCTTGAGGCTTGAAAGGCAGTGGTCTGCAGTGATTCGGTGCTCCAGCTCTGACACTACAAGGTCTCCCCAAAGACTGCTCTCCAGAGAGGGCCTATACCACACTCACCATCCTTTGATGCTCAGCTGACAACCTACCTCCTCCGTAAACCTGTCCCCAACATTCCAAAAGCACTATTCTCACTGGATTCTGGTAATAGTCATTCTTATAGGGTTATTTGTAAATAACCCTATAAATTTATAATAAATTTATTAACACCCTATAAATTATTTTAAACACTATAAATTATAAATTTACACCAGAGGCTGCTGTCCTGGATCCATATGTAGGTTTTGTTCAGCTTGCATATTGTTTAAAAAATATATCAGCAAGTTTCACATAAAAATCCATTTGGGGCACTTCTCTCCAAAAAAACAAAAAAAAAAAGGAAGGTCAGGTAGCATTGAGCTCACGTACTGACACAGCAATAATCAGTCGGCACTGATTCATAGCTATCGTATATACCCATGGCATGGACTCCACCCCAGTCCTAACCACTCTCTATCATCTTCCCACCCCGAGCTAAGTTTCAATTGATCATTCCGACTCTTGTTTTCTTAGTAGTAGAGAAATGTTTCTCTGTATACTTGTCTTTGTCGAAGGTGAGGAAATGAATGACTGACCAAATGGCACTGTGTTTTAAGAAAAAATGAAAGGAATCATATTTTTTTGTGAAGTGAAAAAAGTTCTCACATGTTTAGTAGGCAAGTGGAAAATCTGTTGTAAAGAATATAACTGAAGATGACATTAAAATATATATATTTGATAAAGTTATCTTATTAAATGGCATAATAACTATCACTCTGCACCCTCATTTCTACTACTTCCATGGCCTGTGTGGGCTCAAGTTTGAAGACCTTTGGAGTAAATCTTTTCTCTCCCAACTGTAAGCTCCCTGGCGGGGCCAGAAACCCTTCTGTCTCAGATGCCATATTGCCCAGCAGTTCAGAGAATGCACTTTGGAATCAGACAGACCCCCATCTGGAATCCTGGCCCTGCCATGCTACTTGGTCTGTGACTGTTGGCAAGTTTCTCAACCTCTTTGACCCTCTTTCCTCACCTGTAAAATGGGGATATTAATACCTACATTTTACAAGGATGTCATGATAATGAAATGAGATAATGTGTGAAAAAGCTTAGCATAGCAGCTGGCACAAAATAGTGGTTAAAGAAATGGTGGACATAAAACTATTTATTACTGTATTTCTTTCATATACCTCATAGCATAGTGCTGCTACATTTTTAGATTTCCAATGAATATTACTTGAATTGAGATTAATCTGCAGCTGGTCTTCAATTCAATTGTATCACGGTCTTAAGGAAACTTTCTTCTATTCTAGGAAGATATTGGGAGGGAAAAATCAGCAAAACCAAACTTAAACATGTCAACAGAAAAGTCTCAGAACATTCTAAAACCTGACTCACTATAATTCAAACCATCCATGACTGTAATTTCACAATGAAAACAAACAAAAAAAATGTTGAAGTAAACATATAAAGTTTAAAGATTTACATAAACTCCCTCATTATGTGTGTTTCCACTTACACAAAGAATCATCCCAAAATGGGAAAAGAATCCCATGGAACACAGATTGAAAGGTACAAGGACAGCCTGATTTTGCTGTTCTCTGGATTTAATGAGGTAAATTAAAAAAAAATGCAGAAGAGTTGATTTGGATTGCCATTAAAGAAGTGATCTGGGATTCCCCCCTCAATCAAATCATAATTCTTAACGTTATTAAAAGCTGCTATTCCAAGTATTTTTGGAGGTTCAAGAGGGATTCTTTTCTTTGATGGTATGCCAATTTTTTTTTTTTTTTACTTCAGCCAAAAAAACAGGACACTTATCTCTCTTGGATTTGTTCTGCAGCTTATTAAATCACTGTCTTCTCTGCTTCTGGATCTGAAGGTTTCCTTCTGAGATTAAATTCTGCAATCAGTCACATCGAAAGGGAAAGAGATGTGAGGGACAGCCCCTTCTCAGATCTCCAAGTGTAGAAGAGACGTTTTGGAACTGGATGTGGCTTTGTAACACTGTAGGTGGGAGGGGCAAACCCCTATTAGAAGATCTTTGATGCCTCCAAACGCTCTGATGAGAAAAAACTTAGGTCCTCAAAATTCAACAGCTCTTTCTTGAAGAAAATAAATTGGCTCCAGCGTGTAGATTTTTTTACCTTTTCCAGGGTTCTGAGTCTGGCTGTGTGATCTTGAGGGCATCATGAAATTTCCCTTCATCTGTTTAACCTTCTATAAAATGTCCTCATTCCTTGCTCAGAATTCAGGCAGGACATTTAGAAGTGTTGGGACAATAAATGGGAGGAGGGGTTTTTAGGCATGAAATGGTGTTAGAAAGATTCAGCAAAATTATCATTGTGAATCAGAGAATGATTTTTAAAATCATAGATTTTCATTGTTGGTAGAGCTCTGGAAAATCTTGTTCAGTTTCATGATTTTTTAGTTGTTCTACAGAGGTTGACTTGCCTAAGATCACACAGCTGTGCAGTAAAGAAATAATGAACATTAGTGTTTAGCACAGCTCCTGGTCCATAATAAGCACTCAATAAACTTCAGCTGTGGTTGCTACTGCTGATATTATTGTTGTTGCTATTATTCAGATCTCTTTACTCTCAGTTCAAGTGCTCTTTTGATCAGATACATAAAGAAACTCAAGAAGGTTACCCTATGGTCTCAAGCAATTTCTTGCTATAAGAAAAGCCATCATTCAAAGAAACAATCTCATTTCTTTCCTAACTGAGAAGGTCCAAGCTTGGAGGAGTGCTACATCTTGGCACATAATTCCAGGATACTAACATAACACAGCAACCTAATTTGGGGCTTGCCTTGGGAAGGAGAAGCTATCCTTTTTCCCTGAGCCTTCTGACCCTTCCACCCTCAACTAACAATAGCACAGAGGATCAGGGATTGAATCCAGGCTCCAAAAACTCTGCCCGCAGGGAAGAGTAATGCCCTAGAAATGCAAAATGACGCTGGCATGGAGAAAGGAGAGACTGCCCAACACTTGAAACTAGGAACAATGTATAGCCAAATGGCCAAAAAGACAAAATCAGATTCCCACCTCATACCATATGTAAAACCTAGGCTCTATAAATTGATTAAGGACTTGTGTATCAAAAATAAAATTACAGGGCCGGCCCCGTGGCTTAGCGGTTAAGTGCATGGGCTCCGCTGCTGGCGGCCCGGGGTTCAGGTCCCAGGCGCACACCAACGCACCGCTTCTCCAGCCATGCTCAGGCGGCGTCCCACATACAGCAACTAGAAAGATGTGCAGCTATGACATACAACTATCTACTGGGGCTTTGGGGGAAAAAAATAAATAAATAAAAATTATTAAAAAAATAAAAAATAAATAAAATTACAAAATGCTTGGTAAAAATATAAATGAATATCTTTTAGACTGCGATTGAGAAAGATTTCTCAAACAAGACACAAAAAGATTTGACTATTAAAATGATCAATAAATTTGATTGTATTAAAAGTAAGAACTTCTGTTTGAAAAAGTACATCTTAAGTAAAATGAAAAGACAAGTTATAAACAGGCAGAAGATATTCAAAATACATAAAATCAGTAAAAGATGAGTGTGAAGAATATATAAATATCATGCAAATCAATAAGAGAAATACAACCAACCCGAGAGAAAAGTGGACAAAAGACAAGGACAGACATATTGCAGACATGAAACATGAGTGGCAAAGAAACGTAAGAAAAGATTTTCAGCACCATTGGTGATCAAGGAAATGCAAATCAAGACAGTGATGACATATTTTACACTCATTTTTTGGCAAAAATTAAGCAATGGGACAATATCCAGTGTTGAAGAGAATGTGGATACACAGGATATCGCATGCATTACTGGAGAGAATGTAAATTGGTGCAACCACCTTTGGAAAACAGTTTAGCACTATCTCCTAAAGTTAAATATTCAGATCCCCTATAACAAAGCAAATCTACTAGTAGTCATATGCCCCAAACAGACTCTTGAATATTTACAACAAGAGAGATGTACAAGAATGTTCTTAGCAGCAATGCTTACAACAGGAAAAAGCTGAAACACCCCAGATGCCTAAAATTGAAAGCATGAGTGAATAAACCATGGTTTATTCACATAGTGGAATTTTCTAGTCATCAAAACAATGAACTCCAGCAACCTGCAATACGAATAAATCTTAGTATAATATTAAGTGAAAAAAAGTAAGTCCTCCCAAATTACACACAGTTCAATACCATTTTTATAAAGTTAAAATAACCACACTAGGAATATACATAGATGCAATAAAACTGTATAAAAAGGAAAGCAGCAGAATGATTAACCAAAGATTCAAGAATGTGGTTACATTAGGTGGGGAAAGACAGAGCCATGTGGTTACATGTAGGTGACCGTTAAGTTTCCAGTTTTTGTTTTGGGTGGTATGTACAGAGATGTTTAATTTATTATTAAAAATGACTAACTGAATGTGTGAATAAATAAAAGCAGGTTCTTGCGTGGACCAGTGAGGTGTATTATGAATCAAGTCCTGTGACAACTCCAGCTCTGTACCACTGAGGTCCTTTCTGTCCTTTCCTTTTCTAAGGGACACTGGCCATTGCATAATGGTGTATTTTACGGCCAGAATCCACAGAGCAGTTTCTGAGAGCTGATATCAGTATGACTCTAAGCAGACTGGCACATAAAGAAATAAAACATATCCCTATCCATAAGGAGTTCACTGCATCAACATAGACAGTCACTTAAAGAGACAAATGAGACAATGAAATGTCAGCCACGATGCAAGTTTGTGCTGTGCGCTGTGGGAGCCCCTTCTCTCTGCCCACACTGCTTTTCTTTCCCCCATTCAGGCTCTAGGAGCTGTGCTTCCAACTAGAGAGGGGTCAGTTGAGGGGCCGCCAGTATCAGAATCCCTTGGAGGGCTGATACCATGCACATTGCTGGCTCCCTCCCCAGATCTGCAGTGTCAGAATCTCTGGGGTAGGGTCCAGGATGCTGTGACTTTAACAAACTCCCCAGGTGCGGCTAAGGTTTGAAAAATCTCCCTCTCCGAGTTCTACACCTTGTTTTATTCCCTTTGTGAATCCAGGATAACATTTTGAGTGTACTGAACTCTCCACTGTCACACCGTCCCCCATTAGTCAGGCAACCTGGCAGCCATTCCACTTTTATGTCCCCGGGGAAAAGAGATGGGGAAGACTTCCCCAGAAAAGAAGAAGATGTGACAGGGGGGAAGGGCCATCGGCCCCTTGTCTTGATATTGAGATCTGAAGCCACAAGACATGTGTGCCCCAACATCCCCTCTTGAGGTGAAGTCTCCAAGAGAGCCATTTTAGGTAGCTTGTGGGAAAAGCCAAAAGCAGAGTCTTTCTTTCGTCTCCTCATTGAGTTCCCAGGACACAGTTCCAGAAGCCATTTTGGAGAGGAGGAGGGGATTATTTTGAATCAGAAAGACTGGTTAAATCTGCAAAGCCACCAGATACCATTAATTGAAAATTTTAAGTTGCCACAGTACAAAGTGAGGTGGAGACTCAAAAAGATTAGATTAGATTGAAAGCAAACACAGAAACAAAAACTAGAAGCTCCATCATCCTTGCACATTGAGCGTGGTGCAGAAATTTGTGAACTTGCCACAGCTATATCCCCAGAACCTCGCCAGGCCCTGACCGGCAGTAGGGACTGAGGTGGTATTAAATGGGTCTGAGCTGAAATGCCTGAGACATCAGGGAGGACACCCTGCAGACTGGATGTCTAGTTTGGGTCTTAAAGGGATAAGTAGAAGTTACTGTTTAGTTTCTAGGGGTAGGGGAAGGGAATGGGGAAGCTATAGAAGGTATTCCACGCAGTATTTGCAAAGAAAAGAATTGTGAAAAGGCATGCACAGTACTAGGAAAGATGAGAAGCCAGCCACGAGGCTAGAGCATGTTCTGGGAGGAAGAGGACTTGTTCCCTTACTGCCTTTTCCTTCAGAACAGTCTCAGTGCCCTGCCTGATGTGGACATCTCAAGTCTCAGGCAGCCTGCTAACACCGCTGCTTGCTGGACGGAAGCTGTGCTCTGAAATGCTGCAGCGACATAGCAACCACTGGCATCAAGAGTCCCACCTCCTGCTCAGGCAAAGGTCCCTGTACACAGCTGTCAGAGAGCTGCCTGGCATTTAGAACAGGGGCAGGGAGGGGGAATGGAAGAAAAACATCCGTCAGGAGGAATAGCGAGGTACTTTTTCTAATACGGGGAAGGAAGCACTTCCAACAAGAAAATAAACACTATCTTGTCCTTTTATTCTTTCTGAGAATAAAGCATGGTGTAGTGGAAAGAAGATCGGTTCTGTTATTCCAACTATTTGTGTTCCAAATATAGCTCTAATATTACCTGTGAGTGGCAGGGACAATGCTCATCCAATACTCCATGTGTGTCCCTTCACTCCCCCTATGCCTTACAGCTAGGTTGGGAACTTGTGATGGACTCTGGCCAATGGACTCTGGATGGACTTGGTGGGTGTCACTTTGAGGCTGAAGTAGTTAAGAGTAGTTGTACTTCCTTCCTCCCTCTCTTCCCTGCTGCAGGGAGGCCATGGGTACCAGTTGGAATAGCTTCAGAAGGGACAAAAGACACATGACCCTCATCAGACTTTGCACAAGAGAGAAATAAAACTTTACATTGCCAAACCACCGAGATTTGGGAGTCAATTTGTTACCCCAGCATCACATAGCCCAATACACTAATACTCTAACACATTGATTAATATTTTGTATCATTAGGATGAAAGTTACTTGACTTTCTAGGCCGTGATTTTCCCATCTATGATATGGGGATAATAATACCTATGTCATTGGGTTGTTGTAAGAATCTAATATATGTTTATGTCCTATATAGCACCTAATACATAGTTGGAGTTTAATAAATGTAAGTTTCTCTCTTTAAGATACTGTCGATGTCATTATTCTTGTGGCTATTATTTGGTTACTATTGTTATACAAAAACTTCAATAGATACCTTTAAATAAGCAACAACTGTGTCAGGCACTCTGCTAATTGTTTCACAAACATTATGCCATTTTTGTAGCTGAAGAAACCAAGGATCAGAGAGAGGTTACTTGTTCAAAGGAATACAGCTATAAGTGACCAAGCCAGGATCAGAAACAAGGATTGCCTGAATCAAAGCCCCTATTCTAACAGCAGCATTCCTACTCATGTTTTTCAGATGTGGAACCCTGGAGGCTCAGAGATGTTACCTAAGTTCACCAAGCAAAGTAATAAGTGCTTGAGTGAGAGGACTTTTCTCTATTCCCTGCCAAATGCGACAATGATGTGATGATTAGAAAAGATAAACCTCTACGGCATTGACACAGTTATCTGTGCCCCCTTCCCCCATAGTTGCCCAGCCCATTGTGAACTGAGGTCCCAGCAGTTCCAGATACTGTGGGCAACAGATAAGAACAGGAGAAAGAAGGAAACGTCTCAATAAACAGAAACCTGGATGCTTTGTGTTCAGAGAACAGCTTCTCAACAAAGTTTCCAACAAAAAAAACCCACTAGATGAAAAGAAACATTGGAAGTGTTTCTAAATCTCCATCAGGCCTCTGTCTCTCGTCTCTCTCTGTTTCTGTCTCTCTCTCTCTGTCTGTGTCTCTCTCTGTATCTCTGCCTCTGTCTCTGTCTCTTCTTCTCTGCTTCCCCTTTGCTGTTTGATTTGGAAGTTGAGAAAAACGAGCAATGAGGATCCTAAAGCAGTTTACAGTGACCAGATGGCGCATCTGATTAGCATCAGACTAAAAAGACACATTACTTAGATATTAGGTTCTCATAGGGACAAATCTGTTCCAAAGGCGCAGAAGGTTTGGTTTTCTCAGAGAATCCCCTCAGAGCTCTCTCAGGGCATATCTATTTATCCTTTCGCCTATCATCAGCACGAGGCAAGTCTGCGCTTGGGTTGCAGAAGACACAAAATTAGTCTCCACAGATTTCCCAGTTCTCCCCTCACTGAACCCTGAAGTCATTCACACGGGGCAAGCCACTCCCTGGGGGACCTTGGCTGCTGGGCACTTCTGACTCCCTCATACCCCAGGCTGACAAGCCGCATCATGCCATTGAGTCTGCACAACAACCCAATGAGACTCTGTGGTTCTGTGGTTATTTCCACTTCACAGCAGAGGAAATTGAGACTTACAAGGATTAAGCAATTTATTCAAGATCACAGGTCAAGTAAAAGTTGAGGCTAATGGAGGCTAATTGCCTCCATGAAAGAAAAAAAAACGTGTGTTTGTGTGTGTTTTAAAAGAGCCCTGAGGAGCAAACCATCATAGAGGATGGCTGTCAAGTATCCCAAACTATGTGACAATGTTGAGGCCTGCAGAGACGCAAACAACCAGGTGAGAACCACAAACAGCTCACCTGACCTCTGTTTCTTCCAGGCATACATAGCCTGGGTCATTTGCAAAAATACTCTAGAGAAATAAAATAAAAACTGGAGAAACCATTCAAAGCCAGCATGGGAAGCACATACAAGCCAAGGCCCTCTTATTCATTAAGTTCTGTATTTCTCAGACTCTCAGGAAAAACACGAAGCTTCCAGGGAAACAAGGAAGCCTGGCTTAAGGTTACGTGCAGCTGTCAAACACAACGAGACACACTTATTGCAAGGGATCTGAAGGTCAGGATGGAAGCTTGGAAAATGAAAAGAACACCAGAAATAATAACCACAACACCAATAATAACAGTGACCACTTAGTACGGGACATCGTGCTGTGATAAGCACTTGAAATGCTTATTCATCTTGTTAGTCCACACAACTTTCTAAGACAGACATTGTTATTATGTTTCCATTTTACAGATGAGTTTACTGAGGATGAGAGAGGTTAAGTAAATTGCCCATGATCACACAGCTGATAAGGGGCAAACCAGAAATCAAACCCAACTCTAGTGTGACCCAAGAACCGGAGCCCTTAACCAGTAAAGCTTCTCCCCTTCTCCACAGGATCCTGCTGAAAATAGGCCAATAGAAGAGTCTGCCAACATTTCAGAAAGTGCTTAAAAGCCTTCTGGCCCCTCTGCTTGGTGTCATTACAAATGTTCGAGGCTGTGAGTACAAGCCAATGTCACCGACAATACTCCAGGCAATTCGCACATCTGGCAGTTAAATGAGTGCAGGCTCAAAGCAAATCACATCCCTGAGGCACAGGACACTTCAGGGGAGAACAATGGGAGGGACTTCATTACAGCTCAGACTCAGCCAAGAAATCAAACTCACCTTCTTTCCGGATATAAAGGAGACATTCATCAAGAACCACAGACACCTCGTAAGCGCATATGAGTTCAGATTGTATTCATTTGGAACTTGAGCACTTAAGGAGAGACAGGAGCTGAAGTTTCCTTTTGGGGTTATTTTGGGAAGAGGGTTCACTTAGCAAATAAATAGTGTGAGAGGAGTTACCTTTAAGCTGTGCATAAGAGCATCTTGCTTTCACACCTGAACCAAGGATGGATAGACTAATTACACATAGCAGCCTCTTTAAAGTGGGTCCCTAAAGGGCTCTCTATTCACCTACTTCTAGTTTCTGTATGTATTTAAAGGTAAGAATTTTGCATTTCTTTTGTAATTGTGTACAACACTGGGGCTGGCCTTCTGTGAGTTAATATTAATCAGAGGGCTTTTACTGAATCTGAAACTCAGAGACACAGCAGGACTGGTGAGCAGCAGCTGTCTGGCCTGGCCTGTGATTATGCTAACCCTCGGGGGCCACCGCCCGGCCCAGGAGATGTAACTCCAGTAATGGAATTACTCCGACTTCCACTAGGCTGAAATCAACACCACATGCCCAATCCAGGATGGTGCTAGTAGCACTCCATCTGGCCTCGATGCCAAGCCCGGCCCCTGACAATGATGGCAGCTCTGAACAAGGAAGGGAAGCCAAGTAGCCCTGCTCTCTGCCGCTCGTGCAGCACCATATGTAGCTAGAGTCGTCCTTCTCACGTCCCTAGGACAGGACTCAATTCATCTCTACAGTGACACCACCTGAAGTCCAAGGAGGGACACCCAGGGCAGCAAGGGGCAGGCATATTTCAAAGCTTTCAGAGTGAGGGCAATTCATTCTGACGTGGAAGTCAGAACTTGAAAACCCGGGAATGCCCACCTAAAAATAACAAGTAACACAAGAAATGCCATAAGACTTACCAGGATTAGTTTCCAATTACCTTGCACAAACCACCTTGCACAAACAAACCATGTATGTATTGCATTAATCTGTATTCACACCATTGTCGGGAATCTACAGACATGAATACAAAATCACAAGAACACTTTTATTCCCATGCTCTTCTTCTACCCTTAACTCCAGGGATACAATTCAGACAGCAATTCTGGATGTACCATGATAACCATGCATTGGGGAAAAAAAAATCTTTACAGTGAAGTGGCTCTTGAATATTTCTGTGATTACTGAGCAATTTACATAAATAGTCACATTTCACTCTATGAATAAATTTCAGTTGGGTGATGACTGATCCTCTACTTTCTAAGACCTCTTGTTTCTTGCACAGTTTGCTTCTCATTTTATCACCGACACCCGTATGGACAGAGAGGAGTTTAAAATTGGAAGGCTTGGCTTAGGCTACAGAAAAGAGTGCTGATGCTCAAAAGACATCCTTTTCACCCTCACAGATAGGAGTGATGTCAGGAATGCCAAGTGTTGCTGGAGATGAGGTGGACAGTGAGTACTGCCTTCCAAGTTCTGTCTGGTCATATCTGGAGGAAGTGTGGCCACCTAGATCACCAACCTCAAAAACAGGGAACCTCAAAGCTCTTGACAGTGGGGTACTGGTCAGAGGACCGGTCATTACCAGAGATCAGTGTGGGTGAGCAGAAGCTCTGACCACAACTCGTGCCGAAATCCACTGTCATTCCCTGCTCTCCAGGAAATACCATTAAGTGAAGAAAGGCAAAGTACAGAGCAGTTGTATAATATGCTACTATTTGAGTAATAATAATAATAAAAGATCAAGGGAGAATACATAGTATATATGTATTGGATTCCTTATACATAGAGTATCCCCAGAAGCAAACACAAGAAACTGGAACCACTGGTTGCCTCTAGAGAAGGGATCAGAGTTGCTATGCACAAGGTCTAAAGGAATCTTCTTCATGTGGTACCCTTTCATACCTTTGCATTTTGATCCATGTAAATGAATTACCTATTCAAAAATAATTTACATTCTTAAAAACTGAAAAAATCCCTAATTCCTAATCAAGAATCTCTGAGATGGGTCGCAGGAATCCACATTTTAACAAGCTCTTCAGTTTATTCTTACACTCTGGAAATTTGAGAACTTCTCCATTACAAGTTCTTTCTACCAAAAGAGCCTTCACCTATTTCCTCTCAAGTTGAGGACGCAAGTATACACCATACGGGGAAAAAATCTGACAGCAGAATGATCTAAAGTATATGACTCCAAATTTACCACCTCATTACTCAGAAGAAACGAACAATGCAACCTAAGCTTTCCTAAAATCAACTTAGATTTTGATATCTAAGTTGTCAGCTACTTTCTACTTTTCATCTTTATTCAGACCAAGGGAGGTGTTAGAAAAGAAACCTTGGTCACTGGTCAGGTTGCTCTGTCCTGATGAGCACGTGAGGCGCCTGTGGGGCTTATGGCACCACTCACCCAGCCAGGGTGCTTTGCACTCACCTTGCTTCTTAAAGAGGTTGCTCTGGACTATCTCATTCATGGACTGGACTTTCTGCTTCTGGAGTTTCACGGGAGGGATGCAGGTGTAGAATTCATAGAGGAGTTGGCTGAGGGCAGGAAAACAGGAGCACAGACAGCCAGTTAGACCAACGGCCCTGCCTCATGGCACGTACAGTCCATCCCTGACTGCCAGCTCTGTGGAGGCAGAAATGATGGACATCTTGCTCCTTTGGCCCCTCAAGTCCTGGTAGAGCGTCAGGTGCATAGTACGCCTTCAGTAAACATGTTTAGTTGGTATTGGTGTGGAATACTAGTAAGTATTCAAAGAGATGTGAAAATCTGAAATAACACGAATAACCCTGAGCACTTGGTGTGTATCAGACACAGCTGCGCACTTTACATCCATTATGCCATTCAAACCTCACAACTCCATGTGGTAGATCCAACATCTATCTCAATTTTACAAATGGGAAAGCTAAAGTGTAGGAAGGTTAACTATCTTTCCCAAGGTTACACAGCTAGCGGGTCAAAGAAGCAAGGGTTTAAAACCAAGTTCTGACTTCATTACCATACCATTTTATTTACTAATGTTTTATGCTTAATAATGCTTTATGATAAGTCTTAAGATCAAAAAGTATCATTAATTAAAAAACAAAAACTATGAAGTTGTGGGTTAGAACCAGTTTGGGACATGAAAAAGGAGATAGCTCTTCCCAAACAGAGTGAAGATAAAAATACCACTGAAACAAAATTATAGCCCCTGTCAGCTTTCCAAAATAAGCTCATTGTGTTCATTCTTCTTTCAAGTACTTATTAAGCATCTATTTAATATGTGACAGGCAATGTGCGGAGCAGTGGGGATACAACGGGAACAGACTGGTCCCAGTTGGCATGGAATTTACATTGTAATGGAGGTCGACACACGACACAGAAGCAAACAAATCAATACAAGATGATATACGCAATGGTAGAAATAAAAATAGGGACTGGTGTCAGAGAGTAACGGTGCAGGGGTTGGAGGAGGAATTTAATTTATTTACAATATTCAGAGGTAGCTTCTTCGAGAAGATAACATTTAGTTTGAGACCAGAAGGATAAGAAGAAGCCAGCAGAAATCTTCATGTGAACAGAAAAAGGACATCAGTGAAAAAAACTGACAAGATCCGAATAAAGTCTATGTTAATTTCTCAGTTTTGATAAATATACCTTAGCTATATAAAATGTGAACATTAAAGGAAGCTGGTTGAAGGACATATGGGACCTGTCTATATACCATCTTTGCAACTCTTCTATAAACCTAGAAGTATTTCAATATAAAAAGTTTTAAAAATCTCCTATAAGTTCTCTTTGAACTTAAGTGAATTTAGGAAAAAGAAGAAAAGGGTATATCTGGCTCAGATGCCCCAATTATAACAGCATAATCACATTAAAATAATGCGTTCATCTCAGGAGAGGAATGGATGAAAGAGAAAGCAAAAGGGAATCCATCTCCATTATCCCCTTAAGTATATGTAAGTTGTTCTCATTTGTAACTATAAGGCTTACAAGGCAAAAACTGGCACCCCAAAATAACCTTCAAGCCCAGGTGAAATGGAGAAAAACCCTACATGTTTGCATTCTGTATCACTTGGAACATCAAAGAAGGATAATTACTTTATAGTTGGTTTTCACCAAAGTCTGACACAACAAAACAGAAATGTGAAAATCCCACACTGGAGGCCCTGTACGAAGCTCCTGCCATGTGTCCTCCCTGTCCCCACGCTGAGCGCCTGTCTGAAATTCCCCACAAGGGCCCTTCTCTCCCTCAGAACCCCTGGCTTGACAACAGAGCCAAGGAAAGTACATCATAAGCTCTCACCTGAGTAACTTTGCATCAAAGACTGTTTCCACATCATGGAGGACCGATGGGATGTATTTCAAAGCCGCCACCTAGGTGGAAAGTGAAATAAACATGAGTGATGCCCACACTTTGCAACATGACATATCAAGAGAGAATGATCCTGCATCCTGAGCACTGCTACAGTGATTCAAGACTCTGTATGTAGATTGAAACATTAGCATGTACTTCTCTGCATACAAAAGTAAGTCACAACTTCTTCTATCTTCTTCTTTTAGGAGGCAGTAATGTATAGTAGAATGATCAGAGACTGAAGTTATACAGACCCGTAGTCAAATCCTGGTTCTACTCCTTAGCAGCCATGTGGCTTTGGACAAAACACTTAACCTCTGTTATGTCTCAATTTCCTTATCTATAAAATAGAGGAAATGATGCCTATTTTGCAGGATTGCAATATAATATAATATATATAACATATATATTATAATATATTATAATATATATGTTATATATTATATATATAATATATAATATAATATAATATAATATAATATAATATAATATAATATAATATAATAATATAATAATATATATAATATATATAATATAACATAATATAATTAACAATAATATGAGTGAAGCACCCAGCAGAGAACCAGACACATTTTGAGTCTACTAGCTGGGTTAGGAAAACTGGGCATTGTGTGGATTATTTCTTTCATCTGTGCAAGTTAACTGATGCATTCAGAGGTGGAAGACACTCCCAGCTCCACGCATAACAGCACCGTTTGCTAAGCAGCAGAGCAGACTGCAATTTCCAAAGAAGGAGTTGTAAGGGATATGGCTGGAAAATAATGTTGAAGAATCTAGTCGAAATATGTATTTTTTATTTTCTTTTTCTTTTTCTATATATTCCAAGTGTTCTATAGTCAACAAATATCACCCTTTTACAATCATACCAAAATAAAAATAGTGAAAATTCCTTTCTTAATAAAAACCTTAACTCCTAGCCATATACAATTGAGCTTCTTAGTTAATATAAATAACAATTATAACTATTCTCTGAGAACTTTCAGTGGAGCAGACACCGTGCTGAACACTGTTGTTAGATTATCTTGTTAAACCCTATTTCAGCCCTACAAGGGAAATGCTATTTTCATAAGTAAGGAACCTCTAGCACATCAAGTTCAATAACTAGCCCAAGGTCATGAGCTTAGCAAGTGGGAGAGCCAGGATTCAAATTCAGGCAGGCTGCTCATAGAGCCACCCCTCTTAACCCTTAAGCTACATGCCCAGCTCACTCAAATAGCAACTGTCTCTCTATGCCTCCATCATTTTTTTTCTTGTTCTTTATGATTTTTAAAAGTCAGTAATATATGTTTGATGTAAAAAAATTCACATAAGATAAAATATTAGGGTGAAATTGTTCCTGAAGTCCCATATCTCCATCTCAACCCCAATTCCTACTCCCCAGAAAGGACCACTGTCAACATTGTGGTGAGTTTCCTTCCAGACTGCTTTCCATGCATGAATATGTGTGTGTGTGTGCATGTATGTGCATGCACATGTGTGTGTGTGATTTATACAGTTCCGCAAATGGCTTTATGCAGCTGACCACATACCACCGGTATTTTTGCATATCATTTCATAGGGTACATTCTCTTCCTTTCTAACCACTACACAGCAATGCCTGTATGGGTTCGCCATACCTTCCTTAAGCCCTTCTCTACTGATAGATTCCCTGCTATCTTTAGCTTTTCTTTGTTATAAAATACATGGTAAGAAAATATTTAACACATACATTTCTGTATCTATAAGAATCCCTGTAGAATGGATGGACTGCTTGAAGGGGAATTAGTGCATCAAAATGTATATACATATATACAACAGTAACATAAACGTATATACATATACATTTTAGGAGATATTGTCATATTACATTAGAAAGAAAAAAGAACAAATTTGTTTTTATTCCTTCCCTATAACTTTGCTAACACTGGTGTACAAATCTTTTTAATTTGTCAATCTGATACATAATTTGAAACTCTTTGGTTTCTAGTGCAGGTGGGCACCTTTTCTATATTTATTGAACACCTGCATTTACTAAATTGCTTGTCCAAATTCTTTCCTCATTTTTCTTTTGGGTGATTTCTTTCCTTATTGGTTTGTGGAATTCTTTATGTATCATTAATATTAACCCTTTTGCAGTAACACATTTTGCAAGAATTTTCTCTTGCTTATCCTGGAGTATACCTGTTGCTTGTCTTTTAGCTTTGTTTATCAGATGATTCATTGCACAGAAGGACTTTAATTTGTATGCTGTCAGATTTGTCAGAATTTCTATTTACAGTTATTGGATTTTATGTCTAGAGATTTATTCTTTATTCTTTCAAATCAAGATGACAAGAGATAACAAGATTCCAAAGCCGATGTTTCTAAAACTACATTCTGTTGAGACACCCCTGCCCCACAGGATGGTGTTAGGTATTCTGCAGGGTAAAAAGGATTCGCAATCAAATAATTTTGGGGAGGTTTGGTTTAAACAAAGATAAACTGGTAAGATTTTTTTTACTGCAAAATTTTTCAGAATTTTAATATGCTTAGATGCATTATGACGTTCCTCTAGGCAGTTACAGTAGACAGTACATTCCAACCTAGTTGGTCAGGCCATCTCTATCAGGAAAGACCAAGCAGATACAGCAAAAGCAGATGCTTGCAGGGCTGGGCAAGGAACAGAAAGGAGTGAAAAGGGACGAGCATAGGCCAGTGAGAAGTGCTGAGGTGTGTGGAACCCACACTTTGTCTAAAGAATGAGTCATTCTCATTCACTTGTGTTAACACTGCGCTAGCCAAATCAAACACATCTGCAGGCTGCACTTCTCCCTGGTGCTGCCAATTTACAGCCACTGAATTCTAAGAGACACCATATGCTGAGGCACATGCCCTGAAAAAGTGTGGTCCAGGCATGTGAGCAAACTGTTCCTTCATTCATTCTTAGGCCAAAGAACCCAGAGCTCTGGGCCCACAGGACACAGGCAGGGATCCCAGTGCTCCACCTAGCACCTGCGTGTGCCTAGGCCCATTTCTTCACCCCTGAGCCTCAGCGTCTTCACGTGGCATAAAGGGGAGTGATGTGAAATGATGTATGTCATGCACCTATTGCACTGCCCAGTATGCAGTAGGCCCCCAAAAGTGTACATGCTGGATCTCGCCTTATGCCATTTCTCACGCACCTGCCCTCATTGTCCAGTGCCTGGACAAAGTATAAAGTGTACTCATCATAATTAAGACCAAAGTGAGAGAACAAAAACAGAAACAAAACCCTCAGCAAGCTGGGGAAAGCCAGACTTCAGTGTCTGCAGCAAGGTGCTGGCTTTCAAGGGCCGCATGTCATTCCAGGGCTTTGGAGTGATGCTGTGGAACAGCAGTCTCCAGGAGTCTACATCGGCACCCACACTTCAACGCTTCAGCTGTCAGTGAGGAGGAGCTGGTCAGGGCCGGGAGAAGGACTGCCTCGGACAGAGCCGGTCTCCCCGGCTTCCCAGCTTTGGGCTGACAATAACGTAAAACAAACTGAGTAGCTGCCAGCCTGAGACTCAGAGGATGTTATCAACCGTGGAGTATTAAACTTCCATCTGGTCCAGGCGGCCTCACAGAGAAGGGGCAGGCCTGCGGTGTTCTTTTCCAATGGTCAGCAGCACTGGCCACAGGCTCCTGTCCACAGTCCTCCCCTTCACAAAGCCCTGACACACCTGGGGAGTGAGAGCAGGAGGTTCTGCAGGTGCGACCACCAAGCACCCCAGAAGGCAGGGCAGCTCAGCCACAAGACCCACTGCAGACCTTGACCTGTTACATCTTTCTAAGGCCTGGCAGCTAGAAACAGCTCAGCTTTCTAGACCTGTTCGCCTCCTAGGAACTGTGCTGCTGTACTGTTGCTATTATTTTTACTCTCATTAATACTATTATTATACATAAAATAATATTGTTGCATTATTCCTTTCACTCCATAGTATACATTCCTATATTGTATATAATACTTAAGAAATACATACACGAATATGTTTATATATGTGTATGAATACCTGTGTGTATGTATATATATAAATAGGATTATTAATCATAGGGTTTTAAAATAGCAACCATTATTGTAAACTTATGTGTGTCAAATACTTTACATGCATGATCTTGTTTCATTCTTACAACTACCCTATGAGTAGATACTATCACCTCTTTACTTATGAAGAAACTACGGCACAGAGAGGTTAAATAATTTGCCAGAAGCCACATAGCTAATAAACAGCATAGCAAGGACATACAGCCGGCAGTCCAACCGGCTCCTCACCAGTATGCTCTCCTGTCCACCTGTTTTAGGAAAAGCTTCCATCTTGGCAAGTGGGGAGGTCTCAATAGGGGGTAGAAGGCTCATTTAGGGGAGAAAGTAGATAAAGAACCTTCCTTCCTTTATGAGGATAGTTTTTAAAAGAAGGTACAGTTTTTCTGACATCTCTTAAGTTAAGGATCCTCCTCACCACATACATAGGGGGTTGCAAGGATAGCCACCAGGAAAACATCTGCCAGGTCAGTAACTGGTTTATCATGTGGCACCAAGTGAATTTCCTAGATTAATCCTCAACTCTGGGGCTCCTCCACCAGAGGCCAGGTAGAGCTCTCAGACTCAAAGCAATAGTGATTTCACTGGCCCAGAGAGAAGTCCTCCCATGACTTGGCAAAATGATTGCTATCCAGATAGACTTCACTAGGACTGATAATCCTGGGCTGCTAGCAAACAGCAAATGTTAAAAATAACAACAAAAATCAAAACCAAACAATTGCATTCTCTCAAACTCAGAGGAGACTTGTCTTCCGAGTGTTTCCAGACTTTCTCTCTTTCTCTCTCTCTCTCTCTCATGAAAACAGAGTAAGAGCGCACAATATTGGTGCCAGCACACAGACTCCTGGCCAAAAGAGCACATCTTGCAATGATGCAAGATTATACAAGAATGCTAGATATCTTCCTCATTCAAGAGCTCCGACAATATTCCCATCCCACCAGTTTTCAACCCTTTTATTTTAGCCAAGTGATGGATGGTCAAGGTCCATTGCAACTGGACAATGTCACAGGAATTCACCACAGCATGACCAGAAGAAGGCAGCTTCCTTAGGGATGCTGAGCTGTCCCTGAGGAAAATACGTGCAACTCTCTCAGGACATTCACCCTCATTACTAATCTTTCAGCGAAACAGAAGGGAAGAGGGACCAGCAGGTTCCAGAATAAGTGCGTCTCCATGCTTTCTATAACTCAGCATTATGCTGGCCCCTGAGGCTTGGCGGGAGGCAGGAGAGTTGAGGGTTTACAATGGCTAGCTAAAGAAACAGACTGTGTTCAAGTCCAGGTAGATCACTTTTATCCGTGTGTCCTTGGGGAAGTTAACTCTCTATGCCTCAGATCCCTCCTCAGGAGAATGAAAGGATAAAGTTACCTACTTTATAGGGTTGATATCAAGATTAAATGAAAAGTGTGAGCTATCAGGATGACTACGGTGGCCTCATCGGAACAAAATTTCATCCTACCCACCATAAATCCATCATTCCCAAATATTACCCCTAAGTGTGTGGCATATGGTTGAGAAGGGGACAGAATTAAGGAATCATTTAAAGATTTGAGATGAAACTCTAGCTCCTGCTGTTGAATATTGAGCCTCACTTCTCCTACCTCTGGGGATTCACTGTACAGCCTATAGATTACTTCTCAGGAATGGACCATATTCTTCCCTTAGTTTGGACATTTGAACATTTTACACCAATTAACAATGAAAAGAGAGGAAAGAAAAAGGCACTCAATTAGCTTGCCTTCATGACTACGGACCAAACATCTGCTCATCTCTACTGTTGTTTACTGTTGTTTATTGCTTATCTGCCTGGCATTTTGCCAGAAGACTTGGGTCTTTAATGAAACTATAGTTTGTTTGGTGGTGATTAGGAACTCAAACTCTGGCCTTACACAGCCTGGATTCAAATCCCAGACCTGCCACTTCTGAGCTGTGATTAAGTTACTCAACCTCTCTAAGCCTCCATTTCCTCATCTGTAAAGTGGAGAAAAGAAGAGTATTTACCTAATAAAGTTGTTGTTATAAAAATCAAATGAGCTAACAATGTACGTAAAGCTTTTTAGCTCAATGCGTGACACATCATAAATGCTAAAACATAAAACAGTGGAAGCTAGTAGTCATTCTTTCATTCATTTAGCCAAAAGTTATTTGAATACCTACTATGTAGCAGCCCCTGGTTCAGATATTGGAGGTATAAGAGACAGAGCCCCCCGCCCTCCTGGACACTCTAGTGGCTTTATTAAAAGTATGAGTGGCAACCACAGTGGCCAAGGCAGCATGTCATACAATATGAGTTGTTCATTTATTTCCACTCGTACCATTAAATTGGAGCACTATGATGAATCATGGACCTAAAGGAGAATGTATCAAATGGGTCTGCACAATGTCACCAAATGCTCTTTACTCACATTTAAGCTACATCCAATTCACAAGCATCTGGTGTTGACCGTCTCAACCTGCCATTGTTTTATCAACAATGCTCACAGGGCTGGCCCACACAGGGACTTAAGAGCATACAGCCCATTACTGAAAACACATGGAAACCCCTGGCCTAACTCATTCCTTACGACTTAGAGAAGAATATTAACTTTGAACCCGGTGGAATGAAAGCCTAGCTCCACCACTATGGATAGGTACAATTTGGGATGAATTATTTAACTTTATGAGCTGCCTGTGGACACTGAAGACAGTGATTCCTTGCAGATCTATGGCAGGATTAAAATCACTGTATGTGAAAGTCCAGCTTCGTGTCTGGCACATGGTAGGTAATCAATGGAAGGTGTTTTTAATGCTCTTTCTAACCTCTTTGAATGGCTTACTTTAAATTCTCCATAGTTTTGGGTGAGCTGCTGCCATGCTAACTCTGAACAATAAGGACAACTACAGAAAGCAATTCACAAAAGCCAGGTGAGGCTTAAAAATGAGAAATAACTTGCTTAGGTCCCAAAACTCCCAATGGACAAAGCTGAGACTGAACCAGGTTGGCTCTACTCTGAACTAAGGCAGGCATGAATTAGGGTTTCCACCAGAAGCCACTACCCAGCTGGAAGTATAAAGTTTGAACCATGAATGTCAATCATTGGCATTCTTACTCTATGCTTTCATCCACAACTTACAATAGACATTACTAATAGATCACAGCCCTCTTTCCCACTGTACCTCATGCAGACTCAGAGTCAAGACTCCAATCGTCCTGTACTATTTCACTAGGGGACATTTTGCCTTCCTTTTTTTTTTTTCCGTAGAGTCAGTTCTTGTGGGTTTATTCTCCTTGAAATTTATATCTGTGTTTCTTGATCTAGCTGGATAACTGAATGTCCTAAAACCATTCAGCCTCATGTGACAAGGTTAGGAACACAAATATCCCCTTCCAGAGTCCATTCTAGGAAAATGCCCCTAAAGATTCCGTTCTATGATGAGGTAAAGGAGGGAGAGGCATAAATGGCTCAAAATTATTTAAACTGAACTATGTAACAGGCACTATACTTCTCACTTTACATACATTACTTCATTTAATCCTCTCAATAATCCTCTCAATTAGACATTAGGCTTCCTATTTTATAAAAGGATGAACGGAGGCCAGAAAACTGAAACGATTTGCCCAATGTTACATGCCCAAGTGTGGATACCCAACTTCCCACCCAGGTCTTTCTGGCTCAAAATCCAAAGTTCTTTCTCCTACAGCAAATGCCAAAGTCTGAGAAGATTCCTTGTGGGGGGGTTTGCTAACATCACATGGCCTTGACCCCTCCTCCTCCACCAGCCCATTCCTCATACCCTAAAACAGCATTAAATTCTCTTCAAATGGTATTGCTCTCCATATTTGAATGTGACTTTAAAATCTTCTTTGATAACTTTACAACAACCATAGAAATAGGTGGAAAGCATCATTGATTTTATGTAAATCCCTGAAGCTAAATTTGGCCCTTAGAGCACATTAAAGAGGAGATGAAGCCCCTTTCCATGACATTGGAGTGGAAATCCATGAGGAAAACCAGCATAATCTGGCCCGAATCCCAGGGAAGATGAGGCATTTCTAACACAGCTATCCAGACAACAAGAACTGGGTAAAAAGACTTATTGCAAAACCATAATCATATTAGTTCTCCGCATTTGCATAGCATTTTGTAATTTGCTCTTTCACAGACAATGTTTATTTGATCCTCATCCAAACAGTGAAGTTTATAGATGAGGAAACTGAGACACTGAGAAGTTAAATGACCAGCATAAGGTCATACAGTTGACAAAGAAGAACATTCTTGTTGATCCAGGTGTCCTCAGTACAATGAATGCTCACAGTGCATCTTTGCTTCCTTGCTTCCTTTCTTTCTCCTCCTTTCTTTCCCTATCTTCTTATCCTCTCTGTCTCTTTGTTCCTTCCCCCAAGATATGTGTAGTTCATCATAGGAAAATAGGCGCTGGATTTGGAAAGAATGGCTCCATGATGGCTTATTCCCTCCATCTTTCTCAAGGTCACATGGTTTCTTTCCATGTACCACTATGTCTCCGGGACATCTGCCCCTTTCTCCTCTTTACCAACTGGCTTCCTCTGTGTTTGTTCATCATTTCTGCTCCCTCACACTTCTGCTTCCTTGGAGCCTATTTCAGACCTGACTCAATGCTATAGGCTCACTCATTGCAACCAGTCATCCTCAGCTCTCACTGGACATCCTAACGCTGTGTGTCCTTTCACTGGAAGCTCAGCTGCTTGCAAATCTTATCACATTTCTTCAAGCTATGCCCTGCTCCTGTTATTCCTTTTGCTTTAAAATGATGGGGGTTTCAAGAACAGAGAAAAAACTTAAAAAAGAAAAGAAACAGCAAGAGGGAAGGGAATGTGAAAACAGTAGGACTGTAGTCCCCATTCATCCAAGAGAAAACACCCATATTCCCATTAGGTGCTAAATGGATAGGATAAAGAACAGCGTAATGTAGCGGCTCAGAGCATGGTATTTAGAGCCAGTCAGGAAGAGATCTGAATCCCAGCCATACCCCTCACTGCAATGGATCCTGGAGGGAGTGGTATCAACACTCTGAGTTTCAGTTTTCTCAGCTATAAAATGGAGATTTAACACCTATCTGGAGGGTTGTTCATTCAACAGATATTGATTAAGTATCAACTATGAATTAGGACTGTTCTAGGTGCTAAGGATACAGTGACGAATAAGACAAAGCACCCCTCTACACACACACACACACACACACACACACCCAGCATTTGTTAAATCAAAAGAAGCCATTAGCAGAGTGATTCCCAAACTTTGCTTCACATTAAAATCACCTGGGGCCATTTTTAAACTCCCTTTGCCCTGGTCAAACTCTGTACTGACTAAATTAGAATGTGTGGTGGTAAACAGGCATCAGAATTTATTAAAGATCCCCAAGTGAATTCTAACGTGCAAAGTTTGGAACCCATGGTGTTAGCAGCAAACGCTCCCTAGACAGACTCCTGCCTCTGTCTCCTTACCTCCATTCTAGCTGAACACTACTACCTCATTCATTCTAACGGTCGGCTGGGCAATCCCAAGCATAGTGGATATTTAAATAGCAACTAAGAGGACAATGTTGATTAAAAGAAGAAGAAGTAATCTGCATTAACTCATTGGTTTAGATAAATGTGTTTGGGTTTTCTTATTCACAACCCATGAGGCAGCCCCTCCTGAGCACTGGCAAGTATATTCTGTGAAAGTTACAAAGTCTTCCTAAAACAGCTTCTCTGCTGCTAAACTCTTTTTCAAACATAGGAGTAGGCCTTAAGGTTTCTCAAAGATCACAGAGTTTGTAGATTAGCATCATGAACCACTAAATTAGAGGACCCCTTCTCTCCAAAGTATCTTTTGTTTATGAGGAACCTCTTTAATTCCCAAAAGGGCACCCAAGTTTAGGCTGTTGAGAATAAAAAGTGGACAATCTAGGGGCCGGCCCAGCGGCACAGCGGTTAAGTGTGTGCACTCCGCTTCGGCAGCCCGCCGGTTCGCAGGTTCCGATCCCAGGCGCGCTCCCTGTCAAGCCATGCTATGGCGGTGTCCCATATAAAGTGGAGGAAGATGGGCACAGATGTCAGCCCAGGGACAATCTTCCTTGGCAAAAGAGGAGAATTGGCATCAGATGTTAGCTCAGGGCTGATCTTCCCCACAAAAAAAAATAAAAAGTGGATGATCTAAGAGATTGCCACCTTAACTACTCTCACCATTAGAAGTGGATCGGGTTTGACCTATTTCCTTCCAGGTAGCAAAAGCTTCAGAGCTATTTTAAAAGAGACACTGCTACCTTCATGGGACACAAACAATAAATATGCTTTCTCATGTCCTGAGGAGCCCTTGGTGTTCATGATCCTCACACCACATGGCCAGCCCAGGCCTTCAATTAACACAGGGCTGTGTATTCAAGCAAAAGTAGACATTATCTCACCATTCTGTTATTTTTCAGATAACCAAGGGAAAAGAAATTTTTTTTTTGTAGTGTAAACCAACCTGCAAAAGGATGGTCGTTTTATATTGACTTTTCATCAGGTTGTTGATGGACTCAAAGAGCCGTCTCATGGATTCTTCAAACTCCATCTGTTCTTTGCCTTCATAAAGCCTGAAAGGAGACACATCCGGGTCATTTCTCACGCCAACAGGCAATCCCTTTGAAAGTGTGTGGCAGCCAGAAACTTCAGTTAAAATTGAAAAGAGAAAGGGATCTAAGGGGAGACGGCGTTGATTCAGCAGTCCCCGCACGCCTAATTCCCTCAAGGGAAAAACCTATGTCCACCACCCAGAACAGACACCCTCCAACTGACTCTGCATAATAAATCCACCCCTTTCCGTCTTCTTTTTTTAAACCCTGAAGAACCTCAAAGAAACGAAACTTGTCCAAGCTGAGGGGACATTAATAATTTCACCCTTCTGCAAGAATCAGAGGAGAAATTGTGGTTGTCAGATTTTCAAAGCATCTTAGAAACATCAAGGAGAGATGTTGTCACTTACGTTGCCGGTCCACTTAGCCACTGCCGGCCTGTCAGAGGAAGACGGACAAGCTAGTTCCACGTCAGCGGCCTGATCGTGCATTTCAGGAGTGTACCTATTACCTAACTTAAACCTCTGTTCCTCTGATTATAAAGGCCCTATGTTGTTGCAAAAAATGTAAACATAACAGAAAGGCATTACTTATAAAGTGAGACTCCTCATTAATCCTACTGTGAGATTATCGACTGTTAACATTCTGATGGATATCTTTGCAGAGATTTTCAAGACCTGTACTAATACATACATATGACTTTCTATAGAAACCACCCCCTCGTATAAAATTAGCCTCCAGGCCCCGAGTCTTATCGCCCTCTTGGCCCAGCCTTGGAGTGTTGTTCAGCCCAAGGCCTCTCCAAACAAGCCTTTATCGCCAACCGTAAAAAATCCGCAGCCTAATCTGTGGCATCCTGCACGAAATACAGAGAAGAGCACTTCTGTCTCCAATTCAGATAAAGAGCATCTCCTGTCACAGCCCTAGAGTCAAATACCACTCGGCTGCTGGCTGTGGTAAAGGTGCTTTCCTTAGATAAAGTGCTGACACACTTAACGGGTTTGTTTGCTCCATCAGCCACAGGACGGGCGGCCCATCGCCACTACCTCAGCACTGTCTCCGCTAAATCCCCACCTACCCCCTCACCCCTCTTTTCTTTCTGCTTCTCTTCTCCTTCCTTTCTCTGTCTTTGTGTGTCTCTCTGTTTATCTTTTTCTGAGTGTTATTCACTCTTAGTCTATCTGTGGGTCTCTCTGTTTATCTCCGCTTTTCTCTCTCTCTCTGACTCCACCTCTCTTCTGTCTTAACCACTCTCTGTCTCTCTTTCTCTTCTTTTTTCCTAACTAACCCCTTCCTAAAGCCCTCCTGAAATAAGAAGCTTAAGGAGAAGCCAGTGCTGAATCTTCCAGTCCATTACAGGGACCCGACAATTGCTGCGGACTTTCTGGGTATCTAGCTCAAGGTCATAGGGACAAGGCTGTGAGAGGAGCTAGAAGTCTCGAAGCGGCTTCTCTCCTTCTCCTCCCTTCTTCCCACCTCCGTCTCTTCCTTCCCCACCCTCCCTGTCCCCTTCTCCTTCTCTCCCTGTCCCCTCTCCTCCTCTACTCACTCCTGAAACTTCTTGTCCTGGTAGCACAGAGATGTCTGCCATAGAGTATGTGTTTTAGGGTCAGTCAGCTCTGGGCTCCAATCTCTGCTTGGTCCTGTACTACTGAAGACCTTATTAATAACAGCAAACATTACAGAGCATCACTCTGCCCCAGGCCTTGTCTGTATATATATTAAATCACTCACCCTCACACCATGAGGCAAGCCCTATCATTAGCCCCATTTTACAGACCACTGAAGCTTAAGCAACACGCCCAAAGACTCCACGCCAGTGTTAGGGCCAGAGTTCAAATCTGACCCTGCGGCTCCTGAGCGCCCCCTCTCAATCGGTTTGTATACCACTTTGCTCTACACTTGACTGTCTCTCTTAAGTCCTGTAAGTCCTGGCTTCTCACCTACAAAATGTTGGCTGTGACAGCACTGTGTCCAAGGACTGTGAGGAGACCAGCTCATAGGTGAAGTGCTGGGCACGTGCCTGGCCCCATGAACGTCAGCCGTTGTCTTGCTGTTGTTAATGGCGGGAGTAGGAGTATTACTATTGCTATCATTCCTACTTCACAGATAAGGACACAGAAAATTCTCAAGAGGTTGAAACTTCCCCAAATTCCATCAAAGTGGAAAAGGTGGGACCAGACCTAGCAGGGAGGAAGGGGGGACCCTAATTCAAAGAGGTGGTGGTTTCCCCACGGTGCTGTTTGTTTTCCTTTGTGCCCAAAGCCAAGCTAATGGATGGTCCATCCTCCAAGCCTCTTTCCCTTGAAATCCGTTACTATTTCCTCTAGCCAAAGCTGCCTGAAAACATTTATATACCACATCATTATCACTGTTACTGGTCTACAGTGTCTCCCACCCACATTTAACACCCAGACATGGCTGCCCACAGTGGACTCACCATTATTTACATATATATGGACTTTCTCTGAAGGTACATTTATTTACATATTTGCTCGTGTGCTGGGGTGGGGGTGGGGGGTTTCCCACCAGGTACTCTTCCTGGGAACCACCTGTGCTACCGACAAGAATGGCTCCAGCAGCCTTTTCCTGCTGGTTGTCCCTACCCAGCCCCACCTTCCATAACCGAATGGCCCCACGGTGGCTCCCTCCCTGGAATTTGTCATTTTTAACAGAGAAACATAAAAATGGGCTTTGTTGGGAATCATCTTAATGGCAGTGCTCCAGGGGGAATGTTTGTGAACTCCTGCTGAAGAGATCCCTGAGGCTACCCTGATTGCCAACCTCTCTGTGTCTGATTATTTAACTCTTTTTGGATTTTATGAGCCACACAAATATCTTTCTAATAACCTCCATTTTTGGCTTAGACTAGCCCTGGATTCATTGCAACCTCTCTCCGGTCAGAACTCTGCAGGGTGGGACAGGCTTCTTCCTGGGGCTCCTTGGGGTTCTAAACCAAGATCTGTGGGGAAGGCCAGTGAGCACCTAGTCCATGCTTCCCATTGTACAGATGAAGAAACTGAGGGTCAGAATGGGGAAGTGACTTGGCTTCACCGCCATCTTTTAAATGTTATTTGACTGAGGTGGGAAGGAAAAGAGACTTTTAGGCTATAACACCAAGTCAAGGCTGTCCACTCAACTTTAAACTTTGTAGGAAACTGAATTTAATTTCTACCAGCAAGACATATGTGATTTGCTCTAGGTCACAGACTACCAGTGGTATAGCTTGAACCAGAACTCAGCATTCCTTTCCTTCTGTGCCCTGAGACTCTAACAGGGGAGGGCAGATGACACAGATCCCCTGAGGCCAAGATTGGGGCATTTGCCTAGTGGGAATCCAAGCTGCTCCCTGTTATTCATGTCACAAGTTAATACCTTAACGCCACACTCTAATCCAGGGAAAGAAATATCTTTTGCATCTGCCTAAGCTTTATGAAGGATGAAAACAATTCTTTGGGGAAATGGCTTGCATTTTACATCATTAAGCAAAATTGTTGCAGTCTTATCAATCACGCGTGTGTGTATGTGTGTGTGTGTGTGTTAATTTTTAAGCCTAGGGTTTTACTTGGTAGGAAAGGGAAGAAGAGTTGGAGGAAATGACTACATTTGGGAAGAAGAAAGGAAAGAAAAAGCTTTTTAGTGTAAAGGGCTTCACTATCTGGCCAGACTCCTCCATATACTGGCTGTGTGGCCTCAGACAACATACGTCTCTGAATCTTACCTTCCTTATTGATAAAATGGAGACATAATGCTCACTCAAAGGGTTATTCTGAACTGAAAAAAAATGAGATAATGCCTTTCAAGTGCTTAATATTGCAGCTGGCACTTAATAAGTGTTAAGTAAATATCAGTTGTTCTAATTGTTGTTGATTCCTGAGAGCAGAAGTGATCATGTTGGCAAACTCTCTGATCTGAGTGTACATAAACAAAAGGAATATTTCGAGGGAAGGGTGATTAACGAAAAACATGCATAAGATTATGTGGAAGAAATAAACTGATGACGGGGGCCATTCAGCACTGTGGGGCATCCCCTGAGAAGCCTGAGGAGAGAAGAAAACTAACGCCTCATCTACCTGCAAGGTTTTCAGTGTGGCCTTGAAGTCAAGGACACAGCAGATGCAGTTTCAAGGCGCTTTTTTAGCACTTGGTTTCTGTTATAGCTTCAAGAGGGAAACATTTTTTCTGGCTTCAGAACGCCTAGAAAGATGCTTCAGAAACCAGCTGATTCTGCCAGGGAATGAATTATTGAAGAGTCCAAAGGCCCTGACCACAAGAAAAACTGGAAGAACCTGCGAGGCACTGTTCTGGGGCATGCGAGTCCAACACAGCAGGCCCTCCAGCTCCCAGGGCGGGGATAAATATAGTGACGCTCGGCTTGCATGTGGTTCGTTAAGGAGACACTCTGCACAGCTGAGCACTCACTAAATGCAAATGGGGCCCCATATGGTGTGTACAATGCTTTGTACCACCGCTTTCACACGCGTACATAAAGCCTCAGCCTAAAAGGGAGATGCCAACCTCAGGCTGGTGGCTCAAGGGAGCAGCATCTAACCAAGGCAACCTCAGGCTGGGAAAGCTAGTGGGAAGATTCGCTTTAGAATCCAGGGGTGGAGGGCTTCCTGGCGCCCAGCTCCATGTCATTTTCTACATCTCAGCCACTTCAAGCTCCTCTGAGCCACATTCACGGGCATCCTCCTGATTTCTTCCTCACCTCTTTGAGGCAATATAGAAATTTACGGAAGACTGCATGGCTTCCAAACTCTGCCCTGCCACTTATTAGTTGAGTGACCTTGGCTAAGTTTCTTAATCTCTAGAAGGCTCAGTTTTCTCATTAGTAAAATGGTACCAGCTCCATAAGGTGGTCCTACAATCAAATAATGTGTGTAAAGCAATTAGCACAGTGCCTAGCAATAGTAAACACGCAATAAATGTTCGCTGTTGTTATATAGTATTATATTTTTCTTCTGGATCCACCTGTTTTTGCTTTCTAAGCATTAAGGAGAAAGAAATCAGCATCTTCACAAAGACAATTATCATTTATTAAATACCTATTGTTTGCCAGGCACTGCAGTGGACATAAACATGAATAAGACTCAGTCCCTATCTCCAGAGAAATCATGAGGCAAGCCAACAGAGAAATCATGTATTGCTAGATAGTGAGAAAAAGTGAATAATAAAAGTTTAATATTATTACTGAGCGCTTCCTAGGGGTCAGGCACTGTGCTAAATTCTTCACATGGGTTAGCTCATTTGATAGAGGCTTTTAGTATCTACATTTTACACATGAGAAAAGAGAAAAAAATGTTTCAAGAGGCATGAACAAGGGGAACAGAAGTGCAGAGGAGGAGGGAGGGCTCCAGCCGACGCCGAGCGCAGTTAGCCACCTATCCGTGGCACCTCTCCGCTCTCAGCACCCCGCCCTCCCGTCCACCCGCACAGCCCGTCCTCTCCACCTCCTCTCTTCCGCCCCAGCAGTCCCAGAAATGCCCTGCAGGATTAGGCCTGGGCTCCAGCTTCGCTCTGCCTCCCTCACCAGGTCACGTCTTTGCCTAAATTTGCTCTCGGCGAGACACACACCTGACTCATTTCACAAGTGCCTGGGAGCAAGACCAGATTAATTAGAAGGTTTCTAAAATGAAAACTCTATTTTAAACATCTCCATGATCATATACGGAACTGAAAAAATTACTCAAATAATGAGGTCACACCATACCATTTTGTTACTTTGCCACACAAGGCAAGATAATTTTGTGTCCCCAATGATGCTAGGCACTTGAGGAATACTGTAGAAGGCAGGTCACATTTTTAGTGAATTTCTTTAGATGAATGATACGCACTTCACACAGCATTTAATGCAGACGGTTACCGCAACCGAGGCCTCCCCATCCAAACACATCATTCTTTATCATCACCACTTACTTGCCTGTCTTCTCCATTAGAGTCTAAACTCTATGCAGACAGAGATCAAGGCTAACTTTTTCATAATATCCCCATGTTTAGCAATAGGCCTGGAACATCAAAAGTGAGTTATAAACAAATGCCATCAACAAATGATAAATTATTAAATGGATGAACCCCAGTACCTTCACTGTAGCTGTACAGAAATGTCTTGTGAATCTAGAATTCATTGCAGTTCAGCTAATTGTAACAGTACCCAAACAAGAACTTAAGGATGGTATTAATAGTCATTTTCAGCTATGCAGCCTTTATTTATTATTATTACTTTTACTACTAAGACTACTATTACTACTAATAGCTGCTACTTATTAAGCATTCGCTGTACCCCAGGCACTATGCTAACTGCACAATTGTCACCCAACTAGTAAGTGGTAAAGTAAGAATTTGAGCCCAGGAGTGTCTGCTCCAAATTTCACTCCTTTAACCACTAGGCAATACTGCCTCCAGAGAACAGAGCAAAGTAATAGGCGATTGCTGGGAACTGGAACCAGTCAGGGTGGGTAGAACAGCATCATTTGCCCAGGGTATGATGTATGGGACTGTCAGGGAAGCTAGATGGCTGGCGCTAACCTTTTTCTGTTCAAGCTCTAAATTCAAGGTGAATTTAGATTGGCTGGTATTCCTACCCGTGAGCCAATAACACGCTCTATTAGAGTAGGTATAAATTAGTGACTTTACAAAAAGAACCATTAAGCCATTGTGGTTTCAGAAGAGGGACTACTCTGTAAAAACCACAACACTCTAAGACCAGAGCCTGCCTACCTCTCCACCTCTCTCCCTCTCTCTCTCTGTCCACCCGTCCCAACCTGAGAAGAAGAAGAATTGTAGCCACACCAGCAGCTGAATCTGTCTGAAAATCATCCTTGCATTTCTTGAACCAACTTACAGAAAGAAACCCTTCAGTGCACACAGCAGGCACACGTAAGTCAAAGCAATAGGGCTGGAAAGGGTGCATGAAAGAGAGGGTCCCCTTCCTGATTCACCTATTCCCTGCGTGGTCATTGTCACCACCCCCATCCCTTCTCCCACCACCAAGGTCTATGGACCTGAAATGAATCAGAAATTATAGAGTAAGACATAGAATTTGGGTGCAATGAGCCTGGAGTGAGCTGTCCAGCTCAATAGTGGCCAGAAAAATTCCCTTTCAAAGGCTAACAAAGCTGAAATGTAAAGCATTGTTCTGCCAGAAGAGAAAGAGTAAAGCAGCACCAGAAGGGGACTATGGAAGCAAAGGCTGGGGTAACTACGATGTTGCCAGTGTGTCATCAAGCAGCCCTGGTGGCCACGAGAACTCCACACAGACTTCAGTTAATTGAATACCACCAGCAGCCGATAGGCAGGGCTCAGACCAGCTCCTGGTGCCAATCCTTTGTCAATGACAAAATTATTTCTACTTGAGCTGTTACTTTTCCAGAGGCTGACATCTGAGAAGGGATTGCCCCTTAAGGCAAATGCAAAGAAGTTTTACTAAACAGTCTTCTTCGTGTAAATCGCCCCAGGAAAGAATGATTTGTAGATGAGAGGAAAAAAAGACAAACAACATGTGGGGATCCTGTTTGTAAAAATGTCTAGAATGCATGTACAAAAATTAATGCAATCCCTGAAGAAAAACTGCCTCAGATAAAAGTGTAAACAGCCAAAATAAAAAAATAGAAGTTAACAATATGGAAGAAATGAAAGAAAAACAATCCATCTAAAACATTCACTTTACTTTTAAAATATGGCAACCCAGTGTAATAAATTAATAGTAAGTAGGTAATAAGATGCAGGCAAAAGACTTCAAAAGAACTCTAAGTTATGAATAGAGTGTGATGTGTGCCCTGTGCCATCCTTCATTCTACTGAGAGGAGCTGCAGTCTTCATGTAATTTGGCAAGAACTGAGTTGCATAATTCTGTACTTAAGTGAATTTCTCCATTAGCATGAAAAATGGTATTCAGGGGTTTTTCCCTCAATATAATTAGAAATTGAGTGTCCCCAAAGCAATGTTCTTCAGGATAGAAACACACACACTTCCATGATTCCAAGACATATAGAGAAAAATATAGATTGCATCATCTACTCAAAAAAGAAGTTAATATTCAGCAGAGACCTTCCAGCTCTTTCTCTTTAGGCCCACTTGGTCTAAAAGTGTGAGTACCAAGAAGAAAGTAGGTTTTGATTGCTTCTCTTACCATTTCTTCCTTTAGGTTGTGTTTTTTTGGGGGTTATTTTTTTGGTGAGGAAGATTAGCCCCGAGCTAACAGCTGTTGCCAATCCTCCTCTTTTTGCTGAGGAAGATTGGTCCTGGGCAAACATCCATGCCCATCTTCCTCTACTTTATATGTGCGACGCCTGCCAGAACATGGCTTGATAAGTGGCGCGTTGGTCCGCACCCAGGATCCGAACCTGTGAACCCCGGGCCCCCAAAGCAGAGCGCCCGAACTTAACCACTATACCACCAGGCTGGCACCTTCCTTTAGTTTTTTAATGATAGAAAAAAATTAAGTTGCAGAATGATTACACATATACACACACATAGTATAATCTGGAAATCTATACATTAAATTCATAATTTCATTACCTCTTAGCAAAAGGATCACGTATGTCAACAGTCCCCTTATACACTTTTACATTATATTCTGATTTTTAAACAAGTAAATATTACATTTAATTTTCAAAAGAGATGTCTACTCTTTCTTTGGGGTGAATGTTTCTTGCCCCCCCAGTGCCTTTCTACAACAATCCTTTCCTCAAAGCCTTCGTGAATTCTCTCATTCCTCGCTGTGGGAACTTGGGCTGGAGCCAGAGGATGTAGCTCAAGGTCATACACCTGGAGGCAGGTTTCCCTCTACAATTACAGAATCGAGATGCTGATTTCTCACTTCTCACCTACCTCCTGGTTCCTGGCATGAACTGCAGGTAGAGAGACAATTGCCTAAGAAATGTCAAGTTATTATTACTCTAAATGGTGGTGATGCCAAGAGCATCTGAACTTGGTCCTTGTAGTCTGCGGCTTCTGGAGAAGAGTCATTAACCCCAGGCTTCCTGCTCTGTCCCATTGAGAGGCGTGACATTTGGTGTATGGACTTAAATAGAATTTTTAACATTTTCCCTACTAATGGTTCTGGGTTTAAAAATACATGTGCAGTAACACTCTTTGTTTTGAAATCTGGAAACACCTGAGGAAGCGCTGAGTTCAAACACACTAAGGTTTGCATTACTGGAGACCTCATTTGAGTAGTAGGATGGCTGAGGGCCAGAAAAGCTGCCAGCAGAGGGCAGTGTGGCAGACAGGGCAGTGGTCTGTGTCTGCAGGACCGCGTTAGTGTGTGTTGTGACCTTTAGCAGGTCGCTTCACTCTGGGCGCTGGTTCACTCATCTCTAAGTGGACCACATTACCATTGACGGAAACCTCCAGGATTCTTAACTCGCTTCTGTTGTCAGAGTCAGATAGGGCATGCCAATCATCCAAGACCAAGCCTGCTGGCCCTGCAGATTCCCCAGCAAGGCATATGGCCCCACAGGCACCCAAGTCAGAGCCTGGGGTAGGTAGGGGTGGATCTTGAAGAGCCTGCATGTCATTCAGCCATCAAGTTCTGTTAATTCCACCTCCCAAAGCCATTTTTTTCCAGCTTTATTGAGATATAATTGACATATAACATTGTGTGAGTTCAAGCTGTACAACACGATGATTTGATACACGTATATGTTGTGAAATGATTACCACAATAAGGTTAGTTAACACAGCCATCATCTCACATAATTACAATTTTGTGTGTGTGATGAGAACATTTAAGATCTACTTTCTTAGCAAGTTCCAAGTATATAATACAGTATTGTTAACTGTAGTCACCAAACCATTTACTATCCTTCATCTTCATCAGCACCACCTTCATCCAAGTCCCCATCACGTCTCACCTGTAGGGGTTTCTGAACCACCTCCCTTCCTTCACTCTTACACCCTTTCAATCCATTTTCTACACAATGGTTAGAGTGACCATTTTAAAAACACAAATGTGATCCTATCATCCTCCTGTTCAAAATCCTTTAATAGCTCCCCATTTTCCTCAGGATAATGTCCAGATGCCCTGGCCTGATCTTCAAGGATCTTCAAGATCTGACACTTCCTACCCCTGCAGGCAATCTCCTACTACTCTACCCCTCCATCACTGAATTCCAGCCACCTTGGCCTTTCCACAACTAAACTGAGTCAAGCTCCCTGCTATCTCAGGGACCTCTTTCCAGCTTTATTTTCACCGATTGCACCCTCTTCCTCTCCACCTGCCAACTCCTACTCATCATTCAGGTCACAGCTTAGATGGCACTTCCTCCAGGACACTTTCCTGACCCCATGATGAGGTCTGATCTCCTTGTTACATGCTCTCAAGGCACCTCACACATACCTCCCCTTGACTTCATATGCATCTGCATGACTATCTGCTTAATGACTTCCTTCCCAGCTAGACTAAAATTCCCATGAAGATTAGGCCTGAGTCTGTCCAATTCATTGTTGTATTTCCAGTGCCTAGCAGAGTGGCCTAGTGGCTACTCAATAAATATTTGTTGAATAAACACTTGATTGTTAATGCAAACCAAACCTCTACCACTAGACAAATATTTCAACTAGATAGAAACGTTCATTATCAACTCAAGGCCTTAAAAAGAAAAACCAAGTTTTAGGGCCCAGCATGCATGGGATAGGTATGTAATATGTTGGTGCTGAATGTTAGGAAGAAAAAATGCTGAGCTAAAGGCCTTCTAGAAGTTGTAGGCTGTAAGAGCAATTCTAAAAAAGTTGAGAGATACCCATGTACCAAAAAGCTGTTCACCATCTTTAGATTTCCAGGCCTGAAGTGACCTGCAGATGAGTTACAAGGCACACATTCCTCCTGCCCCCTGGATGCCTTCTGAAATGGGGGAAAATGGGTAAACCCAAGATTCAGAAAAGCAGGGTATTCAATGCACGTAGCAGAGAAAGGCTCCAGTGTGAGTCAGTGCAGGGCCCTCAATATGCTCTCTGTTCTCTCCTAGGGTTTAGGAGAGACCACCTTTGGACACTTGTTACAATCAAGAGGCACTAGATTATTACATTAAATCATAGTGGAGGGGGGACTGTTGATCAAGGAAGAAGGGCCCTGACCCAAACAGGGGAGCTTTAAAATCTGGGGCTGCATTTTAGTCACCAGATTGTGCTGCCCAGGTGTGCATTCCTGGCCTAAAACCAAATGTAGAGAGCAATCAGTTACCCCAGGAAGCAAGCCATGAGAGACGAGAGGAGGAAAAACTAAAAAATAATGGACTCTCTCAAGTCTAGGAGAAGGGCAAATTTACTTGGCTTAAGCAGGTGTGTTTGGGTTTCCATAAGATAATTTAACAAATAATTGTTGAGCACCTACTATGCGACAATCATTGTTCTATCAAGGAATTTATAAGGAGAAATAAAAGTCAACACCCAAATACGTATCACAGCTGCCATTTTACATATTTGGGTGTTGATTTTTATATCTCCTTATAAATTCTTTGATAGCACAATGACTGGCACACGGTAGGTGCTCAACAAATATTTTTTGTGATACATACTTGAAAGACAAAATACCTGGGCGACGAGAATTTAAAGAGATTTGACCTTGCCAGAAAATATAGGGATTGGTTCCCTGAGTAAGTGATGCTTAAGGTGATCCAGGAAAGGAGAATAAGAGAAAACTCAGAGAAAAGGAGAAGGAAGGGCATTCCATTCACAAGAACAGCAAGCACACAGAGCCTGTAGCAGAAAGGAGCCGAGTGGGTCAGAAGGACTGAATGAAGGCCCCTGAATCCAGAGCAGAGAAAATCTGGGTAAGCCACGTGAGAGGAGACTGGCAAGTAGCCAGATCCGCAGACCCTCACAGGCCACGTGAAGTTCTGTCTGCATCCTAAGAGCAAGGAGAAGAAATGAGAAGGTTTTAAGAAGGTGAGCACGTAGATCAGATCTGAACTGTGCAAAGATGCTTCTGGCAGCAGTAAAGTTTAAAGACTTCCACTTCTGACAGCGTGGTGGACAAAATGCCACGGAAAGCTTCTCAATGGAAATGACTACTAAAGCTGGATGCTCAAAATGAGTCAGCGAAGTGTCAAGAAAGCAAAGAATCCACAGAGGATCAACACATTTGCTCAACCCAGTGTCCTTAAACTTCTATTTAGACGGCTGCTTGGGGAGCAGAAGGGATGACACCAATCCTAGGGCCTGCTTATTAGAGACCCTTGCACAAAGCCGGCATCCCAAACTGCTACACCTTCTTGTAAGGGAGGGTGAGGAATAAATCTACTGCATGAAAGGGAACAGTTAGGAAATCCCCTTGCTCCCTGCTGCTGGGTGGAGAAGGAAAACACACTTCCATGGAGATTTCTTAACCACAAGCCAGTCCTCACTTGGATTTTGTTTTGTCTGCGTTTGTCTGTTTTTGTTTTTTCCAAATTCATGTTCCTTGCTTGGATCCACAAACAGAAATTTTAACTTTAAGAGGTCTCTGGTTGTTAGCGCCCCTGGGTGAACTACAGCAGGAAATTCTGATTTTCTTTGGAGGAAAATAAAGACTTTAATTCAAGACTAAAAATATATAACAACTGATAAATTTCCAAGGAAAATTAACTTTAAAAAATAATAGTAACAACAAAATGTACAAGGAATCAAGGTCACCCAAAACAGAGACAGCAGAATCAGACCCACAGAGACTCTTCCTATTGGAATTATACAACAAAGAATATAAAATCTCTGGGTCGGCCCCGGGGCTTAGCGGTTAAGTGCGCGCGCTCCGCTGCTGGCAGCCCGGGTTCAGATCCCGGGCGCGCACCAACGCACCGCTTCTCCGGCCATGCTGAGGCCACGTCCCACATACAGCAACTAGAAGGATGTGCAACTATGACATACAACTATCTACTGGGGCTTTGGGGGAAAAAATAAAAATAAAAAAAAAGAATATAAAATCTCAGATTTAATATCCTTCAAAATATAAAAAGGATGTTTGAAAATATGATTAAAAACAATTATGAAAATGAAAAATTAGATTTGAATAAGAACTAAATGGGATTTCTGAAAATAAATAATATAATAATTAAAATAAAAAACGCAGTCAATGAGTTAAACAGCATATTAGACATAGCTAAAGAGAGAAACTGGTAAGCTGGAAAATAGGTTCAAGAAATTAGCCAGAAGGAACCCAAAACAACAAAAAGATAGAAAATATGAGAGTTTATGAGAATATAATGAAGTCTAACATACATTAGTTGAAATTTCAGAGAGATAATAGAATATATGGGGAAAATGCAAATATTAAAAAGAATAATGAATGAGGGCTTTTTTTTTGAATTGGTATTAAAAATACCAAACTCCTGATTCAGGAAAACTAACTTCTACCCATGCAAACAAACTCATTCCTGAGTACATCATGGTGAAACTGCAGAACATCAGAGACAAAGAGATGAACTTAAAAACCAGCAGAGAGAAAAAAACAGAATGTCTAAAAAGGAACCACAGTAAGACCGACAGCTAACCTTAACAGCAGATCACAAGGAAAAAAAAAAAAAAAAAGAGCTAGAAATCTATGTCCGGGACAACTTCCT
Source organism: Diceros bicornis minor (assembly GCF_020826845.1). NCBI lineage: Eukaryota > Metazoa > Chordata > Mammalia > Perissodactyla > Rhinocerotidae > Diceros > Diceros bicornis. Next base: position 83,986,671 of record NC_080740.1, on the reverse strand, counting down.
TCCAAGTTTCAGAAAAAAATCAGAGTAATTAAACTCGAGAGACTTTACCAATAAAATTTACTAAGGTTAATTATAAAAGATTTACTTCAAGAAGGAAAAAAATATGGCAGGTCAAAGATGACAGAAGGAGTGATGAATTTTTTTTTATTGTGATAAAAAACATATAACATAAAATTTACCATCTTAACCATTTTTAAGTGTATAGTACAGTAGTGATGAACTTTTATTGGTAAAAACATGTAAACAAATACCGTTTAAAACAGTAATAATGTCTAATTTGTGAAGTCATCCCCAAAAAAGCAAAACTAAAATACTGCACAATTTCAACAAAATATTTAAGAGGGAGGTGATGAGTCTTCTAAAATACTTTTATTATTCAGGGGGACTGTAAAGACATTAACTTTAGATTTTATTAAGTTAAACATGTATGATAGAATATCTAAGTAGCTATTAATAGATTGAATATAAAATGTAACTTTCAAACTAGCAAAGAGGAAAAAGTGTGTGAGAAAATTGAAAACAATCCAAAAGAAGGAAAGAAAAAAGGAAAAAGACAAAAAAATCAGAGTGGTGGGGAGGATGCAAAGCTAAGATGGTAGAAATAAATTCAAAACATTAGTGATCACAATAAAATCTAATATTGCTTCATGATGAACATTATTATCAAAGTAGTAATAGAAAGGGGCTTCTGATGCCTTAAACTGATAAAAGGCATCTAAAATTTTTAAAAAATCAAATACATAATATATATCACCATTTTCATTCAACACAGACCTAGAATCCTAGACAATGCAGTAAGACATGTAGAAAAAGAATGAGGAACAGAAACGAAGAAACAAAATTTTCCATATTTACAGAGTTATAATTGTCTATTTAGGAAATTCAAAAGACTCCATAGCAAATAGACTATAGGAGAACAAGGATGGAAACAGCAAGACCATTAGAGAAAGCTAACACAGTAATCCAGGTGTGACAGGATGAGAACTTTGAATAGGAAGTTGGTACTGAAGCTGGAAAGAAGTGGATGAGTTTGAGAGTCATTTAAGATGGGGAAAGGTTGAGACTTGACTGTGGTTTATATGGGAAGAAACAGAAAATGAAGTGTCAAAAAAATACTATTTTTTTGCCTCATGCAACACGCTGAATTGTAGCTCAGTGAGATGGGGGACATTTGGTTCTGGTTATGCTAATTTTGAATTGTCTTTGAGATATGAACGTGGGAGATATCAAGTAAATGACTGGAGACACAGATCTGAACTCAGTGAAAAGGTCAGGCTGGATTTCTGGGTTATCTGCACAGAAGTGGTAACGGCAGCAGTGGGTTTGAATTTGTTCACTGAGGGAGAGGGAAGTGAGTGAAAGGAGGAGCAGGTCAATCTGAGCATTAAGGACCCCCAAAGGGTCTGAGAAGTATGAGGAATACCAAGAGTTCTGTTATAAAATCCAAAGGAAGAAAGTGTTTCCAGGAAGAGAGAAAGGTCAGTGGTATAAAACGCTGTGGTTCATGCTATCTGGGATATTCTTAATTGTTGACATAATAGTGTTATCATCTATGGCTTATTCACAAAATATACTTGATTATGGGCAAGCTCTTCATTTTTATCACCCCTATGGTACCCAAGACTGGCAGGTCTGCCCTCCCTCTAGAATGCCCATCTGACAGGAAATCAAGAAATAATAATTAATGATACTATTTAGCCCAGCAAATTGTGATTGGGAAGAACATCCTTCTGAGGAAAAGTTCACCTGTACATGAGTATGCACCTCTGCATAGTGCACTCTAATGATCAAATCAAATGACTTGGACACAATCTGCTAATACGGGTCTTTAGACCCATAAATTAACAGATAATTGAGAAGTGACTATAATCATATATTAAAAAAAAAAAAAAAAAAAACTTGTCCGAACTGCAACCAAAAATTCATGGTGGCCGAAACATATATGGTTTTAAAAAATAGTAAATATTCTGACTGCAAAACAGTAATGTTAGTAGAGTTGAGAGATGCAAGAAAAAATGAAAGGGATTACCCAATGATTTGAGGATGCACAGGCTGTGTCTGTTCCCTAACCTAATTAAAGAATGGATGTTTTATCTTACAAGAGGTAATCAAAGAGGCTTGTGGGTATTATGAAAACATACTTTTCAAACCATAACTATGGAATTACTATAATCTAAAACAAAAATCCTTTGCAGGACAATATGCACTCTGCTTGAACTCAATGCCCTTTACTGCTGTGCAGAGTTGTGTAATTAACCCTGGGATTAACAATTCTGCCACTTCCCACTGAGCTGCCCATTTCAGGTACCACTAGTCACTCAAAGCTCCCTGTACAGCTACCTCTAAACTCAGTCTCAGTGTCCTCCTCCACACAAGACCAGGCAGCCACCACCAATCCATCCATGTGGCACATGACACAAACCCTCTTCACCATCTAAGTATTAGCACACTACCAAACAGTAAGACTCACAAATGTTTATTGAATGAGTGAATGAATATGTTTTTTGCAATCGGCTACATTAGGAGAGTAGATCTGAGAGACAGAGGGAATAGTGTGGAGACTTGAAGGACAGTGACCATATGCACCTCCTAAGTTCTTTTTAATTTTCTGTCCACCCCAAAGACACAATACAAAGCAGCAAGCCCAAGAACTGAGCAACATATTATTTCCTATTAAAGACATAAATTCTACTTTGGGGTGATGCCTGTATGAAATGCACTTGAAGTGGATCACAAAGTACATCTAGTCATCCTTATTCGGTTCAGTATCCCTGACAATTAAGTTAGCTTGGTGAATTTCACCCCCCCTGGCAAACTAGACCCTTTATTATCCTGCATGTTCATATTTAGTTACAGGCATTTGCAAACATATTTCTTAAATCTACATATTTATTCAGTAAATTGATCTCCCACCTAAGGCATTTTCTGAGAAACATCAGCCTCAGCATTTGACAGAAACTGCCATTTTTGCACGAAGGCAAGGATTCTGCCAGCAAGCTAGCTCCCACACTTCTAACAAGGAGTTAACAAGAAAAGGAAATCGTCTACCGCTTCAACCTGAAAGAATAAAAATCTTGTGTCTTCCTTGGCTTTCCTCTTAACTATCTACAGCGCAGATAGTCTTCTTCTGCAAAATTAAGCCATTTAAAAGGACAATGGAAGCAGACAACACCAGTGTCTTACACTTGGCTGTGAACAGAGTATGAGATTGGTGCCAAATAGGGAACTGTTTACTCAGCATCTGAAGGATGGGCAGGGGGAAGCCAATCTAGGATTACACGCTAGCAAAGGACAATCCACAATGTAAGTAATTCACATGCACATGATGGGAAATCAATTGCACCTCAAAGCTCTGATCCCTCTGCCCCCCAGTGCCCTCCTGACTGGATATTAGGAAAGATGCTAAGCTCTGGGAAAGGGTGGGCTCATTCACCAGACCGTCCTAATTGCAAAGCATCTTGCCTCTGATCAGTTTTCAGTCCCCATGACCTCACTGGAACAGTTGGTATTGCTGGCATTCCCTCCCTGAAATGCTCCCTTTACTGGCTCCTAGAATGCTAATCCTTCCCGCTTTCTCTCCTATGTCCCCAATCCTCCTTCCTTGGGACTCTCCCCTCGTCCATCCTTTCAACATGCTAATCTCCTGGCTTTCATCCCGAGTTTTATAGTATTGCTCACCTTGTGCTATAGCTTCAAATACCTCTTTGGATTAATGTCTACCAAAACTGTACCTCCATTCTCCAATCCCCTGAACTCCAAATCTGTAGCTAACTGCCTGCTGTACATCTCCACCAGGCTCTGCCAATAAACACCTCAAACCTCACATGTCTCAAACCAAACACACCATCTTCCCCCTCAAACCTGCTCCTCCCCTGTACTCATCATGCTAATGAGCAATGTCTGACCAAATGGGCCAGAAAAGTTCAACCTCAGATCCGCTTACTTGGCCCCTCCTTCAATTCCACTCCCACATGCAATTAGTTTAGGCAATCTTGCCACTGATAAACCCTTGTCTTCTTCCTTTCCTTCTTCTCCAGCCCCACTCTGACAACCTCAGTTCAAATCCTCTTGCCTGGACTATTGAAATAGCTTCGTCATTGATCTCCCGCATCCCCTCCTCTACACTGTCTTCCACGTATTAAACTTACTTCTACAGTAATCTTTCTAAAACGTGAATCTAATCATGGTAATCTTCTGCTTTAGAACTTCAAGGGCTCCCCTTGACAAAAGCAAGAGTTTCTAAACTGCTCCTATGAGAAAAAAATTTTAAGCATGATTCTCAACAGATGCTTATTTATTTATAAATTATATCCATGTACTATTCTAAGTCAAATGTTTATGACGTCTAATTTCTTTGTCTTGGGACAAAATAAAGAAATTTAATATTTTTACCCAATCCCAGGGGATTAGTTTGTATACCCGCTGGGGTGTTCACTCTGTGCTCTGAGAATGGAGGGAAGCATCTATGCCAATATCCCCCGGTGTGGAGAATGAGGTCAACTCCTTGGTCTGGCATTCAAGGTGTTTCACAACCTAGCTTCAACCTACCTCTTCAGACGCATCATCCCCACTGCTCCACCATCACGGCTTCACCCACTAACCACTCTTCTCCACAAATAGGCTATTCATGGGTGGGCACAGAACAGCACAAAGAACCTAGGCTTCAGGGTCAGCTCCCTCCCCATCAGCGTCCAGCTGTGTGACCTAGAGTCTCTTTTTGCACCTTTCTGGGCTTCAATTTCCCCTTCAGTAAAATGAATGTAATAATACCTCTACTTTGCAGGGTTGTTGTGAGTATTAAGTGAAGTAGAGTGAAAGTGACACAGGACCAAGCACAGACAAGGGGCCTAATCAATGGTACCTCGGAGTATCAGGCGTAATTGGAAGTTCTATTTCATATGTTGTTCCCTCTACTTGAAACTCATAACTCTCTTTTCTCCCAATGGGCGGGCCTCTTAAATACCTCTCAATATCTAGTTTAAAACATCACCCCCTCCGAGAAGAATTACTGATCCTCCTGCACTGGAGTTTGTCATTCAAACCCTAGGAACCATTTGCAAGCCTCCATTGTATCATATCACTGAGCATTGCTTACTCCTTGGGACCTGAGATTTTATTGCCAGTATTCATGTTTTTCCTGCCCACTAGATTGCGCTACTTGAGGAACTCTGACATCAATTTAGAGTTCCCAGCACTTAACAAAGTCCTTAGCACACAATAGGTGCTCAACAAAAGTTTACCAATATTTCCATATGCAAAGGGAAAAACGACTGTTTAAAAGTGCATGCACATGCACAATTTCTTGTTATAGTAACAGCAATTTACTTAACGGTTTACAAAGCACTTTCACATATGTCTGTAAGAAACAGGCTGTTAGCTCCCCCTCTGCACTGTAGCAACTCACAAAATCATAAATTAAAGAGTAACTGTTCAACAATATCCCTTTGATGACAGTTTTCTCTTCCATCCTGATGTGCTGCCAGTTAATGTTATCATAAAATAATTTCATTAACTGCAATTGTGCAGTTTACTGAGCTACTACTGTCATCGAAAAGGGAAGTTATATTCAAAACTGAAAACAGAGGCTTACATAGGAATAAATGGCATTAACATGCAAACAAATTACATGCAGGGGAAACAGAAATAGCAATGTGACCGGCATTTCAGCCTCTGCTCAGCATAAACGGATGATTACATTGTAATATTTATTCACACATGAACAATGAAAACAAATCATGCTAGCAAGTACCTTCGAGTTAAATTCATATTTGTTTAAAAAGTCAGAGGCTTATGTATTTTCTCCGACTGCAGGCTACACAGGGCATGCCTGAGCTGTATTCAGACAATTTTGCTGCCTAATATATTCATGACCTGGAGGATAAACCGCTATGTAGTATTTACATAAGAAATTGAACTGGTAGAAGGGTAAAGTAGGAGCTGGCGGGGGTGGGGCGGGCAGAATAAAGCAAGATGCAAAATAAAAAGGCAAGAGAGAGCATCAGAGAGCATCAGGTCATCTGATGCTGAAGGCAGTTAGAGAACGGGCAATGATGTTTGGCCCCTGGGTGAAGTGAGCCAGACTGGGGGTGTCTGCTGGAGGTGTGAACCATGCTCTTTTGATGCCTCATTAATGGAGTTGCAGCCTCAGGGCAGGCAAATGGCACTGTACACACCATTGCCAGACTTCCCGGCTCCTAGTGAGGGCTGGGGAGCAGGACAGAATGACTCCTGGAGATGCTGCTGCTTCCATCAGGATGCTGAGTGTGTTTCTCTTTCCCTGATTAGTGACTAGTTTCCAAGGAGTTCAAGCTCACCTGGGTCGGCCCCAGGTCAGCTTTTCTTTTTTCATTCCTTGGGAGGATACGAGGATGAAGTCACGGTTGCCTGGACCGCTCTGCCGTAATGGTGAGGATGTCTTTCCTGACATCTCCCGCTCCAAGCCATCGTTTCCTTTACTGAAATCCTGCTGTGCTTGGGGATGACAGCATCTAAACCCCGGCAGCCTCGTGCCTCTCAGCAGCCCTGTGGCACCCAGCAAGTCAACCTTTCCAGGAGGAGCTGCTCCCTCTCAGGACAGCCCTTCCTCTTGGCCAACCACATTTCATACTTGCGTGGTCCAGGAAAAGTTCTGATTCTCAAATGTGCTTAGTCGGATGAAGTAGAAAGTGAAGACTCACTCTGATAATTCTTAGCTGTGCAAACTTTGCATTTGAATCTAAGCCTCAGCACTCTTGTCTGTGAAAGGGAGACAGAAATGGTGTCCCATTTCACACTGGGCAAGTGCCAACTATGTGCCAGGTGCTGTTCTCAGTGCTTGAGATACAGTACGAAACAGTCAAATACTTCTGTTCTCCTGGAGCTGATATTCTAGCAGGGAGAGGGCAGTAAACAAAAGCATAATTAATTATTGTATAGTATGTTAACATGGGACTATTCTACGGAGAGGGAAAAAAGACAAAAAGTAGAGTGACAGGGAGGGGAATCAGATGTGTTGGGGGACGCGGCTGATATTTTAAATAGGGTAGTGAAGGAGACATTTGAGCAGAGATGTGAAAGAAGAGAAAGAGTGAGCAAGCAGATGCCTGGGGAAGGGCGCAGAGGAGGCCTGTGCGGCTGGCACAGAATGACTGAGGAGTAGGAGGAGATGAAGGCAGGAGATGAGGTTCTCCATAGGATTTTTGTGAGGACTCATGGAGAAAATAAGTGAAAAGATGTTCAACATCACTAATTATTGGGGAAATGCAAAGCAAAACTACAATGAGATATCACCTTTCACCTGCCAGAATGGCTATAATTACCAAGACAAAAAACAACAATGTCAGAAAGACTGTGGAGAAAAAGGAACCCTCATACACTGCTGGTAGGAATGCAAACTGGTGCAGCTACTAAGGAAAACAGTATGGAGATTTCTCAAAAAATTAAAAAATCCAGCTATCCCACTGCGGGGTATTTATCCGAAGAACTTGAAATCAACAGCTCAAAAAGGCTTATGCACCCCTATATTCATTGCAGCATTATTCACAATAGCCAAGATGTAGAAGCAACCCAAGTGCCCATCAACTGATGAATGGATAAAGAAGATGTGGTATATACATATATAATGGAATACTACTCAGCCATAAAAAAGACAAAATCGTCCCATTTGCAACAATGGATAGACCTTGAGGGTATTATGTTAAGGGAAATAAGCTCGCAGACAGAGAAAGACAAACACCACATGATTTCACTCATATGTGGAAGAAAAACAAACACATAGATAAGGAGAATAGATTAGTGGTTACCAGAGGGGAAGGGGGCTGAGGGGTGAGCAAAAGAGGTAAAGGGGCACATATGTATGGTGACAGATAAAAACTAGACTATTGGTGGTGAGCACAATGCAGTCTATACAGAAACTGATAAATAATAATGAACACCTGAAATTACACAACGTTATAAACCATTATGACCACAATAAAATAATTGAAAAAAAAAATAATAACCGCGGGCACTTGCTGTGTGACAGGCACTGTGCTAAGTGCTGTGTGACCCATTAGCTCATTTAATCTCACAACAACCCTGCAAAGGTGTTTCCATACATGCGTGTTTTACATACAAGGAAACTGAGTTTAGGCAGATTAAACGATTTGCCCAAGGTGATAAACATTAGTAAACGGTAGTGGTAGGATACAAACGCAGAATTCAAACCCAAGTAGCTGAGCTCTGGAAACTGTGCCTTTCACCGCTGAGCTGACTGCCCCTCATAAGGGGGCAGGGACGAAGTGGTGAACGAGGAGTCTGTGGACAGCAGAGCAGCCCCAGGAGACTGGGATTACACTGAGGAGGAGAAAGCAAGCACTGAATAAGCAGGTCTGTAACGAGAGCAGAAGGCATGATGCAAAGGAAAAGACAGGCAGAGCAAGCAGGGAACAGAGAGCTGGGCAAATGGCTGCTTGGGCCACAGGAGCCTGCCCACTCACACACGGGGGAGTGAGCGTGGCACACATAAGCAGGGCCCAACCAATGGGCCAGCAACAGACCAGGGTGAATTCATAGGGCTATAAAAGTCTCTACATTGTGGTCCTCAAAAAAAAGCACAGACACCTAGTAAAGGTGTCTCCTCCTAAAAAATACACAGCAAGAAATATTTAGGATAGCATGAACAGTAAGCCAAATTTTGAGCATGAATCAAGACACCAGAACTTCCTCTTACTAATTTAAATCTGAGTTTTTGAAGCAAGCACCCTTGCTGTCTGTCCCAGATGAAAATATGGTAATATTTATTACATTTATGGAATGAGTACAGATACTATGTAGAGAATTTTGCACACGTAATCTCATTTCATCATCAAAACACTGAAAGCTGGTTTATCCCCATTTATAGATGAGGAAACTGAGTCTCAGAGAGGCTAGGTCACTCACTAAGCCAGGTGCTTATAGGAACAGAAATATGACTCCCTCCAAGGTCTGTCCAGTGTGAACACTGACCATCACTGAGCCAACACTGACCAGTGCAACCTGAGCATAACCATTATCCCACACTGCCTCCTGCGTCAGCCTATGGCAGCATTAGGACTTGCCAGGAACACAGACAAGTGGAAGCAAATCCTGTTGCAGTACGATGCCCTGGATCTTCTCGCTTTTAGAGAGTCATCCTCACAGACTTCCTGCAGTCTCATTTCTATGTGCCTGGCCAGTCGGATGGGGATCAGGGCAGCACAGGCTGCTCCAGACACTGAGTAATTCCACAGCTCAGAACCTTGAGGATCAGCTCAGCTGGTTGTCTGAGCTTCAGGATAAAAGGCACTTCAAGGAGTTTTGTAATGAAGCTCAATGCCTAGAAGATAATCACTTTAGCTTTTCTGAATATTCCTCACTATGCTGTATACCTCCCAGGGGATCAGTCATTCTAGAAAAGCCTAGTGGATATTGGTTGCATTTAGGGCCACCCAGCATCTTTTGGACACACTTCCTACAATTTAGGAATTTCCCTTACTTTTAAGCCTGCCTCCTTACAGCTGAAGCTCGAACCTGCTCTGCCAGCTTCCGTTGCAGCTATGGCACAGGCCCGTGCCCAGAGACACCTGCCCCAGACTTTGACTCAGGAGCTAGTGACAGAAGAGGGGACAGGAAAATCACATTCTTTGGCTATGTGATAGAAATAAATAATCCTAAAAAAAATTCCAATCCTTCTCAACAACTTCTCTTCCTCCCTTACCCAATTGCATCCTCCATATTGATACAGGAAAATTTGTAGTCCTTGCAAATATTCGTGTGCAGTATGTGCAAAGACAAAATGGCATGGCAATAACTAATGGGAGCTAGATCAGCTGCAATTATGTGCATGAGGAAAGAAGACGAAGAAATAACAAGAAACAGAAACACAATACTGGACACAATAAACCTCAACAGTAATAATTATATTACGATTTCCCACCACCTGGAGTAGAAATCTCAAAGCACTGAACATTTTATTTTCTAGTTTCCCAAGTAAATGCCCTCCTAGTATGGGGAAATACCTCCATCACTTCCCAACGTCCTTGATGCTCCACTGGAGAGCAAACCATTGCTAAAGATTCTAAAATGAACAAGACACAGGAAACCTATCTTCCCTCAGCATGAGGTCCTAGACCTTCCTTGCAGGTCAGCCTACATTTTTGTTCATGAGAAACGACTCAAGGGCCGGCTCCGTGGCTTGGCGGTTAAATGCGCACGCTCCGCTGCTGGCGGCCCGGGTTCGGATCCCGGGGGCGCACCGACGCACCGCTTCTCCAACCATGCTGAGGCCGTGTCCCACATACAGCAACTAGAAGGACGTGCATCTATGACATACAACTATCTACTGGGGCTTTGGGGGAAAAAATAAAACAAAATTTAAAAAAAAATTAAAAAAAAAAAAAGAAACGACTCAAGATTAGGCCTGGGTTACCTTAGAGACAGCTCTTCTGACCAAGTGCATTCCCTTAGTCCCCAAAACGCACCTTAACCAACAAGTATTTTATGAGTGTCAGTGATGTTCTCTATGCTACGTTGGGCATACAGCAAGGAATAACAGATCACTCCATTCTTTAAGAAGCCAAAAGTCACTTAGATTTCCAACAGCACTGAATTTAAACTGAATGAAGAGCTAGAGGTTCTTCAAGATGACATGCCTTGAGGCAGAGAAGAAGAAAGCAAATGTACAAATGCTCTTTATTCCAGTGGAGGGAAGAGACAAAGACTAAGAGAGATAAGATGGAAGGGAGGGAGGAAGGGGGGAAGGGGGGAAGGGGGGAAGGGGGGAAGGGGAAGGGAGGTGGAGTAAAATAAATAAACCAAAGGAAAAACTGGGGCAGAAGATATGATAAATGGAAAAGATTTGTTCTTCTTGTAGATCTGAAGTTCTCACTTGCAAGATGAGATAAAATACCTTTGCTTATTAATCCGAAATTACAATGTTTGAATCCTTGAACTCCTCCAAGAAACTCAACTCAGAAAAACCCACGGTTGTGTCCTATTGGTTTTCAAATAATTGACAAGTATCTCTCGAACTTGGAAGAATACCCCTAAGACTTCACTACACAGTATCTGTCTTGGCTAACCGACAGAGCAGAGGAACTGAAACAGCTACTTCACTTTTGGAATAAGCCAAGTGACATATGTTTTGAGATATAGTTCAAGATACCCATCTCTTTCTATTTATCACCTGAAATCTCAAAGAATGTTTTAGGAGAATCCCAAATGATTACACATTTCAGGTACCTTGTCAAGTACAAAACTTTCGTAGCCTACCCATCACCATGATCAAAATGATGATTACAGACTTCTACTTTCTTTTCTAAAACCATCTCTCCAACTAAACAAATCCATACTCTAAGTGGCTGACTCAACCCACGGCTCCAGAGGTGTACATGTGACCACAACTACACAATCTGCATATTCATTCCCCTGGTCACACTATTTATCATCTTAGCACATGACCAAAGACAGTTCTTGGCAGAGAATTTTGCTGCAACAACAAGGAACTTAGGGTTGTTTAAACTAGAATATGAACCTGAGGTTTCCATTAGCTTCCACATTGGAAAAGTTGCCTCAGAAGGCAACCAATAAAAGGAAAGCAGAGCCAAGATCTAGAGAGACAGAGACTATGAGGATGACATTGAGCATCTGGATCCAGCCATGCCTAAGGCCAATCTACCCCCTAGATTTTTCAATAATGTGAAGTAAAACAAAATCTGATTCTCTCTAAGTCAGTTTGAGTTGAGCGGTCCTCATCTGCACTAATAAGAATCTGGACAATACATTCCCTATAAGTTTTTCTTATTTTCCATCACACACAACCAACTTGATCATACACAGGTTGGCTGGGGTATAGTTGTCTGAGTCTCCTAGAAGATCGGGTGAGAATAGAACTAGGATAAATAGAACTAGTATTAGGAATAAAAATCCTAGAATATCTTTAATTGTACAATAAATCCCTGCCTAACTTTGCCTTATAGCCAGGATGAACGTAACTTGTTCTTTCGCAGGTTGCATTTGAATGCCTCCATCTCTAAAGCCCTTCAAAAGAGCAGCTAACCTCTGTAATACTGACCATCAAACATCAAATCTCTTAGCTGCTCTAACATGTCAGCTCACTTCTTGGCCATTAGGATCTCAAGGACAGACAGGTCAACAGCAAACACCAGCTCATCTGTCATGCACAACCTGCTAGAGCCAAATAAATGTCAAACTCCCTGAGTTCTGCTCTCCCCACTCCCAGTGCCTCTATCATTGATATAGATTCCTGGAAAGTGTTCACCACATCTCAAATCAAATGAACAATGAAAGATGAAATACAGAGGAGTCTCAAATTACAAATCTTGTTCACTGAATGAAATATAACTCTACAACATGTTAGGATTTCTTATTTTCCCCAAATGAACTTAGAGGAACAATTACCACCTATTCATAACTCTCTAAGTTGGATTTTTAAGTTGTTTTTGATCAACAGCTGTTACAATTTTGTAAAAGAGTTTCTCCATTGGCACAAATACTGTTGTGTCTCAGAGGAATTACAGAACTAGTCAATCACTCTTACAGAACAAGTACTCACTGTGAAAACAACGTCCTTGACCGAACAATGAATTTGAAAACATATTCCAAAGCTTTCAGAGTTCTTAGGATCGGCTCACATTGCTCCCCTCTGCTGGAGGTATCCAAGTAAGTCTTCAGCACCGTCATCAATTTCCTGAATAAGAATTATATTTTCAAAATACATCTCTTTCCAGCCCACAGCATGGTAATTAGTTTGCTCAGTAAATTATAAAGCATTCAATCAAAGGTTTAAGGTGGTAGTATAGCCAAGCTCACTCACTCATTTACAAACATAAAAATAACTCTGCTTAAAAAAATATATTTAATACAGGGAGTAAATAAGTATTTCCTGCCCATAAAAAGCCAACAAAGGAAAAACTAGTGAGGAAAAACAAAAAATCTTTTGACTAGAAAAACTAGTCACAATCAGGATATGAGTGGGAATAATGGTGGTGATAATGTCCTTTCCAGCTTTTTCTTCCTACCGAAAATGTTCTTATAATATCATAGAACTCCCTTGCTTGGAAACTTTCCATGTTTCTTCATTACCAGAAAGGCAGACTTCAAACTGCTTGGCCCGCCTTTCAAAACCCCTCACAAACTGGCCTCTACCAACCACTCCAGCATCACCTTCCATCTCTAACCCTCAGTTCCCAATATCCAAACCATAATGAGCTACTTGGCATGTACACTTGCTTCTCTATAGCCTTTGAATCCCACTGTCTACTACAATAATTGTAGTAGACATTTATTGTACCACAATAAATGACTGACTCACTGAATGAATGAATAAATGAATACTTTCATGTCCTTCTGCCACCATAAAGTATTCATCCCAAACTATGAGTTTGCATATTTTTATTTAATACAAATAACCCAGACATGGATTGGCTTTTGTCAGAAAAGAGAGAACTCACAGAGGGTTGTGACAAAAGGAAAATACTCAAGTTCCTTTGCCCTAGGCATTCTGGCAGGGCAAGTAGGAGGTGGACAAGAAATTTCCATATGTAGTTACTTACTTGTAAGCCAAGGTAGCACTGAAATGCTGTTGAATGTAAGCCTCTAGAACAGTGTTGAAATGCTGGAATTTCCGGTCAGCAATGAGTCCTATTATGTAGATCTGAGGAAGATTCAAAGAATCAGTGTTATGGGGGCAGACTCAGGGCAGGAAGCCATATTCACATGGCATGACTAAACCTCCATCAAAATTCTTTTCTGCAGGAATTAGCTCACTAATATATCATCAGTCATTTTCCTTAAAGTAGTGTCTCTCCTAAAAAGCATTCATGAAGTGAGCTACAGGGTGTTCTAAGATAAAAGGGTTTCATGGTCAGGTAAGTTTGAGAAATCTCAAACCTTGATCTCAAAGTTATCTCAAATCTCAAAGGTTATCACTAGACTGTCTTCTTTATTGTAGGACTTTTCAGAGTATTTTAATATACTTACATGCATTGTGAATCTCCCAGAGGGTCATGCAATGTTCAGCACTTCCCTAAGTTATTTAATCAAAGGATCTTTTTGTCACAAAGCATCTTTCCTTAGGGCTACCTTTCCAGGAGAGCATCCTGGGAAGCAGTGGATTAAGTCACAGTTGTATCCAAGTAACCTCTTTAAAAATGTAAATGTCACTGACACAAGGGGTGAACATATTAGAACTTTATTGGTCACCGACACCCTAATGCAGATGCTTATGTTTATTTTGACATGACACTGAGAAAATGTGAGTTGGGACAGAGAGAGGAGGAAGAGACCTTTTGGGAAGATGGAAGAGGAAAGATCTGGATGGCGTACCACTGTAAAAGGTTCTGGGTAGGCAGGAGGAGTGTGATAACTCTGGTAAGCCAGAGACAATGAGGAAGAAGAAGGTAAAAGGAGAGTCAGGAAACATTTTGGGTGCTTCACAACCTGGCCAAGGACTTCCAGTATTAATGGAAAGCAGAAACGATTATTCATGGTATCCAGCTTCATGTACTTTCAACCAGTGCCAATCTGACATCAACACTTAAAATACCCCTTTCACTCTCCCTGCCCATGCTTTCAAATGAACTCGAAACAAAGGAAAGGAAACAGCAGCTCATTCATTGGTCTGGTTGCCAAATGTTACAATGTCTCCAAAAAATCCATGAAAAGGATCATGAGAGCCACAAGTTATCAGTGTTCTCACAGTAAAACACATATTAATGTCTAATGTCACTAAACACCTGTCCCCTCTCTCTTACCAAAGCATCAAAGACGAGGATGTCATACTCATCACTTTGAGAATGCTCCATCATGATGTTGAAGAGGGCATCCAGAGTGTCCTGAAGAAACTGGATAAAATAATGAAGGTTGCATTAAGAAAGAGTGCAGGTGACCCAGAAATCCTACTCCTCAGTGTATCCCCAAGAAAATGAGAGCACACATCCATCTCAGGCCATGTTCAAGAGGTCCAGCGAGCATTTTTCATAAGAGCCAGAACTTAAAGCAACCCAATTGTCCATCAGTAGCAGAGTAAATGAATATATGGTGCAATTTTCACACTATAGAATACTCCACAGCAATAAAAAAGAGCAAACTACTTCTATATGTAACGAGGAGGATAAACCTCGTGAGAACTGTGTAGAGTAAGATAAGTCAGACCCAAAAATGTACATTCTTTATTAATCTATTATTATGAATTCACAAACAGGCAAAAACTCATCTATGTGATGGAAGTCAGCATGCTCTCAAGAAGGCGTGTGAGGGAACCTACCACAATGCCAAAAATATTCTGCGTCTTGATCTAGGTGGTGGGTATATGGGTGCGTACATGTGTAAAAATATATTGAACTGTACTTGTAAGATCAGTGCCCTGTACATATTTTACTGTATGTATAGTATACTTCAATAACAAACTTTTTTAAAAAAGAAAAAAAAATGCAAAAGAGAGACACTGGAATTGCCTCCCAGATGACTTCATCAAGCTGCCCAAAGTTGACAGACCTTGGGAAAGGATGTCTAGGGAACTTCCCTGCCATTGCTGAACCAGGTAGGTGGGTCAATAGTGCACATTTAAAGCACTGATTTGGAAATTCTACCATTGCTTCTCTATGTATGGGCAATTAATTAAAATTTGATACTCCTCCTTTCTAAGGGTGGGTCAATATTTCCTAGAGTCCCTAAAAACACAGAGCTACCAGAGGAAGATGTATAATCTCAGAGTTTCCAGCTGTACCAGGTTCCTGATGGAAACAAGATCACCAGGACCTCCGGAAAACACTTGTCACAATTCATAGTGCTGGAGTAGAGGGTTGCTTTAATTAGATTTGCACTTCAGACACAGTATTCTCCACCACCATGAGGGCACAACAACACAGCTGACATTTGCACTGTTTTCTGCTTGGTTCACTTAAAGTGTGAGCCCTGATGTCTTTCCCTTTCTCATGGCAAATGCACATGCTCTCCAAGCAGTGGAAACCAAGAATACTTTTTATTTCTAACAGTAATGTATAGATAGTATAAAGAGATCATATTACTATAGCAACTTAACAACAACAAAAATAATTAATATTTACTATTTATTGAAGATTGTATGTTTTATATGCTTTAGTTCTAATATTGTGTACTATGTGTAAGAGACTATGCTGACTAATTTTTAAATATTATCACCTTGAATGCTCACAACAACCCTGTGAAACACGTCATATTCATAATATTATCACATAAAGTTGGCAAGTGGATGAGCTGGGATTTACACCAGGCTGATCTATTTCCAGAGACTGAGCACAACCATAGTTTTCTGCAGCTCAATATTCAGTGTCATTGAACCAAATCACTCCCCAGATTTCCCAGTAAAGGTTTCTTGTGGCAACTTGGGACACTGTGTCCCATTGTCAGAGAAAAAGTCCCATCTCCTTCAACACTTAATTTCTCCCCTGAAGCCACCCATGATTTAAAGCTCTGTCACTGGTGGATGAGTACAAACAAAACAAAGCCCCACTGACCTTCACCACTTCCTCTCCATCGACAATCTTCAATTTCTCTAAATTCTCCTGTAGCAGTTGAGGCTTCATACGCCACTTCAGCAAACCCAGCAAGCCCACTAAGATAGAGTCCAGACAAGCAGAATTACTATCACTGGACTAAACTGTCCATACTAGGACCGTCCTGGGCTTGCACATGCATACACACAGACATGCATGCATATGCATGCACACAACACACACACAACTCTCGATGGTTCCGTTACCGTTCTGAGTGAGCTTAGTGGAGCACACCAGGGTGGAAATGGAGAACACATCCCGGGAGCTGACAGAGAGCCCCCCAACACTGCTGGAGCTTCGACTCAAGGTGGCTCCCTTGTTTTCCACATGGTGTCGATAAGAAGGGAGGGTCAGGTAAGCGCTGGCATCCTCCATCTTCTTGCTGTCCCCCTGGAAACATCACTGTGTTTACTTCCCCACGCCACAGGTACATGCCCAATGCCACACAGGCCAGCTCACACATTATAAGGTAGGGAGGGTCAGAACTAGGAAAACCATCAGAGAAGCAATAAACATCAGCTGGTAAGGCAGGGCTGTTTTTCCACAAAATAAGCAAGAACACAAAGTTACATTAATGGAAAAGGGGTTGGTCAATCAGTTCAAGGCTCTGTGGACTTCATTAATGGCATAAAGAGAATTAAAGATTCTTAGATAGGCCATTTTAATTCCTCCTAAATTTTTTGAGATCTTAACACACGCCCACTAGCAAGAAAGGAATCAGCTTAAAGGAGAAGTTAACAGCAAAGGCCCTAGAGTCTAAAAGTCCTGGGATCTAGACCCTGTTTTACCATTCACAAGTCTGGGTCATCTTGGATATATTCCTTGTCCTCTCTGTGTCTCATTTTTCTCATGATTAAACTGAAGATTAATCATATTAGCTACTTCCTAGAGGTTCTGAGCAGACTAAACGGGCATAATGCATACAGAGCTCTGAGCAGAGTTGATAGGTACCTAAGTCCCTTGGCTGCTGAAATGAATGATTAGAGGTAGGTATCATAGGAGTTAACATTTATTGAGCCCTTACTCTGAACCAGACACTGCCCTGAGTGCTTTATATGCTTTAGTTCACTTCAACTAAGCCTCACAACAACTGTTACAGCTGTGAATACTGTTGAATACTGAATCATCCTCAGTTTACAGATAAGGAAACTTAAGGAGGGTGAGTAACTTGAAAACTGACTGCAACAGGGCCTCTGCCCCCATTGAGTTCACAATCTGTTGGGGGAAGAATGGCTTTCAAGCCAAGAACTACCTTGATGTGTCATAAATGAGAAAAAAGAGGCTGTACAGAAGAAGGGGGGGGGGCGGTTCTGCAAAAGTCAGAGAGACTCAGAGAAGAGTACCAGGTGATGAAGCCTTGATGAGCCTGTGTTTGCCACGCAGACCACAGGCAAAAGGGCAGTTTCAGCCTACAAGGTTGAGAAAGGTTTGACCCCTGTGCTAACCACTTAGCCTTGCCCTGTTTCACAGCCATATGTGCTTTGCCTCCAGCCAGGTGCTAGCAGAGGCATCCTGCTCTCTGTCACAAGAGGGGTTGTAGGAAAGCATGCAGGTGAGATCAAGTCAAACACTTCCCCACTTCTGGGAAACAGTCCAAGCCACATGATGTAAAAGTAACCACGGCTGACATCTGTACCCTTATGCATGGCCTTTTCGCGTGGGTCATCTCATTGGTTTGTCACAAATGTTATCATCACCACTTAAGAAAAAGGAAACTTAGATTCAGGAAGACATGTGAGATGATTCCAGATTTAGTCATCAGCAAGATCAGGATCCCAAATTCCAATATTTTTCCACTGGCTACAAGTGAGGCGTCTCTCAAATACTTCTTGCTATCTTCTACACATCCCACAGCGGTCTTTACAGAGTCAACAGCCCATTCAGTACGTAACAATAACCTTTTCCATTTATTGAGGGTTCTATGTACCCATCATTGTCGTGTTTACATGAACCGTCTCATAAATCCTCACAATTACTCATTGAGGGCTCACAGATAAAGAAACGGAGGCCCAGAGAAGTTCAGATTTTGTACAAGGCCACATAGCTGCTAAGCCCTGGTATGTGTGATTCCGGGGTCCATGCTATTAGCCACTAAGCAATCCTACCATATCCCCATTCATTTCCTTCACCTCCCACATTGCAGAGTTAATTCCAACTCATGGTACCTTTAGGACAACTAAGTCGTGGCATCCGTCATGCAGAGTGGTCCCATCTTCCTTCATCAACTTCACATAGGACATGGCAAAGTTCTTTTCTCCTTTATCTTTAGCTGGAAATAGCATTGTGAGGTCAAGAAAGAAAATGATACATGGGCCACCCAGCTATCCCACTTTTTTCCCCTTAGGGGAGCTGCAGAGATGCCATTTGGTTGGATACTCACATTCCAGGGATGACCGATGTCGAAACATGAATCGCAGATGGATCTTCTGCATGTCTTCAATAGGGACAGCCACCTCAGCAGGCAGAAACCAGAGCTCAGGAGACAATGAGTTAACAGTCCTCCCCATTCCACCCCACCCCCAAAAGGCAGTCTGACCATTTAACTGAGAGTGCTGCCTGCTGATTTATTACCCATCCATCAAACCTGATGAACTGTAAATAAATTACATGAGAACTAGCTATGAAGAGAAAATAAAGTACCAAATGTAACCCATTTGGCAAATTGCATTCCTAGCCAATGAAAAGAGGTCCGTAAATTATAGTGAGGAAAAATGAATCTCCCCAAATTGGTATAAAAGTCACATAACTTTAGCACAGGGCTTGATGCACTGCAAACTGCACAGTGCACATTTTCCCTCCACACTCCAGGAGTTCTGGCAATCGCAGCAGGGCTTAGCAAATTAACAGTGGTCATCAGGGAGTACGCTTGGGGACTCTAGTTTATGCAAATTAATAAAAACACTTGAATCCACTAATATTTGGGAAAATCCTAGGGCTCATTCCCATCCTTGGTAGGACACATGTCCAGATGCTTTTGCCTTTGAGGATGCTGAGCCAGGACAATAACTCCCTGGTCACCCCAGTTTCACTGTCCAGTGGCTGTGCTGCCCCCTTGACTGAGATGCTTTAGGCCTGGCTCTGGACTGCTCCACCTCGCAAGGCCTCGTAGCTCTCTCTGTAATGTGCAATTCAGGCCAAAGCCGAGAAGCTCAGCTACCCATGAGGAAACCTCTTTGATGTTTAGAAGGGACAAGTTTATGCTGTACAGTTGACTATTAAAAGCCAAACAGATGTATACTTTGGGGCACTTTCTGCTCCAGAAAAGGAAATTTGAGCCTGAAGAGGGCCATCATTAGTGTGTTTCAGACAGAGCAAAAGAACTGAGAGCCTCATGGGTGGCTGCAGTCCAATTCATTCATTCACTGTGTATTGAATGAGTATTGACTAAGCTACAACCATGTGAGGCACTGGCCACGCTGATGTGAGGCAGAGTCCCTGCAACTCAGGGAGTTCATGGTCTACATGGAGTAACACATAGCTATAATAGTCATGTGACAAAGGCTAGCAAAGAGACAAAACTGGGGTGCAAGAGAGCACAGAGAAGAGAAAAACAACCTGGCCCAACAGCTTTCCAACCCCGAAGTTGGACAGGTCATCATTTTGAAGAGGGTGAGTACAGAGAGACCCACTGAGAAAAATAGGAATATAGGTGACAAGGTAAGATCCACTGAGGTCTGAATAGCTATCTCCAAAAGAGAAGTGATGTGAACACCTTGAGTTTGGGTCCAGGGCACAGGGTGAGTAAAGACTGATACTAATTATAAGGCAGAGATATTTGATGCTGTGATCAAGCTTCACTGTTCACTAAATTAATTCCAAACTCTTCTTCCAATGCATGACATTCCCTTCTGCTTAGTGTTACAATCTGATAATGCGAATATTTGTGATTAATGCCATTGTCGTCCAGTCACCCTCCAATAGGATCTCTTTCAAGCCTTAAGTGGCCTTGTATAGCCTCATATTTGCTCAGAGCTCTGTCACTCCTCACTGCTGAGTAGAACGACACAGCTTGACGGATAGGGCACCGTCCACAAGAGGACTATCTGACAATTCCATGGTGGCTAGGTCCTGGGCCAGTGAAGGGTGATCAGGAGAACCAGGGTGCTCACCCATTGGGCCACCATTTCCACTGCCTGACATACCACAGGACACATGCTAGGGTATTGCTTCAGATCTGAAGGAAGTGTCTCAGAGTCCCTAGGTACATGTTTGCTGCTATCATTATTATTATTATTATTATTATTACCTTGACTGTTTCCATCCACCGTGGCTGCTTGACCTGATAGTACACGACGGACCGATATTCACTCATGGGCTTGTCCCCAGCTCCCACGCAAATTGCATTCTAACCCAAGAAAACAAAGAGAGAGAAAACACTGCAGAATTGCCATTTTCTGTACTTGGGAAATTTTGGTTCCAAGGCTAAGACTGGCCTTAGAGCCTGGAAAAACCTGGCTTTCTGCCAGGTACCCTTCTACATTACGGATCTATACATGAACATCACTGGCCCCAGGGGTGACAGCTGCTTAACTGCAGAAATTCTATTACTTACACTCTGGAAACCACTGGAGCATGCCAGGCATTGACAGGGCTGCCTTATTGTAAACGGTAACTAGCCTTAGAGCTACTGAACGCTGCCAGTCTTATTAATCCTATTTGTTTCCTAAATCTGAATGTGCACAAAGTTTACAAACACGCTCAGATGGGCCAAGCAGCAGCTTGTTCTGATGGATTTCTGATGCTAACACAACAAGGTGGCAGCAGGAGCTGGGCAAGGGGAGGGAGCTTGGGCTTCAGACAGACACTCTGGCAGAAGTGGCAGAGGGAGCCCACAGTTACAGAGCGTCTTCCAGATACCAGGCCCATGTGAAGCACTGGGATACTGGCACGAGTCAGATATTAAACCTGACATGAGGGTTCACAGTTTGATGGAGGGACCATTAGATGAGCAGACAAATCACTAAGCAGTGCAATGTGATGACAGACGTATGTGTTTACTACTCCAGGGCACAGAGAAGGGACACACAAGTGCAGCCTGAGGACTCAGGGAAGATTTCTTGGAGGCCGATTATAGTTGAGGATCTTGAAGAAAGATTCTAAGGTCCTTTGAGCAGAAATGTGGGAAGGACATTCCGAGCAGAGAGTGAGCACAGAGCAAGCATACCTATGTAGGATATTTATTCTTTGCCATAAAACTCACCCCCAGAGTAACAAAAAATTATCTTCTAATAGAGTATGCCAGCCCCTAATTCTGTCTCTCTCTATTCATTCCAGCTGTTTGGTCTAAGCTATGGTTACCCAGAAAGGGCCTAAGTGTGGTTGTTATACCAGACCAGCAGACCGTAACCTCAAGTCTCCAGAGATCTAGGGACATGAGGATTGGTTTTGGAGGCCCAGGCCCCAAAACTGCAAAACTGTGTGTCTCTGGGCATTTTTACGGTGAAGGAGTCCGTGCCTCTCATCAGATTCCTTCCAGTTCTCCAATGGACGCTGGGTGAACCAAGTTAAACCACAGGAGGAGAACCTGCCCCTCTCACTGGGAAGCTCCCTCCTCACTTCCAAGCTATAGGGAAAGAATGAGCTCGGTTTCAGCATTGACTGATGGTACTTGCAGCCAAATTGAATGCATTTGAAAACAAGGATATTGCGTCCTGTCAGAACTCATCTCTAAAAAACAAGGAAAACCAGTGAACCGGAAATGAGGGAAGACACGCAACTCTCTTGGTTTTCAACAGGATGAAGCCTTTCAGAAATTCTTGAGGCACTGAACTAGAAACGCGCTTCCAAAGTTTTCGTAACCATTGAGGGGGTGCTTTGTGTCCAACATTATGCTAAGTCCTTTACATGCACTACCTCACTTAATTCAACCCTCACATCAGAGGGTTGAGTGATGATCACTATCATTATCCCCATTTCAAAACTGAGTAAACTGAGGCCCTGAGAGGTTAAGTACTTGCCCCAAGAGGTAGCAGAGCTAGGATGACATCTCAGAGCCTCTGATTCTTCCTCCAGTGTTCCTTCTATAACAACCTAGATGCTTCCAGCCTCCCAAGATTTATATCTAGTGACATTTATGGGCCTAGAGTTTCTGTAGCTCCAGTGAATCCCATGTAGCTTATAAAATCTGAAAATACACATACATCTCTGGTGAAAGTAAAAATTGCTGTACGGCAGGCAACTGAATCCCACAAAACTATCTTGACGATGAAAAATTTTGATTGCCTAAGCCTGGAGAAAAAGGTCTCAGTACTATTCTGAGAGAGGCCTAAGACAGTGACCTTACCCTCAACACTGCAGAGATAAAGCTGAACGCTGCCGAGCGTGCCAAGAGAGCACTGTGACCAGGGACTGAACCCCGTGTTAGGGGAAATACAGACTTGTATAAGTCTCAAGTAAGCCTGCTCAACAATTTTCCCTATTGCCCACCCCTGCAGCCCCAAATGAACAGTAAGAGCCCCTAGTTGGCTGCAGGCCAGTTGAAGAAAATTTGGATGGGAATCAGGAAGCCTGGACGCTTTAATGCTGGCTTGGCTTTGGCAGACACACTTCAGCAGGAGGAAAAATCAGGCTCCCAACACAGGCCCTGTTCACCTCGTAGGTATCACCTGAGGAACAAACGACACCATGGATGTGAACGCACACTGAGAGCCAGAAAGCGTTCAACACCAACAAGACCACATCACGGGAAGATGCCAATGAGCATCCACAGGGCAGGAGGCAAGCCTGGAGACTAGGAGACTACTGTGTACTTTCCTAATAATTACAGCTAACTCTAATAAACATCTATCATGTACATTACCTCAGCTGATATTCACAAGAGTAAGGTGCCACTGCTGGTCTCCTTTTCAGAGAATCTTAGGTGTAGAGAGATTATGTAACTTGCTCAAGGTCATCCTGCTAATCCAGGCTGAGCTAGGCTTTAAGCCTGGCTGCCTGCACCCGAGGTTATAGGCTTAACCACTATACCACACTGTCCCCATGCCCTGCCTCCACCCCGGTAAGCTGGCTGGTCTCAGAAAAGCAGAGGTTTCTCAGCCCAACATCTGAGCCTTTTTACTTCTCCTTAAACTTCAGGCATCCACGTTGGATTGCCTATTTGACTCCCTCAAATCCCTTCCAGGGCTTCAACCCGCAGTTGGTCTGCCTTCTCTGAATGATACTCTCCTTCCTGTTACTGAGTATTTACTGCATACCAGATGCCTTACACCTACCATTTTGTTTAACCTGCAATCCCATGAAGAAGAGATTCTTCTTCTTCTTTTATAAACAAATAAACTTGCCCAAGATCACACATCTAATAGGAGGGGAGGCTGGGTTTTCAACTCTGTTTGCTCCCAGAGCCCACGCTGTTACCTTCTCTGCTATGGCCCCTGCTGAGCAAGGTCTTTGACACCCCAAAGTGAGCCAAGGACAAGTCTAACCTACTCTGTCCTCGGGCCGCATTCTGCCAAGGGCAGTGTGCACCTGGAAAAGGAGGAGAAATCGATATTCCTACCAGGACTGTTCCCACAGGAACCCACCAGTACCAACCAGGAGTGTTTGAGTGTACTGCCTGATACTTAATTAGGCAGTAATATTTATTTCTGCAAATAGAGAAAGAAAAGCCTCCCACGGGCTTCCTTAGCAATTTTCAATAGTCAGTCAACTGAACTCCCCCATAGCTTCCCTAAGAGATGAAACTGCAAATTATCAGCATGCCCCACAGTTACCTCTCCATTTCAGCCCCCAGAATACCTGCTTATATACTCATCTCTGATAAGTGCGTCTGTTCAGCCTGGTCAGGTGTGACTCAAAAGGGTGGCAGAGGTGGAAGTAAGAATGGTTCAGAAACGAGATAAGACACCTGCTTTCCTGTTAACTGTTCCTTCTAATTTGTCCTTCAGCGACATTGAAGGCAAGCATACCAGTGTTTTAAAAAAATGAAGCTGAGGTTTAAAAGTTCTTCAACAGGTAGTTAGATAAAAATAACTTCAAAGCAACGGTCTATACATTCACAAAATGCAATTTCCTTTCAGATAAAAACACTCTGCTCTTCCCTTCTGTTCCTTTGAGTGAAATGTCTCACACTTACTTCATTTTTCAGAAAAGTTTCAGAATCCAACAAAAACAGGAAGAGTTAAATGCTTGGATTTTGCTCAACTAGCTATTAATTAATGGGGCCAGTCTTTATGAACAAAAAGGCAATTATGAGGATTTCTTTAAATGTAAAAAATAATTATGAATCTTTCCAGAATTTGATAGAACCAATTATTCACCTCATTTTTAAAATGACATAAATTGGCAAATTTTTTTTAACTGAATAGGCATTATAGAGAAGTGTTTAAGAGGCCCTGGAACCTGGAATCAAACCCCAACTCTGCCATATACTAACTTTATGACCTGGGGAAAGTTGTTGCACTTGACAAAGGTTTGGTTTCCCCCTCTGTAAAAATAGGAATAACAACAGTAATGCATTGTTCTTACCACAGTGCTTGGCACACAGTAATTCTGCTGTGAATGCTAGTTATTCTTAGGTAGAGGGTAGCAAAATCTGCCTAAGTGCCAGGCCCCCAGGCCAGAGCAGATGACTTATTAATACTCACACCCCCACCCGACTGTACTATCTGATCACCTACTATGGTCTTAGGGGAATATTTGCCCACGCCGAAACTTCTCTTGAGAGCGGATTTTATTTTCAGCTAAGTACTCCAAAAGGAGAAATTGAGAAGCAAAACCCTCCTATACACTGGACACAGCTGCTGACAACCTTAAAGAAAATGTAAGTAAATAAATGTAAACACACATGACAAATATTGTGCAGGACATATGTTGTGTAAATATTTATAGCAATGTGCTTTGCATTCTTAAATACACTCTGCCGGCCCTCTGGAGACCAATTTACGAATAAGGCTTTCCACCAGAATTTCTGGCTGAGTGTTAGTGAGTTAGATTAAATGTTGGGAACGTCTGTTTTGAGGACATCCTGAGTCTCTACATCAGCCCAAGGCTCTGTATTGATCCCTTTTTCTTGCCATGAATTTTGCCTGAATAAACCAGCTTAAGTTTCAATGAGAACAACATTTTAACTGCAAACAGCTAACCTAAAACTGAGGCAAGCAAAAAAGAAAAAAAGAAGAGGTCATGAAAGGAAAGGAACAGACATTGAAAAACTGCTTTGGTGTAAAGAAATAACACGAGGTCTCATTATGGGCTACTGTGCTAACCAAGCTCTAAACGTGTAGATCACATTACTCAACACTGTCTCGAAGGCCCCTGGCATTTAGAGAGCAGAATTGGGGATGGGAAAAGCAATTCTTTCTGAGCAGAGGCACCCAAGAGGGGCCCTGTCCCCCAGAGCAATAGCAGAGTTCCTTACAGGCAGCGTTTTGCCATCCTCCGAGCACACACACATGATGACTTCCACATTCCTCTGCGTCGTCTTGTTGTACTTGTCAAAGTCGCCTTGTAAGAGAGTGATGTAGATGTCGTTCCTGACATCCCCTGAGGCAGAGGGAGAGAGAGATAGGAGTTGGAGTCTACCCAGCAGGAGAGACACTGACTAGAGGGAATGGAGAGCGGGGGAGAGGGGGGAAGTGCCCCCTACCTTGACGTCTGTTAATGAAAATCAGAACTGTTTGGAAAAAGCATTTTTACCTCATCAGGGAGGCTGGAGAGGTAGGTAACAAGAGTTGGAGGAATGCTAGGAAATCAGTTGCAAAAAGGGAGGTAGGATGGTCACAGTGGGCCATGTTTTTCTCTCCATTAAAATCATTTAATTTTCATGCTCTAGTGACACCTTCTGGGAAGGCAAAGGAAAGCTCCAATTGGATTGATCTTGCCCCATGAATAACAACCACAACATCCACGGATCTTTTACCGTGTAGAAGCAGATAGAGTGACTTTGTGTGTATCCGAGGAACACGGAGTCAGGGACGGGGTGCAGAGGGTCTTCAGGAATGGGGGGCAAAATAAGAATTGAAATTCCCAGAGGGGAATGTAGGAGGAATTGACGTCTCAGGTAAAGCAAGTATAAAGGAATTACAGTACAGACCTCCAGTGGACCACCCTACAACTGTGGAGAGAAGGGGTCGGGCAGCGACAGCAGCCATGGACACAAGGCCAAGACACAGGTTTAAGACAAAAAGAGAAGTTTCCAAAAGGTGTTATTATATAATCTCACTTATTTTCTTTTATTACATACACATTTGGAAAATGTTAATAGTAGTGATTACTTCTGGAGACAAAGATTTGAAAGAGCTTTTAACATTTCACTTTATATCTTTTCGTGCAATTTGAACACTTTACAATGAGCGTGGAGTCCTCTGGTAATGAAAAAATAGTTTAAAAATTTAAGAGAATGACAATATTCCCCTAACAAGAATGGAATTACTCTATATAAAATAGAAAGGACATCAATGATAAATTATTAAGTGATGAAACAAGTTGCAGAAGACTATATAAAGTATATGAAATAATGGCATATAAAGTATGATCCCATTTGCGGGAGACGAAAGTGCATGTGTGTATATTTATGTGTTTCTGTTTATTATGTGAATGCATACAAGATCTTTGGATATACAAAAATTGTTTTCAGTGGTTACCTTTGGGGAGAGAAATAGAGAAAGGCAGTAGAAAAGGAAGGAGTTGACTCCTTACAAAGAACATGGATTAGACAAGCTGACCCACCACCCACCCGGAAAGGCCAGACCTGGCATGATGATCTCCGGAAAGCCCAGCTTCCTGGCCACCACGGTGGTCCTGTCCACCAAGTGTGGATAGTCCTTGCGGATCTGAATGATGTCACCCACCAGCATCTTCATGGTCACCCAGAGGCCTGGAAGGGAACGCTAACCATGAGGAGCTAGCTTCTTCAAGGTGTTCTCTCAGTCTCACCCTCCCACCAGCTCTCCCCTCAGTCTCTTTCTGGAGAAGACCACTGGAAGCTGAGACACAACCCAGGGGGAGGAAGGAAGGTGAAAAGCAGAGGGGCTCTGGAGCCGGACAGCTCTGGGTTTGAATCCCACCAGTTACTTCTAGTAGTGTCAGCTTCTCTCAAACTATCTGACATTTCTAAGCCCAGTCTTGGTAAAGTGAGGTTAATACCATCTATTTCACAGGACTGTGGGAAGGATGAAATCAAATAAGGAAACACATTAAAGTGCCTGACACATAGGAGATAGGATATATCAGTCCCTCTCTTCCCTTGGGCACTAGGACGTGCCTCCCAGCTTCGGGAGATGTGGTTTCCATTTCTATAGATCACATGCTCCCATTCTTTGCAATGTTCTGTCTGGAAGGAAGGCTACATTTCCCAGGGTTCAGGATTTTGATCTGTTTGCCGAAGAATCAAGGGCTCCCAAGCCAGAGTCCGGCCCAGCCCACTTGGCGCGCTGGCACTGTACCTTGCCCTCCGCTGTCTCCCTTGGAGGCAGTGACTTTGCCCAGCAGGCTATGTAGGAAGTCATTCTCAGCTGTCACTCTGGAAAGGAAAAGACAGCAGAAAATGTTCACATGAGGCCCTCATGGGGTCCGCAACTTGTGGTTCCACGTCCTTCAGAAAGTTGCCCAGCCCCTCCTTACACCTTAGGTGAAAAGTGAGCCTGCCTATGCGAGCTCAGAGAGCATACATGCCATCAAGAAACATGTCTCTCTTTTTCACAAAGCAACATAGCTCTGAAATTTGGGAATACCAATGCTATAAGTAAAGGCCATTTTTTATTTCTAGGAAGACTCCTAAAAAGGAAGGATTCCCAAGCCCTCAAAAGGAACATCTGCTCAGCAAGGTGGCAAAGACTTCAGCTGCTCCTGCTAAGCCCTAATCATGTGCCTTAACCAGAGCCACTGACCTCACTACCTGTACAAAACACATCCTCCCTGGGTAACAAAGTAAGAACAACATTCTCAGACTGAGGGGTCCTTCTTTCTCAGCCTCCTCTTTAGAGCGGGGAGAGGACATCTACCATCCTCACTACCCTCCTCTCAAGTCATAGCTATTTCTACCCACAAGAACCAGGATTCTCTGTTATGGTTCCAGAGACGCTGCTGCTTCACAGCTTCCTGATTCCCATCACACTTGTAATTAACAGATTGATCTTTTGTTGATTATCTGTTTAATTCGCCATCTAAATACAAGCTCCATGAAGGCAGGGCCATGTTGATCTTGTTCACCATTCATCCCCATGCCTCCTGCAGTGCCCAGTCCTCTGCCAGGCTTCAGTCAGTCTGTTGAATAAATGGCATTTGATGAATGGATGGGCACAAAGCCTTAGCACTGAGACCATTGTTCTGCTCCTGCCCTCCCCTTGGGAGGCCCCACCCTGCTATCACAAACTCAGGAGCCAGGTCAGCCTGCTCTGGAGCGGCCCTCAACGAGGAAGGGTGTGGTTTAAGAGAGCAGAAAGAAAGGGGAAATGTCTCACGGGTGAAAAGGAATGAAGTGCTGCTTTTCTTCATCACTCTCCACTTTCCCCTTGATGACATCTGTTATATCCATAACTAGGAAAAGAAGAGAAACGAATTAATGGTTCAAGCCCTCCTGCTCCCAGGAAGGGGTGACAACGGGATGAGACTGTAGGACAAGAGGTTGGGTCAGAAAAGTCTGAAAAGGCAAGCAAGCCAGCATCAGACCCTACAGACAGTGGGGGTTCATAACGCAGCACCCGGCAAACCCCTCTGGGCAAAGCAGGCTGTGAGGTCCGCAGGCCATGGACACATCCAAGAGCCTGTGGTTTAGCAGAGGCCAAAGGAAAGAGTCAGAGCAGTGGCTATGGAATTAGGCAATTAGGTCTGGATTTGACATGTCTACTATGCCTACAAAACCCAAGCACAGCGACTACCTGTGGGATCTGAGAATCTGATGAAAACTATTCACTCTCTTTTCATAAACGTATGCATATGCACAGACACATAACTGTAGGATCCTTAAACTCTGCAATTCCAGAAGGATCCTGGATCCTCTGAAAATTCCTCTTAAATCAGCCACTAAAGATCCATAAAACCAAGGTGAAGAACTCTTGCATTAGAGTAGGGATTATGGAAAAGCCAGTCAAAAAGAGCCAAAACCCTAGTTATGTGAAATGCCCCATCACTCCAGGCCCTGGTCAGGGAGCCATTAAAATTGCTTGAGTAAAAATCAACCAGTGACTGCATCTAGCTCAAGAGAGGAGTTAAGGAGCTGAGAGAAAGAGGGAAAACTGTTATTTGAACCTCACCAGCATCCATTTTCTCTGATTAACAGACCCTCTCACCCATTCTCAGTGAGCATGGTTTGGGTGGTGCAATCTCCCTCTGGCTCCAGAGCTGTTCTTGTGACCTGACCGATTAGAGAACCACATCCCCTTGCCCAGAGTTAAGTACTTGGGCATGAGCACATGACCTATATTTAAGCTCCTGGGGCTTCTGCTGAAAATAACAGGAAAGAAGTGCTCTCTTTCCGCAGGATTGCTAAATTGGTAGGATGCAAGCTTGGAACTGCTGGTCAACATTTTGTCAACTAATTGGACAGCCATCTTCAGAATAAGCCAGCAAGAGGACATAGGATCCGAGAGACAGAGAGATGTAAATTCATTTTAGTTCCTGAATCCAGCTATGCTGGAAGCAATCTATCCCTGAACCTTTCAGTTACACCAGATTGCTGTCACCTGAAACCAAAACAGAGAACAGACTGCAGCTGGGGACAAGGGCAACCTCACCTTGAGGTAAGGTTGAAGGACCTTCACTGTCTTAACAGGGACATTGTGATGCCAGGAGTGTCCCTCATATAGAATTAGAGCACTTTAGAACAGGTCATGGATCAACCAGATCCAAGTCTCTCATTTTGCAGACAATGAAACTAAAGCCCTGGAGAAAATGCTTGCCCAAGATCACCTAGCTAGCTAGCAACGATGCCAGGTTAAAAAACCAGTTAGCTCAGTATAAGCTAACTTCTTCCACTCTACCACTTTGCAAGCAATGCCAGCAGACTAGTTGGAGAGCCAGCTGGTGTGTGATTACAGAAGATCAGGGCATCCTGAAGGAAGGACCCTGAAACACTGGGTTTAGATATGGTACATATGGATTATAAATGGTACATGACTAAAAACTTATATTTTAATAAAAAGAAATAAAACTGGCATATCACATTGCTATTTCCACAGGCATTTAAATTGTCTTTTAAGAAAAAAAACGTACTTTAGTTTAAATAAAGTGGGTTAATTAAAAAGAAAATATATTAGGTAAATAATAGTGCAAGTGATAGTCAACCATGAAAAAATCATAAGAGTGGGACAGGAATGGTGAAGTCTTGGAAACTCCAAGAGAGCTAAGGCCTGGAGAAAAATGCGGAGGTGAGGCTGCTCCAAAGCAGCCTCACCTGGTCACGCCGACTCTCCAAACCTCCACTGCCATCTGGAATTTAGATGTATGGCAGGTGACTCATCCTGTCTAACTGTATTTCCTGTCCTGGATATTTTTTTTAAAAGATTCGTTCCTCTTAATTAGATCCCATTCATATTGTTCTTCCTTTTCACCACGCTGGGAAGCAAAGGCGCCAACTGCTCAGACTGCACCATGCTCCCTATGCCCTGCTGCAGACGTGAGGACTCCATCATTCACTGTCTTCATCATAAATCTGGACTTAGTCACCAATTATTTCAATTTAGTCACCAGAAATGTAGGTATTAGGGGCTGTCTGGCTTAAATTTTTTTGGTGGGGGGAAGGGAGCAAAGAGGAGAGGGAAAGAAAGAAGGTGTAAAATTCAGCCACACAGAATGTGCACCCCAATAAAAGTTAATGGTGCATAATGTGTCATTACCTGCCACCCCAAAGGGCCGCCTCAGTCCCTGCGTGCACTTCTTAGTGTTAGTATCCTTAAGATCCATCTTCCCAACGCGGACTATTTGACAAATCAAGTAAATTTTATCCCTGTTGAGGTCTTTGTTTCCAAGATCCTATAGGGCAGGAAATGAATAGTTACACATCATGTGTTTAATGAGAAAAAGTAGAAAAGGAAACCTAGTAAGTCAATTCTGGGGGATGTGCTTACACTTAGGATACATAGACCAGTCATGTAATCAGTCCTGGGAATAGTAGAAAACAAAGCTATGACGCCCATTTCACAGATAAGAAAGGTGAGTTTTGGAAAGGAGACTGAGTGACAGGATTCTAGTATTCAATCCCAATTCTTCCACCTCAAACTGATAGGAAGAGAAGGATAGAGGTACAATATCAGTTACAGAGGCAACATTCCCTATATGCCAGCTGATGGAGCCAAAAAATAGCATGTGCTACAAATAACACCATCCATCTCATCATTGCTCAGCACCTCTGAGGGAGAAAGCAAAAGGAAGAGGGAAAAATCCAAACAGTTACCATTTGCTGAGTACCTAATGTATGCAGTTCATCAGGGTTGAGTTGTCATGGCACCAAACAACCCCAATATTTCATCGCTCATAACACAACAGAAGTTTACTTCTAGCTCAGGCTACAGGTCCAATGGAGATGGGTAGGGGCTCCTTTCACTCACTGACTCTGGGCCCCTGGCTGACGGATGATCTCTCTTGTCACAATAGGTGCTCCCACTGTCCCCACAGTAGGGTAAGGGAACATGGCAAATCACTTACTGACTTTTAAAGCTTCCATACAGAAGAGACACACATCACTTCCACTCACATTTCATTGGCCAAAGCAAGGCATGTGGCCACAGCTAACTCCAAGGGGGACAGGGAAGTGCACTCAGCTGTGTGCTCAGAGGAGGAATGGTAAAACTGGTGAACTACACTAATGTCTCACGCACGGTGCTAAGTGTCTCTTACATCATTGTCTTATTTGATCCTTAACAACTCTCTAAAGTAGATATTATTATTGCATCCCCATTTTACAGATGGGGAAACTGAGACACAAAGAAGATAAGGGGCTTCCCTAAGGTCATGACTTCAGTCCTTGGAGACACTGTCCACTCACTCTGACACCAAAGTCTATAAACCTAACTACCACAATACATCTCGCTCACCATCAGAAAGGCACGCCGGAGGGAAAACCTTCCAGACCACCCCAGCATCTCACTGGCCTGCTCAAATCTAAAAGCTTCAGTGTTCCTGGGACCTCCTTCCACCTGGGATCAGCTAGAGAAGGAACATCAAGGCATGTTGTTGGTATCCGAGCAGAGAACCCTGGGCCTGGCCTCACTGGGGAATAGTTGCTTCTCCTCCGAGTTAATCCTCACCCAGGCATCAGCACTGGGCATAGCCTGTCAGCTCACATCAGAGCCAGGGCCCGGGCAAAGCAGCCATCCCCAGTCTCTCACTGTGGCTGGTGTGGGAGTAAGTGGATGGGGGTGTGCAGACTTTCTGGGAACAAGACACGGCCCCAACGTGGTCCACATCTTCCTGCTTGGGGGCTGTGATGGTTAAATTTTATGTGTCAGCTTGGCTAGGCTATGGTGCCTCGTTGTTGGTCAAACACTAGTCTAGATGTTGCTGTGAAGGTTTTTGTAGGTCTGATTAGCATCTACAATCAGCTGACTTTAAGTAAAGGCAATTACCTTCCCTAATGTGGGTGGGCCTCATCCAATAAGTTGAAAGCCTTAAGAGCAAAAACCGAGGTTTCCCAGAGGAGGAGGAATTCTGCCTCAAGACTGTAGTACAGAAACTCTGCCTTAGTATTCAGCCTGCTGGCCTTCCTTACAGATTTCAAACTTTCCAGCCCCCACAATTGCATGAGCCAAGTCCTTAAAATAAATCTATCTATGCACATATCCCATAGGTTCAGTTTCTCTGGAGAACCTTGACTGATATAAGGGCTTCCTTTCCACAGCTGGAGAAATGGACATCTGCTTCCCCACTCTCCAATGTCTCCCTGCTGGGCAGGGGGAGAGAGAAGGTAGGAGAGGAGGGGCCTTTCTGACTAAGGAAGCCCCTCCACTCATTTGCATTTCCTCCCTTGCCAGTAGGAAACTGAGTTTGAGATCCCAATTATCTCACATCCATATAGTTGCATAGCCTTTTCTCTGGCCTGCCTGACTTTCTTCCAATCCACCCTGAAATCCCCTACAAACTCCTCTTTAGGAGCCACATTCATTATTTCATTTCTCTCCCCCAACAACGTTAATAACTCCCTATTTCCGACCCTATTAGTGCTAATCTTCCCCGGCTGATGGGAAAGGTCCTAGACATAATATATTTCCAGCTGTCCTATCCAGCTGATTCCCCACTATTCTCTGCATGTAAGCACTCTATTTTTGTCACAAAGATTTCTTTATTGCTCCACAAATACACAGTGCTTACTTTCAACTCTGGATCTTTCTTCCTAAGCCCCCTGTCCGCATCTCCACCTCAAATGCTTACCTCTTACACCTCTCTATATCCAAATCCTTTCCAACCTTAAAAGCTCAAGTCTTGCTTCCTTTATAATGACCTCCATCCCTCATTGTTTCTCGCCTCTCATTAGGATTTTTGAATTATTTATATTGGTATCTTTCAGAGGCATTGGTATCTTTCAGAGGCATTGGTATCTTTCAGAGCCACAGAGGCCCTGGCACATGCAAGTTTCCTTCGTAGATATTACGGGCTGAATTGCGTCCCCTCAAAATTCATATGTTGAAGTTCCTAACCCCCAGTATCTCAGAACGTGACTGTATTTGGAGATAGGGCCTTTAAAAAGAGGTGATTAAGCTAAAATGAAATCATTAGAGTGGGCCTTAATCCAATACGACTGATGTCCTTATAAGAAGAGGAGATTAGGACACAGACACACAGAAGGAAGATCATGTGAAGACACATGGAGAAGACAGCCATCTGCAAGCCAAGAAGAGAGGCCTCAGAAGAAACCAACCCTGCCAACACCTTGATCTTGGACTTCCAGCTTCCAGAATTGTGAGAAAATAAATTGCTGTTGTTTAAGCCACCCAGTGTGTGATGCTTTGTAATGGTAGCCCTAGCAACTAATATACTACATAAACGTATAAAGTTCTTAGGTAAGCCCCCACTCTACCCTTCTTCTCCAAAAAGATTTCACTGGCTCAAAGGAAGACACCAGACCTTTAAGAGCTGCCTCATCAGAGACCCTTGGCATTAGAGAATCTTAATATGTTACATAAGCACAGCAAAACGCTTGAGCACAGGCTATTCTGTGGAGAGTGTGTAGACAGGCACACCTCACTCAGAGTGTGCCCCAATCTGTGGTGTCTCCCAAACATTTCTACTTTGGCCTTACAAAACTCAGTTGTATTGGGGAAGCTTAGGCAGGACAATGAAACTTAAAACACGTGTCACCTGATTTAGTAATTCATTAGTACTCCATTTATCCCGTGTTAGCAGCAACCCCCAAACTGAGCAAAGTCTGAGGGAACCTTGTGGTATATGCTGCTTTCCTCTGACAGGGCCAAGGAGGGTACATGCTTATAAAGCAAACAGAGGGGAAGTCCACCACTGGCCTGACCCACATGCCAGCTCCTTAGACTTTGCCCCCAAAGAGGAAACTAGGAAGAGCTAACATCCGGAGACAAGAGAAATAAGGCCAGTGAGGCCCATGCCTGCTGAGTCTTATCTCATCTCTAACTTAAACATCACCTCAATGCCCAATTAAAAGTAACTCCTAGTCCAACGCTATCACATCACCCTGTTTAAATTATCTGCGTTGCATGGGTTGCCTTCTGACATTTCTCTTGTTTATTTATTCATTCACCTATTTTCTGAATTCCCCCCATCACACCATGAGAGCAGGGGCCTATCAGCTTATTCACTGCTGTATCCCCAGCATCTAGCACCGAGCTTACACAGTAGGTACTCACTGGATAGCTCTTGAATCAATAAAAGAAGCTAGAGCACCATGACCTTCCTTGTGCTGAAATGAAGACTACCATCATTTCCAGAGAGGGAAGTATCAGCCTGTTGAACCAATCAACCAAGGTTCTCAAGTTCATTTGCTGTGGGAAGGAGAGGTGGCGGCACAGGCAGAATTCCATGAAGGCAGGATCACAATCTCATTAATATCAAGTGACACAAATTTACCGATGCCCTTTCCCACGTTGTTTACATCATGAATTGGTTCTCTGCAAAATGAACCACTGATTGATTCCCTGTCCCTCTCCCTCTCATGAAACATCTGTCTCTTGGTTTAATCAAGAAGCCCATGGGACTCTCCTATTTATCAAGAAAATAAATAGGCTCCTCCTTCTAACTAATAATAGATAAACAGGATTGAGGCACATTTATATACGCCAAGAAAACTTTGTCTAAGCAATCAGGACCTGTGATCTTATTCCATGCCTCTGGCCCATTTTTCAGGAAATAACAAACAAAAATCAGCTGCACTCTAATCTAATTGTGACATAACATAAGACATTGCACCTAATGGGCTGTAACTGGAAAATTATTGTAGAGCAAGGTAGGTTAATCTAGCATGTCAGTCACTCCTGGATCAAACACACCAGTGTGGTCCATGCCCAAATCCCTCCCTGGCTCCTCCTCTGTAATTTCCCTTGATAACACAGGCAACACAGTGAAAAACTTCATAAATGCATTTCTTCCCAAAGGAGCCTGCAGACAACAGCAATATCCTTAGACACCTTAAGATCATACTCTTAACACATTTTCATGGAAACAGGACAAGGGAACGATCTCTGCTGGAAATGATAACCCTATCTCCTTCTTTCCACTGTGTCTCCTTTCCAGAGCTAAAAAGCCAGGTTCACTCTCAGAAATAAATCATCCAAATAACAATTGATTTCAACATTTCTACATACATCTTGCCCAGTGAGTATTGGTATTTAGAAGGATGATCCCAGGGACCCGTAAGATCTTTAGTCATCTATGACTTAATTATGTTCAGAATATCCAATTTACCAAGGCAGTCAATGTTCTAGGAAGGTCTTTTTTTTTTTCTGATATATTTCAGAAAGGTTTTTAGAAGGTCTGAACCAAAGAAAAGAACTCAGTGTAACCGTGAATTAACTAGAAAATCAGAATAGCTGCTGTACCCAGTGCCCCTAGACATGATTGCTGGAAGAGGTTTGTGCTTGTTTACATAGATCTCTGCATGTGTTCTCTGTGTGCACAAGCACGAGAAAGAGACAGGGCAGGAGGGAGAAAGAGACAGAAGGAGAAGATCCACCTTCCCAACAGCTTCCTGAGGGCACACAATGCCCTCCACCTGCTCCGAATCTCTGCAGAAAGCCCAGAACATGGCTCTGCACCGAGGCTGCACTCCCTGCTGACCAACTGACCAGCCGTATTTCCAAGATCACATCCTTTGAGTGTGGAACGTGGTAATGAGAAGACAGAGCACACCCACCGTGAAGACCACCTTCAGGTTGTTGAGCATCTCGATCTCCTTCGGGAAGCCCCTGCTGCC
Source organism: Diceros bicornis minor (assembly GCF_020826845.1). Lineage (NCBI taxonomy): Eukaryota > Metazoa > Chordata > Mammalia > Perissodactyla > Rhinocerotidae > Diceros > Diceros bicornis. The sequence continues at coordinate 83,949,831 of NC_080740.1, read as the reverse complement.
CCATCGCACCAGGTAGTTCTCACTGTGAGAAAAGGAGTGGCAACCCGTTACTGCCAGGGGCTCAACATTCATTCAGCAAAAATATTCACACAACATCTGCTGTGTGCCTGACACCATGCTGGCCTCTGGGGACACAGTAGTGTTTGAGACAGACGTGGTCCCTCTCTGCAAGATCACAGTCCCACCAGGGAGATAGACGTTAGACAAGCAGGGGCAGAGAATTACTAACACGTGTATATTCACAACCCCCTTCCCTCTCCCATCTGCTGGGCAAATTCTGGCCCAGATGCCTAACATTTTTGAAGAGCAGCAGCTTTCTCTGTAGAGGTTATTAAGGGTGGCAGAGATGAGGGTGAAAGGATTTTTGTATGTTTTGCTGGATATTAAGAATGTATGATTTCCTTCATTAAGTAGTAGATAATAACAACAATAAACAAACACATAGGGACAGAGATTGGATTGGTGGTTACCAGAGGGGAAGGGGGGAGGGAGGAGGGTGAAAGGGATAATTCGGTACGTGTGTGGTGATGGGTTGTAATTAGTATTTTGGTGGTGAACATGATGTAATCCATGCAGAAACAGAAGTACAATGACGTACACCTGAAATTTTTACAATGTTATAAACCAAATGTTACTGCAATAAACAAAAAATAAAAATAAATAAATAAATAAATAAAATAAAATAAAAAAGAATGTATTTACCCTTCCCACCGCACTCCCCTTTCAAGAATGAGTAAAGATTTGAATTATTTTAAATTATCTGTTCGATGGAGAACTGTTTCCTTGAACGGAACGTCACACTGTGATGGACTGTAGAGGGTCTTAACCATTATCTGAGATAAGTTTAAATAACTATTTAAATACAGTTATGACAACAATTTATACGCAATTGTGCTATAAAGAAAAAGTTCAGGATGTTGTGATAATGTATATCAGAAGAGCCTGGCCTAGTCTTGGTGGTCAGGGAAGTCTTTGCTGAGGATATGAACATAAATAAAGTTGGTCAGGAAAAGAGAGTGGGAAAGGGAAATGTTTTAGGCAATGCAAACATGTGTGCAAAGGCCCAGAGGCAGAATGGAGCTTGATGCATCTGAAAAACAGATCCAAGGGGAAAACGGTAAGAGAAAAATTAGAGAGAGAGGCTGGGCCACGTAGGTCTTATAGGCCATTCAAGGATTTTGACTTGATCCTAACAGTCATGAAAAATCCCATTGAAGGATTTTATGAGGGGCAGTCACACAGATCTGACATAAGGTCATTTATCATCTCACATCTTCTAGCAACCATACATCACCTGTGTGGTTCCTTCTCGTCAGTGCAACCGCACTGGGAAGATCAGGAAGTCTAGTGCTTCTTTAATTTAGGAGAAGCTTAGTACCCTTTGCTGAGTTGAGTCATTAGGTTTCCCATGCCATGCAGGAGCACATAGTTGGTGCTAAATAAATGCCCATTTTCTTGAGTTAGGATAAAAACTAAATAAAGCTCAAAAACCAAGTCAGCTCAAAAAGGTACAGTAAGAGAATTCAACAAAGTAAAGGAGAATTGCCTTCTTCTTAGAGATTTGTTCTCTCTGACGTCTTGTTCCTCTCTCCACTCACCCCTAGAAGACGAATGAGAGTAGTCCAAGCTAGGTTCAAGGGGGAAATGGAACTGATAACAAACGAACACAGCCCCAGGTTAACCAATGGCTAAAATTCAATCAGGTTAAATGTACCCTTTTCTTTCTTTCTTTTTTAGTAAGATCTAAACATTATCGTGGAATTTTCAGCAAACTAACCACAACCCTCCAGGGCTCCATCCTCAAAAAAAAAAAAGGATTTTTAACAATTATTTCCCGTTGGTTATTTGCGGACTGTCGTAGTGAAATAGCTGGTTATTTCCCAGGATCCTTCATCACATGTAGCATGCCTAGTCGAGAACCAGCCTGCTAGGTCAAACATCAGGCACCAGCAATTTTTTTCTAGGAGAAATGCAATCATAAATAAGAAAAGTAATTTACAGGGCCAAGCTGGCCCCATCTATCCTTGCCCAGGAAGACCTGGGTGGTAAATCCAAAGGTCCACCTGGCACCAAGATGGGTGAGACCTCCTGCAAATGACTCCCTCCTCAGGGGAAGGGGGAAGACCATTCCAATCCTCCTTGAGCTCTTTTTTGAAATTAGCCTTGCCACTGGCCTGATGCCCAAACTGCTTCTTTTTGGTCCTGCAAAAATTTACCTTAAATTTTCCAAACCAGATCTCTTCAGGCATCTACTGGACTCGGACTATGATTTATCTCAACATTGAAAGGTCAGTTCCAGCCAAATCCCCCCCAGTCCACATCTGGGCCACATTGCAGATGTCCTAAATTGCCTATGGTTCGCTGTATGTCAACCCAAGCTGGGGCAGGCAGGAGTGGAGAAGACTGGTTTCTTAGGGAGAGAGCAGCCATCCAGAGTCAGACTGACATGTGGGTGCTTCCAAGTTCCCCTGCCCCTTTCCTGTACCATCCCTCTTCGCTTCTTTCTTTGTTTTCTACTGTTTTTTTCTTTTTTTGGCTTCTGCCCTTTTTGCTCACCTCCTCCTCATCTCTCACTCTCCTTAGGGCTTCTCTGTGTCTCTCAGAGGCATCACTCAGGCATGCCCCATCGAGCACATCATCCAGCGTGACACATCAGGGAACAGAGCTGCCATCCCACTGATCCATCACCTCCCTCCACGGAGCTGGTTCAGGCCATCCACCACTTAGATGGGCCAGTAGGCCAGGCACCCTTGTCAATTCGGCCATGAGATATCCTTGCGTTTCCTGAGAGGCAGGGGGGTCCTATGAGTGCTTTCAGGATCTTTGTCACAGGCGCCTTGAGAGCAGCTGACAGGGAATAGCAAGGGGCCTATGACACGCAGACTACTACAAGACTATCTCTAAGGAAGCAGAAACACTGGTTTGCAGCTTGCACTGAGGCCTAGCCAGGTGAACTGGGCTGACTCTTTAACACTAGGGATTTAGGTTCACTATAAAGAATAGCTTTCCACCATAGCAGTGCTGAAACCCTGCTAAGATCCTCTCAGGATATTTGATACAACTCTTTTCTTGGTGACAGACTAAAGTGAGAGCTAGCTTGTCTTTGGAGTCAGACGGACCTGGGTAGAAATCTCAGCTCTGTCATTTATAAATATGTGTGACTTTGGGCAAGTCACCTGACCTCCCTGAACCTCATTTTCTCACCCAAATGGCATGAAGTAATGAGGATTAAATGAGATCATGTACAGACCTCAGGTCAGTCTTCTTAGATGGACAGCCCCTCCATGTTTCATAAACATCTCCAGGAGAGCCATTATTTCCTAAAGCACCACTTTTCACTGGGCACTGTACATTATCTTACATAATCATCACAACAACCAAGCCAGGAAGACATCGTTTTCTCCATAAAGGCAGAGGATCATGCTCCAGCTCCATTTTGATGCATCAGTGCATCAACTCGGACCTCAATTCATGGGACCATGTGTTGGCCCAAAACCCTACTGGTGGAGATAAGCAGTGGTTGCCTGGGAGGAAGGATGGTCTCAGCCACAAGCAGAGGCGAGGGGGCTGACAGTGGGGGCTGGAGGTGTATCAAAGTCTTTTCCCTGGAGATTCTCAAAGGTGTCTTCCCTTCCTCGAGCTGAGGCACTCAGAAGTTCCCTCAGTTCCTCCGTTCTCAAGAACAATTAAATAATAATTAATAATAACAGCCACTGCCACTTGGAGCACAGAAACCACATGCCGGGCCCCGTGCTTCATGTGCTTTTTCTCCTAAAAGTCTGACGGAAATGACCCCATGAGGTTGGCACTCACATTTTGCAAATGGGAAACTCAGGCTTAAGAAAAGTTAACAACCTTCCCAGGGTTAAGAAAGAGAAAAGGGTGGGACCAGGATGTGAAGCCAGGCAGATTCAGAGCCCACAATCCTAGCCCATCACTACCATAGGAAACGGAATTGTCATCATTCATTTCCTAATTCCCAATTTAAGAGTAGATATTTTTATTTTCTCCAATGATACCTGTCTGAATCTTGTTGTTTCTGGTTGTTTTCCAGTAATCAGAAACATATTTACAAAGCCCTACTGTGTAAGCATAACCCCATTGTGGGAAAAATTTGGTGGTGAGTAATATTTCCACCTGACTCTCACACCCTTAAAGAAGTTATTTCCACATTCTCAGTTAGGCTGAGTTCTCTTCCAGGGGGGAATTTCTCCACAAGAGATTGTGGAAAGAAAAGATGTTCCGTGCTCTGCCAAGTCCAACCTCCCACATACAGAGAAGTAAGGCAATATTGAGCACACCTACCTTATGACCATTTGCTTGTTGGGGTCATAGAGAGACATGAAGAGCTCAGCATCTTCCCCAATTCTGCACACAAAGTTTCTCACAAAGACATAGAGGCTGTGGGTGGGGGATGAGGAGATCCGGGAATACATTCCATAATCTGGCTGGTCTTTTGACTGAGAAGTAGAAGGAAAAAGGGAAGAAGATAGAGAAAATTAGCCCAGCACCATTTAGGACAACAGAAAGACGGTCCAGGACATTGAGAGTTACATAGGTTTCAAGCTTGAAAATTTCAGCGTTATACCCAGGTCTACCACCAAAAGTTTCTGCAATCTGAGCCAAGTCACTTTAACTCTCTTGGCCTTGATTTTCCCATCTTGGGAAACACCACCACTGACCCAGCCTTTCTGGTAAAGTTAGTGTCATTAAAATCACAAACTATAAAAGAAAAAATTGCTTAAATGGACTTCATCATAAGTAAAAACTTTTGCTTTTTGAAAGACACATTTAAGAAAATGAAAAGGCCAGTACAGACTTGAGAGAAAATATATTTGCAAAACATATATCTGATAAAGAATTTGTATCCATATTATACAAAGAATTCTTACAACTCAATGACAAGAAAATCCACCCAATTAAAATGGGCAAAATATTTAAGTAGACACTTCACAAAAAAAGATACAAATGGCAATGGTTAGTCAACACTAGTCATTCAAGGAAATGCAAACTAAAACCACAATGAAATACCACTAGAATGGCTAAAGTTAAAAGACTGACAATGCCAAGTGCTGACAAGAATGTGGAGCAATTGGCATCCTCATATATTGTTGATGGGGATGGAAAATTGCACAGCCGTCCGGGAAATGGTATGCCAGTACCTTAAAAAGCTGAAAATACACTTATCATATGATCCAGCAATCCTACTGCCAGGTATTATTCAAAAAGAATGAAAACATATGTCCACGCAAAGATGTGTATGCAGATGTTCATAGCAGTATTAGTTATAATAGCCCCACACTGGAAACAACCCAAATGTCCAACAGACAATGGTATTCACATAACTCTAGTTTATAGCAAGTCAGCAAGGAGAAGGGAAAAACACTAATATACACAACAACATGAGCCTCAAAAATATCATGCTGAGGAAAAGAAGTCAAACACAAAAACCATACGATTCCATTTATATGAAACTCCGGAAAAGACAAAAGTATTGTCACAGAAAGCAAATTAGGGGTTGCATGGGGCTTGGGGTTGGGGAAAAGGATTGACTGTAAAGGAACTCAAAGAAACTTTTAGGGTAGTAGAACCATTCTATATCTTGATTGTGGTGGAGTTTACCCAATACTATATATTAGTAAGATTCATTAGACTATAATTTAAAATGAATTAATTTTATTGTGTGAAAATCATATCTCTATAAAGCTAAAAATAAAGTTGCTTTCAAATAATATAAATTGGCTAAGATGATTTTGTTTTAAATATAAATCATATTATGTTAACCTTGAAAAGATTATGTTTCCTTGAAATCTTTCTTTGGCTTCCCACCACATGGAATAGCATCTAAACTCTTTTCCATGACCCCTCTGGTCCTGTAAGAGCTGGCTCCTGCTACCTACCTCTCCAAATCATTGCCTAAACTCTCGCACTGCTCTTCATGCCACATTGACTCTGACATTTCTACTCCTTGAACATTCAGAACTCAGACCTACCTCAGGGCCTTTGCACTGGCTGTTCCCTCTGTGTACAATACCCTGTTCCTAGATCTTCCCAGCCTGGTGCCTTCACATTATTCAAGTGTCGTCTCAGATGTCACTCCTCAGAGAGGCCTTTCCTGATGGTACCTTTTAAAATAGCTTCTGATTCACTCTGATTCACATAATTCTAGTTTATTTCCTTTTAGAAACATCACCATCTGGAATTAATTTGTCCATTTATTTATTTACTTTTTTATTGCCTTTCTTCTCTTCTCCTCTCTGGAATATAAAAGCTCCATGAGAGTAGGAAACTTGCCCGGCACTAAATTACCTGTGGGATGGATGCTGAATGAATCACAGATCCAAGTACAAAAACACAATAAAATGTGTCTGGTTACTGATCATCTCAGGTCATAGGACAGATGTCCCCTTGAATAATATATAGTCTGGTTAATTAGCCTATTATTTTAAGTTTATGATGTGCCAAACGCCTGCCTGGCATGGCCAAAGCCTGTTTCACAAAGCTCACCATTTCTTCCTTGATGCGCTCTGTGATTTTATCAGTTGCTTCCTCATGTGCATGGAACAAGCTGATGACGCTGGTATTATCTGGGTCTAAGATATTTCCGTCTTCATCTCTGACAATCAGATCAAGCTCAAGGATTCTAAAAAGCAAAAACAAGAGGTAAGGATAAATCAGGGGAGGCTGAAGAGCTGAAGACTTTAGGACGTTGGTGAGAAGTTTCTTCTGCAAAGTTCACCTGATTCTGAGGATCACAGACCCCCACAGAACAGTTAGCTCTACGTCGAGGGCCTTGCACACAATGGGATTCACACTGGGACAGTTCAGCCTCCTTGGGAGGTACTGTAGCAGTGTGTATTAAAACTTTTTAAAATGTATATTTCCTGCGATATTGAACCTAGAGAAACACCCACACTTGAACGAGGGTGTGAGTTGCAGCATTGCTCACATCAGCAAAGTGTTGAAAGAAACCAAAATGTCTGTCTAAGGGGAAATGGCTAACTAAACTGTGATCTGTAATGAAATTCCATGCAGCAGGGTTTAAACAATATGATATAGTTTTGATATGTTTAATGATACATCTCAGTGAACCAAATCGAGTATGGAAAAACGCATAAGCAGTGTGTTTTATGTAAAAACACAAACTGAGCCAGATATGTTACCAGGATGCATACACGTGAGTGACAACGGACAGAGAGAAAAGTCTGGACAAAAAGCACCAAACTAGCAATACTACCTGCACAGTACCTGTGAGGAGAGGAGAGCCCTGGGACTAGCAGGGCTGGAGGGGTCAAAGGGCACACAAGCCATAGCTTAATTTGTTTAACGTTTATATAATATGATATAGTATAATATAATATAGAATAATATAATAAACATATATGCAGAGAAGGTACTCATGTATTATTCACTCAGTAACAATTTGAAAATAGTTCTTGGGGGAAAAAAATCTTGGATATATTGATTCTTACCCACAGCTTGCTCTTTAGCTCTTTGATTTCCAGGCCACAAGCTTTTCCTTGTTTGGTATTGATTTGTTTCACCTGTACCTGCCATTCTGATTGGCACTGAAGATACCAATAACAGCAAACACACAGCACGTGGGATAAGCTCACACATGTTAAATGTTTTACGTATACTAATGCATTTAACCCTTATAACAACTCTACGAGAAAGGTACTATTAATACGCCCATTTTACAGGTGAAGAAAAGACTGAGGTTATGGGTGCTAATTAATTTGCTCAAGGTCACATAGCTAGTAAAAAGTAATATGGCATCCTAGTGTGCACTCAACCTCTATGGTATACGTTCTAGATATCAGGTGCTTAGAAGCAGTATTGGGTTGGGGCACAGGGGGCAGGTTTGCAGAGGCATTAATGTGAAGCTGCTTTTGCATTTGATGTCGAGATGGAGAACATCAGTTGTCCATAGAAAGAAGGTAGAGGAGATCGATGGAGACTCCTCCATCGATGAGAAGGCCAACAGTGGTACAGCTTAGGCACCACTACAGAGTACCAGATTCAGGAAGGGCAGCAAGGACAAATGAATGAGACTAAGTTTTCATCTCTTATTTGAGAATCAGATTGACAAGCACATCTCCCATCTCATCCAAATGCAAATGGAAGGGAGCCAGGTTCACCCATTTGTCCACATTGATTAGGAAATTAACTTCCAACTACATATGACTCATAATGTTGCGCAGCCATGCTGCCAAATGGGCCACGATAACGGGGAATAAATGCATTCAACTAATGCCAAGCAGAGGCTCGTGCGACCTCGGAAAAGATGGAGCATAGCCAATACATAATTTAATGCCAAGATCTCTCTAGCTCTTTCTCCTCAAAATTTATCAAAGTGGATTCGGTTCTAAAATGTATGAATAAAACACTCTCCTGGGCCCAGCTATCTTGGGATTTGGAGGAGTCATTTGAGGAATCTTCACTCTTTGAGTACCAAACAGTTTGTCCATTCCCAGTCTCACTTGGAACTTTGGAAGCTTTAGTAGTCATGGGGCAGGACTGTCGGGATGCCCATGAGCCAGGATCAGGAGAGGCTGTGCCCCAGAAGGACAGCTGACCATTTGTCTTGGACAACTGAGCATTTTGACATTTTTTCCTCAGGAGGTAGTCCCACTGCTCTCTTCTGTTCAAGAAAGTGATAAAATGAACCCAAGATGAGGGCAGGAGAAGAAGCCCCCACTATACCCATTTTTCAAAAAAAATATTTTTTTTAATGATAAAGGAAATAGAAACGGCTCCTTCTGTGGCTTCCCATCACCCTCTGGACAATTCCCCACTTCTTCACTTGGCACTCAGGCCCTCAAGGTTCCAGCCCCTGCCTGCCTTCCTCTCCATGTTCATGTCATCTCTCAGCTCCTCCCATGTTCTCTCTCTCTCTTGATTTTCTCGACTCATAATTCCTGCTAGTCTTGTTAGATTCAGGGCTGGTGTCACCCCCTGCCCTGCCTCCCACCCCCAGTCTCCTCCCACCCTCTCGTCCATGCTTCTCCTCTCATGAAATCATGACTTCCTACTCAAGTGTCTGTTTACTTGTCTCTCTCCCTCCCTCCTCCAACGCAGTCCTTGGGAGGCAGTAGAATGCAGCAGGCAGGTGCTTGAACTCTGGAGCCAAGCTACCTGTTCTAACTCAGTGCATCCTGGGAAAAACGACCTAACCACTCTAAGCTTCAGTTTCCTCATCTGAGAGATAGGGATGATAATAGTACCTGCCTCACAGAGTTGTCATGAGACTTAACTGAGTTAACACATGGAAAGTGCCTAAAACAGTGCCTGGAAGAGAGTAAGCACTCAGCAAGTGACTATCAGTTCTCACCGCTTGCTATTTGTTGTTGTTATTGTTAAAGATAGAGGCTGCATTTTGTAAATGTCTATATCCTTAGGGCCCACCAGTTGCTCAACAACAGTTTGATGTCTGAAAGAAGGAATAGAGTGAATGAGGAAAGACAGGCTGATTCTGATCAACCTTCCAGCTCTCAGTTCCAGTCGTGCTTCCCTGACCCTCACAGCCTGAGGCCGTGCTCCCCACACGGGTCCTGCCACTGCCCAGAGCTCTGGCCTTCTGGCTGTCAGAAAGCCGCTCACCCTCTCAGAGCTCTGAGCCCCCGGGAGACCGGGCCAGTGTTAATGGAAGGTGCCGAAGTCTCTCCCACTCCCAACTGAAGTCATCAGGGAGGGGAGGCAAGAAGCAAGGGGCCCCTCAGCTCAGGGCCTCAGTCCCCAGGGTGTCTCTCACTTCCCCAAAGCAACCAACCGAAACTGAAAGCACAGGGCTGCTCTGGGCGAAGCTGCAGGGCGAGGCTGGTTTAGGGAGGACCCTCCTTCTCCTCTTTCTCCCATGACCACCATCCATGCACTCATTCAGTCCTCATTCACTGGGCACCTACTGTGTGCAGATTGCATTCCCAGCACACAAAGAGGAACTGCACAGTGACTGTCAGAGAGCTCCCAGCACAGCAGGGAGACAGGCCCGTGAGGAGGCCATCACCGTTCAGGGAGCTAAGGGCCTGCAAGAGTGCCCAACCCAGCCCGGGTCAGGAGGGGGACAATCAGGGTAGGCTTCCTAGAAGCGGTGACCGTTTCTTCCACCCTTGGGCCTTTTTCTCAGGAGCCCCAGTGAGGAAACAAGATCTGAAGGTCACGGAGGCCGCTACTGTAAAGCAGCAACACTCCCTCAGTTCCCATACTCCCAGATGCCACTGTGCTGAGCTCAAGACGTCACGGCACCAATGGCGGCATCAGCTGCGTGGCAAACTCTTCCTGTCACTTTGGGATAACGTGTTATAAGCAGATTTGGACATGCTTGCTGGCTGCCAGCAGGGTAACCAGCAGGGGGACTGTGCTCCTGGGACGGGAAGCAGGTCTAAGTTGAACCCACTGACTTTCCTCTTCGGATCTTCTTCCTAGTGCATGTGACAAAGGCTGTTTGTTTCCCAGCAGCCATGCTGGGAATTTTCTTCTCACTCCCATTGAATAGGTTCTTTCTACTTCTCCCTCAGGCCCTATGTTCCAGCCTTCTGACCCACTTTGCAATATTCTGAACACATCATGCTCTCTCATGCACTCTCACCCTCCCTTTTTTAGCCTACTTAATGCTTCTTTATCTTTCAAAATTCAACTCTGGGTCACCTCCTCCAGGAAGCCTTCTTTGACTTCCTTCTCCACGTCAAATTAAGAACACTTTTGCTTCCTAAGCCATCAAACATACCACAATTCATAGCATAGTTCACTTGTAACTCACTCCTAACTGTACTATGGTCCCTTAGAGAACAGGAACTTTTATTTCTATAGCCTTGAAACCTAGCAGGAAATCAGGCCAATCATAAGTGCTCAAAACATGTTTGTTGTTGGGATAAATAACCAAATGAGTAAGATGCTTAGAGGGCATTCAAATCACGGGAAGGGAGGGACGGCCTTTACAGTTCTCAGATGCTATCCAAGCAGCGCAGTGGTGAGGCTCATGGACTCTGGAGCCAGACTGTCGGGGTCTAAATTCTGGTTCTGCCATTTACAAGCTGTGTGCCTCTGGGCAAGCTACTCAACCTCTTTAAGAGCCTCAGTTTCTGCATCTGAAGAAAAGGAAGACAATAAAACTGCAGACCTCAGAGAGTTGTTCTAAGAATTAAATGAGACAAGGCATGTAAAACACTTCACATCAAGCCTGGTGCGTAATAAGCTCTGATGAAATGTTAGTTAATAATATTATTATCACTCTTATTATTATCAGTGGGTTGTCCTGCCTCAAAAGTTGTTTCACGTCTTCTTAACTTCACAGCATTCAAACTCCAACCAGTTTCTGCTTCTTCTCTTTTGAGGAAACGCTTCTGTAACTGGGCATATGAGGTAGCTGATGGCATGAGGCTTGGATAATTTAGGATGAGGGAAGGGACATTAAGTCTCACACTGGGGTCTAAGGGAGAGTTTTGTAAATGTAGGAATAAAATGACAACTAAGCTGAAAGTGAACCAGCATGACTGTACTCCCCAGCCCCTTGGAAGTAGGTTAAACGAATGTCTTAAATCTCTCAGCCCGGTAAGAACCACTGCATAAGCAAGGCTTCTCTCTGCTTGCCTGTCCCACAGGGGTGATAACAAAGGCACACAAGCACGGCCATTGGTAACAGCCTTCTCTCAAATAGAAAGTGGCAAACTCACATCTAAAAATGAAAACAAGCTTCTTGGAAGGAAGACAGGGAAGAAGGGGGTTGGGTCAGGGAGGAAAGTATCTTTTCAGAGGAAAGAGAGGTTACTTGTTGCCATAGTCGATTTTGGACGTGACTTTCTGCTTCAGTTCCTTCAGCTCGTCCTTGGGCAGAGTTCCTGAGAGGAGCTGGGACCGCCACTCCATCAGGTCGTACATCATGGACTGCACCTGGAGGAACCGCTCCTTTTTGCTGGCCTAGGAGACAGGAAACAATGTGCAGTCACCTGTGCCGAAGGTGCCTGGGCAACTCTCTGACAGACTGTGCCCAAGTCAGGCGAGCGTGCTCAGGGGCCATAGCCTGAGCGTCTCTCCCGGCCCTTCCTCAGCTGTGAAGGGATTGCGTGGTGGGTGGTCTCAGTCATTGACATATTTCCTCCCCTGGACCACAGGGGTTTCCCAAAAGCAAAAGTAATAATCCTAAACTCTTCTTAGTTAAAGAAAGGGTGATTTCTGACTCTTATCCAAAAAGACACTTGTTGAGCAGGAATGCCATGAACATCTGCATAATGCACATCCTGGAGCTCAGGCCCTTTAAGGCTGGGAGCCACGGCCACTTCTGTGGTGACAAAGGCTCATTTCTAGGGCAGTGTTCCCCCAAGTGTGACACGTGTACAACCTGTGGGACACAAGATGGCTTTGGGTGGTACAAAGACACAACATCAAATATGGTGATTCTCTTCCACTCTCCTTCTATCCTGCTTAAGGGAAGGAGAAAGCTGCAGTTTCGTGGTATGTCTTTAACTTCTCTCTCACATTTGTTAATTTCATTTTTAACAAAGAGAGAGAGATCTTGGGCTCAGAGCTTTTGATGGGTACTGTAACAAGTATTTAATAACATGGTCTTGTTTTCATTCTATTTATTTGAATATTGTTCTTCTAATTGTGCCAAGTACTTTTTTTTTTTTTTGAGGAAGATCAGCCCTGAGCTATCATCCATGCTAATCCTCCTCTTTTTGCTGAGGAAGACTGGTCCTGAGCTAACAGCTATTGCCAATCCTCCTCGTTTTTTTTTCCCCCAAAGCCCCAGTAGATAGTTGTATGTCATAGCTGCACATCCTTCTAGTTGCTGTATGCGGGACACGGCCTCAGCACGGCCAGAGAAGCGGTGCATCGGTGCGTGCCCGGGATCCGAACCCAGGCCGCCAGTAGCGGAGTGCGCGCACCTAAACGCTAAGCCACGGGGCCGGCCCTGTGCCAAGTACTTTTGACTTTCCATTTGGGAAAGCATGTGTGGTGTAATAAAATATATTTATATTTGGTCTTCATTCTCCTTCTTGGCACAGAGCTCCTAAAACCCTTGGAATTTCCTGAGTGATAGGAGCTTCTCTTCTTATTCTTCTTTTGACCATACCTAAGTTTATGCTAATGACATGATAGCTTCAGGATGGGGGCTGGATGCCAGACAAAGCAACCACGTGATTAGAGGGCTGGAACTTTTAGCCCAGTCCCCTCACGTCCCCTATCCTCAACCTCTAGGGAGGGGAGAGGGGCTAGAGACTGACCTCGACAACCAATGGCCAAAGATTCAATCAATCATGCCTATGGAACAAAACTTCGATTAAAACCCTTGAACAACAAGGATCAAAGAGCTTTCTAGACAGTGAACATATCAATGTGCTGGGAGGGTGGCATGCTGGAGAAGGTGTGGAAGCTCTGTGCCCAGCCCCACCCCAGCACCTTGCCCTGTGTATCTCTTCCATTTGGCTGTTCCTGCATCATATCCTTTATAATAAAACAGTAACCATAAGTATAGCACTTTCCAGGGCTCTGTGAGTTGTTCTAGGGAATTATGGACCCTGAGGTGGGAGTGGGGAGGAATTGTGGGAACCTTTGAACTTGTACCAAGTTTGGACAGAAGTGCAATAGCCTGGGGACCTGAGACTTGGGACTGGCATCTGAAGTAAGGACAGTCTTGTAGGACTGAGCCCTTAAACCTGTGGAGTCTGGTGCTGACTCTGGGTAGTCAGCATTAGAACTGAATTGAATTGTAGGGCATCCAGTTGGTGTCGGAGAACTGGAGAATTGTTGGAATGATGCAGCATGCTATAAAAGTCCTTACGTAAATTATTTAAGTTTACTAAAAAGGAAGCCAATTTAGGTATTAAGTAAATATTACACAGGTGGTATGCAGATATAGCAAGAATCATGAAGGTGATACTGAAATACTGGAAATTTAAGGATCTCTTTACTGGGGTAAAAGGCATGATGGACTTCCTATTCAAAGATTTCTCAAAGGAAAATGCCAAGTTTCCAGGGTTCATGTGTATGTGATGCTTTAAAAGGAGTAGTGGAGATGAATAACTAACCACTTGAGCCTCAAGTCTACTGTTTGCCCCCTAAACTTTCCTAACAACTTTTGGGAAACTTACCGAATTGGATGTGCCAATTACCACATATTATGAAATATCCACTTGTGAGTTAACATGTACAAACATAAAAGTTAAGTCTATAAATAGTATGTGTATACCAGTAGATGTGCGTGGTGCTGTAACAAATGAGCAGTAAGCTTCGGTTGACATTTTCACTCTCAGCTTAATGGTTTGCTTAGCTAATTGCTTTCATTAAGGAGCTTTAGAGGCATCAAAGGAGGATTTAAAATTAGATTTGCTTCAATAGAGGGAAAACACACGCAAAATGCATTCTTTGTTTTTCCAGGGTCAAAGCTTCCTCATAGATTTGAGGACAATAGCCATTAGTTAATTAATATTTGAGAACAGTATTTCTCAAGTTATCAGCAGACCACCAAATCAAAATCCCCTGAGTTTATTAAAAATGCAGATTACTAAACCCCATTAAAGGAAGCTCTATTTTTTAACAGCTTTCAAGGTGATTCTTATGCATACTTCAGTTTGACAACATTCGCACTCCTTTAAAAACAGAAGGATCACACCAGACCCCATTTATTATGGCTCTGTCATTAGCTTGCTGTGTGACTTTGAAAAAAATCACCTAACCTCTCTGGGCCTTGATGTCCTCATACATTATACTTACTGTCTGTTCTACTATGCCACTAAAGCCACTCTGGTCTGCTCTTCTCAAGGCTAAATTCCAAATTTGAACCAAAGCAAAAACTGCAAGAAGCTTCCATCCCAGGGAGGAAGGTTTTGAGTCTCACCACATAGAGCTGTTTCCAGATGCTGCCCCATTCCCAAAGTGTTGTTGTCACTTCTTGTGCCAGAGGAATTTCTGCAGGAATGATGTTCTCGATATTTCTATTTAAGGTGGGAGAGAAAATGGTGTGAAATTGAGACCCAGGTGATAACAAGATAAAATACTGGCATATTTCATTACATTGCAGCTGCTGAGAGGGGCCTTGCTAGCATGAGACTGAAGTGCCTCCAATAACCACACCAATTACATTATGCAAATGCAAGGGACTTCCTTTTTAATGTTCTCCTCACTGGTGAGGGGGGCCTTCAAGCTCATTATTCAGGATTATTCTACTTTAATACTGTTCAAAAGCAGCTGCCAGTGAAAAGTTTGATTCTCCAAACTTACTAATACCCCTCAGAATCAGATATGAACAAAAACCAATTTGGATTAGATCTCCCATCAAGTGAGGGAAAGGAGACACCCAAATAAACACAGGCAAGAAGACGACGGATCTACTGAGCATCCTTCACATCTGCCAAATCAGGTTTTCAAAGCAGACAGGACAGAGAGGCATTGGAGGGTCAAGTCTGGCAGAGAATGGCAAATACCTTCTTTTCTCAACTGTCACTTCCTTGATGTGTATAAAGGATTTAGGAAAAATGCCCTGTTGGAAATAAAATAAGATAAATAAAATAAATTAAAATGACATATCCCTACAGAAAATAACTGACCCCAGGTCTTCATGATTTTCCCAAAAGCCACTGATTGGTAAAAACCTCAAACTTTAAGGGAATAATTCCAGAGTCACACAGAACAGAGGGTGGATTCTAAATCCACTCTTAGGTCTGGTTCCCCTCCAGTTCTCCATCAGTTTTTCTAGATCCCACAATAGCCCTGGATTCCAAAGGATGCTCCAACCCCCTGTAGACACTTATCCTATCAGATGGGCAAGACAGGAGCACTTGAAAGACTCATTCTAAGTGGGACAAGGTGCCCTGCCTCTCCCCTCTCCCGCCCAATTCCGGGAAGTCAGCCTCCCTTCACAGTCACAACAGCAGAAGGTCAGGTCCTGAAGCAACAGTGTCCTTGGTTGCATGTGGGCTAGTTAGATCTGAACCTATTTCTCCCTGCATTTACTTTACTGTTCTTTAGAGAGCAGAGTAGGATCATGCCTCCCCCACAGCATGTCAGGGAGCAAGAAAGAACCGTCTATTATTTCCTTGCTCCATGAGCATGTCTCAGTTAACAAGAGAAGTTTATCTATTACTTGGAAATTCCTTCATAAATTCAACGAATGTGCACACTGGGACATCCAGTCGCTGCGCTAGACCCGTGAGCAATACGGAGACACCATCACTCTCGTGGAGATGATGGTGTAACATGGGGTTGGATCAAGTGAACTCCCCAATGGCAGAGACTGGCCCTATTCTTTCTAGATTGTGTTGGATACGCAGGTGAGGAAATGATGAATGCCCCACACAAATCTAAAGAAAGGCAGTAGAAGACAAATTTCAAACAAAAAATGCACAATTCCATGGGGACTTAAGGAAGGGAGAAATCATATGCGGTCAGCCCATAGGGAAAAGTTTCATGGAGAAGAGAGCTCTGGAGATTGGCCTTAAAGAATGAGTGAAGGGGGTAGGGAGCATTAAGACGCAGCAAGGTGTAGAGGTGGGAGAGTACTGGACCCCAGGAGGGAGGAAAAGGACCAGTTTGCTGAGGAGCAATGGTGGGACACAACTGCTCAGGGTGGTGACAGGGCCAAGTACAAACATCCAGTACTGTCCCAAATAAAAATAAATTGACCTTACCTGTAACAGTTTGTGCTTTACGAGGTATCCCCTGTACCAGTCTGCGAAGAGAAAACAAAGAAATGAGTCTCTCATCTATTCTTCCAAGGTCATTGCTGGTTTTGTTGTTGTCATGCCATTTATTTGTTTTTAACTAGCAAAGAAACTACCACAAAGTGCTTTAATCCTTAGGTTCAGACCAAAGTCTGAAAGCCACTGGGCTTCAACAATCTGTTCAACTGGTTGCCAACATCTGCAAAAGGTATCCAAAAATACAGGGATTTCACAAACTAATGCAAATTTCCTCCTTCTTTTGAAAAAACAGGAGGCCCAGTGATGGTGGCCAGTGCTCCCCCATGGCCACAATTGGCTGGTGGTGAGGGGTAGCTGGTTCCGTCAGACAGAGCAGGTGCCTGGACCCAGCCCTTCCCTGATTTCCATTACCTGCCTGGGTCCTGTGTTCATGTGCACATTTTCAACCTCTGCCTTAGGGACATAGAAAGGCTGAGGGAGTTTGGCAAACATCCTAAAATAATACCCACAGTTCTCACAGCAGCAAACGGTATCTAAAATGTAATTTGCAGAGGTTTGTCATTACAAAACAGACAAGTTCAGGGATGGGTAAAAGTCTAGGGATTTTAAAAGATTCTTCCCATTGCAGGACTATCAAAAATGATTCAATTAACAGAAATCCAAATTACACACAGTCCTCAGACAAAATGAGCCTCAGTGTAGCAAGTATTGATGACTATAATGAGTCCACCAGCCTTTGAAATGATTCAAGCGTAGTCAAGTAGTGGCATTTGTCATCTTTGTAAATAAAGAGTATCTGTTGGGAGCCTCATTAGCAAACCCTCATTATGGGGCTGACAGATTGTTGTTGAAATATATTCTCAACAGACATCTGTGCGAGCCCCAAAACAACTTAGAACGCGAAGTCACCCATCACAGGCACGAGCCAGCCCAAGGGTCAGGTCCTAAGGAAAGTTCTAAAGCAACAGGGGCCCACAGGGGCTCCTATTTTGAGAGACAGAAAGAGAGAAGAAGGAGAGAGAGAGAAAAGGAAAGAGAGAGGAAAAACGGGAAGGAATGGAGGTTGGGGAGAAAGAGTCAGGTTTGGAATAAAGTAGCATTCTAAGCACTCTTCGTATATGAAGGCTTTCAATCTTCATAAGAAACATATGAGGTAGGAACTGTAATTATCTCATTTTATAGAAGAGTGGCCTACCTGACGCACAGAGAGGTAACGTGCTCAGGGTCACACAGCTAGTAAGTGACAGTGTCAGGATTTGAACACAGGCAGCCATCATACTGTGCTTCCTGTCTAATGGAGGAAGGAGTATGGTGGTGGCCTAATATTTCCATCCTCCCAACACTTGAACCCCCAAAACTACATCCTTACTAAGCTACTTTCCAACTGAATACTTCCAGTGGTGGAAAACTTCTACTTCATGAGGCATCACATTCTATTTCCACAGTCCTCTAGTAATTTGTTCATAACTATTGGTAATAATTAACCGTTAACAACAGTGCTTATCCTTTCTGAGCGCTTGCTGTGTGCCAGGAACTCTGGTAAAGTTTTTTGTTTTGTTTTTTCAAATTATAAGTTAATTTTCACAACAATCCTATAAAATAGGTACTATAACTGCCTCAGTTCTGAAGAAGAAAATAGAGAGGCACAGAGAGATTAAGCAACTTGCTCATGGTCACACAGCTAGTAGGTGATGCAACTAAGATTTAAATCCCAGAATCTCACTCCAGAGATGACACTCTACAGCATTGCACAATAACAACCTCCTTTATTTGCAGTTCTTCCCCATCCCACCAACTAGATATAAGAGCATCTTTGTAATATTACTTTGTAATATTACCGTTTATTGACTGCTTAATGCAGGCAAAGCTGTATGCTAAGTGTTGTACATGCATTCTCTCATTTAGTTCTCATAGCAATACTGTGAGCCAAGTATTATCATTCCCATTTTTTTTTTTTTTGTGAGGAAGATCAGCCCTGAGCTAACAACCATGCCAATCCTCCTCTTTTTGCTGAGGAAGACCGGCCCTGAGCTGACAGCTATTGCCACTCCTCCTCTTTTTTTTTTTTTCCCTTTTTCTCCCCAAAGCCCCAGTAGATAGTTGTATGTCATAGCTGCACATCCTTCTAGTTGCTGTATGTGGGACGCCGCCTCAGCAAGGCCGGACAAGCGGTACGTCGGTGCGCACCCAGGATCCGAACCCGGGCTGCCAGTAGCTGAGTGCACGCACCCAACCGCTGAGCCACAGGGCCGACCCCATTCCCATTTTATAGATGAAAAAATTGAGATTCCAGTCAGTTGATGTACTGGGCCAAATCACACAGCCAGAGTTCAAGGAGAAGTCTGTGTCACTTCTAAGCCAGCCCTCAAAGCTGTTCCACCACATTGTTCCCCGTGCGACAAGCACAAACATAGATTAGGGTCTCTTGGTTGCAGTGATGAATACACTTGATCACCAAGGGCACCAAAATCCACCAGAAAGATGGAAAACAATCAAGGGACCAATCGTCCTTACCCAAAGTTCATGCCCACACCTTCATCTCCATGACAGGGGCTCCATCAGAGTCCCTTGACTTCCTAGTCGAGGACTCTGCCTGCTCTGAACCTTGAGACTCAGTTACTTGTGCACACCTTGTATGTTTCTTGATTCTCAGAACTTCGGCTCTCTCTTGAGTAAGGAATCTATTGACTCTTACCCCAGCATACACATTCTGGCTCCCAGATTCAAGTTCAACCAACCCTGACTGTGTACCTACTATGTACATGACACTGGGTTAGGAGCTTTCAGAAATAAATCCCCAGTGACCCTTGATGAGAAGGGCTTATCACCACCTCCACTTGCTAGATGATGATAATGTACCAACTACATCAGGGCTGTCCTTAAGACTTTTTCCGGCACCCCTACCCCTGCTGGGTCATTGATCTCCATGGCCCCTGATGTCAGCTCCCTCATCTGGTCACCGGTCAGCTATATCCAGCAGCATTCCAAGATCTGACAGGACAGACAACAATAGTTGGGACACACAGCAAAACCCACAACAATGGACACCATGATCAACAGCAACCTCAGCACAACACACCACTTACCACACCCCAGGGCTTGCTCCCGGCCTCAAACCCCTTTGGAGCTAAATAGCAGCAAGGGCAGTTTTGCTAACTCTATGCATGAGATAAGCAATTTTTTTTTTACTAGAAATCTCACAAAGTGCATCCTGGGGGAAGATGAGAAAAGAAGACTTTTTACCATCTTCTGGACCATTATGAAGTGCCAGCTACTCAAATGGTTCTCCCTTCCCACATCCCAAATACCAAAATGAAATGTGCCCCAATTCTTCAATCACCTAGGAGTTTTGGGGGGAGGGAGAGAGGGAGGAGAGATTAAAATATCCTATAACATCAAAAAGGAATCCAGGGCTAGCAATCCCATCTTCTCTCTGCCATCTCTGGGCAGCAGGATCTTTGGTCATGTCACTTAAACCTCAGTGTTCTCATTTGTAAACTTAGGAAAATAACACCTACCCCACAGGGTTGTTGCAAAAACTATTTTTTAAACAAGATTATGAAGGAAAACATATCTGGTAAAGGTACATTGGATGGGAAGAAAACATAGCAACTTCAGGATAAGCGTGACCTACAGTGTAGACGAAAAACCAAGAACAAAATAGGGGAGGGGAAAACAGGGGCTTCAACTGGATCTAAAATTTCTATTTCTTAAAAAACAAACAAACAAACAAACAAAGTAAACATGGAAAAATGTTAATATTTGTTTATCTGAGTGGTGAATGCTTGGGTATATTTTACTTTCCCGTATGATTGAGATAGCTAATAAAAGATTAAACAGAAGCACGTACTTATCAGTGGTCAAGACTATGAGTTCTGGAATCAAAGCCTAGGTTTGAATGGGGATCTAAAACATCCTGTCTGTGTGATCTTAGACAAGTTACTGCATTTCTCTGAGCCTCAACTTCCTTATCTGTAAAATAGGAATAATAATAGTGCCTGTCTCATAAGGCTTAAATTAGATAAGGAATTCAGAGTTTGCCCAGTGCCTGGAACATGCTAAGTGTTCAAAAATTACAAAATACCATTCTCTCTTTTAAAAATCAATAATAATAATCAACCAGAGAAAGTTGAGCATATTTACTATTGTTTTTGTTTTGGTTTTTTGGCGAGGAAGATTGGCCCTGAGCTATTGGCAACATCTGTTGCCAATCCTCCTCTTTTTGCTTGAGGGAGGTTGTCATTGAGCTAACATCTGTGCCAATCTTCCTCTACTTTACATATGGAACGCCACTGCAGCACGGCTCGATGAGCGGTGTGTAGGTCCACCCTGGGATTTGAACCCGAGAACTCTGGGCCACCGGAACACGTGGACTCCACCACTATGCCACCGGGCCGGCCCTCTATTGTTTTGTTTTGAGGAAAATGTCTTGGAGTAAATTTTAGGTTACTGTAGCTAATTTGTTTTAGAGGAACTTTGTTTAAAAGAAAATGGGATCATTCTGAACTTTGCAATGACCTTTTATACATTTTCTGAAAATGAAACCAAATGATTAGCTACGTGAAATGATTTTTCAATGAAGTTGTCAGCATTTTATGAAAAACTAGAAGTTATTAGATGAAAGCAACAATTGAATCTTTAAAATATACTTGGTCATGCACAAACAATAAGTATTTTTTTCTGTTAAATTGGATGCAAATCTATAGTATCTATTAGAAGTAATATAGCCAAAAAATGTGAATCTGAAGAATTTTTTTGCCAATACTTTATAGCAAGTATATGAACCAAAGTGATTTGAGTTTGTAAAAATGTAAAATAGTAGGAACAAAATTTGCACTATACCAGATTTGAACCTCTAGTGAGATTCACATTCATATTAAGTTTTCGGCATTGTGTTCTTTTTGCATTCATTTTTTACTTTTACTAAAGGTTCAAAACCAAAAAAAAGGAAAAATCCATAACAACAAAGTAAATGAGACGCGCTTCAAATTCAACACGATGGAAGTTCACTGACGTTTTAGACTCACCTTCATTCAGAAGGGAAGAACACTTCACTTACAAACCTCCCGTAATACAACAGCTTTCCTTAAGAAAATGAAGTCTGTTTCACACGGACCTGTCTCTAGAGCAGACCCGAACAAAGGACCACCTCTCTGCAAAGTGATGCTTTAAAAAGATACCCTGTTAAGTGCTCATAATGTCCCCCTCTTACCCTAAAAGCAAAGAACTTAGACGTGTCAAGATCACTCTTGGTGGAGTTGTTAGTACGGAAGCTGCTACATGCTCTGGGTATACCCCACTCTGCTAGTGGTAGACTCATAACTCCTCGTGTAGAGCTCTTCGCAGCCAAACCAAGAATGAGGTAAATGCACATGTGCCAACTTAGAAAGAACTCCAGGTATTTTTAAGTGAGAAGAGCAACTCTCAGAATGAGATGCACAGCATAGTCCTGCTTCTAGAAAACGACAACAAAAACTATACCTTACCTTAAAAAAACAAAAGATCCTGTGTCAACCTCCTCCCTCGGCCCCTCCCCTTGTTTTGTTTTACTGGTAAGTGAAATTCAAAGCTCCTTGGGAACCACTGTCTAGAAATCCCATTCTCTTCCCCACTAGTGGGCCCGCACGACCTGGAAAAGCACGTGCCTCAGTAGGTGGAAAGGGACTTCCTCTGTTGTTCCAGAAAGGAACACTCAGGTAGCGAATCCCTGAGGGAGGAGCAGACATTCCCCCTGAAGGGCTTATAAAGAAGAGTCTAAACAAGCCGAACTACCCCAAAGATCATCCCCCACCACAGTCTACATAATCAGAAGACAGAGAGGGACAGAGGGGTCTTGGGAGGTGGCAGTGGTTGCCTTAGGAGGGTATGGTATAGCTCCCCCATCCCCAAACCAAACCCAAGTATGGGGGTGCAGCCCAGGAGATTCACTCAGAGATGTTGGGGCACCTGGCACCTCATTCTCCAGCTACTTGGCTACTTGTGCAGGAGACTGGCTGATCTTTGGGCTTATTTGAGCAGGGAAGACAGAGAATTGGAAAGAGAGCTCTTCAAACTCCCTCTCACCCCCAGTCTTGTTGAAGTGGGTGAAAGGGAAGAAGGAGAGGAGCATTGAACTGGATATGGGATTGAAGTCTTCTTTTGAGATGTCATTAAATATCAGGAAAGGTGTCAACCAAATATGACTGAAGGAAGTGACTAGGGAAAAATAACGCTGCTTTTTTTATGTTTATCCCCTCATTAGGAGTTCTGACTGCTGAAGAAACACTTACATGCGTTTTCCATATATAAAATCAGGACACAGAACGTTTATGCTGCCTCCGGGTAGAAGAGGCAGCCTGAGAGATGTAATATGGACAAAGAAATGAGCATTAGAATGTCTAAGGCTTAGCAGTGGGTATCCTTCCAAACTGTTTGAGTTTTTATCACAACAAAACATTATCTTTCTAATAAAAAGTTCATCAAAATGTTTGAGCTGTAGTGAAAGGAAATTCATTCATATCTAAGGTTCCAGGTCAGGTTTTTGTTTTCTCCATTCATCCAGCTGAGTAAATTTAGTACATAGGCAAGGAGTGCTAGCCTCACCCATTCCAGGAAATCAGAGGGCCAGCCTCCGGGTTCCCTGGGCCATATTGTAAAGATACACACCTGCCAGTCTCGATGTAGTTCTGTATAAGGGGGGCAGGGATGGAATTAACTGACACAGCACCCAGGAGCCAAGCATGGGGCTAGACTGCTTCTCTACCTTCTCTCATTTTATCCTCATAACAAGCCCAGGAGCAAGGTGATGAGCACCCATTTCACAGGAGAGAAAATAAGCCCACCCACCCAAGATCACTCAGCTAGTGGGTCGTGGAGCAGAGAATAACTTTCTGATTCAAAGGCCGTCCTCTTTTCTTTCCACTTTTTTTTTTTTTTTTTTGAGGAGAGGGGAGATTTAAAAACTACTGAAAAGTACAACGTGTAAAATAACAATTATTCATATACCTAGAATTAATCACTGCTAATATCTGGAGATATGTGCTTCGAATCTTTAAGACTATATTATTTTTATCTAAAATTGATTTGTGCTTCTATAAAGAATTTAAACTAAGCAGAAAAGTACAAATATAAAAGTTAAAAGAATCATCCTGAATCCCATTACTCAGAACAAGAAAAACACTATTAACATCATTCCAGTTAACTTTTCATTTATATTTATACACACAGAATGACAGACGCATAAATAGATAAAATATGACCTTTTAAATACTCTCATAAATATTAGCATATAGTAAAGAGACTACGTAAATAAAAATCTCACATCTCAAACTTAATCTTATTCGTATTTAACAGAAGAAAAAGAAATCAAGTGAAATCGAAGGAAATGTTGAAACTCCAATTAAGTGTTTCTTCTTCACAAAAAAGATTTCCTAAAAACTCTTCTAAAATGAAAATAGTTATGAAAAGCACTAAAAGATTGGAGTGGTTATGGCTTTTTTAATTACATGTTTTATTTCTAGTTAATATTGACGACTCTCTGTTATGAAAGCCATATCATACAGTTAATCTGCTCTCTTCCATTCCTCTCTACACTTCTCAATTTTATTAGTTTTTTTTACATTGTACAGTTTCCTAACAATAACACTCTTTTTGGTAGCCATAAATATTGTAACTTTTAATACTAATTTTTAGAAATCAATTCATTTGGACTCAACGCTCACCACTATTTCCTTTTATCACAGCTTTTCAATTACTATATTTTTAAATTTTGACTCGTCGCTCAATTGGCTGGATTTTGTTTTTCAAGTAGGTTTCTATAAGAGCGTTTCATGGGCACACCCAAGTTCTTTCTACTATACCATTTTGACTAATGTCTGACTAACACTGTAGTTTTCACTTTTTTATATTTGCGGAGGAACCGTTTATCAATCAGAATCATAGGCAGAACTCCCCACCTGCAAAGCACACAATACCAGGCCTGATCCTAGAGCCCTTAGCTGTCCAAGGCCCTCAAGGAAACCCTAGGTTCCCATAAATCCCAGTTTGAAAACTCTCTACAGGTATGAGCGTATGCATGATAAATCCTAATAATTTGCATCCCAGTTCCTCAGATATCTAGAATCATTCCAACAGACTTCTGAACATTGTATTTTCAAAGTATTCATGCATTGGCAGTCACTTACTAAACTAATAAGCCCAGCTCTTTCCAGAATGGTATTGTGGCTGCTTATTACAAGGATACGTTAAAATAAGACTAATAAAAATGAATTAAAAATGGAAAACCAGAACCAAAGAGGTTAGAAGCAAGGACGCTAATCCCAAAGACAAATAAAGTTGGCTTGAGTCAGCAGGTGCAGGCTTTCCGAAGGTCGGGCTCCAGGCCAGGCAAGAGTAATGGCAGGCTCTGACTCTATGCACCCTGTGTGGTCAGTTTACCGCCCTCAGGCTCTTTCTCCAGGGAAATTGCATGAAAAGAAAAGGAAAAGACTCATCTGAATTTCAAAATGCAAGGAGGAAAAGATCTGTCTGAATATCAAAATGTAGGACACAGAAAATAATTACGGAGGCTTTTTCACTCTCCTGGTAGGCATAGGGTGGAGGAAAGAGCGTGGGCTTGCGGACATGGGGTGGGGAGAACGGCCACTGGCTCATTGTGTGACCCTAGGTGCCTCATTTCTCCTCCCTGAGCCTTGGTTCCTCACCTGCAAACGTGAGGTCTCCCGCCTGTTCTCAGTATTAGCACTCAGCACATAAGAGACACTGAGGAGAGTTGTCTTGCTGTTTTTATTTTCATTCTGTACCCTTGGTGGACACCTAGAGTCTGCTTATCTGCCACTGGGTAGAACTAGATTTGTAAAAGAGAGGGTTGCACTGTGCGGAGGGGCAGGGTGTTTGGAATCACACCTCCCCTCCCTCAGCCAAGCCCCCACCCCCAGTCTCAATCCCTCTGTGTGTAAAAGGTTTGAAGAGGCCCAGGCTGGGATCCCCAGAGGCCTGGACACTGAAAAGTGCATGCTATCTCCTCACATGTAACCCAAAATAACAATAATACTAAAGCAAGAAATACATGTTAGGAAGGTGAACAAAGTTCTCGCTTCCTCCGTGATGACTTCTTTAAAACTGTTTTGAAATATCAAATATCAAATTCTTTCCCCCAAAAAGAGGTTTTCCGTTTGTGTTTTGTTTGCACGTATGTATCCGTGTGCCTGTGTATGTCCACCGTATAAGTGTCTCTGTGTGTGTGCATGTGTGTGTGCATGTGCACACCTACACTCATCTGCAGAATTGCCTTGGAAGTTACCTGTAGCTAATCCAGCGGCGGAGATACTCCCTGTCCTGCAGGTTGCTATGAGGAGTAATTAGACTAACGTGTGGTGAAGAACTTAGCACAGTGCCTGGTATATAGTAGGAACCCAAAGACAGCTACTTCTGTAGGGAACCTCCCCTCCTCTGGCTGTCTGTTTGCCCTTGAGGGTGGCCTCTTTAACAATAGCACCCCTGCCCCTCACTCCCATCGCTAGGCAGGAGGAGGGCCTCGCCTGAGGGATTAGCTGTGGGGGAGGGACAGGGCCTGGGTGCTCAGCCCTCTCTACTCTTCCTTCTCCTTGCTCTGCGCGGCCACAGGAAGGACACACTCTACGGCCTCCATGCAGTAGGATTATAGGCAGGCCCAGGCAGGGAGAGAACCGCTGTGGTCCAGCTAGGCTACTGAAGGCTGGGAGAGCCTACCTGACTGGCCAACACACATCGCAAGCTCATTTGGCTCTTATACCCAAGCCACACTCCCAATATCAATTTTATCAGTGACATAAGTGATATATTGATTTCTAATGGCATGACTCATGAGTACAAGGCCATTAGCCTTTGTGCAAATTTTAAAAAGCACTCCCTACCACCACCACCACCATACGTGGACACAGCCCAAGAGACACTTGGCTTCACAAAAGGATAGCACCTCTATGGGAAGAAAGAGATGTCACTCTGCCCAAGACAGGGCTTCCAGCTTGATGAAGGGTGTGAGCACCACTCCCTGGACGAGGTGCAGTGCCCAAACCACACAGCTGTGCACAGCAGTCCTCATGGAATCAGGGGTATAATTTAATGGGCCTTTCAAAACCCTAATAATGCTGATTTTCCTTTATAATGGTATTGATACTAATAAAGAAGTGTATCTAGAAGATGTCACAGGCCCAAACAGCCCCACGGCCATGGCAAATGGTGAGCACAATAAACATCAAACCACCCAGTCAGGCCTTTGCTACCAAGCATAAATTCCTAAAATGGTAAAGCATTATTTTCAGTGAATTCCAATTACCAATATTAGCAAAATGTATTTAAACAGACCACACATAGTTGCAGGTTCTGAGAGAAGACTGGAGGTGCTGGGTACGTAGTGGGGGCATCCCAACACCATCAGCCAAGGGTCCTGGCCTCCGAGGGTCGCCTGGTCCAGTGACTCACCTCCACAAGTCTCCTGTATTCGCACCACATCACCAATCTGCAGGGAGAGCTGGGGGGCTCCATTCCCTTGGAAGTTGTATATGGCTGTGAAATAGAAAAGAAAGGCAGCCTGGTGAGACCTCTGGATACTGAGAATCTCTGCTCCTTCCTGCCCTCCCTGCCTTCAGTTTATCTGACACCCATGTAGCCCACATGGGCTAAACAAAACCAGTAGAGAAACCCACTGCCCACAAAGACCCACAGGAGTCAGTGCAGGCCCAGCCTGGTTCTGAAGGCCTCCACTCATTAACCAAACATGACCTCTCCCTAGCACAGGTCCTGCACTCCAGCTGAGTGACAAGGAGGGTGTTTGTATCATCTACCATGGTTGACCCCTTACTGTACACCAGAGATGCACTCAGCACATCTTCTCATTCCATTCTCACAGCAACCTTGTGAGGTATAAACTATGATCCCATTTTACATATGAGGAAACGGAGGCACTGAGAGGTTAAATAATTTGGCCAAAGTCATCAAGCTAGGAAGTGACAGGAAAATCAGTATCTAACTTCTATATTCTCAACTGCTATGATGGGCTACTTGTTGCTCCCCAATTACTCTATCCTGGTGACAGGAGCCTAAAATGCCAATCTCTGCACTACTCAAAGGCCACACAACCTTCATCGTCTAAGGAAGCCATGTCTTTCTTCCACCCAGCTCTAATTAACCTTTGTTCCTCTATCAAAAGGTGCCTGTTGCTCTACCTTCTCCAAAGCAAATCCTTCAGGTCAGAGTCCTGCTTCCTCCATGAGGCCCTCCCTGGCTTCTCCAGGCCACACTGACCCCCCCATTTCCTAATGGCTGGTAGGACTCCTATGAGTACCTAACATTCAAGAGTGTGCTCTGCCTTCCCATTTACACTGTCTGTTCCTAGGGAGCAGTAGTTGGCTTGAACACGCCAACAAGTCCACTCTGTGCTGTCAGAGCCTCCGCTAATCCCTTGGAACATGAGATCACATCACACCATTGCAGCATTCAGTCCCTGCTTAGCATCACTTGCTAAGTGAGGACCAGAACACACTGTTAACTTAGATTAAGGATGCAGTCTGTTTTCCAAGGACTGAAATGTAACCACTAGCTTGGGGGGTCTTCAAGAACAGAATAGGACACAATGCATGTGGTTTGATTTAAGGAAAGACCCTCAGGAGGATGAATAGTATGATCCTACAAGGTTGTCATCATTCATTCATGCAGCAGATATTCAGTAAGTGCCTGTGATGTGCCAAGCACATGCTAGGACTGATCTTGCTCTTTTTGAGAACATATAAATAAATATAAGATTATAAAATATGATACATGTGATGGAGGAAACAAACAGGGTCTAGCAGAGAATAACAAGGGGCATCAACTTTTGTTGGAGGAAAGGCCTCCCTGAGTAGATATATGAAGGATTCGAACAAGTCAGCAACGGGGACAGCCAGGGGAAGGGCATTTCAGGACAAGGGAATAACATGTACAAAGGCCATGAGGAAGGAAACACTTGGCATATTCAGACAGCATAAAGGAAACTGCTGTGGATAGAGTATATAAGAGAAGAGGCGGTGACATAAGATGAGGCTGGAGAGGCAGGGACCAGGTCATTCAGGTCCTCAGGATGAGTTTGGGCTCTATTCCAAGAGAATGGGAAGCTGGAGGGATTTTACTTATTTATTTTGTAATAGCTTTACTGAGATATAATTCACTCATTTAAAAAATATATTTCAATGATTTATTTACAGAGTTGTGCAACCATCACCATGATTAATTTTAGAACATTCTCATCACCTCAAAAAGTGTCCCCAGCTCCAAGCGGCCACTAATCTACTTTCTGTCTCTATATATTTGCCTATTCTGGACATTTCATATAAATAGAACCATATAATATGTGGTCTTTTGTGACTGGCTTCTTTCACTTAGCACAGTGTTTTCAAGATTCATCTATTTTGTAGCAACTGTCAGACTTCATGCCTTTTTGAGGCTGAATAATATTCCATTGTCTGGTAGACCACCTTTTGCTTATACATATACCAGTGGATGGAAGGGTGAAGGGTGTTAAGCAGGGGAGTGACATAACCCCTTTACTCTGACTATTGTTCTGGCTGCTGTGTGGAGAGTGGATGGACGGAGGCAGAGTGGATGTGGAGAGACCCCTGAGGAGGCCATTGCTTTGTCTCTCTAATCCCAGTGGTCTCCAAACCAAGTTGAGACTCACTGCTGATGAACCGTGTGACCAAAAAGGGTAGAAGGCAGATTGAACTAAATGATTGAACTAAATGAGAGGAATCCTGAGTCCTCCTAGTAGTCCTACTATTGACTCATTTCATTCCCTCTCCCTTTGGTCCTCAGTTTCCTCATCTGTAAGCAAAACAAAATGCATTCAAAAACTACTTCTTAGGGTGGCATCAGCAAAAATGGTGGAGAGCCCATCCCTCCAAAGAAGCAATGAAAAATCTAGTAAAAAATTGTCAGAATCAACTTTACCAGAACTTTGGAAAATAGTCAAAAGTTTACAGCAACCAAGCAAACACCTAATCAAGAAAAAGGCAACTGAAACCTGGTAAAGCTTTGTGGCATTTTAATTTATCCTTGTCCCATCCTCTACTTCTCATTCAGTGGCAGTCTTGAAGATGGTATTCCATGTCTCCGGTGTGGATTGCTGGGGCTGAAGGAAGCAGAATGGACCTTGTTCTAAGAAATTGTAGTTGTCTGTTTTGACCCGTCTTTGTGCTCCCTGAAGGACTAAAGCCATGAGCTTGCCTTTATTTCCCTGACTTGGGACTCTCTTAGGGCAGAGAAGCAGCTACGCAAAGGGCATTGGTCAAAAACATTTCAAGGCGAAAGAACTACATGCTTCCACATGGGGCAAAGAATATAAGTTGGGGCAAACAATAATACTACCAATAAGCCTGGGAGAAAAGGCTTAGTAGTGAAATGTTTTGGAGAATAAGAGCTTTGAAGAATACCCACAATACCAGGGGATCTAGAAGGCTATGCACAGGGTTGGACACATGCTGAGAAAGGAGGTGAGAAAGCCATAAGCACTCAACTCTGGTTGACCTTCAAGCTCCATGCAGACAGGAAAGGCAGGCTAAGGCAGAGTTGTAAGTGGCCTGGCTAAGCAATGAAGGCATGCCCCAACACACATGCACAGAGTCCAGCCACAAAGACCAGATTTTTTTCATTCAACTCCAGAGACTTCAGTGCCCACATGTAACAAATAATACAGTCTTCATAAAAATACTTTAGAAAAGTCACTAAACAAATGAACTACTACAACCTATATAAAGCAGCAACAACAAGCCCTGGCAAAGAAGGAGAATCTGACATCTGAGTTTGAACATTATAATATTCAAGATATCCAGCTTTCAACACAAAATTATGAGGTATGTAAAGAAACAAGAAAGGATAGCCCATTCATAGGGGAAAAAAAGAAATTAATAGAAACTGTCCCTGAAGAAGGATAGACATTGGACTTACACGACAAAGACTTTAAATCAATTTTCTTAAATATGCTTATAGCTAAAGGAAACTACAGACAAAGAACTAAAGGAAATCAGGAGAATAATGGCTCAGAAAATAGAGAATATCATTAAAGAGACAGAAATTATAAAAAGGAATCAAATTGAAATTCTGGAGCTGAAAAGTACAATAATAATGTGAAAAATTCATTAGAGAGGTTCAACAGCAAATTTGAGCAGGCAGAAGAAAGAATCAATGACCTTGAAAATAGGTCAGTTGAGGTTAGCCAAACTGAAGAGTAGAAAGAAAAAAGAATGAAGAAAAATTAACAAAGCCTAAGTGACCTGTGGGACATCATCAAACACACCAACATTCACATAATGGGAGTTCCATAATAAGAGAAGAGAGAGAGAAAGGGGCAGAAAGAATATTTAAGAAATAATGGCCAGAAACCTCCGTTTGATGGAAGACACAAATCTACATACCAAGAAGATCAATAAAATCCAAGCAGAATAAACTCAGAGAGATCCACACCAAGACATAATAGTCAAATTGTCAAAAACCAAAGACAAAGAGAGAGTCTTAAAAACAGCAAGAGAGAAGCAACTCACCATGTACAAAGAATCCTCAATAAAGCAAACAAATAATTTCAGAAACCATAGAGGCTAGAAGGCAGTGGGATGACATATTCAAAGTGCTGAAAGAAAAAAAACCTGTCAAACAAGAATTCTGAATCTCACAAAATTATCCTTCAAAAATGAAGAAGAAATTAAGAGATAAACAAAAACAAGGAGTCCATCACTAAGAGACAATTGGACAGACAAATGTATAAAATGATAATGACAAATCTATGATAATGGGCACACAATGTAAAAAGACATATTGTGTGGTAATAATATGCAAAAGGGGAGAGACAGACTTGTATAGAAGCAGAGATTTTGCATACTATTGAAGCTAAGTTGGTATTAACTCAAACTATATTGTTATAAATGTAAGATATTAATTGTAAACCCCAACTTAACCACTAAGAAACTAACTAAAAAATGTAGAGAAAAGTAAACGAGAAGGGAATCAAAACAGTAAGCTAGAAAAAATCAGTTGAACACAACAGAAGGTAGTAATGAAGAACTGAGAAACAAAAAAAGATGTAAGATATATAGAAAACAAATAGCAAAATGAAAGAGGTAAGTCCTTCTTTATGAATATTTACTTTAAATGTAAATGGATTAAACCATCCTGTCAAAAGGCAGAGACTAACAGAAAGGATTTAAAAAAAAAAAAAAACACCATGATCCAACTATATGTTGTCAAGAGATTCACTTTAGATCCAAAGACACAAATAGGTTGAAAGTGAAAGAATGGGAAAATAATTTTTCCACACACATAGTAAGAAAAAGAGAGCTGTGGTCAGTATACTAATATGAGACAAAATAGACTTTAAGTCAAAATTGTTACAGGAGACAAAGAAGGATATTATATATTGGCAAAAGACTCAATACGACAAAAAGATATAGCAATTATAAACATATATGTACTTCCAACAAAATATATCAAGCAAACATTGACACAATTATAAGGAGAAATAGATAGTCCTACAATAATAATTGAAGACTTCAATACCCTACTATTGATAATGGATAGAACAACTAGGCATAAAATCAATAAGGAAGTAGAGAACTTGAACAACACTATAAATGACCAGACCTAACAGACATATACAGAATACTCCATCTTACAATAGTAGAATACACAATCTTCTCAAGTGCACGTGGAACAATCTCCAGAATAGACTATACATTAGGCCATAAAACAAATTTCAATAAATTAAAAAAAGATTGAAATCATACAAAGCATCTTTACCAATCACAAAGGGATGAAGCTAGGAATGAATAACAGAAAGAAAACTAGAAAATTCACAAATATGTGTAAATTAAACAATATCCTCTTAAACAACCATAGGTCAAAGAAGAACTCACTAGGGAAATTAGAAAATATTTTGAGACAATTGAAAATGAAAACATAACCTTATGAAACATGGGTGCAGTAAAAGCAGTGATCACATGGGTGAAGAGGCTTTAGAGAAGAAATGAGAGCAGAACCCTCCTCAAACACAAACAAGTGACATTGATAATGTTGCTCCACTGTGTCGCAGGGAAGCATATTCTCAATTGCCCTTTCAGGTTATCATCACAACTACTGCGTGAGGTAGGAACTATCCCCGTTTTGCAGATGAGGAAACTGAGGTTCAGAGGTTTGAGTGGCTTACCCAAGATCCCTCCTCACCCGCCTGGTGGTAAATCACAGAGCCAGGAGTCAAACCCAGCCCTGTGCCTTGTTCATTCTCTGCACCCACTGCCTCCCCACAGCACCTGGATGGCAGGTGCTCAGGGTTAGGGCCTGCTTCATGTTTCAGTCTTGCCACATTCTCTAAGGGAAAAGGGGGAAACTTGCAGGCTATTTAGTCCAAAGACCTACACAAATCAGCCCTTTCCCCAAGGGACCAACTAGCCTTTGTGGGCATTCATA
This sequence comes from Diceros bicornis minor, assembly GCF_020826845.1. Classification (NCBI taxonomy): domain Eukaryota; kingdom Metazoa; phylum Chordata; class Mammalia; order Perissodactyla; family Rhinocerotidae; genus Diceros; species Diceros bicornis. The sequence goes on along the minus strand of NC_080740.1, from coordinate 83,916,751 downwards.
GGGATGGAAAGTCGCAATCCTGAGAGACAATGAAGCTTGGGAGTTAAGAGCCAGTGTCTCTGGAGTTAGGCAGATGTGGCTCTTGAGCCCAGTTCTGTCCTTTACCAGCTCTGGCCTCCAGCCTGGGGCCACAGCGTGTGATTGTGCAGGCTTTGTCCTGCATGAGGCCACCCAGCCAAGAGAGCAGTGGAGCCTGGCACCCAACGTGTGATCCACTTGCCAAGGCCTGTGCCCTACCCAGACACTGTGTCCACCATGGGAGGGGTGTCTTTTTTTGTAATCCACACAAAGGCACTGTAGGGGTCAGAGGCAGCCTGCTTGAGCAGCAACTTCACCTCCCTGAGACTCAGCTTCTCCAACTGTAGAATGGAGATGATGGTCCCTTCCTTGCAGGGTTCCTTGGAAGCTCAGCTGAGACTAATGCACAGAAAGGGCTTGACTCTGTGTCTGGCCACAGTAAGTGCTCAGTAAATGGTAGTCACTTTCCTCTTTTTTAGCATTATAATACCTCCTAAAGCAATGCATTCAGAAGAACTCCTTCAGAGCTCTTCTTTATGTCTCCTTTAAATCTGCTTCCCTGCCGTTTGCAACCAATGGCACTGTAGTCACAACTGAATAAAATTAATCCTTTGTCCAAAAGCAAACCTTGAAAGGGCTCAGAATTCTCTTCTGCATAAACATGGCCTGTTTCTTCATTCCTTCCACACTTGGCCTGATTTCAAACCCTGTCCTCACATAGGCTGCCGGCATTTGGACACGCTCCAGCTTGCTGATGCCCTAACTCCGCAGACTCTCCACTCCCTGCTCCCTCCAGCCCCAGAGGTCTGGCTGAGGACATACCTGCCAGGAAACTGGGCAGGGCCTTAGAGGCAACTGAGGTTTCTAACAGAAGAAAACCACCCATAATATGCGTTTGCCTCTGGAACACTAACAAATTAGGTTAGTCGATCAGATATTTGGAGGGCAGGGCAAGACTGTGTTTTTACCTGACTATTCTCTCTCCATCTTTCCTTAGGAATCTCTTCCTCACCCTCTGCCCAGCTCTGTCGGGTGAGAAAGTTCCAGTAGATCAGCCTAAGAAGATGGTGTTAGCTCTTGAAACTTGGTATTCAACATGAAGGTCTGTATTCATTCCAAGGAGTCACATCGTATGAAAATGAAAGTAACTGGTGTTGCCACTTAATTTATAAATGTACATCTGTCTGCATAAGGGCCTCTGTTCTCAAGGCTCCATTTGGGGAAAAGCAGACATTACTGACAAAGGAAGTGGCTTTGCATACCAATACCCAATTCTGTTAAGTTTTCTAAATGACTAACAGGAAACTTTGAACCAGAATGCCACTCTTCTGAAGTTTGATTGTTTATCTACGATCCTCACTCGAGCTGTTTCCGACCAGTATAAGAACAGGTCATCTTCTTCCCCATTCCCTGTAGGCCTAGCCACTCAACTTCTGAGTGAGGGATGATGGAAAGGGCAGAAAAACATGAGGAAGACATAAGACAGAGAATAAGTGAAAATGCTGAAATCATAGCCTGCCCTGCCCCGACCATGCCTGCCCTGCCCCGACCATGCCTGCCCACAGAAGATAAAGTAGGCAAAGGATTCCCACAGATTCCCATTCCAGCTTCTGCTTTCATATGAGGTCTCCATGCCCTGGAGAATATTGACACTTCCCCATGGAAGATTTGACTTCTCCCTGTGTCAAAATACTATACTCAGGAGCCAAGGCAGCAGCTGGTTACTGACAAGCCCGCCCAGACCAAAATTCTTATGGCCAAGGATCAAAGGGGTGTTGCAAGTACCAGGGCCACCTGGGGTCATTGAACCCAATGAGGACTCTCGTGTTGGAAATCCCAAGTTGGCAAGCCAGAGGAAGCAGCTACCTTAAGACAGGTGGGATTTCCCCCAACCCTGGAAATCGAATCCACTGACTAGCCGCTAATTCTACTTAACATATTGAAGTACCTTGCTCATAAGGAGCCCAAATTGAGAGAAACAGGAAAAAGTAAACAACACTGTTATAGCATATAGCTCATAGAAACAACGAGGGTGGGGTCTCTGTGCTTTGTGTGATGTTAGGAGATAAGTACAATGTTTCTCTTGGATTTATAGATGAGGAAACTGAGGCACAAGGAGGAAAAACAACTTATCTACCTAATAAGTTAGTTGATTGATAGATAGATAGATAGACAGACAGATAGATTCAGAAGTCTAGATTCTAACCACTGCACACATTGCTCCCCCCAAAAATGGTAAACATTTATTGAGCATATACTATGTACCAAGCACATATGATTTTTCAACAGATATTCATTTGAGCACCTACCATGTGCTAGGTACTGTTCTGAGTACTGGGGTTGCAGTGATCGATAAGACAAGCAAAATCCCGAGCATTTTACTTGTATCAGCTCATTTAAGCTTTTACACTAAACTTCCAAGGCATTACCCTCCAGGTAACATATGAGAAACTCAAAGAGAGATTAGGAACTTGCCCGTGGCCACACAGCTAGAAAGTGGTAGAAAGTAGATTCAAACCCAGATTGGAGTTCAAAGTCCCGGCTTTCCTGAGCAGCCCACTGCTGATGTCATAATTTATTTTGTGCATGTGTGTGTGTATATGTATGTGTGAGTGTATATATATATATGTAAGTATGTATGTATACATATATACCGTACTTGTTCATTTCCTCTCTTTCCCTCCAGCCTCAGAGAGGGTAGAGACTGAGTCTGCCTTGTTGACCACTGAATTTCTAGTGCTGAGAACAGCACCTGGCCCACAATAGAAGTTCAATTAATATTTACTGAGCTTTAATAAATACTTGTTGAACTAAAGGGCTGCGAACATGAAGGGCAGGTATGTCCCTTGTTCTGGCTAAGTTCTTTCTTGCATTTCTTGAGATTACTTCAAGGGATGCTGACCCAGCTTGGCTGCCAATTTTGATTACAGCCATCAAGTGCCCTATGACCCTTCAGGATAGATTCGTACCTCATCTGGGGCCCTGCCATTTGCTGACATGTTTGAAAACAAAAGCTTCAGCAAACACCAAGTGTTAATAGAGTTTGGACAAGCAGCAGTAGAAGAGGAACAAAAACAATAATGGAGAAAAAGAATGTAATTGCCTGAAGGTCACTTCTTTAGTCCCTGAGCTAGGCTTTGGAGGGTCTCCGCTCCAGGGGTAAATAGAACTAGCCAGCAGGTCCACTTTGGATTCAAGTGAAACACACTGATTGAAATGCACAGGCAGTTTGCCTGAAGTCTGGGCAAGGTGTTGACAGCCTCAGCACGGAGGCAACATCCTGGCATTGCATCAGGGAGGGCAAATGTGATGACCCAGCAGAAGCTTCAAGCAGCAAGGCCAGAGCTCACACTCGGTGCAAGTCAGCAATGAACGAGGCAGGAGAATCACAGCCAGAGGGAACCAAGGAGAAGGAGGTGTTCCTCCACCAACCAGGAGAGGACAGAGGAACTACAACCTCTACTGAGCACTTTCTATGTACCAGACACTATTCCAAGGGCTTTACCCACAGTCACCTATTTAATCCTCGCCACAATTCTTATGTGGGTACAATTATTATCATCCCTATTTTATAGATGAGGAAACTGAGTAGTGTGAGAACAAGTGAATATCCCAGGGTGACACAGCTAGGAAGGAGCTGAGCCAGGATTTCACCCTAGGCAGGCTGGCTCCAGAACACACACCCTCAACCAATACACCACACTCCCTCTCACTAATGGATACGTATTTAGCACCTGCTCTCCGCTGGGTGCTTTAGGACCCCTGTTGGATTCTCATAATAACCTCATGGGTTGCAAATCATTGTGCTGTTTTTCTTGAGACCAAGTACATTCCCAGCCAACAAGAGGAAAGTTGGGATTTCCACAAGTTCTCTAAAACAGTGATTCTCAACTTGGGACAATTTTGTCTCCAAGGGAACATTTGTCAATGTCTGGAGACATTTTTGGTTGTCACAACCTGGGCGGGGTTGGGGTGGAATGGAGGAGCTTCTAGCATCTAGAAGGAATGCTACTAAACATCCTACAACGCACAGGACAGCCCCATAACAAAGAATTATCTGGCCCCAAATGTCAACAGTGTCAGGGTTGATAATTCCTGTTCCAGAACATCATACTAGGATTCACTCTCTCCTTTCTAGTACTCCTGTAGACACACGCACACAAACACTCACACACACACACACACTCTCACACTCTCCTACATTCACACACTCACACACTGGAGTTGGAATAGAGGCTTTATGATGAAATCAAGAGCTGATTTCTCAGTCCCTCCCCCTCCAATGCAGGGTGTGTCTGGCACTCTGCTGGATCTTGAAAAAGGTTAGAAAAGGGGGGTGAGAGGGGATGGCTTCTGCCCTCCTGGAGCTTTTGTGAAATCTAGTTGAAGAGATAAAATGAACACACAAGAAACAAGAAGCTATCTTAAAAATGAAGGGCTAAACTGTGGGCCACAGCAGCTATGAGCTCTCAGAGGAAAGAGATCAAGAGAGGCCTCATGAAGGAAGTGAGACTGGAGGGAGAGGGAGGGGCAGAGGGAGGTCAAGGGGAAGGACTGCAGTGAGAGCCCCTGAGACGGTAGGTGGGGAGTGAAGGCGGTAAGGGCAGGGAGGAGGGAGGGGAAATTAGCTTGACATGTGCACAGTCCCAATGAGGTACAGCAGGGCCATCTGAATGGAGTGTGAATGGAGGGTGAGAACTCTGGGGCTTGGTGCAGTGGCCACCTACAGGGGTCCAGGTGTTTGGAGAAGAGTTCAAGAACACCATATTCACTACTGTGTTGTTCTCACAGGACCTAGCCTCCTGACAGGGAAGGGGGTAGCGGTGAGGAGATGAAGGCAAGATGGGGCAACTCAGTCTATTTGAACCTTAGGAGGCCAAAAGAAAGTGAAAAACCTCCAACCCTTGTCCCTGATCCATCCACCTACCTACTTATCCATCCACCCACTCATCCATCCACCCACCCACCCACTCATCCATCCACTTATCCACTTACCCACCAATCCATCCATCCAATCAACAAGAACTAATTGAGCACCTGCTCTGTGCCAGGCACTCTGTACTGGAGAAGAGCAAGAAACATGGTATTGCTGTCATGGAGTTCACATTCTGTAGAGGAGCCAGATAATTCTACACAAGGCTGCAATGAAATATGATGGGGATGATGGCAGGAGCCATTGTAACATGAAGGAAGGGGTACACCCATTCCCAACCTGTGAAATGGGGACATTAGTACTAATAATGGTGTTTTTTGCTGCCTCAAGCAAAAAGAAGAAAGAGAGATTACTACTGGATTGTAAGCATCCTAAGGGCAGAAACTGCTTTTTTCAGCTCTGGGCCCCAATACCCGGCTCAAGACCATCACTTAGCACAGGTTTATTGAATTTAATTAATCTTGATTGATTATTGATCTGAATAGACCATAAATATAGTTTTCTTATTCTTGGCAGCTCCCAGCTCCAAGAATTCACACCTTGGGCAGAATGCCTTGGCTGTCTATTGTATTGGTTTACTAAGTAGTTACTGAGTACATTCTACCAGGGTCCTTAAGTGGCTGCCATGAATGGGCCTTAATGAAACTGTAAGGCAAAACTGCACATGTGGGGGCCTGCCCCGTGGCTTAGCGGTTAAGTGTGCATGCTCCACTACTGGCGGCCCGGGTTCAGAACCCGGGCGCGCACCAACACACCGCTTGTCCGGCCATGCTGAGGCAGCGTCGTCCCACATACAACAACTAGAAGGATGTGCAACTATGCCATACAACTATCTACTGGGGCTTTGGGCGGAAAAGGGGGGAAAAAAATAAGGAGGAGGATTGGCAATAGATGTTAGCTCAGGGCCGGTCTTCCTCAGCAAAAAGAGGAGGATTGGCATGGATATTAGCTCAGGGCTGATCTTCCTCACAAAAAAAATTAAAACTGCACATGTGCACATTTTGTAGCAAGAGGGTTTACAGCTTCCATTGGATTCTCAAGGGGTCCCATGTTACAAGAACGATCAGTCTCTCTGACCCACCACATTCCTGCTAGTTCCTTGGAGCTGGATGGACTCAAAGTTGACCCCTAACAGAGCTCTGCCCTCAGACAATACGCCACTCGGTGGGGGAGATGACATGTAGCTACATAACCAAAAAACAAGATGAAAAATGAAGACTTCAATAAAACAGAAGAAGTTTCTTCCAGGGATGAGGTGTAAGAAAACTGCCTGAAACAGGTTGCAATTCAGTGGGCCCTCGAAGCTCTCTGCTCCTCAGTTTCCTCGCCTGTGAAATGAAGATAAAGGTACCCACTTCTCCGGGTGCCTTTGAGGGTTAAACATGATACTGCAATGCTTTGTAAATGTACCATGCTGAAAAAAGGTGAGGTAATGTTATTATTTATGACAATGTAGATGACAAGATGGATCAAGAGTTTAATGAAGGAAGTCCTGTATGCCATTCTATTCTTCCAGCTGCTCAGACCGAAAACCCTGGAGTCATCCCTGACTTTCTCGTATACCCATATCCAACCCATGAGGAAAAGCCCATTTGCTCCACCTACAACACACGCATGCAGAATCTAAGCACATCTCCCCTCCACTGCCGCCCCCCTGTTGTGAGCCACCACCCTCTCTTGCTTGGATTATCGTAGCAGCTGCCTTACTGGCCTCCCTGCTTCCACATTTAATTCCCCTCTTTCCATTCACCATAAAACTGCTAGAATAATCCCTTTAAAACAAGATGGATGCTTCGACAATTCTCAAAATCCTGCAATGCCCTAGCCCCTTCCATCCAAAGTAAAAGCCAAGATCCTTACAACACAAACCAGGCACTACCCAAAACGATCTCCCCTCAGAGAATTCATTTCCCACTGTTCTGCCCTTTGCTTCCTCTCCTCCAGCCACACTGACCTCCCACACATCAGAGAGCCTTCCTCCTCAGGACCTTTGCATTGGCTGTTTGTTCTATGTGGAAGACTCTTTTCTAAGACAACTCCCTTACTGCCACCACCAGAGAGGCAAGCAGCAAAACCCCACTTCCCAGGCAAACCCTCAGGGTTCACTTGGCACCAGGTGTGCCCCTCTGCCACAGCCTGACATGCCAATCATGCTGTCTGAGGCCTGGCATTGCCACCACTTAGTCTAGTCCAACACATGCCTGCTCAGCACCCACTCTGTTCAGGCCCTGTGTTGGATCCTGCGGCATCTATGAAAGTCACATTATCCACCGATGTCTCCTTCCACCATCCTAGTTTAGGCTTTGACTCAAGGGATCATGCATTGTCAGGGGAACTCTCAATGTCCTGACGCAACGTCTGGAGAAAGGTCTGGAAAAGTGCCCATGTTGTCAGTCATATCCTCCTCCAGCCCCAGCTTCTGTGACTATAGCTCTAAACCACTGCAGAAGCTTACAGTGACCTGGTGGGGTCAGAGGGGCAAGGGATGACTTTCTCCAAGGAGAACTAAAAACCAAGTAAGACTTAAGAGGCTCACAAGCTCAGCCCAACTGCTTTTCAATTCACACCAATTAAAGGAAGTGGGAAGAAAGGAGAAAATACCTATTAAAGGGAACATTTGTGGCATCTCTACCCAGATTCCTCTGGAGTTGGGTGACGATAAGCGCTACCATTCCCCCTTTGCAGAACATACGCTACAGAAAACAGACTGTGGACCCCATGTGTGATTTATTATTAAATGAAGCTTTTTTTGGAAAAACAAAAAGAAGTCCAAAGGTCTGGAAATTAGCAGACTATTATAGTGACTACATTGCCTGTCTCAAAATACAGCAGCAATACAAGGATGCTGATCTCAGGAGGAAGCAGAGCTTAGCAAACAGTCTGTCAAGGCTCATTCAAACACAAATATTATGGTTGGGGGCAACATGGCCACCGACTAATGAGGATCCCATAAGCCTAGGGATTAGGACAATCTCCTTACGTGGACTCAAACAGCCAGCCCAGCAGACGCTCCTAAACAATCCCAAGTTGCTGAAGCATCAGAAAGTAGGAGGCCCAGGCACCTAAGAAATGGTTGGAGAAAGGAATTAATTTCCAATCCATGTGTTTTTGTTGCACCAGACTAATTTCTGGGGACCAGTCCAAAGATACAGTTGGCTCCATAGCAAAGATACATGTACTAAGATCCCTCCAAGCATTCCCTTTGGAATTCTTTTCCCCATTGTTCCTCAGAGGGGCTTCTCCGGCCATCTCAGACCTCCCTCTGATATTCTCATTCACGGAACAACTCTCTTTTGTTACAATAACACATATCACAATTTGTAACTATATGCTTATCAATTTGTTCATGAAGTTCTTTTTTGTCTTCCCTACTAGACTATAAGCTCCAAAAAGGTAAGAACCATGTTGACCTAATTCTAGTAATCTCAGTGCCTAGCACATAGGAAACGCCCAGCAAATATTTAAGAAATAAATGAAGAAAAAATGAGTAAATGAGTGGACAAGTTAGTGAGCGAATGATGCTCTCTGTCCCTCCTCCTTAAATGTTGCCTTTGGCAACAACAGCAGTGTAACTGGTCCCGCTGTAGCAGAGTTCTGCCCTGCTACATTTGGGATGCATGTTCCACTCATGCCTCCTATTCAAAGAATCTGGTCCCCTACTGCTCCTGCTAGATAAGTATCAAGCCTCATGACCCCACCCCATAGCCACAGCTCATTGGACCAGGCAGGGGCAGTATCCTGATCAGAGTGGGACTCATTCTTAGGCTGGCAATGACCTCTGACTTGAGTGGCCTTTCTTGAAAAGGTGAGGCAGTCCACTCAGATCTTCTCTTTCAGGACTTTGAACAAATAAACACAGAGAGAAGATTCAGTGGTTGCTCGAACTGCAAAGTCATGCAGAGTTGTGGCAGGTGGCATGCTGGGGCCACAATTATGGCGTTATCAGAATATCACCACTATGAAGGAGCAATGGAATTAGAAGGAAGTTAGTGAGGAGAGAAAGGAGAAGAGAGCCGACGTGTTTAGAGAAGCTGGGAAGCCATGAGAAGAGAGGCAGAGGTTTCCAGGGCTGCCTCAGTTCAGGCCCTTCCGGAGGCTTGCTGGTCATGTTTCCTGGATTTCTGTTTGATTTCCCCTGACCCTTAAAATATACCATTTCCCCTCCTCACATACACAAACACACCACACATCTTTTAATTGAACTAGTTTGAGTGGATTTTGTTTCTTGTAACAAGAGTCTTGGCTGCAAAAGACTCAGGTGCCCATTGCCCACTCCAAATCTAACTATCCCAGCATGGACCAGCTCTGTCCAGGGTCCTGGGCTGCATCAGCATCACCAGTATCCCTGGACCAGGGGGTAGTCTCAGATTCTTCCATATCCCCCAACCAAGATGTAGGAAAGACTCCGTCTCTGCGTTTGCAGAGGCTTTTATGGTTCAAATTGTTCCCCTCCCCACAAACAAAAGGTGTTTTAGAGTCCTAACCCCCAGTACCTCAGAATGTGACCTTATTTGGAGATAGGGTCTTTACAGAAGTAATCAAGTTAAAACGAGGTCATTAGGGTGGGCCCTAATCCAATATGACCGTTGTCCTTATTTAAAAGGAAATTTTGGAGAGAGAGACACACACGGGAGAATGCCATGTGAAGATGGAGGCAGAGATCTGGGTGATACTTCTATAAGCCAAACAACACCAAAGATTGCCAGGAAACTACCATGACCTAAGGGAGAGGCACAGAACAGATTCTCCCTCGCAGCCCTCAGAAGGAACCAACCAAAACTCCCCAACACCACACCCAGGTACACAACCATGACTAGAGACAAGTTGCATTGAGAATAGGTTTCTGGCATAACTGATGCCCCTACAAAAACCACCTGGCAAGTCCAGCTTCAGGGAAAAAAAACCTTTTTCCACCCTCACCCTCTAACTGAGAACCCCTAAGTCTCATACCACAGACCACAGGTCACCTGCTATGGACTCAACTGTTGTCCCGCCTACAGCTGCAAATTTGCATACTGAAGTCCCAATCCCCAGTACCTCAGACTGTAACCATATTTGGAGATCAGGTCTTTAAGGATGTGATTAAATTAAACTAAAGCTGTTAGGGTGGGGCCCTAATCCCATCTGACTGGTGTCCTTACAAGAAGAGGAAGAGACATCAAGTGCAAGCATGTATGAAGGGACAACCCTGTGAGGACAAAGTAAGGAGAAGGTGGCTGTCTGCAAGCAAAGGAAAGAGGTCTCAGCAACCAACCTGCTGGCACCTTGCTCTTGGACTTCCATCCTCCAGAACTGTGAGAAATAAATTTCTGTTGTTTAAGCCACCCAGCCTGTGGTATTTTGTTATGGCAGCCTGAGCAAACTAACATATCATCCCCAGTATCCTTCCTCCCCTCCTTCCTTAGGAATGGCACTCCTATCTTTTAGCTGGATGCATGGCCACCTACATTATAGACTACATTTCCTAGTTTCCCTTGCAGCTCCTTTTGGTCATGTGATTAGGTTTTAGCCAATAGGCTACAAGAGGAAGTGTCAAGTGGGCCTTAGGAAAGTGTCCTTAAAATGAAGGGTCATGCCCTTCTTGTTGCCCTCATCCTTCTTGCTGGATGGAAGGAGACTTGATGGTTGAAGCTTAAGCAGCCAGCTTCGTTCAGGAGGCAGAAGCCTCGTGCCAAGTGCAAGAGAGAATGAGCCACCCTACCACCTCTTCACGGACCATTTCTGGGCTTTCCATGTGAGAGACAAATAAACTCCTAGCTTGGTGAAGCCATTATTTTTGAGGTTTTCTATCATCCATAGTCACACTTAATCCTAACTGATATTACTTACTCTTTCTACCTCCTCCTTTCCTGCCTTTCCTTCTCTCCTCCAAGGAGAATGCTCTCATCCACTGACAAGAGTCTCAAGCAGAGAGGATTAAGATAGCAAAGGCCAAAAGGAAATGTTAATTATAAGCGGACTCCTGCAAGATTAACTAATCAGGCAGTCAGTAGACAGGTAAACTGTCACCCACTTCTGTTCTTCCACTCAATCCCTGCCCCTCTCCCAATTAATCACATTAACTTCTTACAGATGACACACCTGCTCAAAAACTCCATTGCTCACAGAATGAAGTCCAAATTTATAAGCTTGATACTCAAAGCCCTTCACAATCTGGCTGTAATCTATCTCTCCAATGTTATTTTTCACTACAAACATCCACTAAAACCAAAGAGGTCTATTTATCGTTTGACCCAACCCACACATTCCAACCTCCTGCCTTTATCTATGACATTCCATTCCTCCTCCCAGATTCCCTCCTAGTGTGGTGCAAAGGGCCTGAGGTCAGAAGTCAACTGAATTTAACGTCCAGCCCAAGTACTTCCAAGTTACATGAACTCTGGGCCTCAGTTTCTTCATCTGTAAAATGAGAATAATAATACACTGCATCACACCCATAGTCTGAAGCCAGACAAAGATATTGCATGAGAATGGGTCTTGTAAATCATAAAATACTACACTCTTGTAAGGCATGATTGTCCTGAACCTGATATTAGGGTACATTACCCTGTGTCTCTCCTGGCTCTGTAACTGTTAGGTAACCCCCTTGACCTTACTAACTTTCTTTGAGCCAACAACGTTACTAAGTGCTTTTCATGCATTATCCCATTCAATCTTCACAACAATCTCATAAGACTCATATAATCATTATTACCCCAGTTTTATAGATGAGGAAACAGGCCCAGATTTGAACTCAGTTCTAACTTCACAGCCCAAGCTTCTAACCTCACACATATCTCCTCAAGGGCAGAGGCTGTGCCCTTTCTTACTTCATAGCCACACTGTCTTGTCCGTGGAAACTCCTACCCCACTTCTACGTGAAGGTTCTCTCTGGAACTCTAATGGACCACACGTTAACGGTCCATCAAGGAAGGAAAAATAACCTGGCCAGGGATCTACATGAGGGTCACCCTGGCTGCCCACCAGACAGCAAGAGGAGCGAGAAGTCAAGTGGTTCTGGTGATGAAGCCAGCCCCCCAGCAACAGACACCAGCAGCCCTCGTCAATTAGGCCAGAGGAACGATGGCTAAATGCCACCCACGCTCAGGAAGAAACCAAATGGGAAGCAAAGCTCAGGTTCTCCTTGTGCTAGGCCTGGCTGAGACTCCAGAGATATTCCAAGAACCCGCCAATCCCTCACATGGCTCTACCTCTTTATCTTCTTCCAGGCACCCACACTCATTATCTCAAATGCTCTTCATAAAAGAATGCTTTGAAATAGAAAAGTATTAATACCTAGACTTACAGTGAGAAAACTAGAGCACAGATCTGCCTGCAAATGGTGATGGTGTCAGAACTAGAACCCAGACTCCTTATTCTCAAGCCACTGTTCCTTCTGTTGGATAATCTAGTCCCGTGTCTCATCATAACCTAAGCCTTTCCTTTCCATCTGCCCAGAGCCTGCAGATGAGGGCGGGAGGTTACCTTCCTTAGTTCTGACATTCATCTGCAGAGAAAGAGATCCCTTTGATGAGCAGGCACCTACCAAGTGCTCTCTGGCTCCCAAGAGGGTCATAGACCTTCTGATCCCTCATAAAATAGAATTTTCATAAGTAGGCGTGAAAAATGTCAGCTATACCATCAGATCAAGAAGGTTCCGGGCCTGAAGCCTAATAGAGTTCCCAGTCCCTGAGCACAGAGGTGGGATTTCCCCTGCTAGGGAGGGTGAGAACCCTATTCCATCCTGTAGCCGCATTCCATCCTGTGATGTCATGTCCTCAACTGGACCCCAAGGAGGACAAAGTCTAAAAATAATAATTGATAATATTTAGTGAGGATTATTTTGTACAATTGTCATTCTAGGCACTTTATGTGGATTAACTCATGAAGTCCTGCCACATGCCTGGGAAGCAGGTGCTGTTATTATCCCCATTATACAGACAAGGAAACTGAGGCCTGGACAAAGTAAGTAACTGTCTAGGTCACAGGGCTGGGAAGTGTGGGAAGCTGAAATCCAGGAACAAGCAGTCTAGCACCAGAGTCCATGGTCCTCACACCACAGCACAGGGCCTACACAGCTGAAATGCACTGCAGCCCTTGGGGCGGTGGGCGGACTCTTCCACCACACGTCAATCTCCCCCATTAACTGCCCTGAACCACCAAAACTGTCCTTTGTCTACCACCCAGGTACCTTTGCTCTTCTGTCCACCCAGCCTCCGTCTACACTAGCTTCAGCACAAATCTGCTCATGCCCCTCCCCTGCTCAAAAGCCCTCTATTGCTCCCCACTGCGTAAGTGGAAAAAGTCTCAATTTCTTAGCCGGGCATTCATACCCTTCCAAAATGTGGTTCCAACTTACTTTGAGCATGATCATTCTCTTCAATGCACCCTCCCCTCAAGGCAAAAGGAGCTACTGCTCTTCTTTCCTGGATATGCCCTTCACGTTCAGCTTTCATCTCCTGGACCACATGGGTCCCTCCACCTACAATGGCCTGTCTCATTTAACAGTCCCCATCTTCCCTAGAGAAGAGTTTCAGCCTGATACCTCCAGCTGGAAGAACCAGAGTTAAAGAAGCTTTGAAGCTAAAAAGGGTCCTTATTGAGTCTAGTTCAAATTTCCCATTTTATAGATGAAGAACTTGAGCCCCCTTGAGGGTGTGAATAGTTATTCGTTCTCTGGATGGGGACAATTCACCTTAAAACACTCTATAGTGCCTAGAGCCCAGTAAGCGAATGGATAAAAGTTGAGCTCTCCAGGGCAGTGTTTCTCCATCAGTGGCCTTGGGACCCCCTGCATCTAATCACTCTTGGTGCCTGGATCCTCCAACCTCTGACCTGCTCAATCCTCATTTCTGGGGGTGGTGTCTGGTATCTGCCTGTGTAGCAAGCCATACAGTGGTTTTAAAGTTCACACTTAAGTTTGAAAACCACAGTGAGTCTACGGGGATTGCACCACGGACGCCACTTAGTAGAAAGAGTTCCAGTACCTGAAGCCTCCCTTCCCCCAGCCACCACTTCCGCCCCTGAGCTCAGGCAGAGGCCTCTGGGAGTGTAGATGGCTGAAGCTAAGAGGCTTACTTCTTAGACATCCTCAGATAACCTGGCAGGATCCTTTCTCTCCAGAAGATCTCTGGGGGCTGAGTGAAGGATCCCGCCACCCAGACCCACCCCCCAAGCCTGCACAGCCCTCTGGATGCTCTGCCAAATCAGGCGTCATCTGACCCAGGAGGAACAGGCAGGGGAAGCAGGCAGAGGAGTGCCGCTTTGGACAGGGGTGGAGGGAGGCATGCTGGGCCAAGCAAGGCCAGGCCAGGGGAGAGAGCGGTGCTCCCTCTATGAGGACAAGTCTCCAGATGGGGCGATGGAGTCCACTCCCTGGAACGCTGGGAGCCTGGTGCACAGAGCCAGGATGCCAAGCGCTCGGCTAGACCCCATCTAGGAAATGCATAAGCGTTGGGGAGAAAAGGCGGCCCGCGGTGGGCGCGAGAGGGCGCGGGCTGGGCGCAGCCTGCTGGGCGGAGTGCCCACCTTCCTCTCCCGCTGCATCCTCTTCCCCGCCCAGCTGGCCTCGCAGCAGGCTGAGGGAGCCACGGCGCCCTCGGACCTTGAGTCAGCGCTCCCTGCCCGCGCCCGCGCCTCCGGCTTCCGCAGCATCTGCCTGCGTGCGGTTCTCCGGCCACCTGCCCTTTCCCTGCTGCAGACCCCATGCCCGCACCTACCCACTCCGTGCCGCTCCTTGTCAGTTTTGCGCCAGGGGCCCATAGCTGAGCCGGGGGCCTGCGGGCGCCTCGCGTAGTCCTGTGGGGAAGCAGCCAGGGGGTGGCTAGGCGCTCTGCCGGGCCCCACTTCCTTCCTCTTTTCAAACAAACTCCATCTCAGGGCCCGCCCTCCCCTCTCCTGGGCGCCCCGCTCCTCCTCTTCCCTCCCTTTGGGCAGGGGCACATTAGAAGTGGTTAGAAGGCCAGAAAGCCCCCGCAAAGCTTAGAAGACACCCCCAACTTGTCTCCTCCCCAGGCGGGTGGGCAGAGGCCAAGCAGGTACTTGGGACGACCCATGCCGCCACCACAAGTGCAGCAAGTTCCCCGATAGCTGAGCCTAGTGGTTGAGCAGAATCCTCCCTCCCTCCTCACCCTCCCAGCACGAGCTTTGGTGTCAGGTGTAGGTTCAAATCCAGGCTCTGTTGCTTATCAGCTGTGCAACGAGGACAAATGTCTCTTCTAAGCTTCAGTTTACTCATCTGTAAAATGGGATACTAGTACCTACTTCATATGATTATTGTGAGGATTAGAGAAGACAATGCCTGCAGCAGGTGACACATAAGAGTTACTCTGAAGATTAGAGGAGATAATGTCTGCAGTAGGTGACACAGGAGAGTTAAATATCCACTTGAAGGGGAGGTCATTTGTGGTTTTTATCCTTTTGGTGCCACAGACCCATTTGAAAATCTGACAAAAGCTCAGGAATCTCTCCTCTGAAAATACACAAGCATAGGATTTACCGACAATGCCAGGACGTAGGCGTGCTCTAACAGCCAGCAACAGTGGACTCCACGAAAAGAGGCCTAGAGTTAGGCTACCGGAGACATTTCTTGGAAAGATCTCATTTTTGCTCTAGAAACAGATTCTATCAAGAAACAAAAATGTCTCTGTGATCCACAGTGATAAGACCGACAAAGTCTTCCTGAATTTTCTTTCTTTATTCATAACTCTCACTACCCCTTTCTGCCTTACACTAGGGAGTCAATAAGATAGATTAGGCAATATCACAGCCAACAGGCAGCTATGGCAAAATATTAATTTCATTTTATTTAAAGTTATTTTCTTTTCAGTTTTCTAGCAGCATAAATTGGGTAGTATCTTTTATAGTGAGCAGTTGAATAAGTCAGGATTCCTCCAGAGAAACAGAACCAGTAGGATGTGTACATATAGAGAGAGATTTATTGCAAGAAATTGGCTTATGTGAATATGGGGCTGGCTAGGCAAGTCCAAAATCTGTAGGGCAGGCCATCAGGAAGCACAGGCTGGAAACTCTCAGACAGGAGCTGCTATCCACAGACTAAATTTCTTCTTTTTCAAAGAAAGCTCAGTTAAGGCAATCCAACTAATTGGATCAGGCCCATTCAGATTATTGAGGATAATCTCCTTCACTTAATGTCAACTGATTGTAGATGTTAATTACATCTACAAAATACTTCCACAGCAACACCTGGATTGGTGTTTGACTGAATAATTAGGGTCTATAGTTTTGTCAAGTTGACTCATAAAACTAACCATCACAGCTGTATTACAAACTGAACTAAACGTCAGAGGTTGGTGAACTTTTTCTGTAAAGGGTCAGATAGTAAATATTTCAGTCTTTGCAGGCCAATAGGCAAAATCAGGATACTGTGTAGGTATTTATATAACAGGAGAGAAAACAAATTTCCACAATTTTTATTGATAAAATTCAAAATTTGACATTAATAATTGATATTAATAAATAAATAAATTTGACATTAATAATTAATAATTTTGTGATATAGGTTTAGTAATGAGAAAAATAAATTTTGGGGGGAGATCACATTTCACTTCATTGGAGTTCAGAGTTAGTGTTCCCTTTCATCAGATTGGTTGCAGATGTTCATCTGTTCATGCTGATCCATAATGAAAGTTTATATGCTTTGTCTTTGAAAATTTCTTTTCCCACAGGTGGTATGTAGTGAAGAATTAACCTTGCCCAAAAAGAGGTCTGATATTTGTCCTCAGCTACTGGGAGGTGATCTCTAGGCCCTTGGAATGTCACAGTTTGCCTAGGGAACTTGGGTCACACTGGACAGTCTAAAAATATTATTTAGGTTGGTGGCTGACCACGCTAGAAAGATCAGCAATGTGATATAGGTGGGGGCTTTGGACTACACGGTATCAGTTGACCTGGAGGTTGAGATCAACCATTTGGCCAATCAATCAACCATACCTATGTGATGGAGCCCCAATAAAAACTCTAGACATCAAGGTTTGGGTGAGCTTTCCTGGTTGGCAATACTCCACACATATTGTCACACATTGATGCTGGGCAAGTAACGCATCCTGACTCCTTGTGGAGGAGACAATGGAAATGTTTGGTACTTCCTGGACTGTGCTCCATGCACTTCTTCCCTTGGCTGGATTAAATCTGTATCCTTTCCCGATAACAAATGGTATCTGAGCATAACAGCTTTCACTGAGTTCTGTGAGTCTTTCTAGTGAATTATTGACCCCAAAAGTGGTTTTGGGAACCCATCAAACCTGCAATTGGTGTCAGAACTGAGAATAGTCTTCTGTGGGCTGTGTACCCTCTAAACTTTGTGGTTGGCTAACTTTCACAGTTGGCTAAAACTCTCAGAGGAAGGTACTGCCAAATACTGATATTAATCCACGAACATAAGATTTTATTAAGCATCTTCATTGCTCTGAAGGAATTTACAGAGTTCTATTAAATCTTCTCTTGATGTTTGCCTTTTAGCACATCATTATATTGCAAATTAATCAATTCCAATTGAAGGTTAGATGGAAGCTCTTCAATTGCACAGTTAAATAGGTTTTGAAATTTAAAAATTTCTTCTGCATTTGTTTTGAAGTTTGAAAAACATTGCTGGAACTGTGATTTGAGCCTGAAAAATACATTCCCTGAGAATTTGTGAAGGAATGGAGATCTCACTTTTGGTTTTAATTTTTGACAGCACAGGAAGTTTTAAAAACAGCTTGACATTACTTGTGATTTAAACATTAATTTCCATCAAGATAACTTTGCCACAGTGTTCTGCATATAACCACTGTTTTGCTTTGTAATTCTGGTTGAATCTATTAAGAAACATTACGAAGTCTGCAGCAAAGCTAATTTCCAAAGCCATTAAGTATTCAATAATAGTGGTTGAGGGCTGTTCTTGTTAAGAAAAATTTCAATCTTGACCCGAGCTCAAAAAGTCACAGATGACTTATTACTGTTAAGCCTTGGAACTGCTATGTGGTTGGTAGGGCAAGTCAAGATATTCAGCTTCTATTTTTGACAAAAGTTCACAAAATAGACAATGGTTAAGTCCAGATGAGCTAATGAAATTCACCTTTGACACAATTGGCTTGATAACACATGATAGATTTAAATATTTTCCACAAAGTACCTTCTGTGAATATTACAATAAATTGGCATAGGCTTTAAACACTCTACATTTTCACAAGCTTTGTAAATTTGTCCGAAAAACTTTTTTCTGCTCCACACATATTTTTACCACCAATAGCTGTAACATCTTAGCAGATTCCACTTCAGGTTGTACTAAATTAGTTTCCTCATTTTCTTTGAAAATATTTTTGTCCATAGTTTTCCACACGAACTATTCAAAGAAGCTAATTCTTCATTCACTTCAAACTCAGCATTGACTTGTCAAATAAACAACTGAGCTATATTGATAACATCTGTCAACTTATCAAAACCCAAGGAAAACCACTAGAAATCATTCGCCTTGTTTTTTTGTGTGTATGTGTGAGGAAGATTAGCCCTGAGCTAACGTCCATTGCCAATCCTCCTCTTTTTGTTGAGGAAGATTGGCCCTGGGCTAACATCCATGCCCATCTTCCTCTACTTTATATAGCACACCACCACAGCATGGCTTGACAAGCAGTACGTTGGTCTGCACCCGGGATCTGAACCTGTGAACTTAACAGAGGGCATGAACTTAACCACTGCACCACCAGGCCAGCCCCCTCATTTGCCTTGCTTTTAAACTGATTATTAATGTTGCTCCCAATGTCTTCAACTCTTCAAGCAACCACTGTCACCAAAAGGCTAATAGTCTTAAACTACTTTATTTTCTCTGAACATATTTCATCTGCTGCTATAATCAAACATAATTTAATTAACTCACCATTAATAAATGTCTTTCCTTGCATGGTTAATAAATGAGTCAATTGGAAACTTACTTTGGTTGCAGTCTCATTTTCATTTTTTTTTTTTTTAAAGATTTTATTTATTTATTTTTCCCCCAATGCCCCAGTAGATAGTTGTCTGTCATAGCTGCACATCCTTCTAGTTGCTGTATGTGGGACGCGGCCTCAGCGTGGCCGGAGAAGCGGCGCGTCGGTGCGATCCCGGGATCCGAACCCGGGCCGCCAGCAGCGGAGCGCGCGCACTTAACCACTAAGCCACGGGGCCGGCCCTCATTTTCATTTTTTTAATTTTTTTTTTAATAAGTTGTGTTGTGATGAGATAATGTTTTAAATTTTCCAATTTTTCTAGCCACTGCTTTTTTGCAGTTGGGAATATTGTGATGAGTGCTTACTCTGTTATAGTGTATTCTTCTAGCACAGTTGTAGTGTCACTGCATAATAAACACAATGCTTTCCTGTCTAATTTGATAACAAAATAATCCACACTCCACTGTGTCTTAAAAATGTGACATTTGGATCCCACTATTCCTTTCTTCTTTTTTTGTTTTTGTTTTTGTTTTGTTTTTGCTTTGACATGATGTCTATTGCACTGGTAGTTAAAATAAAATATTTCTGTACAGTGATATGCATAGCACTTGAAACCCTGTGGAGTTATAACCACATCCCTGAGATTTGTAGGTTGCTGAACAGCACTGCAAAGCAATGAGAGCACTATATACAATCTTTATTGCAAGTACTCAACTCTGCCATTGTAGTATGAAACCAGCCGTAGATGATATATAAGTGAATGAGCATGGCTGTGTTCCAATAAAACTTTATTCATTTATAGACAAGGAAATTTGCATTTTGTATAATTTCCATGTCATGAAATATTATTTTTCTTTTAATTTCTTTTCAACCATTTAAAAATATAAAAACTATTCCTAGTTCATGGGTTCATACAAAAACAGGTGGTGAGTCAAATTTGGCAAATGAACCACTGTTTGTCATCCCTTGCTATACACAATTCAGTGTATAAAGTACTTGGCGGGGGGCTAAGGGTGGGTTTTGATGCCAGAAGGTAAATAAGTTTGAGACTTGAGGAATACTGAAGATTTTTTTTCCTCCACTCAGCTTGTAACACAACCTAAAATTGGAATCCATTTTTTAAATAATGTTAAACAAACAAATTATTCAACATATTATAAGAGTTGAAAATTGCTTATAGTCGAAGGAGATGAATTTTAGAAAGTTATTCTGACTTAAGGTTAATTAACTTCTTAATGGAGTGGTTTCTAATATAGAAATCTTTAAACTTCATACTGATTAGGATATGCTTTTACATTTCTGAAATATAGGCTTTTTATTATGGTTAATGTTTCTATGGCACCATGAAAAAGTTTTCATAAGACAGATTGATGGTCAAATATAAAAATCTGACTAAAACCACTTAAAGAATTTACAATTATCCTAGTCAGACAATTTTATTAAACACTATCTGTCAGATACCTGGCTATTAGGTAGTGCACTTTTGATGACTATAATTTCACATAGACTTTGAGAGACGACTGTGGGAACAAGGACTTCTCTGGCCAAGACCTCTCCTGAGGCCCAGACCCATGTGTCCAGCTGCCTCCTGGACCTCCTCTCCACACCCCACATTAATGCCTCCATTTCCAAAACCAAGCTCATCACCATAGCCACACCCCAGACCTGTCCCTCTTCCGATTGTTTCTACCCTATGTAACACATGAAGTGATCAGACTCTGCTCCAACTGATGGACTAGAATCCCAACTCTATCTCTTACCTAGCTGTAGAGTTTAGAGCAAATTGTTTAACCTTTCTAAGCCTCAGTTTCCTGAAGAAAAAAATTGCTAACATTTATTGAGCACCTACAGTATGCCAGTCCCCAATTTAACACTTTGCATGCATTATCTCATTTAATCCTCAAAGTAGCACTATGACATAGGTACTTTATTATCCCCATCTTGCTAATAAGTAAACAGATGCCAGAAGGGTGAGACCCCTTACTATAGCCATCAACTACTATGACTGTCTATGCGTGGTATCTTCATCCTCCACTGCACTCGGGTCAGAAACTTAACTCATCTTAATCTCCCTTTCACTCCAAATGATCATCTCAGAAACAGCTCTTGGATCTGCCATCTCCTCCATGCCACTACCTTGTCAAGATCCTCTTCATTTGAAACTTTGACTTGAGTTCCCTGTCTCCAGTCTTGCCTCTTTCCAATCTTTTCATCACATTACTTCCAGGACGCTTTGTTCAAGAGATTGTGGTCTCCTCAAAGTCCCGAAATAAGCTAGAAAAGATAAACAAAGCAGGTTTGTGGTAACTTGGGAGATTTTACTACTTTTGTGAAATCAAGACATTCCACAGAAAAGCACCAGGCAAAGTCTCAAGTGCAGGTCAAAGAATCCATCTGGACCCTTGTTTAGGTAAATTGCAGAAATCTCTTTCCACAAGGCACAGCAGAAGAGGAAACTTAATGTCCATCTTTCTCAGAATCATAGATTCAGGTCTGAGATTTTGCTACAATTCACTAGTATGGCTGTAACAATTATTAAATATTGAAATATTTCCATACGAGTTGCCAAAAAGCCCCTGATGTGCCCTCCTCCTATTCCTGCCTTGGGAAGCCCTCAGTGGTGGTACCCGCCAGCTTGTCCCCTATAGTTCGTGGGTGGGTCCCCTTACCCCAATAGTTTGTGGGTGCACCTGGCCCCAGGGTAGGGAGACGTCTACCTGGAGGTAGCATTGGCATGTCAGTAGGTAAATGCTGGGGTCTTCTGGCCCTCCGTCCACTTGTGTCCAACATGTGGCTGCCTGTGGGAACTGTAGCCTCCAGTTTGGGAACTGTAGCATCCCAGCACTATTCAATATTTTTACCATCATCTCTTCTTGTGCTATTCATAGAAGTCATGGCAAATAGCTTCCACGAGCACATTCTGAGCAATTCAAATAGTCCAGACCTAAAACTTGTACTTACCTAACTCTTACTTATCAGAGGAAATTCTAAGTCCCTATCAGAACCAGACAAGACTCTACGTAGGAAGAACATGAGTGCTCAGAATTAATTAGGAATCAGCACTAAAGGATCAGCAACAGCAACAATAAAGATTACATATGGGTAAGGAGGCATTCAAATATTCTGACTTAAGGTAACAGTCAAATCTCTAGAAGTGAATGTGGGAGTGGGTATTGGAGATGAGGGAGGATCAAAAGCTTTCCTGCTTAATAGGGTTTACTCTGTTTCATTAAATGTTAGTAGCCTTAAACCTTACTGCTAATTAACTCTCCACACTCCTGCCAGGGGGATCTATCTAAAATGCAAGACTAAGGTGTCAAGGCCCTGGTTAACATCCCTCACAGCATCCTCTATACCCTTAGGATACCAGTTAAACTCCTAAGAACATCATACAGCCCCTCATGATCAGATTCTAGCTCTCCTCTCCAGCTTCATTTCCTGCCTCCTCTGCACTGCCCCTTCTTTCACCCCCTTCCCCCGGCACCCCTCCCCCCCACATAATCACTCTACATCACAAGATATCATATGGCAAAGCTGGTGTCTTGCTACACGTACTGTTTGAAGTGTCCTAAAAGTGCCACAAGTTCTCACATCTCTGTGTATTCTCGACGTTCCTCCAACAAGAACATCCCTTTTTCCTCTCTAGGCTAACTTGTTCTGGGAAGACTTCCTTGGTAACAGCCCCTCCAACTCCTCCTCCAGTTGGACAACCCTCCTGGGAACCCACAGCAGCCCACGCTCATGAACTGCTATTCTTACTATTTAACAGCCTGTTCTGTCCAGAAGCTCTAGGGAAAGCTGCCAAGGCTCATATCATGTGCACAGTGACATCAGCCCTGTTCCTTCCATGTCTGATTAGCACTGACTGATTCCTCATCTAGAGACAACTACATTCAACAGAGGTTCAGCACCAGCAGTCCACAGGCCAAATCTGGAGGCTGACCTATTTGTTTAACAAGCACATTTGATTCTCACAGTGTTTAATTTAAAAAAATAATAATTGCCAACAATTAACAATCAAAGGATTTCATCTAAACTTCTAGATCTCTAGTTTTTCTTGAAATAAATGTGAAAATCTGGCAACACAGGGTCTGAATTTCCACAGGGCAGAAATCAGCTGGAGTAAATTCAGCTGCCATTCTTTAGCCAGAGCATACACTCTAGTTTGCCATGGTCCCTAGCACTCCCTTTTCTTCCCCCAATATGGAGGCCAAGTCACAACCGTTTTTTATCCTTACATTTACGCTATTGTTTTTCTTAAGGTAAAGACAAAAATGAAAAACTATAAACAAAAATGGAGCTCATGTTCCATCAAAAGTGGGAAAACAAGAGAGACTGAGAGAATATACGTTTCAGGAAACATAGGTCAGGGTGTATATATTTACAGATGTGAAGAATAGCAGTAGATGTACGTCTATGTCAAAAGAGTTCTTCTTAAGCTGCCATAATAAATCAAACCCAGTTTACATCACTCATTTAAGGTGCCTGCCTAGTCCCTGTAGACATTTGAGTTGTGATCCTGGTGGGTGTATTGGAAATGAGGGAGGCCAACACTTTCTGGCCAATGGGGGGGCTTTGTATTGAGTGAAAGTAAACCAACCCAGGCAGGTTCTCTCATATCAGAAGTATAAATGCTAGGCGTTCCTGGAAAAAGCAAATTGCTAGAGCTAAGGGAACCTCTTGAACAATCTCAGTCAAGGAGCAATCAAGACCAGAGCAAGTATAAGGCTTAACAGGAGACGACAGATTCCTCACAAGCTCTTGTGTTCTGGCAGTAAGCCTCCAACAATTTGGGTGTGTCTCTTCCCTAAGAAGTTCAATGCACATCTGCACACCATGTTGTAATTGTTGACTTACTTGCCCTCCACCCATCCCTAGAGGATGGGAGCTCCTTTACTCCCTAAACATTTACTTATAGCCAATCATGTGAAAAGCACTGTGATAGGCACTGAGGATACAACATGGTGAACAACACAGACAAGATTCCTGCTGTCATGGATCCTATAGGCTAGCAGGAAAGGCAGGAAATCAACAAGTACACGGTAAGGTTTAATAAAGAAAATAAAACAGAAATTATATAAGGAGTGCCTTGAGGGAGTAGAAAAGGGAAGGGTCAGAGAAAGACTCCCTGAGGAAGTAATATTTAAGAAGTGACAGCTGGGAAGAGAGTATTCTGGTGGGAAGTAACCACAAATGTAAAGGTCCTAAGAGGAGAACAAGCTTGGAACATTCAAGAAACGAAAATAGGACCACAGTTGTGGGAAAGTAGTGACTGTGTGGTAGGAGATGAATTTGGAAATTAGGTAGGAACCAGATAATGTAGGACCTTGAAGGCCATGGTAAGGAGTTCGAACTTTATTCTAAGTGTACTGGGGAGTGAGAAAGAGACAAGCAGCCTCTGACAGTCAGGAGCTGGCCTGGCTCTCACAGCTAGGCTGTGCTGTTCTCCTGTCAAACATCAACAATTTCTCAGAATATTAACATCAGATAAGGCCAATCTGTGGCCATGATGGATAAAGACAAAAACAAGACCACTCTGTAATCATGACTAAACACAGAAAAAATATGAATGTTGTATAAACCACAACAATCACCAAATGTCTCCCTATCATTGCTAATATGAGTGACTGCTGTATATTTCTTTTAATCAATTTTTTTTGCTTTAGCCTCATTCTAATCTTCCATCCTTCCAGATGAGATTAATATATCTAATCATGAAACTAACCTTGTTTCCTTAAACATTTCCCCAAATCACCAAGACAAGCCCAAATCCTATAATAAAGTCCCTTCTAACACCCTCTTACTGAGGCACCCTATGGATCCCCACTGTGTGTGGTCACAAGCAATAAACCCCACTTGTTCTACTTTAGGTGTGTTGCTGGTGGTCTTTTGATGGAGAATATTGATAAATGTCATTGGAAGATTTTAAATAGAAGGTGATATAACATTTTTTTTAAAATTATTCTCATTGGAAAGTAAACTCTATAGGTCAAGAATAGAAGCAACAAGACCAGTTTGAGGCTGTTTCAGCATCCAGGGGGAGATGATGGTATATTGAACCAAAATGGCATGGTAGAGCAGACAAATTCAAGATATATTTCAGAAGTGGTGTCAGCAGGACTTGCCTATGAAGTGGTTGGATACATATATAGAAATAAGTAGACAGCTAAAGCCAGAGACCCAAAATAAAATTAGCTTAGACAAGATAGAAGTCTATTTCTTTTTCACATGAAGTCCTACTTGGCACAGCTGCTCTATGAAATCATCAGGGATGATGGCTCCTTCTTTCTTGCTATTCCACCATCCCTCATTTACAAACATTAAGTGAATGATCCAAGATGGCTCACTACTACATTTTCATGCCAGCCAGCAGGTAGGGAGACAGGGGAAGAAGAGCGTATTGTCAAGAAGTTGCACCCATCACTTCTGCTCACATTCCCTTGTCCAGGACCTGGTCCTATGGCCACAGCTAACTGCAAGGAAATTTGGGAAATACAGACTTTATTCTGGGTGGCCTTACGTCCAATTAAATGGTCTATTATGGTAGAAGAATAGGAAAACAGTTATTGAGACAATAGAGATGAAAGATAAAGCCAGGTTGGAGTTAGCCAAGGGAGAATATAAGACAAGGAAATAGAAGCAGTGAGTATAAGCAACTCTTTTAAACAGTTTTACTGGAAAGGAGAGCAGATAAATGGGGTGGTAGCTGGAGGATACCATAGAATGAAGAGGTTAAAAGAGGTATGGTGACCATGGAAATGTGCCTTTCAAATCTCCTACTGTCAAGAACATAATTGCCTGTGGTCTCAGGTGCTGTGATCTGAAATCCTTTCCTTCTCAATCACACCTAGATTACACTTCCCACGGGCTGCTCACAGCCAGCAACTAGGGGTGGCAGTGATACCAAGGTAGGCATGTTCCTGCATGACACAGGACTCCTCTGACTGACAACTTTGGCCTAAGGACTCCCTATTGGCATTGCCAAAACTTTCTTAGAGTTGCAATGCAATCTAAGACCTTCCTTTGTCCCTTCCTTCCTTCCTTCTTTCCCTCTCTTCTTCACAGGTGTCAAATCTGCATCATGATCTGATGGCTCTCCCAATCTTCTTCCCATTTTCCCTTACTGTGTCTGTGAGAGAAATGTCTCAATACATTTTTTGCACATCTAATCCTGTCTTGGAATCTGCTTCTTGGAAGACCTGAACTGATGCAAGAGGAGATATGATGGGAATGATTCAGGCATGAGGGGGGAAAAGTGATCATGCTTAAGGGAGAGGGGATTATTACAGGTGGCAAGTCCATGAGTATATGAGATGAGATGGGAAGCATGTCTTTAAATAAGGGTGCACAGGGTCACCCGCTGTAAAAGGAGGGAAGGCAGAAAACATGAGTGCAGATAGAGATTGATGGGTAAACGTGATCAGAGGAAACAAAGACAGTTATTTTCTCTTTGTTTCAGCATACCATGAGAGGTGGTATTATGAGGTGGGTGAGAGCTGGAATGTGGAGTCAGCCTAACTGAGTTCAAAGGTAAATTTCTTCAAGTACCAGCTGTGTGACTTTGTTTCTCAGTTCTCTAATCTTGAAGATGGAGCTATTTTGCAGCAACTACTTCAGAGAGTTGAGAGGACTAAATGAGTTAATAATTGAGAGCACGTAGAGCGTTAGTGTTTAGCACATAAACAGGAAACAAATGTTAACTATTATTTTCTCAACAAAATATAAAGGTCATCAGCTGAGATTAAGAAAGGAAAGAAGATAAAGAAAGAAAAGTGCAAGTCATCTTGAAGAATCGGAAAATAAGCACTCGCTGGTCATAAGATTAAAGTGAGAGAGTCAAGATGATGGAGTGCCACATTCAGCCATTTGGGCACGGAAACAAATTAGGCCAGTGATTCTCCACTCTGGCTGCAGTTAGAACCACCTGGGGAGCTTTTAAAACTTACTAATATCTCAGCACCCCCCTCCAGAGTCTGATTAATCTGGCCTGGGATGGGAGTCCAGCAAACTTTTAACGATGCCCAAGCAATTCTAATACACAGCCAGAGCACAGAAGTATTGGAGTAAGGGAGGAGTTTAACTGAGTCAAACTGAGTTGGGTTTAACTGTGGTTTGGGGTCTTTCCAGGGGAATTCAGAAGAGGAGAGATCAAGAGAGGGATTAATTATGAATAATAGAATCTAAGTTAGGTAAGAAAAAAATTGAAGGCTTTCATGATGGACAGTGAAAAAAATGGTTGTCTTGGTAGGTCGTGGAGTTCCTACTGGAATAAAATAGTTGACATAGGTGGGACTCTGAGAGCAGAAATAGTTCATGATCATATATCTTTGTCCGAAGTGCCAAACACACTTACTCCCCTCAAATGTTCTACTATATAAACAACACAAAAATTTAAGTAATTAAAGTACACCATGAGAATGCTTCTCTTTCTGATAACTATTTTTCAAAATCCAGCCTAAGAAGTTATTATTTGAATCTAATTGACCTAAGGGGTTTGTTCTAAAAGGATCTCTGTGCTAGGAGTTCAGTTACAAAGAACAGAATCTACTCTAACTAATTTAAGTAGGAAGTTGTGTATTACAGAGTATTAAGTGGATCACAAAATTGATGAGGCGGCTGAAGCAACAGACACTGGATTTCCAGGAATAACTAACTACCAAAGCTACACTATGGAACTGGGCTTAGCAATTTTTACAACCACCATGGTTGATGTCCTCCTTCTGTGACGAATCAGCAAGCAAAACCATCAAATAAGAGAGCACCAAATACAGACCAATGCAATCTTAAGTCATTTGCATACGGCTGCTTAGGTGAGGTACAAAAGCGCTAATAAGTGTTGAAAACTATGTTTTATTGTACAAGGTGTCCACAAAGTCGAGAAACATGGAATAAACTTATTTTTAAAGAGTTATCAGTTACTTTGACAAATGACATACTCAATGTGTTTTTCTTCATCGCCTTGATATCTTTCCAGGTGGAGTACCTCTAAATTTAAGACAATGGGTCCAATTGTTAATCTAAAAACATGTGCAATAAATACTATTTTCCCTGTTATTATACTTTTTTTTCCACATCAGCAGTTAGACCCATTGCTTTAAATTTAGCATATTTTACCTGAAAATTTCTGGAAGCTATTATTTGAAAACGTAACTAATATGCCTTTTGAACATAAATTTATCCTATGTTTCCCAACTTTGTGACCAGTTTGCATAGTAAAACAGCTTAGGCCAACTCCCCTCTCCTTGCTTTTAAAGCACAGCACCAAAATGGGGTTACTTTTCAAAAAAAAGAGAGAGAGTTTCACAACCAGAATCTAGGGGAAATGTGAATAATAGATTATTCACGGCAAAGAGCTCCTTGTAACCAGATAGGAAAAACATTGTTTCAAAGTGCTATCTGTTCAGTTAAGATAAATCATTTTTTTAGGTTTTAAATTTCACCATTCTTTTTCTCTTTTGAATTATTCTTTGCCTGTGCTTCTTTTATAATTTCTTTGCTGACTTTTTATCCTCTTTTTCTATATAAGGTATCTCTCAAGGCTCAAAGGAAGTACCATTATTAAGAAGAACCAGATATGGAGTCAAAATTTCTGGATTTAAGACTGGGATCTAAAGGCAAATTACTTTGTCTTACATTTACATCTGCAATACATTTAGAATTGATGTTTGTGTTAGGTGGAGATAGGGATCAAGATTTATTTTTTCCCCATATGTTATACAAATTGACTCAGCACTATTTTTAAAAAGTCTATCCTCTCCTCCCTCCATTTATTGTCATTTTTGGGTCACAAATCAGATGGGCATATGTGTTTGACTCTGTGTATGGATTTTCTATTCTATTCTTTTGATATATTTCTCTGTGTTTGCACTTATATCACATTGAATTAATGATCGTCTTATAAGAGGTCTCAATATCTGTTAGTGTAAGTCCTCCACCTTTGTTCTTCAAGATTTCCTTGGATATTCTTGGCCTTTTGCATTTCTATGCAAATTTTAGAATCAACTTGTCATGTTTCGGGAAAAAAACAAAATAAAACAAAAACAGCTTGCAAGGAATTTATTGGAATTGTGTTGAGTCTTTAGATCAATTTGGAGAGAAGTGATGCCTTTACTATGGTGTATTCCATCATTTATTTAGATCTTTTTTAATTTATCTCCACAATGTTTTGTAGTTTTCAGTGCAGAGGTCTTATACATCTTTTTGTTGACTTTATCCCTAGGCAAGTGATATAATTTATGCTATTGTAAATAGTGTAATTTAAAAAATTTCCTATTTGTTTTTAGCTGGTATAATTGATTTTTAAAATTGACCCTGTATTCAATGAATGCCCTTAGTAAATTCGGTTCTTAATTTTAATAGTTTATCTACAAAGTATTTCAGATTTTCTACATATACTGTCATATCATCAGCAAATAATTACATTTAAAAACTTCTAATTTTGACATAATTTCAGACTCAGAAAAGTTTCAAGAATAGTAAAAAAAAAAAAAAGAAATCTATAGACTTTTTACCCAGATTCTCCAAATGTTATTTCACCACATTTGCTTAATCATTCCCCTTTCAATATATATAGATACATTTTTCTGAATCATTTGAGAATAATGTGCAGACATGATGTTCTTTTACCCCTAAATACTTCACTATGCATTTCTTAAAAACAAGGGCAATACAATGATAAAATTCAGGAAATTAACAGTGATACTATACTATCAGCTAATCAAAGTCCTCATTCAAACTTTGCCAGTTGTCCCATTAACGTTTTCTGTTGCAAAAGAAAGCTCCATATCACAAGTTGCATTCACTTGTTATATGTCTCTTTCGTCTCCTTTAATCAGGATCAGTTCTTCCACCTTTACTTGTCATTCATACCTCAGCATTTTGAAGAGTATAGCCAGTTATTAAGTAGAGTACCCCTCAGTTAGGGTTTCAGGATGTTTCCTCATGATCAGATGGCAAGTTATGCATTTTATGGCAGGAACACCACATAAGTGATGTTTTCCTCACTACTTTACATCAGGAGGTGCATGCTATCAATTTGTTCTGTTACTGCTGATGTTAGCTTTGATGATTGGTTAGGGTGATGTCTTCCAGGTTTCTCCACATTAAGGGTGATAGTTTTCCTGCTGTAATTAATATGTATTTGTGGAGAGATACTGTGAGACTATATAAATATTCTATAACTCATCATACTTTTAGCCCATTAGCTTTAGCATCTATTGATGATTCTTTCCCGAATCACTTATTTGTATGAGTGATTCTAATTACCAAATAGAGATTTTTAAATTTTATCATTCTTTCTACATTTATTAAATGATTCTACTGTGAGAAAAACCTTTTCCTTCTTTATTCATTCATTCGTGTATTTATTCATTTATTTAAAATAATATGGGTCCATGTTTTCTTGTTTTACTCAATAGGTTATAATCCATTACTATCATTTATTAGATGCTCAAACTGTCCTAGATTTGGCCAGTGGCAGCCACTTCAAGACAGCTCGCATGTCATTTTGATATGCCTCTTTCGTTCTTTGAGCACTGTCTTACATTTTAGGACAAGACATTCAGGGCTCATCTCATTCATTCTCAGCCTAGTACAGAAAGTAGCCATTTATCAAATAAATGGTTCATTTAATTGAGATGTGGGCGCCAGATGTGCTAGATGCACTCATTGCTACTGAGATGCTATTGCTTATATGGCTCAGCAGATAGAGCTAGGTAATACATATATACATATACATGTATGTATATATGTGTATAAATACCTGTTTGTCTGTGTGTCTGTATGTCTATGTGTATACACATATGTGTGTATCTATCTAAATTTTTTAAATCTATCTCCCCCAAACCATATTGATACCTGCAATTCTAACCCAACACCACAGGGTTCATTTTTAGCCTTTCTCTTCATTCATCTAGCTTTCCCATTGATTTTTACTCCCTTCTCCAACAGTGAGAAATCTGGCTCCAATTATTCACACCATGTTTAGTTATTTGTTCAATTCCTCAGTCCTTTTGCAAAACTTTTCCCAGTCATGTTTTGTTGGAATGATTACCTTTAGGAAATTCCACAAGGAGCATTCATGAGTATAAAAACCTCTGAATTTTAGCATGTTTAAAACTGTTTTCCTATAGCCTTGATGCCTAAAGAATAGCTTTAATGCAAATAAAACTCTTGGTTCACACTTTCTTTCCTTAAAGTTTTTTTAAAAGCCTTCGTCATTAATGCCTTCTTCTGAATGCTGTTCTCAGAAAGTCTGAGGTCAGACTAATTCTCTTGCCTCTGTAAGTTATTTGATTTTTTTGCTTGAGTTCTTGAGAATTTTTCTTTATTTAAACAAAATCTAATAGTTTTGAATGTTTTAGATCAATTTTCCCAGTTTGGAGTGTTGTGTTCTACTTTGCTTCTCCTTCATATAGCTTTTGAGAGGGGAGGGCAGGGGGGTTCATCATTTCATGAGGTGGTCTTGTTTTCTGTTTCCTTTATAAAATGGTTTTGTATTGCTTTAGTCTGCTTTTGCCTATTTATGTCATGGAAATGCAAGGTGTTTTTACAAGGTTCGTAGTCAAAGGGCACCCCCTTCTGTCAGTGCAGAAAAGTATAGTCTGTAATAGTTTTTGTTGTCAGTGACGGGGGTGTTGAGAGAAGAGTTCTAAGTCCTCTGATATGATTTTTCTTATAAGGCCCCACATTTTCTCTTTTGCTTCTTTTCCTCTCACTTTTCAATCTACAAAGCGAGACTCTCCCTTTTCTTATGATGGAAATTACATATTTATTTCTATTTTTAAATTAATAAACTTTATTTTTTTAAGAGCAATTTTAGGTTTACATAAAAACAGAGCAGAAAATACGGAGTTCCCATTTACCCATTCTCCCCCACCCGGCACAGTTTCCTGCATTATTAAAACATTGCATTAGTGTGGTACATTCGTTACAACTGATGAACAAATATTGATACACTATTATTAAGTAAAGTTTATAGTTTACATTAGAGATTATTCTTTGTGTTGCACAGTTCTGTGGGTTTTGACAAATGCAGAATGTCATGTATATACCACAACAGTTTCATACAAAATAGCTTCACTGTCCTAAAAATCCCCAGTGCTCTGCCTAGTCATCCCTCTCTCTGTCCCCACTCTTCCCTCAAACCTCTGGCAAGCATCAATCTTTGTCCTGTATCTATAGTTTCACCATTTCCAGAATGTCATAGAGTTGGAATCATACAGTATGTAGCCTGTTAAGACTGGCTTCTTTCTTCTTTGTATCTGCATACATCAAAATCTGCTGCCTGAGGCTCAGGATTCTAACTTAGCATGCATCTAGGAACTAAGTGTGATCCTCCCTGGAGATCAGGAAAGACTGTGGACACCTCTCCTGCCCTTTCCCTCTAGCCTGCTGCAAGTCACTACTATCTCCCCTGGAAGGAACTTGTACACACATCTGGTGCCCCAGCTTTTGCAGCTGCCACCCAAGGGATGGGCCCCTGAAATGCCTGGCTCTGACAGCCAAAGGGGCTTGCATTCATGAGTACCACAGAACTGTAGCAAACAAAGAAGCAGTCATTAATGAGTGCAAGTGCACAAACCCACAGCTATACACCCAGTCCCAGTGCAGAGGCAGCAGGCAAAAAAGCTCTTCTCTCAATTTCTCCCTGGAAGGGCCCTTGCTACATACTTTCGCAGCTGCTGCCAGAGGGTCTGGCTTCCAATAAGTCTGGATCTAGGTGCTGACTGCGATCCTCTCCTTCAGGACACTGACGGGTCTTGATACACCTGCAACTACTGGAAGCCACTAAGAACAAAGAAAGTGGATTGGACAACCACAAAGGTATGTGACACAACAAAGAGCTCAGGCCAGGCTGAGACATAAGGTTCACCTCCTAAACCAGACAAGTCCGTCAAGACTAGGAGAGGTGGCTGTTTTATGCAATGTGCAGAAATCAACACAGAGAGTCAAGGAAAATGAAGAAACAGAGGAATATTTTCCAAAGAAAAAGAAAAGACAAAAATCCAGAAACAGACTTTAATGAAACAGAGATAACAGATTCATCTGATAAAGAGTTAAAAATTACAGTCATCAAGATGCTCACCAAGGTCAGCAGAACAATGTGAACAAAGTGAATTTCAACAAAGAGAGGAAGTACCAAACAGAAATCACGGAGATAAAGAATACAATAGCTGAACTAAAAAGTTCAATAGAGGGGTTCAACAGTAAACTAGACCAAGTAGAAGAAATGATCAGTGAACTCAGAGAAAAGACAGTGAAATTCATCCAAACAGAGGAGAAAAAAGAATAAAAAAGAGTGAACATACCTTAAGGGACTTGTGGAACAACACCAAACAGACCAATAATGTATTATAAGTGTTCCAGAAGGAAGAGAGAGAGAGAGAAAGGAGAAGAAAACTTATTCAAAGAAGTAATGGCTGAAAACTTCCCTACAATGGGGAAAAAAAACCAGACATCCAGATCCAGGAAGCCCGGAGAGTTCCAAAAGATGACGCCAAAGAGACGCACACTAGGACATATTATAATTAAATTGTCAAAAGTTAAAGACAAGGAGAAAATCTTAAAAGCTACAAAAGAAAAACAACTTGTTACATACAAGGGAACCCCCATAAGACTATCAGCAGATTTTTCAGCAGAAACTTTGTAGGCCAGAAGGGAGTGGCAGGATATATTCAAAGTGCTGAAAGAAAAAAACTGCCAACCAAGAATACTCTATCCAGCAAAGTCATCCTTCAGAATTGAAGGAGAGATAAAGAGGTTTCAAGACAAGAAATGTTGACTTCATTTCAGCCAGCTTTATAAGAAATGTTAAAGGGACTTCTTCAAGCTGAAACAAAAGGATGTTAATTAGTAACAGAAAAATATATGAAGGTACAAATCTCACTGGGAAGGTAAATATATAGTTTAACTCAGAGTACTCTAATGTTGTAATGGTGGTTGGTAAATCACTTATAACTCTACTAGGAAGGTTAAAAGACAAAAGTAATAAAATAAAACTACAATAATTTCCTAATAGACACACAAGGTAAAAAGGCATAAATTGTGACATAAAAAACAAAATATTTGGGGGTAGTAAAAATGTAGAGCTTTAGTATGTATTCGAAGTTAAGTTGTTATCAGCTTAAAGTAGACTGTTATGAATGTAAGTTGTTTTATGTAAGCCTTATGGTAACCACAAAGAAAAAACCTATAGTAGATACACAAAAGATAAAGGAAAGGAATCTAAGCAAACCACTACAAAAAATCATCAAATCACAAAGAAGAGAGGAAGAAAGGAAAAAAGGAATTACGAAACAGCCATAAAACTATTTAAAAAATGGCAATAGTAAGTCCATATCTCTAAATAATTACTTTAAATGTAAATGGACTAAATTCTCCAACCAAAAGACATAGAGAGCTGAATGAATTAAAAAACAAAAAACAAGGCCCAAATAACTATATGCTGCCTACAAGAGACTTCTTTCAGCTTTAAGGACACACAAAGACTGAAAGTGAAGAGATGAAAAAAAAGATTCCATGAAAATGGAAACCAAAAGAAAGCAGGGATAGCTATACTTATATCAGACAAAATAGACTTTAAACCAAAGACTATAATAAGAGACATTGAAGGTCATTATATAATGATAAAGGGGTCAACCTTGAATAGGATAAAACATTTGTAAATATATACACACCAAACATAAGAGCACCTAGATATATAAAGCAAATATTAACAAACCTGAAGAGAGAAAGAGATAGCAATACAGTAATAGTAAGAAATTTCAATGACCCACTTTCAACAATGGATAGATCATCCAGACAGAAAATCAATGAGGAAACATTGGACTTAGTTAACTAGATGTCAGACCAGATGGACTTCACAGACATTTATAGAACATTCCATCAAATAGCAGCAGAATACACATTCTTCTCAGGCAAACATAGAATATTCTTCAGGAAGATCATATGTTACACTACAAAATTAAAATTAAATTAAAATTTAAGAAGATTGAAATCATATCAAGCACCTTTCCAATCACAATGATATGAAACAAGAAATCAATCACAAGAAGAAAACTGGAAAATTCACAAATATGTGAAGATTAAACTACACGCTACTGAATGACCAATGGGTCAAAGAAGAAATCAAAAGAGAAATCAAAACATATCTTGAGACAAGTGAAAATGGGAATTCAACATACAAAATTTATGGGATTCAGCAAAATAAATTCTAAGAGGGAAGTTCATAGGAATAAATGCCTACATTAAGAAAAAAGAAAGATCTCACACAAACTAACTTTACACCCTAAGGAAACAGAAAAAGAACAAACTAGCCCAACGTTAGTAAAAGGAAGGAAATAACAAATATTGGAGCAGAAATAAATGAAATAGAAACTAAAAAAACAATAGAAAAGATCAGTGAAACCAGGAGCTGGTTTTTTTGAAAAGATGAACAAAATTGACAAACCATTGGCTAAACTTTTATCAAGAAAAAAATAGAGAGGACTCAAATAAATAAAACTAAAGGAAAGAAGAGAGATCACAACTGATACCACAGAAATACAAAGGATCATAAGAGAATACTAGGAACAATTATATGCCAACAAATTGGAAAACCTAGAAGAAATGGATAAATTCCTAGAAACATACAATCTACCAAGACTGAATCATGAAGAAATAGAAAATATAAACAGACCAATTATGAGTAAGGAAATCAAATCAGCAATCAAAAACTTCCCCAAAAAGAAAAGTCCAGAACCAGAAGGCTTCATGGGTGAATTCTACCAAACATCTAAAGAAGAATTAATACCAATACTTCCCAAGCTCTTCCAGAAAATAGAAGAGAAGGGAACTCTTCTAAACTCATTTTAAAAGGACAGCAGTAGCCTGACACCAAAGCCAGAAAAGGACACTACAAAAAAAGAAGGTTACAGGCCAATATCCCTGATGAACATAGATGCAAAAATCCTCAACAAAGTATTAGCAAACTGAATTCAACAATACATTAAAAGGATTATACACCAAGATCAAGTACCCTTCCTTTTTAACTTCTCCCTGAAAGAAATGGCTTTAGATGACTACCACATCATACTGCATATAATTTTAGGTCCCTTCCTTCTACAAAATGCTCTGATAAATCAGGACTATTTTTCAGTATTTTCACACTTCAGGGAGGACTTTCTCTTTCTGGTAGTGGTTAGATCGATCTTAGGTCTTCCATTAGCTTCTTTCTTCTCTCTACGTAGTTTGTCCTGGATGGCCTGCAGACTGTGTAAAGACATGTGGTGGAAGCCCTGAAGAGTTACTCAATGGAATTTGATGTTTACTTTTCTCCCTACAAATAATTTGAAGTTTGGGCTTTGCCTGTCTTGTAGTTACGATGCATGAGTTTGTGTATTTTTTTGTTGTTGTTCTTGTTCTTCTATATTAATTTTGGAGAATGAGTTGGAGGATTTGAATATATGCATACCATTATCTGAGTTACCCCAGAAATCCCAATAACATTTTAAATTCTTCTCTTTCAATTCCTGTGGGGTTTTTTCTTCTTATTGCACTTATAGGTAGGGCCTCTAATACACTGTCAAATAGAATGAGTGAGAGTAGGCATCCTTACATTTTTCTTAATCTCAAGTGAAAACTTTCAATGTTTCTCCATTAAGTACAATTTTGGCTATAGGTAGTTTTGTAGGTACTCTTAATTAGATTCATAAAGTCCCCATCTATTCTAGTTGTTTAAGAGGTTTTTTTTTTAATAATTCATGATCATTGACATTTATCAAACAATTTTCTACATTAATTGAGATGACAATACAACTTTTTTTTTCTGTTAATGTAGTACATGTCACTAATTTTCAAATGTTAAACCAATGTTGCATTTCTGGAATAAACACTGTTTCCTTATTCTCTATTATTCTTTTTATATATCGTCATATTTAATAAATATGTTGTCTAAGATTTTGCATAATTTTATAAGAGATATTGATCCACAACTTTATTTTAATATCCTTGTCAGGTTTGATCTCAAGATTATGGTGGCCACATAAGAAAAGTTGGAAAATGCTCTCTCCTCAACTTTTTTCCTCTATTCACAGGAAGATTTTAAGATTGGTATATTGTCCTTACTCGTTCAGAAAAATCCACTAGTAAAACTATTGGGGCTTGGGTTTTCTTTTTTAATATCAGACAATTCAGATTTTTATCTTATGTCAGTTTTTGTAAGTAGTGTTTTTCAAGGAATTGAACAAATTCATTCCAATTGTCAGATTTATTGGTGTAACCTAATTACACTAATAACACTTATCTTTTAATCTTATCTTTTAAATGTTTGTAGATTCTGTAGTGTACTTCCTTCCTCATTCCTGATATTGTGAATTTGTATTTTCTCTTTTTGACTTCACCAGTCTGGTTTGGGGTTTATCAATCTTATCAACCTGTTCTGATAATCAGCTTCTGGCTTTGTGAATTCCCTATTACATACTTGTTTACTATTTCATTGATTTCTGCTCTTATTAACGTTCCCTTCCTTGAACTTTTTTTAGGTTTAAATTGCTATAGTTTTTATTTTTGTAGTTTCTTGAGATAAAAGTTTAAATCATTAACTTGTAGTCATTCTTTTTTCATTGTAAAGATCTGAAAGCTGCTTTCCACAAGATTTTATGGATTGTTTTTTATTGTGGCCAAATAAACATAACATAAAAGTCACTATTTTAGAGCCGGCCCCGTGGCTTGGCGGTTAAGTGCGCGCGCTCTGCTGCTGGCGGCCCCGGTTCGGATCCCGGGTGCGCGCCGACGCACCGCTTCTCCGGCCATGCTGAGGCCGCGTCCCACATACAGCCACTAGAAGGATGTGCAATTATGACATACAGCTATTGGGGCTTTGGGGAAAAAAAGGAGGAGGATTGGCAATGGATGTTAGCTCAGAGCCGGTCTTCCTCAGCAAAAAGAGGAGGATTAGCATGGATGTTAACTCAGGGCTGATCTTCCTCACACACAAAAAAAAATAGTCACTATTTTAACAATTTAAAAATGTATAGTTCAGTGGTATTACATACATTCACAATGTTGTACAAACATTACCACTATCTAATTACAGCACTTTCTCTTCACTGAACAGAAATCCTATACCCATTAAATAATCCTTTCCCATTTCCCCTCACCCACCAATGCCTGGCAAACACTAAGCTGCTGTCCACGAGTTAGCCTATTCTGGATATTTCATATAAATGGAATTATACAATACATGGTCTTCTGTATTGGGCTTCTTTCACTTAGTATGTTCTCAAGGTTCATCCATGCTGTAACATGTATCAGTACTTCATTCCTTTTGATGGCTGAATAATTTTCTATCACAAGCATATGCATTTTGTTTTTCCACTCATCCATTAATGGATTTTTTTTCCACATTTTGATTATTGTGAATAGTGATGCAATAAACATTTATGTACAAGTTTTAGTTTGAACACTTGTTTTAAATTCTTTTGTGTACGTATCTAGGAAAGGAATTGCTTAATTCTATGTTTAACTTTTTGAGGAACAAACTGTTTACACAGTTGCTACACCATTTTACATTCCCACTAGCAATGCATGAGTGTTCCAATTTCTCTACATCCTCCTCAACAAAGGTTCTTTTCTTTTTTTTTATTCTCATTTTGTTTTTTGTTTTTATGGCCATCTTAGTAGGTTGAAGTGGTTTCCTATCTGTAGGTTTTATTTGCATTTCTCTAACGACTAACGTTGAACATTTTTTCATATGTTTGTTGGCCACTTGTATACCTTCTTCGGAGAAAAGTTTACTCAAGTCCTTCACTTATTTTTAAAAATTGGGTCGTTTGTCTTTTTGTTGTTGAGTTGTAAGAGTTCTTCATGTATTCTGGATATTAAACCCCTATCAGATATACGATTTGTAAATATTTTCTACCATTATGGGAGATGTCTTTTTCTCCCACTTTTTATTGGGATGCGGGATGTCTTTTTACTCACTTGATAGTGTCCTTTGACAGACACTTTTTTTTTTTTTTTGTGGAAGATTAGCCCTGAGCTAACATCTGTCGCCAATCCTCCTCCTTTTCACTGAGGAAGATTGGCCCTGGGCTAACATCTGTGCCCATCTTCCTCTACTTTATATGGGATGCCGTCACAGCATGGCTTGACAAGCAGTGTGTTGGTGCACGCCCAGGATCCGAACCTGTGAACCCTGGACTGCTGAAGGGGAGCACGCGAACTTAACTGCTATGCCACTGGGCTGGCCCCCAGACAAATGTTTTTATTTTGATGAAGTCTAATTTTATCTATTTTTTCTTTTGTTGCCTGTGCTTTTGATGTCATATCTAAGCAACCATAGAAAATCTAAGGTCATAAAGATTTACCCCTGTTTTCTATTGAGAGTTTTATAGTTGAGCGCTATATTTAGGTCTTTGGTCCATTTTGAGCTTTTAGATAGTATATAATCTAAGGGTCCAACGTCATTCTTTTGCATGTAATTCTCAAGTTGTTCCAACATCATTTATTGAAGAGACTATTTTTCCCCCATTGAATGGTCTTGGCACTCTTGGTGAAAATCAATTGGTCATAAATATATGGGTTTATATCTGAACTCGCACTTGTATTCCATTGGTCTCTATGTCTATCTTTATGCCAGTACCACACTGTTTTGTTTCTGTAGCTATGTAGTAAGTTTTGAAATTTGAATGTGACTCCTCCAAATCTTTTCTGTTTTGGCCATTGGAATCCCTTACAATTCCATATAAATTTTAGAATCAGCTTTTCTGCAAAAAAAAAAAAGGCTATTGGAATTTTGTGTGGGTGTGTGAGGAAGATTAGCCCCGAGCTAACATCCACTGCCAAGCCTCCTCTTTTTTTTTGCTGAGGAAGATTGACACTGGCTAACATCCATGCCCATCTTCCTCTACTTTATATGGGACGCCACCACAGCATGGCTTGACAAGCAGTGCGTAGGTCCACGCCTGAGATCTGAACTGGCCAACCCCGGGCTGCTGAAGCAAAGCGTGTGAACTTACCAGCTACACCACCAGGCTGGACTCCTAAAAAAAAGGCTATTGGCATTTTGATAGAGATGACATTTAATCTGCAGATCACATGGAAGAGTGCTGTCATATTAACAATACTATGTTTTTCAATCCATGCACACAGGATGTCTTTCCATTTATTTAGGTCTTCTTTAATTTATTTTAATAATGTTTTGTAATTTTTCACGCATAAAAGTTGCATTTCCTTTGTTAAATTTATTCCTAAGTATTTTATTCTTTTTGGTGCTGTTTAAATGGAGTTGTTTTCTTAATTTCATTTTCAAATTTTTCATTGCTAGTGTATAGCAATACAACGGATTTTTGCCTGTTGATCTTGTATCCTACAACTCTGCTTAAATTATTTATTAGCTCTAATAATTTTGGGGGGAATTCTTTAGTATTTTCTACACATAAGATCATGTCATCTGCAAATGTAGATATTTTTACTTCTTCCTTTCTAATTTGGATGCCTTTTCTTTTCTTGTCCAGAACAATGTTGAATAAAAGTGGCAAGAGCGGACATCTTTGTCTTGTTCCTGATGTTAGGGGGAAAGTTTTCAGTCTTTCACTATTAAGTATGATGTTAGGTATGAGTTTTTCATAAGTGCCCTTTATTAAGTTGAGGAAGTTTCCTTCTATTTCTAGTTTGTTTAATGTTTTTATCA
Organism: Diceros bicornis minor; assembly: GCF_020826845.1. Classification (NCBI taxonomy): domain Eukaryota; kingdom Metazoa; phylum Chordata; class Mammalia; order Perissodactyla; family Rhinocerotidae; genus Diceros; species Diceros bicornis. Next base: position 83,876,223 of record NC_080740.1, on the reverse strand, counting down.
TGAAAGGGTGTTGGATTTTGTCAAATGCTTCTTCAGCATCAATTGAGATGACCACATAGTGTTTTTTTCCTTTATTCTATGAATATGGTGTATGTAGTGGGTTGAATAGTATCCCCTCAAAATTCATGTCCACCTGGAACTTGAGAATGTGACCTCATCTGGAAATAAGATCTGTGCAGATATAATTAGTTAAGGATCAAGATCAGACTGTACTGGATTAGGGTAGTCCCTAAATTCAGTGATGAGTGTCCTTATAAGAAGAGGAGAGGACACACAGAGACACAGAGAAGTGAGTGATGTGAAGACAGAAGCAGAGATTGAAGTGATGCATCAACAAGGCAAAGAATGCTAAAACTTGCCAGGAGCCACTAAAGTTAGCAAATGACAAAGAAAGTTTCTTCCTTAGACTTTTGAGAGCCTCATGGCCCTGCTGACATCTTGATTTCTGACTTTTAGCCTCCAGAACTGAGAGACAGTAAATTTCAATTGTTTTAAGCCATTCAGTTGGTGGTAATTCATTATGGCAGTCCTTGCCTAGTGTGGCAATATTACCCTGATTTTCATGTTGATCCACCCTTGCACTCCTGGGGCAAATCTCAATTGATCATGAAGTATAATTCTTTTAATATGCTGATTGATTGGGTTTGCTAGTATTTTGTTGTGGATTTTTGCATCCATATTCATAAGGAATAGTGGTCTGTAGTTTTCTTTTCTCATGGTGTCTTTGTAGCTCTGGTATCGGGTAATACTTACCTCATGGAGTGAGTTAGGAAATGATCTCTGCTCTTCTGTTTTTTGGAAGAGTTTGAGCAGGATTAGTGTTAATTCCTCTTTAAACTTTTGGTACTGTTCACTAGTGAAGCCATCTGGTCTTTAGCTTTTCTGCTGGGAATTTTTCTGATTACTGATTCAGTTTTTTTTTATAGCTCTATTTAGATTTTCAATTTCTTCTTGTAAGTTTAGGTAGTTTGATTCAAGGAACTTGACCATTTCACCTAGTATATCTAATTTGTTGGCATACAATTGTTAAAGTATTCTCTTATAGTCCTTTTTATTTCTGTAAGGTCAGCAGTATTGTCTCCACTTTCATTTCTTATTTTAGTAATTTGAGTCTTCTCTCATTTTTTTTCTTGGTCAGTCTAGCTAAAAGTTTGCCAATTTCGCCAGTCTTTTCAAAGAATGAACTTTTGGTTCCATTGAGTCTCTCTGTTGTTTTTCTCTATTTCATTATATCTGTTCTAATCTTTATTTCCTTCTGCTAGCTTTGAGTTTAGTGTTCTTTTTCTAGTTCTTCAAGGTACAAGATAGGTTATTGTTTTGAGATCTTTCTTTTTTAAATGTAGGCATTTACAGCTATAAATTTCCCTCTAAGTACTGCTTTTACTACACCCCATAAGGTTTATGTTGTGTTTTGTTTTCATCCATCTTAAATTATTTTTAACTTTCTTTAGTGATTTCTTCTTTGATCCATTGGTTATTTAAGAGTATGTTGGTTTATTTCTATATTTTTGCAAATTTTCCAAGTGTGCTTGTTACTGATTTCTAATTTCATTCCATTGTGGTCAGAGAAAATACTTCGTGTGACTTCAACTGTTTAAATTTATTGAGAATTTATTTGTGGCCTAACATATGGTCTATCTTGCAGAATGTTTCTTGTGCACTTAGGAAGAATGTGTATTCTGCTATTGTTGGATGGAGTGTTTTATATATGTCTGTCAGTTCTATTTGGTTCTCTAGCATTATTCAAGTCTTCTATTTCCTTTTTTATACTTAGTTCTTTCTATTATTGAAAGAGGACGCTGAAGTCTCCAACTATTAATGTTGAATTGTCTATTTCTCCCTTCAATTCTTTCAGTTTTTGCTTCAGATATCTTGGGGCTCTCTTGTTAGGTGCACATATGTTTACAATTGTTCCACTTTCTTGATGGATTGACCCTTTTACCATTATATAATGTCCTCAGATGTGTAAATTCATGTCTGTAGGGGGTTCAAGGGATTTGGATGCTATCAAGGAAAAAGATATGACTATGAGAAGCAGTAACACACAATAAGCTTTATTAGGTGGCACTTGGACTGAGTTGCCTGAAACAGGAAGTCCTTCACAGCATAAGACTATCCAGAGGCTACAGGGCAGGGGTCTCCAGAAGGGGAGAGAAAGGGAACTCCTGGAAAAGAAGGGAACTGGAAAGAGGGCTTACATGTCCAGGCGATGTTGCTCAGCAACACAGTGGGAGTCTCTGAGTTAGAGAACTCCAAAGAGCAGCAGCAGCTTAGGACCTTACAACCACAAGGCCCTCGCTTATTACGCAATCGGTAATGTGATCAATTTTGCAAAGTATGCAAAGCAGGCAAGCTCTAAATGGTTAAGAATCTGCTTGTGTGGGCTATTTTTAAAATAATTGGATGTGTACAAATTTGACTTTCGCACTGGTGGGCTTTTGAGCTAATGGGTCTCAGCCTGTAAGGCAGAAATAAACAAACTAGGAGCAGTACAAAGAGGCTATCTTTCACTCATTCATATACTAATGTCTGTCACCAAATTTGGGGAATTTTTTAGCTATTATTTCTTCAAATATACTTTTTGCCCCTTTGTCTTCTTTCTGGGATTCCTATTATGCATATGTTGCTCTGCTTGAGAGTGTCCCATAGGTCTCTCAGGCTTTGTTCATTTTTTTCTTTTCATTCTTTTCTCTTCCTGTTTTTCAGCCTGAATAATCTCAATTGGTTAGTCAAGTTCACTGATTCTTCTACCTGCTCAAATCTGCTGTTGAGCCTCTCCATTTTCTCATTTGTTATTGTACTCTTCAACTCCAGAGTCTCTATCAGGTTCCTTTTAATAATTTCTATCTCTTTGTTGATAACCTCTATTTGGCATTGTTCTCAAGGTTTCCTTTAGGACTTTGTCCATGGTTTCCATTAACTCTTTGAACATATTTAAAATTGTTGATTTAAAGTTTTTGTCTAGTAAGTCCAATGTCTGGTCTTCCTCCTGGACAGTTTATTAATTCCTTTTTTCCTATGTATGAGTCACACATTCTTGTTTCTAGCAAGCCTTGTAATTTTTGTTGAAAATTGGACATTTTGAGTATTATAATGTGACAATGCTAGAAATCAGATTCTACTCTCTCCCCAGAGTTTGTTGTTGCTGCTTGTTGTAGTTGTTGCTGTAATTTTTTAATGACTTCTTTGTATTAATTTTGTAAAGTCTGTGTTATTCGTTGTGTGTAGCCACTGAAATCTCCATTCCATTAGCTTAGTGGTCAGCTAGTGATTGATCAGAGATTTCCTGAAATGCCAAGACTAAGCTGATTTTCCTTAATTAACTGTTCACCTGGTTGCTGTAAACCCTTGATTAGTTTCCAGAGTCCAATAAAATTGATTCTGACAGTCCTTGCCAGTTTATTGGCTGATTTTGTGGAGGGACAGGCTTTGGGTGTTTCCTATCCACAATTTTTCTCTGATATCACTCAGTATTGTAACTTTTATCCAAGAAAGAGGATGAAGATTCTATCTACCTACCTCCCTACCTATCTATATCTGCTATGTAAAGGAAAAAAACCTCATAAAATTTAAATGGTTCCTAGTGGGAGGAGGAAACAGAGACAGAAGCTAGATTTCTTCAAATACACCTTGTTTTGTAGATTTTACTTTGGACCCACATATTTTACATAATCATAAAAAACATATTAAAAAAGCAGTACCTAATTCATGGAGTCATTACTACTTCCAGAGTCGTAAATTTGCCCAGGTCTAACATTTATATGGAGAAGTTGAGATTTGAGTTCAGAAAGTCTAACTATAGATGCTATAATATTAACTATTATGCTAAATTATGTAGTAGTAAGAGATATAACATAGGTAAAGCACCCAGCAAATCAATAAACATCAGCTCCTTTCCACCAATACCTTATTTGGGGAGTCAAAACATAATTATTTTGCCATCTTTGTTCTAGGCCCATACACATGGCTCATTATGTCTAAGTGGAAACTGAATAAATCAAGGCTATGATTATGAACATTTGACCACAACGCCACTTTTTTGTGTGTGTATGTGTGAGGAAGATTAGCCCTGAGCTAACATCTGTTGCCAATCCTCCTTTTTTTGCTGAGGAAGACTGGCACTGGGCTAACATTCATGGCCATCTGCCTCCTTTATATGTGGGACGCCTGCCACAGCACGGCTTGATAAGCAGTGCGTATGGCCGTGCCTGGGATCTGAACCTGTGAACCCTGGGCCACCGAAGCAGAGCATGCAAACTTAACCACTACGCCACTGAGCCAGCCTCAAGGCCACTTTTTGAATAATGATGAGGAAAAAAAAGTGCCTACTAGAATACAGTTACATAGGTCTTACATTTTCCTTATAAAAATAAAGATTTGATAGACATTACTTTTGATTATAGAAAGATACATGAACACATCCCTTGCCCCCAGTATGGACACCCCACAGATACCTGAATAAAAGTATTCATCAAAAGTGAAATACTTCCCACTCCTATTTTCTGTTACCACCACCATTTATCCACATACAGCAAATGTACCTTTCCCCCAGAGTCCCACATCCTATTTTGCCAACAACTCTTGACCACTTTGCTTCTCTAAACAGTATCTTAAATCCAATGACCACTCTACATTCCCACTGCCACTGCCTCAGTTTACACCTATATTTCCTGCCTGGACTATCAAATGGCCAAACTAGTCTTTTCTGCCTCCATTCCTATCTTTTTCTAAATCCATTTTCCATTATGCCTCTAGAGTGTTTTTACCAAAAATAAATTGAATAATTTTTCAACCTTTTAAATTTATTCAGTAATTGCTTTGCTTACATTATTCAGTTGCTTCCCATCATCCACAGTGGTGATTTTTCAAAATATATTCCTAAAAGACTCAATAGAATTGCCTCAGTTCCCAAGGGTGATAAGGCAGAAGCTAGATGGTTAAGGTTCTCATGCATCCCTATTCTTCAACCTTCAATCAAGTTCCTTAATTTCTTTATAGGTCTGTGTAAGTTTTTGTTTGTAAAATGGACTTCCCTAACTCAAGCTTTTCATGATTTTGCTCTTAGCTATCTCTTCCGATTCAATTTACTGTTACTGCTTTTCACAAGCCCCACAGGTTCAGCCATTTTGAAGTCTTCAGTTTGCTGAATTAGAGATGCTGTTCCATGCTTTTATTTTTTGAATAGCTATTTCTTCTACTTGTAATGCTATTCTTTCCTTGCCTTAGGAAACCTCTGAGGCAATCTCAGCTTAGAGATGACAAAAATATAAAAAGCCCCCAGGCAGTTTCTTGTTTCTTTCTGTTCCTCTAGCATTTTTTACACTCGATTACTACTTCTACCATTCTTTAATTTTTTTCATCATTTACTAACACTTATGCTCTTGGACAAGTAACTTAACCTCTCTGAGGCCTTGGCTTCCTCATCTGTAAAATGAGGATAAATAAGTATAATACTTAGCTCACAAAGATGCTGGGATGGTTAAATGTGATAATACATGAGAGGGCTTAAAAGAGTGCTTGGCACATTAGATCAATTCAAATGTTAGATATTACTATTACTAGTTATACCACCACTACCACTACTTGCCTATGTGGCTCTATTAAACTGTGAGCTCTGGAGGCTTATTTTTGTACCCCTAGCATACAGTTCATAGTAAAATCTCAATCTACATTCTATAATATGCAATGAATATGGTCATTCATTTGTTGTTATCCTCAGGTTAAAATTACTTGTTCCCTAGTTCCTTCAGCTACTTCTTTTTGCAAGATATTATTTAATGTGAAATTTCTAATTTCCTTAGAGTATGCCTTTTGCAGCAAATTAAAAGTTTATTTGATTTATTTACAAGTGAGAGGCAATTTCCTTTTACCTAATATATCTCAACAGACTTATCTAATTAACCCACTGTGATGGTTATTTGTATGTGTCATCTTGGCTGGGCCACGGAGCCTAGATATGTATTCAAGCATTACTCTGGATGTTTCTGTGAGACTGTTTTTTGGATGAGATTAACATTTAAATCTGTGGACTTCTGAGTAAAGCAGATTTCCTTCCATAATGTGCATGGTACAATGCATGCAACTAGTTGAAGCCCCGAATAGAAGAAAAAACTGATCTCCTCCTGAGCAATGGAGAATTCTGTAGCAGACAACCTTCAGACTTGAACTACAACATTGGATCTTCCTGAGTATCCAGTCTGCCAACCCACCCTGCAGATTTTGGACTTGCCAGCCTCCATATTCACATAAGTCAATTCCTTAAAATAAATCTCTCTCTGTCTATATATATATATAGGCTAATACAACCCCTATAGTATATATGAAATTAAGTTACAGACCAGGCTATAATCATTTAAAGGGAAAAATGTCTTTATTTGGAAATTTTAGAATTAAAAATATATGTGTGTGTGTATATATAAAATTATATAGGGGCCGGCCCGGTGGCGCAAGCGGTTAAGTGCGCGCGCTCCGCTGCGGCGGCCCGGGGTTCGCTGGTTCGGATCCCGGGCGCGCACCGACGCACTGCTTGGTAAGCCATGCTGTGGCGGCGTCCCATATAAAGTGGAGGAAGATAGGCACAGATGTTAGCCCAGGGCCGTCTTCCTCAGCAAAAAAAGAGGAGAATTGGCGGATGTTAGCTCAGGGCTGATCTCCTCACAAAAAAAAAAAAAAAAAATTATATAGATAAGTTATATATATACACAAAAATTTTATGTACCAGGGAATTAAGAATCCCTGAAGTTTCTTTTTTCTTCCTTTATTCCCTTTGATAATATCCTATTATCTATACAGAGTAAGAAAATAGAAAGGGGATAAATTATTGCAGTTTTATTTTAAATTTCAAAATTACTTCTTCATATGCTTGAGACATAAAATTTAAATCATGTATATGAATACAAAGATGAACACAGGTGCTTAAACACTGACAAAATCCAGTTACAATATATAGTTTTGAAACAAGTTTTCTACTTTTACAACATAGTGAAAAACTACATCCATAAAAAAGCACTAGGAAAATATAAGTTAATGATTTCAGTGTTCTCTTTTCAAATATACGGCTCTGAAGGTATGTGTTAATATCACTTTAAAAATATCACTTAGGCAACAAATAGATTTATAATAACACTTTCCTTCAGTTAATAGTTTATTCACTATGATTCATAGAAGCTCCATGAAGAGTCATCCCTTAAGGAACTCTCCTGGTTAGAATCCCAACCAAATTTTGAACATTTGGTCCAAGAAGCATGAAAATGCCAAGGCCTGGCACAATGAGTAGAAACAAATAACCTACAAGGTGGTATACTACAGATCAAGACAATCTTAACTAAGGTCCAAAGGAACTAAGGTCCACTTTTGGGCAAGTGGCACCTTACTCTCATTAAAGAAAAGTCTTTACTGCTGAGGGCACTGGGTCTCTGGAGTTGATTTGGAGGACACGTATAGAATTGGGTGTGATTTCTTACAAGTTTCCTTTTCCAATTTGCTTGCAGTTTCTTTCCCTTCTTTAACTTCTGTTTGAAGCCTTGATTCAGCAGCTAACCTACAGGCATTAAAGCATCCACTCTGAATTCAAATGTGGTTAAGAAAAATTAAAGAAGAAACAATCCTCTAAATATAATGGGCCTCTAATGAGACACGGTAATTTTTTTTTATGTGTATGATGAAAAAAATTATAGTTGACTCCAATACCATTAACAAAACTAAGTCAGTGCCTCTCTAAAACAATCTTTTTAAATCAAAAGACTTAATTTTGCAAATGTCTAAAGAAATATCTTTAAGGTTGATAAAAAGTCATGACAAAGCCTAAAGAATTAAAATATAATGAGGGTGCCTATCATGACAAGCACACCTAATAAAAAAATTAAAATGCTAAAGCACTATTTTAATGTTAACATGACATACAAAAGGCAAACACAAGACAAAAATAACAGGGAATCCTGGACTGCATGAAAAGATGTCTATTTGTCTCAAAAAACAAAAACAAACTCAAATTGAGTTTCAAATAACAGAATAATTAAAAAAAATAAACAGTGCAGAGATATTTTAAAAGGCCTATAAAGATACTTTATTGCAAGAGCATCAATTAAATTTATAAAGCATGCATAGTGAAGTTCCCAATAACGCCCATATTTATTGTGACAATATTATAATAGATTGTGTGTCTAAGTTAATCATGCAGAGAGCAAAAGGTTGGAAACATCTTAAGTTAGCAGATGGACTCACACACACACAAAAACAAATGTTTTGTGGTATTTTATTTGTTTTTGTTTAACTAGCAAGACAAAAATATTCCAACATGCTACTTAATTTGAGTCAAACAAGTAGCTACATTCATTTGCTTAAGTAATTTTTATCAAGCAAAAAAAGGCAGAAAAAGAAGTGAAGACAACACAGATAGCAAGGTTTGCACTGATCAATTCTGGAAATCCACCTCCAGAAATATACAATGGTCAAGCACACTTACACAATGAATCACATATATACAAGCATAACCTGTTGAACTCCTTTCAGAATACTCGGAACCATGTGTGTGCGTCAGATATCATTCATTTCAAGTTACTTTTGCCTTGAGAATATCAAGCTTTTATTTTATGTGACTTATAGGTTATAATGTTATTACATAAAAATTCAAGGAATGGAGTAATAAATTACTCCTCATAATAATAATAATAGCAGCTAACATTGTTGAAATGCTTTCACTGTTGAGTACTACACTTAGTAGTACTGAAGACTTAAAGAGAAATCAGATAAAACATACAAGAAAGCCCTTTTACATAAGGTGGGCTATGTCTTACTATTTCAGCTCAAATGCACACTAGTAAAATGTCTTATTCTGTACCCCTCCATCTAAGACTGATGAAGCCCTAGCAGCACCTTAAAGATCTCCTTTCACAGCAGACAATCCAAGCTAACTGTTTTCACATCAATATGTGAAATGTCTAAAGATACTTACTTTAAATGCATCTATCATTCTGTTCAATAAAGACATCCTTCATCTTTTATCATCTTATTCTTACCTTCTCCATTTTCCTCATTCATTTCTTTTTCTCCCACTCTTGGTCCTGCTGTACATACCCAGAACCTGTTTCTTATTCCACTTTAGTCTCAGCCACTGTTACCTACCTTTCCTTCCACTCACTTTCATTTACCTTCTGGCCTCTATTTTTTTAATTTTTTTAAAGGATAAGGCCCTTAAAACATTAATTCTGACAGACATACATGTCTAAAACTTCGTCTTTACAAACAAAACAAAATCAAATATGCAGAAACTAGAGGCTTTAAAGTTTTGGTGTAAAATGAAAATAAATTACCTTTGATATTTTAAAATGTCAAAATAGGTATCAAAGCCCATTCTTGAAGGCTTAGGATAAACAATTTTAAAAGCCATAAAAAATTTCATCTAACAGTTTTCTAGAAGGTTGAAATTTCTTAGACTATTGGAAAGACCTTTTAGGAGGCAAGTTAATTTTTCTTTCATGGCCATTCTTGAACCAGGAAAAAAAAAAAACAGTACATTTATTCAAATCAAAACATTCAGAGATGTACTAGACTGTGATATTTCTGTTTCATGAAACAGAAAGTGTAACTTTTTAAAATAATTCCCTTATTCAAGAGTCCTTTCCCCTTGCAATCATTTTAGTCTTTCTTAAAGTTTTAGAAAAGTTGAAGGTAGGCAGATGAAATTGGGGAAGTATACTGCATGCAATACTAATAAAATAGATAAAGAAACAGATAGCACAGTTCATGCAGCGATAGAGAAGAGATGGACAGGTCTGCTGGTTGCCTTGAAGAAAAGAGGACACTGACCTGGGAGAGTTAGGGGTGTTTCCACTTCTCTCACTTAAGGCTTCAGAGTCAGCTGGAACTCCTATAAGTTTCACACATTTCTTTTCCTTTGTTGGCAGAATATCCATGGGCAGATTTTTGTGAGGAGAAAGAATGTCTCCTGGTGCGTTTTCAGAAGCCGTCTTTTCTAACTGCAAGTTGTTATCTTCTAAATTATTTGGACAGGGCTGTGCCTCCTCTTTCTGAGGTGCTAATCTATAAACTTCTTCCCCAACAGCACTGTTGGCATATACATCGTTAGGGGTGGTTAAATCCACAGGCAGTACCTCACGTCTCTTTTTGAGTACAGGCACTTCAATTTTCTCTGAGAATAAAAACCATTAAATATATATCCAGTCCATAAATCAAAGAAAAAAAGCAACATAAAGAGGTGGAAATAGTTATAGAATTTTTTCCTTTCCCTTTTCCCATTCTTTTAAAACCCACTCATCTCCTTATTGAAATATACCATTTCTGTCTTTTATCCTTTCTTTTTCATGGACTCCATTAACTATATCTTTTAAAAGTTATCTGGTTATAAATTTTTCCTTGTGAACTCAATATATTTGGCTCCAGGAATGAACACTTAAATGTTCTCTTCTGGTATTGTGAAAAGTTGCACAGGGCTTCATAAGATCTCAGCGTGGAGATGAGGGATGAGGTGGCTAAGAGTCAAGAAATCCAGGTACAGATCCTAGTACTAGCACTTTGCAGCTGGGTGACCTTGGAGAAGTGCTTAACCTCTCTGAGCTTTATTTTCTTTATCTGTAAAATTGGGATTAAAAGCACCCACCCACTTCACTCAATATTGTGTGTTTTACAGGTTAAATGAAAAGAACAGGTCAAATTCTCTGAATACGGTAATTTGTGCCTATTAGCCTCACCCTCAAAATATACTCAAAATCTGAGTACTTCTACCATGGATACCTCCCCAGTTCAAACCGTATTAGGCCTCACCACATACTACTGCAATAGTCTTCTACCCCTTGTGCAGGTCCATATACCCAGTCACTGAATAAATTGCTCTAATACCTTTTCCCTATCCCCATACCTATGTGTTTTTTATTTTCAAAATCAAAATGTTAGTGAAGTTGGAGAAATCATGGTTCGACAGGAGATTGGTGTTCCTGCTCTACACTGTTGTTTTTAAATCATTATTTTCCCTTTCCCTTGCACTACTCCTTTGAAACCCACATCATCTAGATTCACTACATTTCCTGTCTCTTTGCTGTCTTCAGTCCAACAGACCTTTGAAATTCATCAAGGACAGTTCTTAATCAGGAAAGGCTATGAGAATCAGGGAAGAGAAAAAGAAAGAGAAAGAGAAGCCTTTTTTTTGCTGAGAAGGATTCACCCTGAGCTAACACCTTTGCCAATCTTCATTTTTGCTTGAGGAAGATTCACCCTGAGCTAATCTGTGCCCATCCTTCTCTATTTTATATGTGGGTCACCACCACAGCATGGCCGCCGACGAGTGGTATAGGTTCGTGCCTGGGAACCAAACCCACAAACCCAGGCTGCCGAAGCGGAGTGTGCTGAACTTAACCACTAGGCCATGAAGTCAGCCCCAAAAGATGCCTTTCTGAACTACAAAAAAATTCTTACTATTGCTGACAACCTCCCCACTATCACTGAGTATCACTTTGGAGTCACTGAGGCAATAATGAAGAGTCTTAGACATGTGAACAGTGCAGGGGCAAAAACTGGCTGAAAATCTATAACCTAAAATATGTAACACTTTTTTTGGTCTAAGAACCATCAGATTCTTAGACCTTTTTACTTTTGGCTTTTTACTTTTTAATTTACATACAGCAAAATCACTCTTTTTAGTGAATAAGCAGCCTGTATGGTTAGGTTATTTTCTATCTCAGTGATTAGACTTGCTAGTTGTCCTCTAATACCTGTCCTACTATTCTTCCTTAATAACAGAATCTCCAGGATTTAGCTGGGAACATGGCCCATGAGAATCAAGACTACATTTCTCAGCTTTCTTTACAGGTAGGTGAGGCCACATGACTAAACTTGGCTAAAGGAGATGTATGCTGACGAACAGCACAAATGAAGCCTAGATCCTGACACTGACCAGTCCTGGAACACCTCCTCCAGATTCTTATCAGGAGGATGAATAAATACCTATCTTGTTTAAGTTTCCATTATTTTAGGTTTTCTATAAACAGTATTAATTAACATAGCTCCCAAAAATCAGTTGCCTCAACAAAACTGAACTCTTTGGTATTACATAAGATGCTGCAACCTTACATGGAAAAGTATCAAATATCAAGGTTCTACTATACAGATATCCAAAAAGAATACCTATCACATTCATGCACACCCAGTACCCAGTTCTCTTTGAATTTTCCTACACATTTTGTAGCAGTAAATTTGTTTTATTAAATACAGATACATAACCACAAATTAGTTTGTAATAATAGGATTTGCACAAAGCTGTAGTAGAAAAAATTTTGATATGATTTCTCAGTTTCCCATGATTAAAAGACATACATACCTTCAGGTTCATATTTCAGTTTTAACTCATCTAGTTTAGCTCTTAGTTTCATATTTTCACTTTGGGAAAGTTGGAGGCATCTTTCATTTGCAAAAAGTTTTCGCTCAATATCCAGGGCCCGCTGGCTCTCAAATAATGCTTTCATTCGCTGGATGGACAGTTCACCTTTAGTGTTTTCATTTTCTTTGCTATATTAATGAAAAAGGAGAACCAAAGAATATTAAAAATAACATATAAGTGTAGTTGTTAGCGCAAATCTTTTATTATAAATTTGAACTCTTAGTTTAAAATACATTTCCTTGGGGGTTTTAGTAACAAACAATAAACAAAATAAGCCTTATCAATAGCACTTTCAAATAAAAGAAATCTCATGCCTTCTTCAAAGGAAATGGACAAAAGGGGAAACTATTCTTCCCACATTTATGCATGTGTAAATAAATTCCTTTAAGTTTTAAATTATGTGATATTTATTCTTGAAAAATTTAGATTATAAGAACATTTTCTACATTAAAAGTCTTTTCACTTACCAATCTAAGAAGCTAAACACAAAGAAATAAACACAATTACTCATTGAAAGTATTTTTTCTTCAATCATCAGCACTAATTGTATCTTGAATAAATCTCATTTGCTGCACAAAGATATTTTTGTTGCTTTGCTTTTCTGGAATTTTCTTTTGGCAATTTTAAAAGAAAAATTTATAGTCACTAATACCACTTATTATAAAACAAGTCAAAAGAGTCTCCATCTTTCCATCCACCCAACACTTACTTTAAGTTGTCAAGCTTTATCTGAAGTAAATCTGTATAATAGGTGTTATCTTCCAGAGCACCAGAGTTGGCTGAAGACTTAGATTCCATACTTTCATATAAACTCTAAAGAAAACAATTCTTATTACTTAAAATACATAACAAATTAGATTAGCATATGTTTATCAATAACAATAACAGCTATCACTTACTGAATGTTTATCATATGGCCAGCACTGTGCTTAGCACTATCCACTTAACTCTTTTACCTTCTGAAGTAGGTACAAGAATGAGCATTCCTCTCTTACAGGTGAAGGAACTGGTTCAAGATGCCACAGGCAAGTAAACTGAGAAGAGAGAATCTGAACCCAGATTGGTCGCCAAAGCTTCTGCTCCTAACTATACCTGTATCCTCTGGTTTCCCTCTCTTGGCTTTTAAAATGGAAGAAATAAATACTTACTGGGTTTAATTCTGGACTTTATGCCAAAGCCATAAATTAGAAAAATATGAAAGAGTGGAGATCCTTAAACTTAACTGTACAGAATATCTGTACAATTTCTCTAGGGGGGAAAAAATGTAAATCTGCTTAAAACCTGTAAACAATTTCACAGACTGCAGGTTAAAACCCCGATTTAAAGCCATAATTTTCAAAGTATAGTGCTGAACCCACTGGTGGGCCACATACGCCTGCCAATTGATGCACTGCAAATTTAACCAAAATTGCAGTCCTTTCAACAGGTCTTATAAGGAAAGAAAGCTACACAAACTTAAAATTTTATGATACATTAACGGCTACAATTTAGAATACCCAAGAGGTTACTAATATTTACAAAAATTCATCATTTATAAATTTTAATTAGCTCTTTAGTTAGTGAGAAGATATCTGTGCTCCCTAAGTTAATTTATAAATTTAATATAACCCTAATAAAAATACCAACCAGCTTTTTTTGGAACTAGACAAGATATTCATAGAGAAAAACAAACATACAAGAATAGTCAGGAAAGCACTGAGAAAGAATAGCTATGGTGGGGGAAGAGTCCTCCTACCAGACAAAACATACTATAAAACTTCTATAATTAAAACAGTGTGGTACTAACATGCAGATAAGTAGACCCACAGAACAGAATGGAAAATCCAGAAATGGACTCAAGCACATATGCAAATTTGATATGTGATACAGGTGGCATCTTAAATCACCAGGGCCAAGATTGACGTTTTAATAAATGATGCTGGGACAACTGGTTAGTTATTTGAAAAGATAAAATTAGATTCATACCTCACACCACACATAAGAATAAACTTCAACCATACAAGTACTAGTAGAAAATATGGGTTAATTCCTCTATACACACACACACACACACACAAATAAATACACATATGAACACATGGTTCAACTTCACTCATTATTAGTTAACTATGAATTAAAACTACACTGAGATACCATTTTTCATCTATCAAAAATTTAAAAAGACAACACATTCCATTGGTGAGGCAATGGAGAAACAAGTACTCTGATACATTCCTAGTGGGAATGCAAATTGGTACAAGCCATGTGGAGGAGGTTTGGGAATATCTAACAAAACTACATATGCATTTACTTTTGACCTAGCAATCGCACTGCAGGAATTATCCCTGATGATACATCTACAACAATAAGAAAATGCATATATATGCAAAATGTGCTTTGCAGCACTGCATGTAATTACAAAATACTGGAAATAATCTAAATACCCAGACACAGGAGAATGGGTGAGAAGCCATACAACAGAATTCTTTGTTGCTATAAACAAGAATTAGGAAGATATTTATAAACTTGAGATGAAGTGATTTCCAGGATACAGTTAAATGAAAAAAAGGAAAGTATAGAAGACTATCTGTATTATGCTACATTTTGTCAAAAAAAAAAGAAAAAGGAGGAAATAAAGCATACACAGAGCTGTTCATTTTTGCAAAAAGAAACACAGCATGAGTAAACCTTGTAAGGGGAGGAGGGGTGGAAATAGGGTAGAAGGGATCGGGAAGAGGGACACTTCTTTGAGTATACCTTTTTCATAGTTCTGACTTTTAGAACTATGTTAATGTTTCACATACTGAAAAAAAATAAATAAATTCAACAAGGATGGATGGAGGGCAACAAAATGACATAGAAACAAAAAAAACAAATCTAACTATATTTCAGATGAATAACATACTCATACCCAAGAGGGGAAGGGAGGAGGGAAGAAAAACCCCACACAACCCAAGTAACTTTTGAACACAGTATTTTGACCTATATACCCTCAGGCTAAAAACAAAAAGAACTGCAAACAAACCCTGAACTCTAGTGAGCAGGATAATTCCAAAACTACATACATTCTAAGACTGAGTAAATAAGCAAATATATTGAGGACAGTAAGAGCCAGGTTTTTCACTGTTGGAAAACAGGGTAGGCAAGGAACTCTGTGGTATTAGATGCAAATCAGAGTTATCAGTATGATATCAAGGTTTTATTATGTTTGTGTGTGTGCATATACATATATATGTACATACACATTACTTACACATACCTAAATACACACACAAAACATTCATAAATATGCATACAACACATATATAAATACACTAAATATATGCACACAGACTCCTAGTTCTGTCTGCTGACAGTCTACAAGTGATGACATTCAGGTAGCAACAAGCCCATCTAGTGCCCAGGTCTTGGTTTCTAAATATCATTCTCCACTAAAAGGAACCAGTGCTCCTTGGAGAAATGTTGATTCCAGGGCTGGGGCAGGTGAGCTTGTTGTGCCACAGTAAGAAAGTACTCCTACTGGCCAAATCTGGGACAATTTGCGTATCAGAGTAAATAAAGAAAAGCAGTAGATTATAATCCACAGGATAAAATGAGAATTCATGAGGCTATACTGATACAAATAAATGAATAAGTAAGGAGAAAGGTTCTTCTTTTCCATCTCTTTATTATTACTCTAACTAATAAACGTAGAAAGAATGATGGAATTACCATTTGGCAATCATCATAGCAATACCCGTTTCAGGCAAGAATCATCAATGGATGTTCAAGTATAAGCAGAAACAGACATTTAC
The DNA here is from genome assembly GCF_020826845.1 of Diceros bicornis minor. Lineage (NCBI taxonomy): Eukaryota > Metazoa > Chordata > Mammalia > Perissodactyla > Rhinocerotidae > Diceros > Diceros bicornis. Next base: position 83,860,059 of record NC_080740.1, on the reverse strand, counting down.
TTGGTCTAAGTATCACCTCACGAGATATTTATTAATTACAAAGGGAAAAATCATAACTTGAAAGTAGAGAAACCTGGCAGGCATAATCTTAACCAAGCAATCAAGGTTAATATCAGCAGTAATGGCACAAATAGATATCATGTGCCACTTGACGTGATGCACTAAGAAGGGTATAGTAATACTCCTGCAGTATTCCTGTCAAAAATACATAGCCTGAATCTAATCATGTCACAGAAACCCAAAACGAGGGACAATCTACAAAGTAATTGGTTGTACTGTTCAAAAACGTCAAGGTGATGAAAGATAAAGAAAGACTGAAGAATTATTCAAGATTAAGGGAGAATAAAGAGACTTGATTAAATATAATATGTGATTGTGGATTGGACCCTAGAAAGGAAAGCATTTGGGGTATTTTTGTTTTGCTACAAAGGACAGCGGTAATTGGTAAAACATAAAAAGCAGCCTAGCTAATACTATGTACCACTGTTAATTTCCTGATTTTGATCATCATACTGTGGTTATATAAGAGAAGAACTTCAATAACATTCAGATACAACTTAAGAGTGAGAAGAACTTCAATAACATTCAGATACAACTTAAGAGTAAAGGGATATCTGTTTTATAACTTATTCTCAAATGTTTAAGAAAAAAATATACACACATGGATAGACAGACACAGAAAATAATGAAGCAAATGTGGTAAAATTGACAAGTGGGGAATCTGGGTGAAGAGTATACAAGAATAATTTTACAATTTTTCTGGGATTTTTGAATTTATTTCAAAATTTTTCTAAAAAGTAGCTTATTAAAGACTTCTATGAATTCCAATTACCACACAATGTTAGACAAGGTGACAAAGCTCCTACTGTGCATCCACTAAAAAATGGAAGTGGATAGTACTGAAAAATAATCAGTTGCTGATAATACGCAACAGGAGGAACAAATCTTATTGACATAGTGTTGAGTGGAAGACAGAAACAAAAGAGTATATACCGAATTATTCCATTTATATGAAGTTCAAGAGTATTGCTCATGTAATGCTGATAAAAAGTTAGAGGGTAGGAGTCCTCACTTAAAAGGGACATGGCAGAGCCTTTTTGGAGTGTTAGAAATATTTTATATCATGAGCTGGGTAGTAATTACAAGGGATATATATATGTTGAAACTTATTGAGTTGTACACTAAAGATACAGGCACTTCAAGTTATAACTTACAATAACTACAACAAATATGGGGGAAGTTAGCTCAGTTTGGCTCTACTAAGGAAGCAATAGTCAAAAACACTGAAAAGCAAAAAGAAACCAGAAGAAAAAAATGATTCAAATATTAGTTAATCTCAACTGAAACTATAAATTAATTATATAATAAAAAAAAACCTATTCAAGTTAAAAGTATTAAAATATTAAAACCAAAATTTGGCTGCATTTTTTAAAGGTGTTACGCATACCTTAAATTTCTCCAGATTTCTAATTTCACCTAAAAGATGCTTAATTTCACCATTCTTCTGCTCCAACATGGCAAGCAACCGTTCCTGCTGCTCAAATTCAGTTTGAGACCCTTTCATTTGTAGCAATGTGGCAATTTGTAACTAGAAAAAAAAAAATTAACCCCCACCCCAGCCCATAAAATTGAGTTGGGGAGAGGAAGATTCTGATAACTATATTTTTGGTACAATTCATATTTTGTAATATATTACTTTCAACATATTTTGGAAACTAATTAGCTGTTTCTAATAATTCAATAATTTGAAAACATTTATATCAATAAGTTTAGTTATAGACATAACTCTTGAGTACTTATTTTGACTACTTATGAGTGGTATCTGAAGTCTGTAACAAGTATTCGTACTTCTGTGAAACATAATGGAACTGCATGGCTGTGGTCTGGAAGCACGTCACTTAACTGGTAAAAAAAAAAGCCTGGCCAGATGCTGTACTCTACTTATCATATGCATTCTTATCAAGGGTCTGATGGACTTTCTCAAAACTTCAGTTAACTTCAATAGTATTAAGTGGGGGAAATTATTAAGCTACTCACATTCACAAACATGAGATTCACAAGTGACAAGGATGGAAACCAAAGGTAACTGGCAATCTAAGGATATTGAGGCAATCTTCAATATAAATATAAATTTGTTTTTTAAGAGCAGCCATCAACTTACCTAATTATGACTCCACCTAAACTTGGAGTTGCATAGCAAGTGGAAAGAAATTAACTAAAATCTAAACCTAGCATTCTTTTCCTCCTTCAGAAATTTCTGGAGCTCTACCAAGTGTCAATTAGTTTAAATATAGTTTTAAAGAGAGAGAGAGAGAGCTAGTTTTATTTAAAGTAGGAACCATAGGGCTGTGCTCAAAAAGACACCAAGCCAACAGTAGGACATAAAAACTTTTTAATTAAATTTTTTTCCCCACTCCACAAAGAAAGATTTATACTTCTCTGGCAAGGCTAGTGAGTAACTATTAAAAAAAAAAAAAAATCAATCAATCAATGGATGTTAAATATACTACTACTAAATCTTCACCAAAGGATAAATTTTTAAAATAAAACATAAATGGATCTTTTGCTCAATTTAAAAATATTGATTTTTTTTCCTAAAATCATGCAGTTCCAGAAATAACTAAATAAGTACACTCCTTGTAGAAAAAGATGCTTTCTTTGATATATCTGTACATGGAATGCTGATACAAAATAGGTTTAATAAACCTTTGATGGTGATAATTCAATACCTTCATTCTTTGCATCTGTTCTCTATTAAACACATTTTGCTTCTTTAGTGACTGATACTTGACTTTCATACTGATAAGCTGACGTTCCATTGCTGCCCTTCGATCTTCCACCTAGAAAATATTAACATGTTTAATTATTCTTGTAGTAAGTGAAATGTCAATTCAATCAATGGAATATTTGTAAGTACCTCTGCAAACAAAGAGTTGCCTTTACTATTGGGGTCCAAGGCTTGCTGGAGCGCCTGGTCTAATTGCACCTGAAGATCTTGATTTGCTACACGAGCTTTCTAAATTCAAAAGAAAATAATTTAGCTAATAGAGGTTAGATTAGAAAGAAAACAACTTATAATTGGAAAAGATGTTGTTACTATGGTCATAATACCTCTAAGGCATTATAGTAAGAAACCGCTTCTTTTTCTCGCTCTTCTTTTTCTTCTTTAAGCCGCTCTACCTGGCGCATTAAATTAGCACTAAGAAGTTCTAGTTGTTCTTGTCTGTACTGTAGTTCATTCACTTCTTCTTTGAGGGCGGTCTATTCAACAGGAATTAAAAAAGAGGAAACTTGCTTGAATAATCCTTCATTTAGCAGCTGCTCAGTTTATCTATCAGCAGTGGTTCACACCCAAAACTAAAGCGAAAACTAGTCAAAGGTTGTAGGGTGCTTAACAAAATATAAAAATTACTAAATTTTTCAGCAGGGAACCAAATAAAAGGCTCTATAGACTGTTTTTCTTTCCTATGAATTTAAGGTTTTAATTTTTAATTAACCTTAGCCTTCAATGAAAAAAACTGCATTCATATGCATATCAACTTCCATGGGACCAATGCTTATAATGGGCTTTTACAACACAAACTAGGATCAGAGTAAATGTCTCTAAATTCTTCCAGAGGTTTCATTAATCTACAGTAAATTCTGCCTTACATAATCATGTAATCTAAAGCTTTATTATGCGTGAAGTAATGCACCTAAAAACTCTGTAGAACATTTTTTAATTAGTTAAATCAAAGTTAGGCCAAAAACTATTTCAGCTTTAAAACTAGCTCATAAGGATTATTACAAAATCATACAAAAAATATGCAAGGAAAAAAAGAAAGAAAATTTGAGAACACACATGTCATAAAAATTACCTTCATACTTTCCGTTTCAGTCAGCTCAACTTGAAGAGCCAGCATGTCTGAAGACATGCTTTCGTGCACACGTTCAGACATTATCCGCATTTCCTCTGATTTACAAGCGAGGAGTTCCTTCTGATGATCAACTTTGTGCTTCAACTGCTTTTCACTAAGCCTAGCTTCATCTAATTCTGCTTTCAGTTTTTCTAACTAAAGTAAAAAAAAATTCAAAATCTTACAAATCAAAAGGTAACTGAAGGTCATCAGGATATGCAGTTGTAGTACAAACTGTTCTGGTACCTACAGGATAACTATTTGGAAAACAGTCAAGTGGAACAAAACTAACTTTTCCCAACATTTCCTGACATTTACTTTCTAAAATGTCACACAGTTCTAAATCTTGGAAAACTAAGAATATATAGCTTAAAGGGAACAAACTATAGCAGAAGGTGAAGTTTGAGGGTCAGGCCTAAGTTGAACCTGTCTCACTTTCATTCCTCATATGTAAAACTGATAAATGACTGTACCTACCATCACTGGTTACTGTGAGGCTCTCAATTGAGGTTGGGTGGGTAAAACATCCAGTGCCAGGCCTAGCATTCACTAAATGGTTTCTGTTATCAATAAAAAGCATTCACTTAATGTCCAGGGTTATGATTATCATCTATAGTGAATTATCTTCAATAAGGTCTCAGCATTCTTAGAATATATCCTGATATTTGTTTGCTATGTAAAAAATAAGAGCCTCTTAGATTGACCTGTTTTCCCTTTTCTATTTTCATGATGTGAAATAAAAATTTCAGCTGAATGATCTTTGTCAAAAGGTGGCTATCTATCTGAAAAACATCACTGATTGACCCAAACTTACTGTATGATGAGACTATTGGGATTTTCTACTTGGCCAAGGCTAGGTATCTTTTTTTTTTAGAGTGTTTTATTTCTTTATTTTTTTTGAGGAAGATTGACCCTGTGCTAACATCTGTTGCCATTCTTCCTCTTTTTCTTTTTCCTCCCCAAAGCCCCAGTACATAGTTGTATATCATAGTTGTAGAGTTGTCGAGTTGTAGCTCTTCTATGTGGGACACTGCCTCAGCATGGCTTGATGAGGGGTGAGTAGGTCCGTGCTCAGGATACAAACCGGTGAACCATGGGCCACCAAAGCGGAACATGCGAACTTACCCGCTATGCCACCGGGCTGGCCCTGGCAAGGTATCTTTTAACAGACAGTGACACGCCTTGTTTTATAAACGTACAAATAATTCAAGTTATCAGAATAGGTCTAGATTCCTGACCATTTTGGCTGCTGTGTGAAGAACGAATGCTATGAAGAGCAATGACGGAAGGAGGCTACCTCGATAGAAGACTACAGTAGTGATCTAGCAGAGATGACGGTGATCTGGATTAGAGTGATAGTAGCGTAGATGGATGTTCTGTAGGTCAAGTTCTTAGACTCGTTGATGGATTAAATGTGAGAAATAAGTGAAAGAAAGATATCAAATAAAACTCCAAATTTTTGGCACAAGTAATTTTAGAACATCAGTAAAACTGAAAATATTTTTTTGACTGATTTTGTCTTTGCTCCACCAAAAAGCCATCTCTATAATTGGCCTTGCGTGAGTCTCTGAATATTTCCTGCATTACTCTTTTTTGTTTAGGTAATGAAAGCTATTGCTAAAATCAAAATAACATCCAAAGAAAAAAAGAAAAGAACATGTTATCAGTCATTGGTGTCTCAACTCAGATAAGTTTCAGAGAAGCTGGATTACTATTGCTATTACATCTTGCCAGTGGTATGCAAGACGACTCTAAGTATTACACAAAAGTATATTTTGATAGTTACATTTGTTTTACTGCATATTAGGAAAAAATATAACCAGCTCAAATATGTAATTTCATTGATATCATTACTTAAAATGAGAAAACATTTACAAAGAGAGTCAATTTAATGAGAAACTAAGTAACAACAAGTGGTATACAGATACAGAAAATCTTAAAAGATGCTACACACAACACTGAAAATTGGAAAACAGACTTCTGAGAAAACAGGACAAAAGTCAGGCAGGTTCTGATAGAGACAGTTCTGGGAAGTATGGACTCATACAGAGGAGCCACAATAAAAGTTCTGGATTCCTCACAAGTAAGCTGAAGACACTCGGTAGACAGGGCTGCCAAAAGGGAAAGGACAATCACTGAACAATCATTTATTTTGTATTTATGCTTGAAATGGAGCCAGTATAACATGTCATTAGACTAAGTACAGTGACACGGGCTTTGGAATCAGAGAGCCTCAGTCCAAATCCCGACTGATAATTTCTAGCTCTGTAATTTCATCCAGCTTATTCTATCTGTTTAAACATTGGTTTTCTCATCTGTTATATGCAGATAATTAATGGTACTTCCCTTATGAAGTTGTTTTAAGAAGTGGATCATATGTATTAGTTTACCTTCAATAAACAAACTATAAAGTATGAATTCTAATGTACATTAATTAACAAGGAACTATTGGTGTCTTTTGTGGAATTACAAAGTATACCACTAGTTGCAGTGAAAGCCAGGAGGCTAGTCTTTCTGAAAGCCATACTATACACTATAAGCAAGGAAGTCATGCTGGTCACTTAACTAAAACTCCATAACAAATACCCAGTTACTAAAATTAAATAATTGTATTTAATTAGTAGAATGTTATTTACACAAGTCCCTTGGGTAAACTCTTGTTTCTCAGTATTCTGACTCCCAACATTAATATGATGGCGCCCTTGATCTCAGCTATTTTGCATAGACAGTACTAAGAAAATCTTCATCACCTAAAGGTTACAGACTGCTGCATAAGCATAGAACATTTTTGCACTGAAATATATAGATATCCAAACCTTATTTTTTAGTTCATTCACTTCCTGTCCATGGCTTCTGCTCAGTTGTTCTTCTAATTTCTCCAGGTGTATTTTTTGTTGTTGTTTAATAGCTTCACATTCTGAGCTCAAACTTTCTAGCATTCGACTCTTGAGCTCAACTTCTCTCTGAAGAGTATATTTTTCTTGCTCATAATTCTGAAAGCAGATTCAATTATAATTCAATTACATAAAAATAACTTACACTTATCACATATCAGCAGTTCTACCTTCAAGCGTTTCATTCCTGTTTCACACATTTGCTGCTTTCTACATAACAACCACTCGTTAAATCTGGAGTAACTTTGTAGCTAGTCAGTCTTAAAAAATCCCTGAGGGGTATTCTGAGACTACATTCAAGTCCATGCTAGGGATATGGTAATTGCTTCTATGCCTTGTCAAGGAAGCAAAAAGTGCTCCATGGCACATCAACGTGTCAAGTAATCTCCACTAGGAAAAAAAAGAAAAAAGATTTAATAGCACTTAAGTTTTCCTACTGAGAATTACTTGGTTTGATAACGATATGCTCTATTTGTAGCTCTGAACAAAATGAAGAAATAGTGGACTAGGTGTAAAGCAAAATACTGAATTAGCCCTTACTCTCAGAAGGTTGTCATCTGAGAAATGTGCACAAATGACTACTCAAACGAGTACAGTGCTGAAACAAAAGGAGTATGTAAGAGGGTGTGCTTACTGACAGGGAAGTTGAAAGAAAAAAAGGGCGTCGGTTCAAACTCCTTCGATAAACTTTAAAAAATAAGACAAACTAAATTAGATTAAATAAAAGAAGGAAAAATAAGAAAATAAGGGTTACCATCAGTTATTTTTATCTGCTATATTTAAATTTTGAGAACAAAGTTTAAATATATTACTGAGCATTTACTAAATAAAACTGATTTATTCATTCTCTTAATAAATGTATTCCAGACATTAGGGATACAGCAATGAAAAAGACAGACAAAATTCTCTCTCTCACAGAGCTTATAATCTGGAGATAATTAGCACTGCAGAGAATTAAGAGAGTGATTGACGGCAACTTCACAAACATAGTCAGGGAAGGCCTCTCTGCTGAGGTGACATTCAACAGAAACCTGAAGGTTGAGGACTCAACCCATGCCAGTGGGGATGAACAACTCAGATGGAGGCGGAGCCCACGTGAAGCCAATAACGCAGCACAAGTACATCTGAGAACGAGGGAAAGTAGTTTGAGATGAGGTCAAAAAGTTGGTGGGGTCAGATCACATAGGGATCTCTGCAAACCCAGGTAAGCAGCTCAGATTTTGTTGTAAATATAACTGAAAGCCACTTTTTTATCAGGGCTGTGACACGATCTTTTGCATATTCTTCAATGACCACTTGGCTGCTGTGTGAAGAATGAATGGTAGGAATGGCAATGAGGGAAGAAGTCAACCTGGTTAGAAGGCTACAACAGTGGTCTAGGGGAGCAATGAGGGTGGTCTGAACTAGAGTGGCAGTGGCACAGACGGATGTTCTGTAGATCAAGTTCTTAGAGCTTACTAATGGATTAAATATTCGAAATAAGGGACAGAAAGACATTGAGTAAAGCTCCTAGATTTTTGGCTCAAGCAACTAGACGAATGTTACTACATTTCCTAAGTAAGCTAAAGAAAACTGCAAGGGAATGTTTGATAAGTGGGCAGGAAATCAACTATTCTGTCTGCTTATGTTAAGTTTGAGATGTCCATTAGTGGACAATTGAATAGACAAGCCTAGACTTTAAGGGAGAACTAAGAACTTGGCATAGTGTCATGGGGCATTTAGATGTTATCTAAAGCTATGAAACAAGTAAGGTCACCTAGGAAGAGTGCAGATAAAACAAAATCTAAAATCCAATCTGTGGTAAAGAGTGTGATCATAACTTGATTTTTCAAACTCAGAACATACTGGATAAGAATTATTAGGAATTTATTTAGTACATTCTCCTTTATTGGGGATGGTGGGGGTGGGAACGAGATCTAAAATCTTCAGAAAAGAATAAAAATATTAATGATAATTGCTAGACAACACAAATCTTCAATAGCTAAGCACACTCTTGTAAACAGAGGAGTCTAGAGTCCTACCTCAGTCATGGTCATCATTTCATTACGACATGTATCCAATTGATTCTGCAATTCATTCTGGCTCTCCACTAGTTGTAAACCATACTGTGCAGCTTTTAGTCGCTCTTCTTCAACCTCTTTGAGTTTGCATCGAAGATCTGCAATTATATCTGCCTCCATGATTTTTTCTTGTTTTTAGTCTACCATAAATAGAGGAAATAAAAGTACTTAAGCTTAAACAAAAAACTCCATACAATTATATCAATTATATATATATATATATATAAACTCAATACTACTGCCATATACAAACACAGGCATTAAAGATTTTCTTCCTGATTCTTAAATGGTCAAATTTGCACTCTTGTTCTAAGAGCAAGGTCTGATGATTTTGTTACCTGATTTGAGACCAAATCAAACAGAGCAAAAAAACATGAATACATTCAATTTTGCTTCTAAGAAATGCAGTATCAGGAAACTATTCAGTTGTTATGTGCTAAGCTTTCTTAAATGCTAAGGTACAGTGGGTCTCATAAATATACCATTATACAGATAATCAAGTTAAGAGAACAATGAAAGAAATCAAGAAACTTTAAGCAGCATGACTGCTGCTTAAATAAAAAGACAGCTTTGAATAAGGTTCATAAGGTAAGGCAAGGACTACCACGTCCACAATTTTTCACAACAGCGTTAACTTCCTAAACACATTAAATTTGCCTTATTGAAAAGAGACTCACTAGTATTTTCCTAGTTATTTATAAGAGGGCATGCAAAACAGAAACCACATTCAAAGTAATTAAAGAACATTGCTCTCATTATAGATTTTCAAGCAAAGACTTAAACTTTATATATAGAAACATTCCATTTTAACTTAACCTCACTCGTCATCCTTTCCAAATTGGTTCCAGCCTCTTAGGCCAAACTTGAACTCAGCTTTGCCTTCAAAGAGCAACAGACCATTATTAAGGTGTTCCTCCATGTCTCCAATCAATGTAGTCATTCATTCAACAAATATTTCTTGAATGCCTTATGTGCTGGGCTCCATTCTAGGAACTTCAGATACATCAGAGGTCAAATTGACCAAAAAAAGGCTCTTCTTTCATGAAACTTTCCTTGCAGTGGGAGAAGACAAGCAATAACAGTGTAATATTAAATGCATTAGAAAGTGGAAATGGAAAAAAAATAGAATATGATAAGGGAGCTTAAGAGGTGGAGGTATGGTAACTAGGATGAAATTTAAAATAAGTGTTGCGGGGCAGGCCCTCAGGTAGTCACCTGAGTAAAGTCTTGCAGAGGATAAGAAAATTACCCATGTAGTACCTACTTAGGGAAAGAATGTTCCAGGCATAGGGGTAACACTAAGGCAGAAGGAAGCCCAAAGAATGAACAAGATAAGAGTTAGGTCACAGGAGATAACAGGGGAGAATAGGCAGAGCAAGCCACTGTAAGGACGTTGGCTTCTACTCTGGGTGAAATAAGGTGTCATTGCAAAGTCTGGAGTAGAGATCTGATACATTTAAAAGGATCATTTTGGCTACCATGCTGAATAGTTTGGAGGGAAGCAAGTTGAGAGCAGAAAAACGAGGTGAGATGATCACTCACATTATGGTGGTTGCATAGGAGGGTGAGAAATGGTCAGATTCTGCATATATTTTAAAGGTAAAACCAATATGATTTTCAGACAAACAGAATATGGGATGTGTTAGAAAGAAAGAAGTCAAAAATGCCTCCAAGGCTTCTGGCCTGAGCAACTAGTAGAATACATTTGCCATCAGCTGAGGCACTGAAAACTGTGAGTAAAAGCTATTTTGGACAGAAAATCAGGGGATTAAGTTTTGGACATGAAATATGTCAAGTAAGCAGTTGGCTATATGAGTAAGAGAGGGGTTTGGGCTGGAGACATAAATTTGGGAGTTATTAGCAGAAATCCTCGAGCCGTGATATCACCAGGACATGAGCATAATTAAAGAGAAAAGGACCAAGGATCGAGCCCTGTTAAGAGATGGGAAAGAAGACAGCCAAGTATACTCAGCCATGGCCCGTGAGGTAGGAGGAAAACCAAGAGCATGTGTTGTCCTGGAAGCCAATAAACAAAAGTGTATTAAGGAGGTAGAAGTGATCAATTGTGCCAAATGCTAAGTCAAATAAGGTGAGAACTGAGAATTGGCCATTGGATTTGAATTCATGGAGGTCACTGGTGGCCCTAAGAGCAGTTTTGGTGGAGAGATGGGGCAAAAGCCTGACTGGAATGGGTTGGAGAGAAAATGTTGGGAGAAGACTAGGAGTCAGCAAGCACAGTTTTGGTGCAAAAGAGAGCAGATAAACGGGGCAGCAGCTGGAAGAGAAGCAGGGTCAAGTTATTTTTTTTTAGATAAAAAATTTTAAGAAAAAAATAATTAAAATAAAAAAATTAAGAAAAAATAACAGCATGCTTGTATACCATGGGATAGATCCAAGCGAAGGAATACTGATGATATAGAAAACACGGAGAACTACTGGAGTGACAAACAAAGGAGTGAGGACTAAGGTACAGGAACTGATTTTAGACAGGAACATGAATATTTCGTCTAGAGTAAGGGAAAGCAGAGTATATGGGTACAGACACTGATAAGCAGGTAGATATGGTGGTGGGAATCTGCATAAGTGCCCTTCTAACTGCTTCAATTTATCAGTGAGTTAGGAAGCAAAGTCTTCAACTGAGGATAAAGATGGAGGAGATACAGGGTTTTAGAAGAGAAAAAAGAAGGTGTCCTATGTTATCCAGGGCTGGCAGTTACTGCTCTAAAATGCAAGTCCCTTCCAAAGCCTGCACATGATGAGGCCAGGCCCTAATTGTTGCACTGTTAATAATTTATATTTCTTGAGGATTTACCATTTGCAAGGCAGAGTGCTTCAAATGTATTATCTCATTTAATTCTCTTGATGGGCCTGAGTTACATACTATTGTCATCAACATTTACCAAAGAAAAAATGGAGTTAGCCTGAAGACAGCCCAGCCAGCAATGTCCAAGCAAGCCAAAATATTAGCTCTCATTCATTCCAGAGATTTGCTGGAATTCCTATTATGTGTCAGGTACTGTGCTACTGCTGAGGACACAATGGTGACCCCCAAACTAGACAATATCCCTGCCTTCGTGAATCTTCCAGTCTGTTAGTGGAAAGGCATTAAATCAAATAACCGAACTGTAAAATCACAAGTGTGATAAGTGCAAGAGGGAGAGATGTATGGTGCTGTCTGAGCCTATACCACGGAGGTGAGCTCTCCTAATCTGGGTAGTGGGGTGGGGGCAGCGTAGGGGGCATTATGGACAAGAAAGATTTTCCCGAGGAAGTGACTTTTCAGCAGAGGTCTAATGGATGAGGAAGAGTTAACCTACCAATCTGCAAAGGGAGGTAGCCAGGGTTGAATAACAACTACAGCTAATATGTGCCAGACATCGTGCTTGGTACTTTGCAGATATTATCTTATTTAATCCTCTCAACAACCCCATGAAATATAAGGTATTTTACACACAGGCAAACTGAGGCACAGAAAGGTTAAGTGACTTGCCCAAGAGTTATCAGCTAGTAAGTGGCTAAGTGAGATGGGCACTAGGGTCCAGCTCCAAAGCCTGGTGCCCTAACCACTCTTCCGTCCTGCCTCTCAGAAACATAGCAGGCACAAGGCATAGCATTCAGGAGACAGGGAGCAGTGGGAATCAGGCTGCCCGAGTTCTCACCCCACCTGCACCACTCACTGCTGCGTGAACTCGGACAGCTTACTGAACGTCTTGTTTTGTCACCCCTAACACAAGGACAAGCACATTCACCTAACGGGGTCTTTGAAGGATGAAACCAGCTAATGGTGCGCAGCAATGAGGGAAGACCACACACGCAGCTGTGGGGGCAGCGCCGTCCAACAGAAATGCGATGCGAACTACATCCGTGATTTTTCATTTTCAAGGAGCCACATCAGAACAAAAGTAAACGGAGTTGAAATTCATTTTAATCATGTTTTATTTAACCCAGTACATCCAAACTAATCATTCCAACATGCGATCATTATAAAAAGTATTAACGAGCTATCACCGTTTAGTCTTCGAAACGGGGCGTGTATTCGACATTAACGGCATTTCCCGTTAGCACGGCCGCCCGTGGCTGGCGGCTACGGACCGGACGGCGCAGACGCAGCGTCCGTTCTCTCTCCGGCACCGAGCCGGCCTCCCGTACGCACGCGGACGCCCGGCGGCGAGGCGGCCCCACGGAACTCTGAGACCGGCTCGGAAGCTGTCTACCGGCACTCAAAGAGTCCGCCGAAGAAGCCGTTCTGGCTCAAGGCCTCGGCCGAGACCCAGGCCCTGCTCTCTCCTCCCCACCGCTCCTGTCCGCACGCGCCTCCCTCCAGGCCCCGTGCCCCCACCTCTCTCTCACCCCCTTCCCCCGTTGCTTCAGGCGGCGGCTCGTGACGAGAGCTCGCGGCGCCCAGGTTCGTGAAGAGAAGGCCAACTCACCACAGACAAGCCGGCCACAGAACTCAGCCAGCTCCCAGGGAGGCGCCAGGGCTTTTTGAATGCAGTTCCCGCGAGAACTCGGACTTCTCACGAGACGTTCCGCCCAAACGGCGCGTAAAGGAAAAACCCGGAAGGACGCCCAACAGAGTCCCCCGCCCTTACAGCGACAGTGCAGGTGCTAGCGGAGAGCCGTGCGCTTGGCGCAGGCGCAGACGTGGCCCTCCGTCTCGTCAGCTTTACTCAGGGTTAGTTTTCTGGTTTTTTTCCTTTTAATGACAGCACCTTCTTGAGAGACAGTGTCCCTAGAAGGCGAGGCGGTGGGGGAATACCGAGGAGTGCCAGCCTCGTACACCCTGCCAGCGGATTGGCCGGTGTGCGCTCTGAGGACCCCGCCCCCTGGTGCCTGTCTGATGGTTCCAGGAATCAGAATCAGGGTGACATTGCCTAAAAGCATCACAGGACAGAATCAATTACTTTTGAGACAGAACGACAGTTATTGTGATGGCGTTAACACTTGAGCCTTCCCCACGTGCCAGTACAGTGCAAAATTTTACACGGATTGTCTCATCTAAGCCCGCACACAGCCTTAGGAGGTAGGTATTAATATCCTCTTTTCTACAGAGGAAAACAAAGCCCCCAGAAGAAGAGTCTTGGCCAAGTGGTAGAACTAGAATTTGAACTAATGCAGTCTGCTGCTCGAGTCCAAGCTCTTGCATGTGTTTAAATAATTTATCTTTTGTAAACCTGATGGCTGTTCATTTTTCAAAAATGTACGAAATCAGAAATAATAGCCAACATTTAATGAGCACTTCTGAGTCCTGGCAACTTTTGAACCCATCTTTTCTTGCCTACTTGAAGACTTGACCATACTCCTCTCTTTTTCATCATCAGTTTTCTCTTCCCTGTTGGATCTCCCCTTTCTTTAAATAAACACGCTGTAATGACTTCCATCTCACAAAATAATACTAATCTCCTTTGATCCCAATCAGCTACCATCCCATTTATTTGCTTCCCTTGATAACAAAATTCCTGGAAAAAAAAGTTTAGACTCGCTATCTTTGTTTTCTTACCTTTTATTCTAACTTTTTTCCCACTTCAGGTTTTGGTCCCTGCCAGTTCAGTGAAATGGCTCTTCTCAACATCACCAGTGAGTTCTGTCTTGCAAAATCCATCATTTAGTCCTCACTTCTCTTGACATTTGGCAGAGTTGATTGCTCTCATTGAGTCTCCCTTTAGGTCTTGGGATACCACACCCTCCTTGCTTTCCTCTTCTCAGTTTCCTTTGCAGCCTTCTATTTCTGACTGAGCTAGGCCAGACTATAACGGATTGATCTGGGTTTGAAGACTGGCGACGATGATGCCTTCAAGTTGTTCACGATGTAGCCTAGCAAATGCATTTGGGGTCTGAATGAGCCAGATGCTCGTTCATTTGTCATCACCCCCATGTTCTTGAATAAATGAAATTCCGTTTTCTCTATCATTTAACAAAGATTCCTCAACTCAGGAGTCAGGCGGACACGATTCTAGCCTAGGCCAATCTTGACTGGCTGAAATTAGGTAATCTAAAATGTATCTGAACTTTGTTTCTCTCCTTTGTTATATGAGAAGGTAGACCTACGTTTCATTAATATTTCTTCCAAGTCTGATATTTTAAAAATATTTTAAACTATTAACTGAGTGGCCACAATGTGCTAGGCATAGTAGAAGGAATTCAGAGATGTGGTAATCTCCACTCCTGTCTGGAAAGGATGCTCACAATGTAGTAGGGGATTTATATATATAACTACAGGGCTACACTACACTAAAGGAATTGTGCAAAGGGAGAGGTCAGTTTTCTCTGGGTATTCCTTTAATGTTTTGTACTGCAGGTGGCATTTGAGCAGGGCCTTGAAGGATAGCAAAACTAAGGAGGAGGGCATCGAAGGAGAGGGGACAGCATTAGCAAAATCATAGAAGCTACCGTCATCATAATTAAGGTTATTCTTTAGGAACTGTCTGGATAGAGTACTGCCACTACCACCACTGGACACTAGATGTCACAAGTGAAATGAATTCTAGATGGTCCCTGCTTGTTTGGATAACTTGCTTAAAATTCACAGTTCCAGATGCAGATCCACACACCCAGATGAGGTCCACATCTGCTAACTGCTAAGGATCAAGGAGAAAAAAAACATATATCTATCATTGTCAGCTTATATATTGAGAGAGAGAATTTTGCCTCTTCACACAGAGTAGTGGATTCACCAAGCATAGGAAGGGAATTTAGACGCTGGGAAACAACTCCTTCCCCCAATGCAATTCCTAATATTATAGCTGTTCAAACCTGGGAGAGACTGCTGTAGTAAACTGGCCATCGTTCCTACACTATGACTGTTCTAGTGGGAATGAGAGGATTGGTTATCAGAAATGGTATAGAAGGGAGTGTTGCATTGTGCTGAATGCTGTGTATATTTTGACATGAACTTGCTGAATGATTGTTTCTTTTTGGTACCACAGGTGAATAGTCTCTGTCCCCAAGGACCTTAGAATTTAGTGGAAGGAGCATTTACCAAATGATAAACCTTTACTCAGAGTATGGCTTAGACTTCCTTGTTCCTTCATATTATTAAGTAAAGCTCCAAGCTGGTCTTTTTTGGGATCAAACAAGAGCAAGCCCAGGCTTCTGACACGCAGAGTTTGCAAATAAAAACTGGATTAATTTACAAAATTCTGTGATTCACAGAATGGGCCGGCAGATGAAGTTTTGGAAGTTACACTCAAGGTTGTGGTAATTGAAACCTGGAGAACGGCTGAAATCAAGAAAAGAGGCTTAGAGAGAGAGAGAGAGAAGAGAGGGCTGTGTGCAGGACTTTCTAATCCTAATCCACAGAACAGGAGGAGAATAAGGATCCGACAAAAGAAACAGAAGAGCCGTCTGAGAAGAGATAAGGAAATTGAATTGTCACAGCTCCCTCTGTGATAATTTGATATCAAAATGAATAATTGTACCAGGAGGCAGGTTTGACTGTTTAATAATAATAATGACAATGACAGCCCGCTCTGCAGTCTCTCCTGGCCCTGCTGTGTATAACACCAGCTTCAACTCTGCATGAGCCCTACTGCTATCCTCCTTTTCCCCTTAAATAGGTGTAGTCCTCACTCAGAGCAAAGGTGCACCATCCCCATACTGTGGACGTTTATTGGCTAACTTCCCAGCATCAATTCCCTCCCCTTTTGTGGCCAGAAGCATTCTGATTATTCTTTGGGTAATTCATCTTTCCCTCCTTTTTCAGCCATGTGGATTGTTTAAAATTGATCCCACCCTTCAGCTCTAGGGCATCCAATCACTCTGGTTATAGTCATTGGTTCAGAGATGTGCGTGTGACTGAATCCAAGTCAATGAAATAAAAAGAGAGATTCACTGGAACTGCTGGAAAAATGGATTTTGCTGATCCTTTCTGTACTTAAACTTTGAAGCCCAGAGCTACCAGCTGCCATCCTGGGTCCAGGACATTTAATACTGTTTGAAATAGAATCAAAAGTAGAGCTGACAGAGAGGAGAGAGTCCTGGTCATGCTGTTTGGGCCCTGCATGAAGCTCCTCTTGAAGCTAGAGATAACCCTGATCTGTTTAGTTTTTGCTCAAATGGCTTCAATTTGAATTTTGTGTTACTTTCAACATAAAGTGTTTTAACCAGAACACTCAATAATACTTATGTCTCAGCTTGAGTGGACTAATTAACCTGTCAAGTTCCCCTTCTACATTTAGGATTTTATGAGGCTAAAACCGAAAGGTTCTAACTTCCAGAGATAAGATCTAGTGATGGCTCCTCTGAGAAAAATGCCTTGGTTGAACTAAAAAGAAGGTTTATCCTAAATGAAGGGGCGCAGTGGATAGTGGAAGAAAATACAGATCCAAAGAGCTCGTGTATAATCCCCTTCTTGGCTCCACTTCATGTTACCATTACACCCCTGTTAAGCTGACTTCTTCAGGTGACTTTAGCACCTAAGCCAGTTAGAATTAAGACTGAATGTTTATATCAGTTATGGATTTTACTTGCCAAGAATAATACTGACTCTAGTTAAAGATATATACGTATAGAAAAAATGCTAGACTCCTAATTTTTGCAACTATTCACTGGACTGTAGTTGCTACTATGACTTTGTATCTTCCAGTACCCATTATATGTTGCTTTTATATTCTGACAGTACCTTAACTAGTTGGGGCTCTTTATCCAGTACAGTGACCCAAATCTACACTGCTGAATAAAACATAATCACTACTTATGATTTATATTACTCACTATTCTGTTGGCGCAAATTTATTTGGTCTGACTCAGAATGGGATGGGATAAAATTTAGGGTCTTGTTCTTTCTCTGAGAGCTTGAAACTGTCAGACTACTTTTCCTTGTGTGTATGTGTGTGTCTCAGTTTAGTGGAAAAAAGTGGTGACTGCTTTGATGTTGTAATGCGTAGTTTAATGTATTGTATTCCTAGGAAAAACAACTTGGGAATGCACACAGTTCAAAGGGGAAGTTGATGAGTCAGCACCCCCAAGTAAGCAGCTGAATACAACTGTTCAGTAATAAGCCACCTCCTGCTGTTGCCACTAGGTGACAGTCTTTGCAAATATTTTATCTGAAGGGAGCCTTTTTCTGCTACAGAAATTAGTTTCTGTTGGTAGAGATGGTTACCTTGCCAGTTTCACCTGGGTTAGCCAAACACACGTATTTGTTATAACCTACACTCTTAGTCATCTGAGATTATAGTTATTCCTCATCTGGAACACTTTTCTCCTCCTACTTAGTTTACTCCATGCTGTAGACTGAATTGTGTCCCCCCAAAATTCATGTGTTGAAGCCCTAACCCCAAAAATGACAGTTTTTAGAAATAGTGGGAGGTAATTATGATTAAATGAGATCCTAAGGGTGGGGCCCTAATCTGTTAGGATTAGTGGCCTTATGAGAAGCAGCAGAGAGAGATCTCTCCTTCTGTCTATCTCTGTGGACCACAGAAGAAAGGCCATGTGTACACACAGTGAGAAGGCAGCATCTGCAAGCCAGGAAGAGAGCCCTTGCCAGGAACTGAATGGGCCAGCACCTGGATCTTGGACTTCCCAGCTACCAGAACTGTGAGGAGTAAATTCTCTATTGTTTAAGTATTTTATTATTTCAGTCCAAGAAGACTAATATACTCTGTCTCACCCTTTTCGCTGGAGAGGCCCTATACCTAGTGGTTAAGAGTACAACACTGTTCTGGAGTCCGCGTCTGGGTTCAGTTGCAGGCTGTTACTTGCTAGCTGTGGTTACCTTTAACAAACTACTTAGCCTCTCTAAGCCTCAGTTTCCTCAAGTACAAAGTTGGATAATCAAAGTACTTAGTTCAGTAGGTGGTTGTGCAATTTAAATGAGCTAATACTTTTTAAAGACTTCGCATAATGTCCATACATTGTAGCTGTTATTATTAAGAGCATTGTCTCAGCTCAAATGTCACTCGGTCTGGGACCCCTTTTCTGAATCCTTAGCCTAGGGTATGACCTCTGTGTACAGTTTGTAGCACCTGTGCTTGCCCTTTGGACCACTTATAGTAGTTTGTAGTAATTTGTGTGATTTATGTCTGCCGCCCTCACTAAGTTGTAAGCTCTTTGAGGATAGAAGAGACCTATCTATGTTTTGCTCACTTCAGTTTCTCCCAGCAAGTGTCATAGTGCTTGGGACATGCTAGGTGCTCAAGTCAAGTTTGATGAATGAATGAAAAATGCAATTCATTGATTTAAATGGGGAATCTATAAACTCTCTTTGAGAGATCAAAGTCAAGTAATTTTTAAAATAATTACTATTCTTAATCCTGAGTGAAAAATGCTGAAAATTTATTAATCAGTGTACATGAAACAAATTAAATGTCCCAGAGACTGTATACCAGATAAGTAGTTTAGGGTATTTGATACCCTCTGAAATTTTAATCGCTTCATTCACCTATGACAATGTGTCCCTCACTTGAACCAATATTTCTTCATTGAGAATTTATATATTGATGTAACTTCAGTAATTCAAGCATTTTAAATTGTACTAAGGAACTTGGTTTGTAAAATAACCCTATCAGAGAGGCCTATAAAGCAAAGAATCCTTGACTAAAGTAAATGTTCACTTTTGTGTAAATATAGACATTTTTTTAATGTTACAATCCCTTTCTTTTTTTTTAATTGAGGTATAATTGACATACAGTATTCCATTAGTTTCAGGTGTACATCATAATGATTCAACATTTATATACATTATGAAACAATCACCATGAAAAGCCTAGTTACCATCTGTCACCAGTTATTACAATATTATTGACTATATTCCATATGCTGTACATTACATCTTCATGACTTATTTATTTTATGACTGGAAGTTTGTACCTTTTAACTCCCTTCATCTATTTCTCCCGCCCCCCACCCCCACTCTGGCAACCACCAGTTTGTTTTCTGTATCTATGAGTCTGTTTCTGTTTTGCTTTTTTTGTTTGTTTGTTTTATTAGATTCCACATATAAGTGAAATCATACAGTGTCTTTCTCTCTCTGACTTATTTCACTTAGCATAATACCATTTAGGTCCATCTATATTGCCACCAATGGCAAGATTTCATTCTTTTTTTATGGCTGAGTAATATTCCATTGTATTTATACACCACATATTCTTTATCCATTGATCTATCAGTTTGACACTTAGGTTTTTTCCATGCCTTGGCTATTCTATATAATGCTGCAATGAACATAGAGGTGTATATATCTCTTCAAATTAGTGTTTTTCTTTGGATAAATACCTAGAAGTGAAATTGTTGGATTATATAGTAGTTTTTTTTTTTTTTATAATTTTATTTATTTATTTATTTTCCCCCCTAAGCCCCAGTAGATAGTTGTATGTCATAGCTGCACGTCCTTCTGGTTGCTGTATGTGGGACGCGGCCTCAGCATGGCCGGAGAAGCGGTGCCTCGGTGCGATCCCGGGATCCGAACCTGGGCCACCAGCAGCGGAGCGCGCACACTTAACCGCTAAGCCATGGGGCCGGCCCTATAGTAGTTCTATTTTTAATTTTTTGAGGTACCTCCATACTGTTTTATATAGTGGCTACACTAATTCACATTTCTACCAACAGAGTGTGAGGATTCCCTTTTCTCTACATCCTTGCCGACACTTCTTAGTTTTTGTCTTTTTGATAATAGTCATTCTGATAGGTGGGAGGTGATATCTCATTATGGTTTTGATCTGCATTTCCCTTATGATTAGTGATGTTGAGCATCATTTCATGTGCCTGTTGGCCATCTGTATATCTTC
Organism: Diceros bicornis minor; assembly: GCF_020826845.1. Classification (NCBI taxonomy): domain Eukaryota; kingdom Metazoa; phylum Chordata; class Mammalia; order Perissodactyla; family Rhinocerotidae; genus Diceros; species Diceros bicornis. The sequence goes on along the minus strand of NC_080740.1, from coordinate 83,839,480 downwards.
TTTAGAAAAATGTCTACTCAAGTCCTGCATCCATTTTTTAATTGGGTTTTTTTAATATTAAATTGTGTAAGTTCTTTATATATTTTAGATATGAACCCTTTCTTGAATGTATGATTTGCAAAAATCTTCTCCCATTCAGTAGATTGCCTTTTCATTTTGTTGATGATTCCCTTCCCTGTGCAAAAGCTTTACAGTTTGATGTAATCACATTTACATGACCCTTTGGTTATTTAGTAGCATTTTGTTTAGTCTCTACATATTTGTGTTTTTTCCAATTTTCTTCTTGTAATTGACTTCTAGTTTCATACCATTGTGGTCAGAAAAGATGCTTGATATGATTTCAGTCTTCTTGAATTTATTGAGACTTGTTTTGTGGCCTAATGTGATCTATCCTGGAGAATGTTCCATGTTCACTTAAAAAGAATGTGTATTCTGCAGTTTTTGGATGGAATGTTCTGTATATATTTATTAAGTCCATCTGGTCTAACATATTGTTTAAGGCCAGTATTACCTTATTGATTTTCTTTCTGGATGATCTATCCATTTATATGAGTGGTGTGTTAAAGTCCCCTGTTATTATTGTATTCCTGTCAATTTCTGCCTTTGTGTTTGTTAATATTTGCTTTATATATTCAAGTGCTCCTATGTCACATGCAAAATTTTTATGAATATTATATCCTCTTCTTGGATTGACTCCTTTATCGTTATATAATGCCTTTCTTTGTCATTTGCTACAGTCTTTGTTTTAAAGTCTGTTTTGTCTGATATGAGTGTTGCTACCCTAGCTTTCTTTTTGTTTCCATTTACATGGGATATCTTTTTCCATCTCTTCATTTTCAGTCTGTGAATGTCTTTAGATCTGAAGTGTTTCTTTTGTAGGGAGCATATAGATGGGACTTGTTTTTTTATCCACTCAGCCACCCTATGTCTTTTGATTAGAGCATTTAGTCCATTTACATTTAAAGTAATTATTGATAGGTATGTACTTCTTGCCATTTTGTTAATTGTTTTCTGATTATTTTTGTAGTTCTTCTTTGTTCCTTTCTTCTTTTCTTCCTCTCTTCCCTTGTGGTTTGATGGTTTTCTTTAGTGTTATGTTTGGGTTTCTTTCTCTTTATTTTTTGTGTATCTATTGTAGGTTTTTGGTTTGTGGTTACCATGAGGTTCGTATATATTGACCTATATATATAGCAGTCTATTTTAAGTAGCTCATTGTTGCTTAAGTTCAAATACATTCTAAAAGCACTACATTTTTACCCCACCATGTTTTATGTTTTTGACATCATATTTTACATCTTTTTATTTTGTGTATCCCTTTTGTGTATTGTAGTTATAGTTGATTTTACTATTTTTGTCTTTTAACCTTCATACTACCTTTTAAATGGCTGATCCACTGCCTTTACTATATATTTGCCTTTACCAGTAAGATTTTTTCTTTCATATATTTTCTTATTTCTAATTATCCCTTTTCTTTTCTGCTTAGAGAAGACCCTTTAACATTTCTTGTAAGGCTAGTTTAGTGGTGATGAACTCCTTTAGTTTTTGCTGGCCTGGGAAACTCTATATCTCTCTTTCAATTCTGAATGATAATACCTTTGCCAGGTACAGTATTCTTGGTTATAAGTTTTTTCCTTTCAGCACTTTAAATATGTAATGCCAATCCCTTCTGGCCTGCAAAGTTTCTGATGAAAAATCAGCTGATAATCTTATGGGGGTTCCCTTGTACGTGGCTAGTTGTTTTTCTCTTGCTGCCTTTAAGAGTCTCTTTTTGTCTTTAACTTTTGCCATTTTAATTATAAAATGGCTTGGTGTGGATCTCTTTGGGTTCACCTTGTTTGGGACTCTCTGTGTTTCCTAGACCTGGATAGGTTAGGGAAGTTTTCAGCCATTATTTCTTCAAATAAGTTTTCTGTCCCTTTCTCTCTCTCTTCTCCTTCTGGGACCCCTATAATGCAAATGTTAGTATGCATGATGTTGTCCCAGATGTCCCTTACCTTAAACTATTCTCATTTTTTTTAAATTCTTTTTTCTTTGTGCTGTTCTGATTGGGTGATTTCCACTATTCTGTCTTCTGTTTCACTGATCCATTCTTCTGTATCATCTAATGTGCCGTTGCTTCTGTCTAGTGTATTTTTGATTTCAGTTATTGTATTTTTTGGCTGTGATTGGTTCTTTCTTATATTTTCTAACTGTTTGTTGAAATTCTTACAGTGTTCCTCCCTTCTTCTCCTAAGTTCAGTGAGCATCTTTATGACCGTTACTTTGAACTCTTTATCAGTTAAATTACTTATTTCCGTTTCATTAGGGTTTTTTTCCTGGAGTTTTATCTTGTTTTATTTGGAACATATGCCTTTGTCTTTTCATTTTCTTTGACTTTCTGTGTTTGTTTCTAAGCATTAGGTGAAACAGCTACTTCTGCCGGTCTTGAAAGAGTAGCCTTGTGTAGAAGCATCCCCTGTGTAGACTGCATGTGCTGGTGGCTTTGGCAGGCTCTCTGGAGCTGGAGCAGGCATGGGCTGAGTGGTTCCAGGGTGCACCATGCCAAGGCCAACCCAGTAAGGGGCTGGAGCTGGGTGGGCACAGGCCAGGGGGGTGGGTGACCAGGGCATGCCATGCCAGGGCTGTCTTTGGAAGATGACTGGAGCTGGTGTGGCCTAGGTGCCTGGGCACACTGGAGCAGCCTTGGCAGGCTGGCTAGAGCCCCTGGATCACGCTCCCACCTACACTATCAAGGTGAAGAGGGAACATAAAAAAATGGCGCTTGCTGGCACCTTCAACACCAGAGAGAGTTCCAGCAGTTCCCTGCTTGTTTGGTAAATGCTGTAGCTTAGTAAATGAATTTCCTTCCTGTATAGTCTAGGTGCCCTTTAAACCACTGTTTTTTGCTGTGCCCCAGGGTGTGTGAGACTGTGTGCAGGCCCCTCAGTGATATCCCTCCCAACTACAGGTTGTCACATCAGGGGTGGGGTTTCCATTGATACCATGTCTCTATCTCTCCTACTAATCTCTATATGGTCCCTTTATTGTTTCTTGTGCAGAAGCTGTTCATTCAGCTCTCAGCTCTTCTTCAGGAGGAATTGCTCTAGATGTAGGCATAGATTTGGTGTGTCCGTGGGAGGAGGTGAGTGCATGGTCTTCCTATGCCACCATCTTGTACCCTCTTCAATACAGACTTCCATTTATGAAGTTCTCTTAAAGGAAGAGCCACCCTTGATAAACTTAAATTTTTAAAACTCCTGTTTTCTTAATATTTTATCCTGTCTTAGATGGGTTTATCTATTTCCTACAAAACAAATCTGGCACATATTGTCCTATTAATTTTCCAAAAATAGAAAATATTGGGGCCAGCCTGGTGGCACAAGCGGCTAAGTGTGCGCGCTTCACCGCGGCGGCCCGGGGTTCGCCAGTTCAGATCCCGGATGTGCACCGATGCACCGCTTGTCAGGCCATGCTGTGGCAGCATCCCATATAAAGTGGAGGAAGATGGGCATGGATGTTAGCCCAGGGCCAGACTTCCTCAGCAAAAAGAGAAGGATCGGCAGATGTTAGCTCAGGGCCGATCTTCCTCAAAAAAAAAAAAAAATTAAAATATTAAAAAGGGTGTACAATTTTAATAATCCTTAAAGTCCTTTGGTTATGAAATGATCAACTACACGAGTAAGAAGACTCAAAAGCACAGTAATAAGAAGTGTTAGTTATTTGTATTTAAAAGATAATTTTATGTTTTCAAAGTGTTCTCAAAATATGAGAAATGAGAAAGTGTTTTGTGAGCTTTACATAGCTTATACAGAAAGTAAAAACTCCCTTTTTTCCTGTCATGGTGATAACTTTAGGCAGCCCTGACACTAGACGTGATCCTTTTTTTGTATTAGTCATTACTTTACCATTTTATTTGCCTTTCCATTATCAGGCAGGATGCTTGGACTCTGGCTTCATCAGAACTGAACCCCATCAACTCCCCCATGACACACTACATGCTGGCAGTATTTGCCTATTTTTGATAAATTGGTCAGTCTTGTGGAATACTTCTCTAAGCTGAAGTTCTGGAACTCGTCAGGTGTCCTCTCTGACACTCGTGTCTTCCTTTGGCTCTCAGATTACCCAACTGCCTGGGGTAAAGCCCATATCCTCCCACAAAGCATGCTTCTTTGGAAATTCAGATCTATTGGCTTTGGGCACTAAAAAGTAATGCTCTTGCACTTTTGTCAGGTCAGGGCTGTATGATCTCTTAGGGATGAGTAACCTTTTAAATGTTGGAGGACTGACAGTTCCAGGGAGCAGGGTGCATTTAGCAATTTATAGGAAAGATCAGAGGAATACAGTGTCCCTTATGACTATATTTGAATGTGGCAAGGCGCAGATTTTTTTTTTCCTTCTTGTGAATTCATCTGGAGGTTGGCATCTCACTCTTCCTCCCAGGTCAATCCATCAGTTTGTGCATAGAGCAAATCTCTATGCACAAAAGAGGTATGGCTTCTGAATTACATCAGCACGTAATCATTATTATTATATATGATTGAAAGCAGAGAATTATGACAGGGTCTTGGGTGATTGTCCTCCTTCCACTTATAAAACTTCTGGCAAAGGGATTAATAGGCGTTCTATAAACAGAGGCAGAGTTAAGTTCTTGAATCAAAACAGCATCCTGTTCATAGGGTTTACATCTCCCAGCCAACATGGGTAAATAGGTTTAAAAAGTAACATCTAATTTATTCTTAAATGTGGTTGGAAGGTCTGATTTTATTCCTGTTCCCACAAAAGTCATTAGTGCTGCTGTTATCCTAAGAAATAGAAGTATATAAGTTTCAAAGAGTGTTTTCCAAACTTTGTTCTACATTAAAACACCTGAAGAGCTTTTACAACTCCTGATGCCCAGTCTTTACCACACTAATTAAATTGGAATGCCTGGGGTTGGGTGTCAGGCATCAATAACTTTTAAAGATCCCCAGGTGAATGCAGTTGTGTGGCAAAGTTTGGGATCCTGGGTTAAAACAGTCATGTACTCTCTACCACACTTCAGCTTTTCTTCATTGCCTCTTTAGCTCAATGATTCTCAGCCTGACTGTTCATTAGAATCACAAGGCATCTTAAAAAATCCCATTCTGATTCATTTGGTCTGGGGCAGGGTGTAAGCATCAGAAATGTTTAGCTGTTCCCCAAGTGACTCCAGTATGCAGCCATGGTGGAGAATCACTGGTCTAGCTAATCATATAAAGAGGTAGGATAAGGTGGGTCCTTTAGTCTTTTTCTGGCAGTTGAGAGCTTTCTACATTTTTAAATTACAGTTCACTAGCTTTGTTGAATGAATTTGCTTCTTCAATTCACTAGGCTCTAAGGTCCAACCGTTTTCCTGAATCCATTGGTGGTAGGATTACTCAATAAAATACAGGACAGCCAGTTAAATTTGATTACAGCTAAACAATGAATAATTTCTGAGTACAAGTATGTTCATGCAATATTTGAAATGTGTGATAAAAAGAGATTTACCGTTTATCTGAAATTCAAATTTAACTGGTGTCCTCTATTTTTATTTGCTACATCTGGCAATGCTAATTGGTGGGAGAGCATGGCTCATTCTTGGAAAAATCAGCAGCTAAATTCAGGGAGAGTTCCATCCTTTTAATCTTCAGGATTTCTGGCCTTTTAGCTGTTAGCCCTTCTAGCTGCAGAGGTAGTAGATAAAAACGCATGAGAAATTTGGAAATTAGAAACTGCTTAAAATCCCCCAGTGAGTCAAGAAGAACCACATTTTTCTTTTGCTTAGGGTGTCGTTGGGTGACCAGCAGGGGATGCATATAGGAGATGAGGGGTGTCACCATACAAGAAAATAGAATAGGGAGAGAGGAAAGACATGAATCTTGAGTATAAGCTTTGGTTTCAGGAACCTCAGTTCTGCACTCTCAAAGGGATTGTCATTCTGAGCTTTTTCTATGACTTTCAAGTACTTCAGACATGCTTTTCTTTTGCACATTATTTCTTTTTCATCTATCTGAATATCAGAGGCTTGCTGCTTTGGCTGGAGTTGAGATAGTTTCCAGGTGAAACTGTTCTCATAGCTTACCGAGTCTGGCTAATGGAAGCTTCGGAAGTCCCTGACAATCTTGTAAGAACCCCCTAATCTCAAGAGACCCCTCAAGCTGTCTAGAAGCCTTTCAGCCTCATCCTCTAAGGACTGTTCACCACCAGCTGATCCATGAAATTTCTTTCCTCTCTACCATCCCAAATAGCCTTGAGCTGTAAATAAAATTCATGGGTGGGTGTATTTCTTGGCCAATAGCAGGCTCTATACAAAGGGAAGAGGAGTGAGATTTCATGATAATTCCCAGAAAGCAGGTGGTGTAATGATTTTACCAAATTGGAACCTGACATTTTGATGAACAACTCTCGAGCACCCCTCATAATTTTCTCCGTGGAGGAGATAGGCAAACAGGTAATACGTCAAATCCCCCTTAGCTGGTCCAAGTTTACTAATGGAAGGAGGTGAAACAGGTGAAGCACATTAACTTTTAACCTGTTAACATTGATTTTTTTCACTAAGCATTAGATGTTTAAAAGGGAAATGCATGCTGGCAGAAAGGAGACAAGACAAAGGGTGATAGGAAGGGGCTGAAAGCTGGCCTGCGTCATGGAACATATTTGCAAGCCAGCTGGGCCCACTTTGCGCAGATGTTTTTGTAGGAACGAGAGGGATGAGCAAGAGTTCTAATGTTCAGAACGTTAGCAAAGCAGTGAAATATCTTTTTCTATGATGCCCCTCCTTTCTCCTGGCTGGAGGTGGAGGTTGAGGGTCAGTGGCTTTGGGGTAATTTTATTGTTCAACCAGGAAATTGCATCCATTGATAAGGCTTTTTTCCAAGTTCATTTAAGAGGAGATAATTAATGTTTTATAGGATGCCAACTCTGAAAATCAAAGAGCTGCCTGTTTATTCACCTATGAATAAAACAATCCAATCATCATCAACTATTTTATTCATAGGTGAGAAAACATCTAGCTGTTTGGAGAAAATACTTTCAAAATTGATCTCCCTGGGTCTAAATGTTGAGCTTGTTTCTAGGCAATGTGGATTAGGTCCTCCCTTTCCCAGATGGTTGGTTTGGTCTTCCACTTTTTGCCTGAATGCTTCAGTAGAATGTCTATGCACCATGCATTCCAGAAAACGGAGGAAGTCGATTTTCTGTGTAAGTTGGAGGTTTGCAAATTGATGGCCTACTGTTACGGTGTTTGGCCCACACAGTGCAGGAAAGGAAAAAAACTCAAAAACTAACTTTGAGCCAAAATTAGAAATTTGGGAATTTACACACACGTACAAATCTGGATTACCAGCTTCTCTTGAAAAATCAGAAGATTTGGCTATACTGTGCTCACATTTCTCCTACCAGCACTCTGGTGGATTTTTATATTTTGTACTGGGCACACGTTTTCCAGTTCACCACAGCCCCTGTCACTTTATCATTGGAAGGAGGTGACCATTCAGTGAAATGGGTCAGATATAAGGAGACATTTATATTACCTATATGTATGGTTCCTATGTGCATTTGAATTGGCCATCCATGGTATGAGGCAAGACTAGATTATATTATCACTCCAACATCCTCCAAGCTGATTCTGTGATCTTCTCTTTTATACAAATGGAGTTCTTAGTATTGTTATAGATTATCTGATACTTTGCTTGAGGAAAGAACTTGACTGTATTGTAGCTCTAAAAGTCATTTCTGTCCTATTTCAATTTAGTCTTAGAGCATGAATGAATTTATGACTAACAAAATAACTCTTGATTTTCTTCTTTGGCTGTGTTTTCATTGATGGAGAATTAAAGTGATCATCTAGATAAGCTCATCTATAAATTAAAACAGAAATTAGTAATTTAAATATTCAGAAGCAGTTGCCTGTACAGGTAAAATCTAGTGAAGAAATACTCAACTGTTGACTCCATCGAGTATCAGACTACTTTAACACAAGAAGGGCTCTTAGGGACAAAATCTGACCCCTTTGTTTTACAGATAAAACTGAACTTGAAAGGTAAAGTGACTTATTCTGAATCACCCCATAGGTTAGTGTCAGAGCTGGGACCCAAACCCATCTCTTTTGACTTTAACCAAGACCAATGTTATTTCTATTATCCTTAGTTGCCTCTAATTACATAGATATAATTTCAGGTTTATTTCTCACTTTTTATTGTTGCTTACTGTTTATTGCAATAGGTATTATTTATAATAAAAATTATAATAACATTGTCATAACTATATAATTATAATTATCAGAATTATGTATGATGAAATTATAAATCATTTCATGGGTACTTTTCTTGAAAATATGAAGATGACCCTTAATAATGAAAAATTTATAATTTACATTTTAATAGAAAAGGCTTCCAATAGGAAATGCTAGCAGTAGTTGGTTTTACATGACTTTGGATGGCTTCCCCCACTTCTTTCTTTTTGTCATCTGTGTTCCAAATTTTCCATGATAAATCTATATCATTTTTATAATTGTTAGAATTTTTTAAACAGTTATAAAAAAGAAACAAGGGCAAATCCAGTCTGATAAAGACATGAAGCTTTTATGGGAAATTAAAATGTTCTCACACCTCATTCATTCCTATGAGTGGAATGTAAAGACCATTTCCTGTGACTCAAATATGCACACACAAAGAGAAAGGATTTGACACTTTCCCACAGTGAAAGAAAAATGTCTGGTGCCCATGACTGCAAGGGGCGGGCATGTGCTGAGGGCTGTGACCTAGAACACATTCCGGGCTGACTAACACTGACTTTAAAATTAAAAATCCAGCAGTTCCAACTCTCTCAATTATGATCCCTTCACATAATAATTATGGCTAATTGACTTAGTCCAATTTTCTGGTTTTGAACTTTTATTTTCTCAGAAATTCGGAAAGCTAAGGAGAACTCGAACTTTGATTTACCTGTGTCTAGGGTTAGGGAACTTAAGGAAAGTTAGCACCCGACCTCTCTCCTAAAGGCTCCTGCAACAGCTGAGTGGTTACCAGGGGGTGAGTTTACTTGCATGGAGAAAGAAAATATTTCTTTATAAGTAATCTGTTTTTATTACTCCTGTTTCTGGGAAACCTGATAAATACAATGCACCTACACCTGGAGGTCAAGTTCTGACTGTGTTTTTATTAAATATTTGACTGTTTTATGTGTTATTCTAATTGACCGAGTTTGAGACCTGTTTGATTAAGGAGCTTGTCTATGAGGAGCTTGTCTCTCTGTCTCTGTCTTTCTCCTCTTTTCCCTCTCTCTCTCTGTGTATTTTGAAAATATTAAGTTTTTAAATATGGCTCACTCTACTTTCTTATGCTCCTTAATTTCAATTTCTTAATAAAGTGAAGCACCAGAGAACATTGCATAGCTCGGTGTTGACCAATCAATCAATGTCCTCAGTCGTTTTATGTCCTCTCTGCGAAGCTGGGATGCTTGGGGGAATACTCTTGACAAGTACATCCAATGTTTTGTGTCTGTGAGGAAGGCACTGTTTTACGTACTTTCCCTTCATCGTGGAAGAGACACAAGCCTGTCTTACAAAAGGATATTTTAGGACCCCAGAGAAACAATTTTAATTCTGAATCTCAATAAAATATTGCGTCAACTTTTTGTACCAGCAGTTAACTCTTAGAGGGATTACTCTCTTTTTAAAATGTTGGTATGTTTCTAGGTAAGTTGTGACCTCTTTTAACTTAAATCAGCATTAAAACACACACACACACAGACACACACACACAGACACACACATCCCCCCCCCCCCCCAGTCTGCATATATAGACCTTCCTGTTATGGTTGGGGTGTGGCACTGCTGCTACTGATGGAGTTGGACAAAAGATCCCTTCAGGCAAAGCTAGTGACACTTCAGATGACACAGGCATGAAATCCCCTCCCTCCTGTTTCTCCACTAAATATTTTGGTAAATTACATTTTCTCATTTCCTCAGAGTCAGGAGTGATGAGCCATGCCGGGGTGGCAAAGGCCCTGACACACAGACGGAGTACTTGATGTGACAAAGAGCACCTCAGCTTAGGAGGAAGAGTAATTGAAAAATCCCAGGCTGCCCCATGCGCTTCTCAGGTCACTCCTGGAAACAAGCTTCATAGTCACAATCCCCCCTCACTCGCGAGTCTTCTTGCTTCTCACCCTACAATGACGCAGGTATAAAACAAAACACATTTACCTTTGCAGGTGTTGGTGTGGAAAATTCCAAAGGGGAACTTGACCACAAATGTTGGCTTCTTTCGAAAGTCTTTAAAAATAACTTTTCAGATAGTTGTTGGTTTAAAATGCTACTTAAGTTGAAGAGTGAGTGAACTTTTCATATTACCTTACAGTTTATGAAGCACTTACAGGTACATTATATTATTTAATAGAAGAAAATAGGGAGTTCCCCCTGTGGAAAATGGGTCGTGCAGTTGAGTGATATCCCTGATTGAGGATGGGGTATTAATTGTCAGTACAGTGTGGGAATTTGGGAGAGAGAAACTTGGACAGGCAATGCTGAAAGAACATGACTGCGGAAGCCCCCGGCTCTGCAGGTCCCAGCCTGCCACTGTGGAATGGCAAGTCCTGCCACTGGAGACGGACAAACCTTGGTTCTCATCTCAGCTTTCCTTCTTGATGGCGAGTAGTCTAAGGGTGGAGGCTTTGGAGCCACATTTGTTAGATCCATATTCTGCTTTTCCTACGTACTCTATGATCCTGGGCTACCTCCTGGTGTTTCTGTTTTCTCTTCTCAGAGTGGAGATAATACCACCTGGTGCATACTGTTGTGAGGATTAAATGAGATATGATATGCAATGGGATTGGAAAGGTGCTGGCACACTGTATGTGTTTAGTAAATTATAGCCATTATTACTACATGTGTAACCTTAGCAAAGGCCAGTCACATGACTGCCTCCCTGTCTCAGTCTCCCCGTATATAAAAGGAGAGATGAGAATTATTGTAAGGATTAATTGAGAGTGTGTGTTTTGTTAATTTAAACCTTTTTATTTAAAAAATTAGAAACACAAAAGTAGAGACTAATGTTACTTCAGTTTCCGGATCTACATGTAAGGAGCTTAGAAGTCACACTCTGTCCTAACAACAAGTAAAAAGCTGAACAAACTGAAAAATTAATAACTCTTCTAGGATCTGTAAGAGAGGGGAGGATGCAGGGCAAACCATTGCCCCCAAGATTGGAGAGACAGACAGGTGAATACAGGGAGGCACGGCTTCATGCGGGTACTGCCGCTGGAACCAGTGCCAGGTAGGGAACCCTGAGCTGTAACTGATGGACTGCTTGAGGCTCAGTGTGGACAAGTCTGAGCATTAAAAACTCCAAGGGGACCCAGGTGTGTGTGTGGAGCAGGGGGGTGGGGGTGGGGGCGGGTTGCGATATTGTGAGATTTACCTCCAGGAGCTCAACCAGGTTTCCACAGTAAATATCAGGGGAAAAGCCCCTTATGCTCTCAGCAGGGAGGAGAAAGGAACCTTTTTGAAATATCCCAGAGCACTCTGTTCTTCTTAACAAGGCCTGCCCTCAGAAGAAACTAGTTAACCAGAGCCTAACCCGCTGGGTATTATCCGAGTTTAACTGACCTGAGGATGGGAAATACTCAACTCCAGCCAGCTCTAGCCATTCTGTCCCACCTAAGAGGGGAGAAGAAAAGCTGAGAAACTCTTGTGCAATTCACAGTCCAGAGACATAGGCTCCCTGAAAGACAGAAACCTGATCACAGGACTACAGCGTGTTTCCCCTCCCCCTACACCTCACCACCACCATTGCTAAGGGCCTATTCACAGCAGTACCTTTAACCTGCTACATCATGTCTGCCTATCAAGAAAAAATTACAGGGCATACCAAAAGTAAACAAAAAAAAACCAAAACACTGCAGTTTGAGGAGACAGAGCAAGCATCAGAACCAGATATGGCAGGGATATGGAATTATCAGACCGCGAATTTGAAACAACTGTGATTAAAATGCTAAGGGCTCTCATGGATAAAGTAGACAGCATGCAAGAACAGATGGACAATGTAAGCAGAGAGATGGCAATCCAAGGAAAGAACTGAAAAGAAATGCTAGAGAGACTAGTGTAAATAACCCCACGTGCCCATCATCTAGTTTTAATAATGATCACTTTTTGCCAGTTTTGTTTCAACTATTGCCCCATCAGTTTTTTTTCTGACTTTTCGAACACATTATAGACATCGTATTATTTTAACTATAAATTCTTCAGCATGCTGGTGTAGTAGATTGTTTGCATGTTGGCCGCAATGGTTCTTCAGTGTGCAGCCCCTTTGAATGTGACTTTGCAGCTCCTCCCATTGGGAGGAGGAGTCTGTTTCTGGTCTTGTGACATGCCTTGACTTATGAATGTGGAAAAAGTGACGTTGTGGGATTCTAAACCAGGTCTTGTAATTCCTAGATAAAAGACTTCTTCAGCTGAGCCCAGTCTAAGTTGCTGACCTTACAGAATCGTGAGTAAATAACAGTACTAAGTTTTGAATGGTTTATTATGCAGCAATAGATATTTAACACAGTGATGTGTTTTTTAAAGTGCCTAACACAGGTCTTCATACACAACAGACATGACGCTTTTACTGTCCTGACTAGGGGACTGAACTTAGAAGGCATGAGACATTTTATAACTCTGAGGGAGAGTTTCAGTGTCTGGAGTCAGTGTGGAAATAGTATTCCATGACATTCATTCTAACTATGAGCCTTCTGTGGCTGCATTAGACATTCCAGCTTAAGGTCCAAAGGATGCTGATCCTTGATCCAAGCTTTGTTGGGTTACGGTCTCTTTTGAAAGTCTGATGAAATCTACAGAACTTCTTCCTAGAAAAAAAAATGCACTTGTACACAGCCCCCTTGCTACACACACACACACACATACACACACACACACAAATAAAAGTTTGCTTACATCACGGGGACTCATGGACCCGTCAATGCATGGATACAGCTAAGAAACTCTGACCTTGGGTGAGCAGACCCTTACTTGCATCCCCAGGGCTGCGTAGTCAACTCTAACTGCCAAAGAATCTGTGTATGACTATTTGCCAGGTATTTGTTTCCATTGCTATTGCTGTTGCAGCTACTGGTGAATGAGGAAGAACTGCTGATATGGGTTTCTGGCTAGATTTCAGGTTTAACGTCTGAAAGCTTCTTGACTAGTGCTTGGTTTAACCAGATTTGTTTCAAGGCCTTTTGGAGCTTTTAGCTCATTCTTCCTGCTCCCACCCAACCTTCCTTTAGCCCAAGCTCTGGGCTATAGAATGCTCCGGAACTTGGCAGCTCCCCAGCAGAACCTCAGCAGCCACACCTTACCATACTGCTGACGCTGTCCGATGTGCTGGATGCTTCCACATGACTTGGCTGTGCATTTGTTGAAGATTGTAGTTGATAATTTATTAGGCTTGTGCAGACTATAAATATTTGCCTTAGTTCATATTTTACCACTGCTTGATTGTTGTCTGTGTTACTTACCACACACTAGTTTGTTCATCACCTTATTGATGGAAATGGCCAGCCCTTTGGCCATTGAGTCCATCCTTTGCCAATACTCCCTAGGGTCCAGTATTCTCCAGGAACAGGCAAGGATGGAAAGAAACAAGGACATGCTGAGGACTAGAGAGCAAGCCCAAAACTCAGGTGAACTGAGAAATTGGAATATATTTAAGATTGACATTAAAGTTACTTTATTGTTTATAAGAGAGATAAATGAAAAATATTGATTATTAATAAATGTAAAGTAGTGCCCACTCCACATCATTCATCACTCTCTTTTCCCTCACTTTCCTTTATTCTTTGTAATAGCACTTTCCACCTTGCAAAATAATGTGCATTTATTTGTTTACTGTTTGCCTTCCTCCATTTTAATGTAAACTCTATTAGAACATGGCCTTTGTTACATCCCCGGAACAGTGGCTGCCACATAGTAAGTGCTCAGTAATTATTTTAGTTATTTTTTTAATGAATGCCTGAACAATTGAATGAACCAACGTTAATAAACTGGCATCTCTCGAAGTTCTTCCAACATTGGTGTGTGTAAGAATCCCCTGGGGAGGGCCTTTAAAAGATGCAACTGTCTGGTCTATGTCTTTAGAGACTCTCATCATTAGTATGAGAACTGAATTCCAGAATCAGGTGTTTAAGCTCTTCAAGTGATGCTGACGTAAGTGGTCCTAGGAAAGAGTTTTGAAAAAGCTGCCTTAAGGAACTTACATTTCCTCCAAAGATGTACACCGGGAACGCTTAGCAAAACAGTAGAGTCCCATCCTTTGTCCCTGGTAATTTGGAACAAATCAAGATATAATCAAAATTTTAAAGTAATCAAATATACAATTCAGGAACTCATTCTCATTTAAATATTTTTCTTCCTGTTTTCTCCCCCATCTTTTCACTGTGTCCCTTTTTATAGATTTTTCTGAGATACACATCTCACAAAGGCTGAAAATGTCTCTTGACTAGAAATTTCTTTCGAACTGAGAAAAATTTGGTAGCAGTCATTGAGAATGTGAGAAGAAATGTTTGGAAAATTGTCAGACTCACTTTTGCCACTGGAGTCTTTAAAGAGTATATAGGTCAACCAACACCTACAACAAAAAATCAGTTAAGCCTTGAAGGATACAATCAAGTAATTCATTAAAAATAAAAAGGAATATGAATAGTTAAAAATATTTTTAAAATTCACAATTTTTTAATGATCAGAGAAATGCAAATTTAGAGTAATGAGGTTTTTCACTGACTGGTTTGGCAAAATTAATATCCGGTGTTGGAAGTGGTATGAAAAAGCAAGCAGTCTTGTACAAAAACAAGCACTTTGGGCCAGCCCCGTGGCTTAGCGGTTAAGTGCGCATGCTCCGCTACTGGCGGCCCGGCTTCGGACCCCGGGCGCGCACCAGCACACCGCTTCTCCGGCAATGCTGAGGCCGCGTCCCGCATACAGCAACTAGAAGGATGTGCAACTACGACATACAACTATGTATGTACTGGGGCTTTGGGGGAAAAAAAAAGGAGGAGGATTGGCAATAGATGTTAGCTCAGAGCCGGTCTTCCTCAGCAAAAAGAGGAGGATTAGCATGGATGTTAGCTCAGGGCTGATCTTCCTCACATAAATAAATAAATAAATGAATGAATGAATGAATGAATAAATCTGTTCACAAACAAGCACTTTTACATGGTCTGGAATAAGTTTTCTGAAGGGCAGCTTGGAAGTAAGTGTCAAAATTTAAAATGTGGATATCCTTTGGCTCAGCAATTACATTTGAGGGAATGTATCCTTAGGAAATTATTAGACATATGTCTGAAGATGTATTTTCAAGGATATTAATAGATGGGCCATTTATAAAATCAAGTATTTTAAAACAATATTAATATCCCCCAGTTCAGGATTAATGAAATTAGTTCACATATTTCCATACAATAAACATAGCTGACATTTATTGAGCAATTACTGTTTGCCCGCCACTGTACTACGTTCATTATAGGGATTAACTGATTTAATTTTTACAACAATCCTCTGCATAGATAGTAGTAGTATCTCATTTTAAAGATGAGGAAAGTGAGGCACAGAGGTTGAGTAACTTGCCCAAGGTTATGTGGCTGGTAAGTGGTAGATTTGGGGGTGACACCCAGGCAGTCTGGCTTGAGTCTGCACTCTTAACCCCTACATGTGGAATATAATGCAGCAACTATATGGAAAAAGGACAAAGATATATTCAGTAGAGAAAAGTAGATTTCAGAAGAATCTAACACAGTGACAGAAAGAATGGAGTGGAGGAAGGAAGAATATATGTAGAATGCTTAGAAAAATATTTGAAAGGGCATATAACAAATAGGATGACTTTTAGGTGACTTTCACTATCTTCTTTATAATTCCTTACAATCTAAGATTCTTGTTCGATAAGCTTGTATTTCTTTTACAATTAGGAAAGATATTTTTTAAAAAATCAGCCAACTTTTAGTCTTAACTTATTTTGACAAACGTTGAGGCATTCCTGTTTGACTCACTTGGTGTTGGTTTTCCCTGCTAACATTTCCTACAAACCAGTACCTTCCTAAATTTAAATTATTCAATAGTTTAATGTTAGTTCACATCTATATATTAGTGAAACCCTAGATATAACTATCCTGGTGGTTGTAATTAAGGAGGTATGTAGGAATATGAAGATATAATACTGAAATGATTGTAATAGACATGGTTACTTGGCTGACCCAAGAGCCATTGAGGGGGTCTCCACTCTGCAAGCTGGAGAGGCTGGAAACTGACTTTTGCAGCCACCCGTGGACCTGAGTTGGCCGTGTGACACACGGGACCAAAAGGGCTGGCTGCTTCAGGAGCTTCTACAAAATACGTTGTTTTCCTGCAAGAAAGATCAAACCTAACTGGCACTACTCCCCTCTCCCTCCAGCTATGCAGCCAGTTGTGAGGGTATGATTTTTGCTGTTGCAGCAGCCATTTTGTGAATGTGAGGCTACAAGTGAGGGAAGGATAAGAGATAATCTGACCCTAACATGTGGTGCTACTGAACCAAAGCCAGCTGAAGCCTATCTGCAGACTTCTTGTTATGTGGGAAAAAGAAAACCTTATTTGTTTAAGCTACTGTTAACTCTTTTATGAGTTGCAGCCAGGCATATTCCCAAGGGACACAGTGCTCAAAATTCTCAGGTATTATTCTTTCCTACATTTAAAAAATGTTTTATATCTTACCTTGCATAGAAATCTTGTTTGAATCTTTTTCATGGAATCCTAAAAGACTAAAATTAGAACTAAAATTAGAACTTAATTAGAATTAGAATTCATCTGGTTAAATTTCTTCTTTTTACATAGAAAAAAATTAATATTTAGGGAGAGTAAATGATTAGCACAAGGTTATATGACTAGTGGTTATTTTCTTTTATAAATATTTTTAGAACTTTGCATGGTGACTTCAGGTGGCTATTTTTGTTGACTGTAAGTCATAAGTCATAAGGTATATGAAGTATAAGATGATAGACTATGAACATCCTTCAGCATCTCAGTAGATAAACTGCCTGACAAGAAATATATCTGCTCCTTACCCTGACCATTGGAAGTGCTGGCTGATGAATCCGCAGAAGATATGAATGGAAGAATGCTTGCCTGGGTGTGTTGATAGCTGTTCTTCATCATAAGCACTTAAAGAGTCATTTTGTTGGATGATTTTGGTCATTGAGAGAGGCGGAGATGTGCAAGCCTGTGGCAGCCAGCACAGCAATGAACTCGTTATTTTTGTCTAAAAGGACAGCTCAGCCTCTGCTGGAACATCTTTTTGGAATTTCTGTATCACTCACAGCTAATGGGTCTGGACTTGCCACTTATATTTCCAAAGTGGATTCCAGTGGTATAATATCATTTTAGAATGAAGGTTAAAAAGGGAAAACGTGGACACCGAGGATATAATATAGAATCCCATCCACAAGATGTTTATTTTAGTAACTGTATTTGAATGTATACCAAGGAGATTTTTTTCTCATGGTCAAGCCATAAAATGACCTGAAAAATCAGAAGACAGAGCTATATCCTAAACACCTGTGAGTCAGCTCTCAGCTCAAAAGTCACCTCCAGTGGAACGTTCCCTGATCCCTCAGTCTGAGGCAGCCCTACAGCCACTCTAAGATATCACTCCATTTTAATTTTTTCTAGGCTCTTCTCACCATCTGACCATTATTAATTTTGTTACTTGTTCAATATCTCTTTCCCCTCACTAGCATGCTGGATCAGAGGCAGTGGGACCCACTCTGTCTTGTTCACTGTAGCATACTCAGTGAAGATACCAGGTCCCAGAGTAGAAATTCACTAAATATTTGTTGAATGAATGACTCTGATGCTCTCTCTAGCTACTTTGGCTACTTAGTCAAGTCAATAAATTGTCTTTTAAGGATGAGATGCAAGATGGATTCTCTCTTTTCAGTTTTGGTGATGGTGTTGATTAGTGTTAGCCAAGCACTTAGTCACCTCGGTCTGGAGAGTTACAATATAAATATGTGGAAAAAATATTGGAACAATTAGAAATAGCACATGCCTTAGTCACAATAAAATTCATATGTGTCTGTATGTATATATGTAGGTCAGGTTTATATAACTTGCTTTGCCTGAGCGGCTAATGGTCTGGGTTACTGAGGAAAAGATATATTTTTTAAATTGTGCCAGAATTATACAGATATTTTCACATATCACTGCACAATATGTTATACAGCTATTTTCACAACCTTCAACTGATCCTGTGCTCTATGCATGCATACACATTGATCTGAGGCTCCAATGTAAAAAGCACTGAAACCAGGCCAGCATTAGCCTCACTTAGGAAACCTGCAGGGAGCTTGACTGAAAGGAAACCTAGGCACCTGCAGCTGCTACATAACAGGAGCAAGAGCTTTACACTGTGCCCAGGAGAGAAGACCTTGTAGAGAGCTCCGAAGCACCCCACCCACCCTCGGGATGGAAAGTCATGGAGGATGTGGTGTAGCAAGAGTATTATTCAGCTCCAAAGAGCAGCTAAGCTGCCAGGAAACTGAATTTTCAGAGAAAGATAAAACGTTAATTACAGATGTCAAGATTAGAGTTTGCTTTTTCTGCAAATTCCATGGAGTTACTAAGCAACTTGATCTTTGAATTCCCAAGGTACTAAAAATCTACAGAGAAGAGATTGTTATCTTAATATTGCAAGAATCCCCACCATGAACACTGCCAAGTAAAAATCTAGCTTAATGACGCAGACTACAAGGAATATTTCTGGTTTGTTTTTTTTAGAGGGCTGACATTTAAACACAATTTAAGCTGATAATTATAACGGTAAATTCTTCCAAAATTCTGTGAGTATACAAGATGCCTTGCCTGAGCTTAAAGAAACAACTGTGTAATCACCAAAATTGGATTTTGATTTTAGAAAGCCTTTCCATATACTACTTTTTAAAAGTATTTGTCACTTTAAAAGTGTTTGTCATTTTAACAGAGAAGCACTTCCCAGAAGAGGAAGTGGCTGCTAGAAGGCAAAAAGCTGAGTCCTCATATTTGATATTCACACATATAAAGTCACCCTCTCCTCTCTTCTTGCCCCAGTCCATTAATAGTGATCACAGAGGATCCATGGGAACAAAATACAGAGTAAATTACCAATGTCCAAGGTTTGGGATAAGTTACCAATGTCCAAGAAATATCTGTTTCTTAGAGAGAAAATGTTATTGTTGTGTGTATAGACACTCAGGCCACAGAAACACAGGTGTACAAGAAATGTAATACTCTATTTTTTTTTTTTTTTTAAGCACTGACCCTCATCTTGGTGTTAAGACCTCATTCTGTTGAGTGGCATAAAACAAAATTAGTCACTTGTGGGTAAACTCAGACTTTCCAGGTTTAAACTCAATATGTTGAGAGGTTTTTTCTCTCCATCCTTTTTCCAGAGTGGCAGATAGCATCGTGGCATCAGGGAGATGAGCCCACTGCTGACAATTTACAAGTCCCTCTGAAGCACTGGAAATGATACAAAGCCCAGCCACTCTGCTCTGCCTTGGGTAATGTGGTTGGCTGACTTAAGCCCTGTTGGCCCTCAACACTCCATGCAGCCCTCTTTAACTTATTCCTCCAGGCAAGGCCACTGCCTCCCAGGAAGCCAGGTGAAGTGAGGTACAAGTCCCCCCTACTATCACATCTGAGCATTGTATCATTCCCCCTTTTGCAGCAAACACTAGCCCCTTTGCTGAGAGCCCCTGATCAGCATCTCACTGTTTTGCTCTTCTTTCTGATTGTCTCTTTTCTCCCATCTCAAAAAATGTGTTAATTTTGAAAAATTCAACCTTCAGAAAAGTTGTAAGACTAATATAGTAAACATCTGTATACCTTTTATTTAGTTATACCAATGGTTAACTTTTTGTCTTATTTGCTTTATCTCTTTCTTTCTGTCTACACATACACACTTTTTTTTCCTGACTCAATGAAGAGTTAGTTGTCTACCTCATGCCATTTAACCCTGAAATACTTCACTATGTATCTCCCAAGAATAAGGCATTCTTCTACCTTATCACATTTAGGAATTTAATATTGACACAATGCTTTTACTAGTTTTACTAATATGCTCCAAAAATTTCCAGTCATTCCAGCAATGTCCTTTATAGATTTTTTTTTTTCCTTTCTAATCTAGGATCCAATTCAGGATC
The DNA here is from genome assembly GCF_020826845.1 of Diceros bicornis minor. NCBI lineage: Eukaryota > Metazoa > Chordata > Mammalia > Perissodactyla > Rhinocerotidae > Diceros > Diceros bicornis. The sequence continues at coordinate 83,819,311 of NC_080740.1, read as the reverse complement.
GCTAACCACATTTGGTCATCATGGATCTTTACTCTCCTTTAATTGAGAATATCAGCTCAGAAAATTATTATCTTCTCAGAGTGCATGGAGGGAGAAGAGGTTGAAGTGGGGAGGGAAAAACTTACTTTGTTCTTTAGGCCTAGCCCTTAGTTAAAGCCAAGAGATAAATTCTTTCGTCACTATTTGCATTTTGTTCTTAGACACCTGTCCTGTGGGCAGTGAGTACCAGCCAAGGAAGGTTGGAGGAAGGAAAAACCATGCCAGTTAATATTACACTACAAATTACTCTCCTGCTCCAATGTTATTGCAGAAAAATGGATTTATGTCCCCCATTACAGTGAATTTTTTTCCTTGGGGAGTTTTTGATAGTTCCCCCGGTGTCATGTTGTTCTGCCTCATAGAACTCAGTCTCTGGAGGATGATCTTCCCTCTCACCTTGCTCGCTCTCTCTCTTCTGATTCCTTTCCTGCTGGTGTATTATTGCAGTTGATGCAGAGACCAAATACTTTTTGTTGGCTTCTTGGAGGGACATTTTGGGCACTGACTAAGTTTAGAGGGACAATCATGTGGCTCAGGTATGCAATCAGTGATATTATAGATGAAAATTTATAGGACCCTGATAATGAAGTAAATTGCTTTCACACAGCCCTCATGTAGCTAAAAGCATCAGTAGCAGCCTCAAGTTAAGTGCAGCAAGTTGAGTGTCTGCTTTCTGATGGTCTCTGAACTGTCCTTTGGAGGATGAGCTCAGTTTATTAATTAGAGCTGATGACTGTGAACTTTAAATCAGTTGCAGATTTTCAATATGACAACCTCGCTACTTTTAAGAGGCTTCTATTGTAAAGCCAACAACTTTATGACAATGAACTAACGGCCCTTTGTGCTGTTTTAAGCAGTATTTTATATGACATCAGGGAGATGTTGTGTAAATACTTCACTGGTGGAAACCCAGAAGAGTAATTATTCTTGTTCAAATAATAGCATAAACAATTGAGCTCAGATTCTGGGATTTACTCAATTAACTCTTGCAACATCGTTTGCTCCTGCCAGGATATATAGAAAAAGAAAACTCTTGTCTGACACATAAGTCACAGACTGTCAAAAAATATTTGCTATGCATCTATATGATACGGGAGTTGTATCAGAATATATAAAGAACTCTTACAGTTCAGTCATAAGAAGGTAAACAACCCAATTAAAAATGAGCAAAAGATGCAAACAGGCACTTCAGTTAATAAGCAGACAAAAGGTGCTAAATAATATTAGCAATGAAGGGTATGTAAATTATAATGAGATACCACTTCATACCCACTAGGATGGCTAAAGTTAAAAAGACTGCTAATACCAAGTGTTAGCGACCCAAATATCCATCAACATGTGAATATAGCATGTCCATACAATGGGACAAGACTCAGGAAAACAATCAAAAGGATTAAGACAACAGCATGGATAAATTTGAAATAATTATGCTGAGTGAAAAAAGCCAGGCAAAAAAGTGTACATATTGTATGATTCCTTTCATATAAAATTCTAGAAAATGCAAAGTAATCTGTAGAGACAGAAACCATACCAGTGGGTGCCTGAGGATGGGGGTGAGGAAGAGGGGTTGTGAGGGGGGATGGATTACACAGGGGCATGAAGAAACTTTGGGCGATGATTCACATGTTCAGTATCTTGATTGTGGTGATGGTTTCACAGGTGTATAGATATGTCAAAACTCTTCAAATTGTGCACATTGATATGTGACGTTTATTGTCAATTACACTTCAATAAAGTTGTTTTTTAAAAAAGAAAGCATAGATTGGGGGAAAATATTTGTAATACATAAAACTGATAAAGAAATAATATCTAACGTATTAAAAATAAAAAATTTTCCATAGCTCAATAAGGAAAAAAGGCAACCCAATTGGAAAATGAGCAAGTATCTCTAATGGGATATATATCTGACCACAGTAGCACAAAAATAAGAAGGCAGGAGAGAGCTACGTGGTGTTAAAGTATTCTAACATCCTTGAATTTCTTGGGAAGTGGCAAAAGTATTCATGTATAACTAGATTTAAATACGTTAAGAATGAATATTTTAATTTTCAGGGAAAATCACAATAAGATAATATAAAAATACATGATTAACAAGATAATAGAGAAGGGAAATATAAAATAATAAAAATACTTAAGAGCTCTGAGCTTAAATATTTCCTATCCCTCTCTAACCCTGGTTCAGTGTTCAAAAAAGGACAAATTTGTAGATTGTTCAGGTTTCTTACTTTTTGTTTTTCCTTTTTTCTAGTTTGTGGTAAGAATTGTGTGTGTGTGTGTGTATATATATAATTTTGGGTTTTTTTTTTTTTGCTGCTGCTGCTTATTACTGCTGTTGTTGTCATTATTATTACTGTGCCTAATTATTTGCCCTGTGCTAGAGGGAAAATAAGGAAAGACAATTTAATCTGCTACTTACCCAAAGCCCTGGTAAAATACTTAGCTGAGGCATAGTTTAAATGCATGATGCACATCTCCTGTGGTTTTATCTGCACTGTGACAGTGTTCTTTTCAGCAGATAACTGAGAGTTGCTGTATTTTGCTTTCAGATTTGTTGTAGAGAAAAAGATAGAATCTCGTCACACTGACATGTTCAGGCTGCGTAATGCAGGCTTCTGCCCTTTAGCCCCACATTCGTTAGTTTTCCTCATCCTTTCCTGCTAAGTCATGACTGGGGAATGCCAGAGTCAGGTGAGAGATTTTAAGTTTGCAGACTTAAATGCACAATATCTCCACAATAAATTATTATTACTGTTTTATCAAGTTAGCATTTATACATGTTTATTCACATATTTACTATTGCTCTTCATTACTTCCTGGATCTCCATGCTTAAGTCTGGTATCATTTTCCTTCCACGTGAGTAACTTACCATATTATTTCTTTTATGGTGAGTCTGCTGCTGACATATTCGCTCAGTATTTGTATGAAAATGTGTTTATTTTGTCTTTATTTTATTTTATTTTTTGGTGAGGAAGCTTGGCCCTGAAATAACATCTGCAGCCAACCTTCCTCTTTTTGCTTGAGGAAGATTGTCCCTTTGCTAACATCTGTGCCAATCTTCCTCTATTTTGTATGTGGGACACCTGCCACAACATGGCTTGATGAGCGGTGTGTAAGTGCACGCCTGGGATCCAAATTCGCCAACCCTGGGCTGCTGAAGCAGAGTGGGTGAACTTAGCCACTGGGCTGTTCCTTTGTCTTTATTTTTTAAGGGTATTTTTGTTGGGCATTGAATTATAAATAGACAGTTATTTGTTTCAGTGTTTTCCAGATATATTGCCATTGTCTTCTGATGTCCATCATTTATGTTGAGAAGTCTCATTTTTTGTCTCTTTTGTGAGTAATGCATCTCTTTTTCTTTGTTTACTTTTCTCCTATTTTTATTTTGAAAAAATTTAAAACTGTAGAAAATTTGAAAAATAGTACAATGAAAACTATATATACTTTACTATATACACCAATTTTTAACATTTTTCCACATTTGTTTTCTCTCTCTCTCTGCTCCAATATATATATATATATGTTTATATAGATATACATATGTTGGATTTTTTGGAATATAGTGCAGATGACTTCATTGTTGAAGTTTGGGTTTGTAGGTTGGGTTTCCTGGGAAGCTGACTCTGAGGACGCTGAGACAGTTTGTTATGCAGAATGTTTATTAAAGAGTTCCCTTGGAATCAAGACCTGTGAAAGGGAGGAGAAAGAAGCAGGAGTGGGAAGAAGGATGGCCTTAAACACCATTTTGCCATTACTGGAAGTGTATATCAAAAATTTTGAGGCTAGGGATACTATCTTAACTGTGGGGAAGGAGTCATTGTTTTCTAAGTGTCCCTTGCTTTACAGTTACAGGGTTGCTTAGGGAAGCAAAAATCATCATAGAATTAAAATGTTCAATAAAATTTTCAGTGATGAGCTGACCATTTATAATATTTGTCCTCACTCAAAAATCCATTTCTCGTAACAGTGGAACATCTCTATCCTACTCCATTTACCAACGACTCTGTCAACTTTTTTTGATTGAGAGAGTCTGTAAATATTTGACCAAACAATATAAATGTTTGAAAAATTGCAAATGTATTAGTTTTCTATTTCTTTCTTTTTTTTTTTTATAATTTTATTTATTTTATTTTTTTCCCCCAAAGCCCCAGTAGATAGTTGTATGTCATATATGTCATAGTTGCACATCCTTCTAATTGCTGTATGTGGGAAGCGGCCTCAGCATGGCTGGACAAGCGGTGCGTCAGTGCACGCCCGGGATCCGAATCCGGGCCGCCAGCATCGGAGCGCGCACACTTAACCGCTAAGCCGCGGGGCCGGCCCTTAGTTTTCTATTTCTGCGTAAGAAATTGCCACAAACTTAGCAGCTTAAAACAACACACATTTATTATCTCACAGTTTTCGTGGGGCAGGAGTCCTGGCATGGATTAGCTAGGTCCTCTGCTAAGGGTCTCATGAGTCTGAAATTATAGTGTTAACTGGGGCTATGATTTCATCTAATCTGCGGTCTTCTTTCGAACTTTCTAGTTATTGGCAGGATTCAGTTCCTTGTGATTATAGGACTAAAGTCCCCATTTTCTTGCTTGCTGTCAACAGGGACAGCTCTCAGCTCCTGGAGGCTACCCTCAGGTCCTTGCCACATGTCCCCCTCCATAGGAAGTTCACACAAGGCTGTTTGCTTCTTCAAGGGCAACAGGAGAATCTCATTCCAGTCTGCTACGAGAGTCTCATGTAACATAACATAATTACTGGAGTGACTATCCCATCATAGTTACAGTCCCCACCCACATTCAGGAGAAGAGAATTACACAGTGCGTGTATACCAGCAGGCAGGAATCTTGGGGGCCATCTTAGAGTTCTGCTCACTGCCGCAAGATTTAATGACATTGATGAAAATGATGTTTGGAAAACTGCTTGATTCCTACACAATCATAGATAAATGAGTAGACCAGTTAGCAAATGAAAACAAAATAGACAAAAATGATAGCATTTCCAAAGAGAATGATTTGGCTATCAAGAAATTAAGAGATGCCCTTGGAAAATAAAATATTAAATGCGCTAGATATTTTTACCAAAAAGCGCTCGCATAATAAGTCTTGAAACAAAGGTATTGTATTAGGCTCCCAAAACATTTGTTAGAGAAATTTTGTCTCTCTAAACCCCACAATCAAAAGGTAATTCGTTCTGTATCCTAATAATTAGAAGATAGTTATGATTATAACTTAATTTTATAAATAATAAAAATAAAAGTGGGAGTAATTTCATAAAAATAATTTCATTTTACAAGATAAATTCCCAATTGCTTTTCTCCCCTGCCATTTAATTTTAAATTTTGGTCCCCATTTTAAGTTGATTTACTTTATGTGGTCTTTATCTGGGATCAATTTCCCTTGGATAGTGAAGGCCTGCACTTGAAAAATGCATCGTATTGGGGGGGTGATCCAGTTTGGTGTACGACATTCAGAAACTATTGCCATCTAGTGATATTGCCATGCAGTTGAGGACTAAACTGTCATTTTTAATATCTATAAGTATTAGCTCAACTGGTTAGACTACGCATGAAACTTCATTGAACCATAGTCTTAGTTTTTCTCAGGGATGATATTCAAAATTATTTACAAACAAGAAGGCATGGACAATCAGAATGAATGTCTTCCATAAACAAATAGTAGGGCCATACTGGGGCACTTCAGGCAAATAGGCAAATACCACCCTGTTTTGAATATTTCATTTCACTCTGGGCCAGTGTCATACTGCATTCCTAATCCCAGCTTACTTTACAGGTGATTATGCTGATATCACACTAGCCAAAGGAAGAGGATGAATTCTCTGTCAAACCATTTGGGAGCCCAAAGCTTCGTACTCAAGGATTTAAAAAGACTCATGAAAACTCCCCCAATATCCCCCCTCACCCACCCTTATCTCCTTCTTGTTAGGATGACATTCCCCAAGGGAAGAGTGAATAGCTAGGATAAGGGTGGTACTTCTATTCAGTCTACATTCTGGGAGACTGCACCTGGGATACATTAGACTTAAATTCCAGATGTTAAAAATCAATGGCTTAAAATTCAATTAAGTTACTAGTTTTTCTTTAAAGTGAAGGTGAAGAGAGAAAGAAGTCTATACTAGATAGTCCAGGACACTTGGCTTTGTGCAATACTAGCTGCTGAGAAGCAGGCCCTTTGACTTTGAGAATGTTTTCAATGTAATGTTAGACCAGGACCAGGCCTAAAGATTGTGCAAGTCATGGCGCTAAAAGTGAGTGCCTTCTTCAGTTTTTTTGCACTAGCCACCTCACTTGCAGTCCTGTCCTTGTGTTAGACCCGTGATGGTAGACTAAGAAGTCTTACTTCCCCTTTCCTTGGAAACTCAGATTGTTAAAACACTGCAAACATTCACTTGTTTAGAATTGTTTTCACTGTCATTATTGCTCCTTTACTTATTTGTCTACTTCTTATATTTTCAAAAGTATATATTTTAAAATGTATATAAGTAATATGTAATTCTGTGTTTGAAAACAATTCCCCAAGTGCAGAAATATAGAGAGGAAGAAAGTGAAGATCTCCTTTCAGTTCCTCCTTCCATCCAATCCAATTCCTTCTCTAGAGATAATGGTTGCTCTTGGCCAGTCCTTTCACACTTCCTTCCACGCTTTTATATACGTGAAGATGCGTTTGCCTATAGGCACGTAAAAAAGTAATAGGATCATCCTTTACGTATTGTTATGCAAACTTTTCACCTCACAGTATATTTTGCAGAGTTCTCTATGGCAAGAGCTACAGCTGGATCTTATTCTTTTTAAATGTTACCTAATTGTGTGTTCAAAATAAGAATCATGCTAACATGTATTGAGTACCTGCTATGTGCCAGATAATATTCTGGCTCTTTAAGAGTGGTATCTCATTTAATTCTCACACTAGCCCTTAAAAGAAGGGAATTTTATCATATTCTTTTTACCATTGGGGGAAACTGAGTCACTGAGAAGCTAAGCAATTTGGCCAAGGTCACATAGCTGGTAAGCAGTGGAGCTGATGTGATCCCAAGCAGCCTACTTCTGGAGACTGTTCCAACCATTACACTTTGCTCCTAGTATAAGTATATCATACTTTATTTAGCATTCCCCTATTCGTGAACGTTTAGGTTGCTTCAATTTTAGATTATCATAAATGATACTGGATTGAAAAATCCCTGTTTGTATGTCTTTGTGTGCATGTGCAAATATTTCTGTGGGATAGGGCCTTAAAAATAGACTCTCTGGATCAGAAGTCACGCACATTTTAAAGTGTAATGGTTTAGGTAAGAGGAGAAGGTCTGTTGCATTTGGTTAATTATTGACCCTGACCCTGACCCAATTCAGAGCAAGATGCGACAGGTACGTCTGCAGAACTTGAGAAATGTCTGCGCTCTCAAGCCCAATTTATCCTTTTATACCGTGATCTCATCCTTTGCTTCACAGACCCTCCAAAACACCTCCCCTGATCTGTCTCCAAGGAGGAATTGCCTGGGGCACATATTGCTCTGCCCCAAATTACTGTTTATTTCATTTGCATTTGACTTGTCTCCTAATGATTCAATTAGCATGTGGAGGAGGTCCAATTGCCCAGGGGATTGCGAGTGGGGACCAAAATTCCATCTCATTGGGACCTCCTCAGGTCTTTTTCGTTGGTTGGACTCTAAAGGTGCTCTTGGTTATGCTTATTCTTGTGGTCACAAGAATATAAACATCTTCTCTGCCTTTTTTTGTTTATTTAAAGGTCTCATCAGCCTATACTCTTTATTTTCTAATTTACCTCTTTTACTTACTAATCGTTTCTAATTTAACTCTTTACTTTTTCTAATTTAACTAATAAAACTCTTTACTTTTACTTACTAATCTTGCTACTTCTTTCTCCTCCACTGTAACGCATTCACTTTGTGAACGATATTGAACACTCAACATAAATGTCATTTGTCCAAGATCTCACGTTTATGTTAAGTGTCTCATTTAGACGGGTGTCTTAACTGGGTCCAGAGAGCTGGAATTTCTGAGTGATCACATATCTTTGCCATGATTTATTGGAAATGCAAGCAAGGATTCTCATCTGAGTGCTCTGGGCATGTAGTAAGCAGCAGCTATGTTACAGAACGTATGAAATCATATTTAACATCAACCTGTCTCTCTCTTGGGAATTACATGAGAGGTCTGCACCTGGGTAAGCAAAGAAGGACATTTTTATAAGGGCCTGCCTGACTCTGTGATAATTTTCAGAGAAGACAGAATTTGAGCTGTACTTGTTGGTTAGAATTGTATTTTGCTTTCCTGACAAATATTCTTTCTGCTTATACTTCAAAACACTCTGTCTACATTGGGCCTTTAATAAATATTTGATATTGTATTTTGTTTCTTCTCTCTCAGGTAAACTGATAGTGTAAAGTCTAAATCAGGTATTCAAGAGAAATTCAGTTAGAAGCGTCCCTTCATTTTTATGTACACCATACAACTCCCTCAGTCAAATACATTTTTTTAATTTTAACTCTACATTGCCTGTTTAAATAATGACCTTTCTCATGCTCCACGAGATCAGAAATTAATACAGAAGTCTTATCACTGAGTTAAAGTCAATTCCTGAAAGATAACTTTGACCTCTTTCCAGATTCTTGTGAGTCCCTTGAAATTCTTCCCCATCCATGTGAGCCATGGAGGCCATGAGGACAGGTCTTCCCCTCCAAAGGGAGGGTCTGCCAGTGAGCTGTGCAGTAAAATGAGCTGCAGTCAGAATGAGCCATCAGTGGAGATGGAGCTAATGAAATTGAGGGGTCTCCTGAAAATATTGCCTTGGGTTATCACCACTTCTGCCTTCATGCAGAGTAAGCCACAAAAGCATTTTGAGTTCGGGAGCATTTCCCAGATTTACTCCATCTCTTTCCGTCTCCTTTTGGTAGGAGAATGCCCAAGGTTAAGTAAACAAAACACAGAGGCAGCCTTGCTATGGATAATAAACTAGAGGGGGTACATGAACGTTCTTGCATTTATTGATTAGATTTGAGACACACAGTCTGTTTCCTATTAAAATCTAACGTTCTAGTAAATAAGTATTTTTTGAAAAAAAAAAACACTTGACAAATTACTAATAAAGAAATTTCTTTCTTTATTGAAATTTCTACCTTACGCTCTCTTGGTTAGGCCAGATTAATTGAAAAAGGCGAATGATGTACATCACCTAGTTTTCTATTTCAGTTGCAGACATTCCTCTTTTCTCTAATTAAAACATTATCATTAAGAGACTGGACTTTGAGATTATTTTCATTTAATTTCTGAGAGCTCCCATTTTCCACAGGAATGAGACAGTATCCTGATAAAAGATAAGATCATCATTATCATCATCTTCATTGTCATCATGACAGTGCATTCTCACTGGGGAAAAGACCATTTTGAGGTTGTAAGCATCTATGAATTTTCATAGCTCTGCCTTGCAGTTTCCGTATATTTTTTAAAAAATGCATGGAAGTTTCCTTAGGAGAGGCTAAGTCTGCTTATCCTTTTGATGTGACAGGCAGGCAAACTTTGTGGGAACAGTTTCTTTTAGACTCTGTAGTCATAAAATATCATATCCCCACTTCCTTGTGGGAGATGATTACATGGAAGGAAGCCACGAGAGATCTCTTACCATATATTGACATCATGAACTATACTAATCATATTCATGACTCACTATTAGTTTCCTGCTCCCAAATCAAGCTGAATCAAAGAGGTGTCTGAATAATTCTAACTGCAGCTACCACTGAGATTTCCTTTGAACTCACTGCTGCATATTTACGAATAAATACCTTTTTTTGCTGGGTTGCTTCTGGAAAATATTATTAAATAGGGAAGCAGCTTGTCTGGGCCAAATTCCTTCGAGAACATAATCAAATCACTGTAAATTCTGAATTGGTAGTTTTCAGGCTAAAATCCATCTAAACAGAGATGAACAGATTTCTATTTCTACTTCATTTAAGTGTGAGATTTTATGATGGAATTATTGGTTTCTTTGACTATTCTATTGAAAGAAAGAGGAAAATTTAAAACATATACAGAGTTTCTGTGGGTTTTGTTTTCTTTGAGATTGTTTATACTAGAGTGAGATTGACTTCCTAAACTGCAAATAAAAATCACCTTCAGCTTCGTGCAGTGTGTACCTGAGAATGGAGCACCACCCTGATCTTGAGGCAATTTATTTGCTGCCCTGACACTTTGCTGATCCCAGGCTCCCTAGAGCAACTGCTAGCTAGGACTCCTACTTGAGTAGTAGCTTGATCCTCTGGGACCATAACTGAAGAACCTGCAAAACTCTAAATATTGCCGCTGCCTCGAACCCTGTGCAGATAGGCTCTACTGCCAGACTGGATACTTTTCAGACATTAATTCAAACCTGGATCTAGGCTGAGTTTACCATACCCATTTGGGCCCCAAATATTGAACTTCTGGCTTTGAGAGTGAGGTCTAGAACTGGTTAGTGGTTAATACTCCCAGTCGTTGTCCTACCTGTCCCTACTTCCTGCTCTGCCCATCAGCTCATACCTCTAGCAGACATCACCAGGACTTTGACAGGTATATGCTCAGGAAAGGAAAAATGCAGACAAACTTGTATGTGAGATCTCAACAATTAGGTAGGCAAATCTACTTCAGGACTCTCCCAAAGTAAATCTAATGGTTTTAAATTTCATTTTCTCTTTAGGGTTTTATATATTATGTTCCTTTATATTTATATTGATAATTGAGAGCTGATTAGGTGTCTAGATGCATTTCAATAAGTGATTAAGTTGTAAGCCACTGGATGTCACTCTTAAGCTGTGCAAGTGCGGCTGCAGTGGAGATTTTCGGTAGTGAATTGAAAGTGGAGAGTTAGGAGATAGACACAGACACCGTTTCAACTGTTGGGGTAGGTACATTTGCAATGTCAGTGAATGATGGCAGGGTTTGCCCTTAGGTTGCTATATATTTTCTCTAGACTCGTTTCTCAGTGGCAGTTAAACAGGACTAATAATTGGAGAAAATCCCCTCACCACCAAAAACCCAAAAAGATGTTCATTTATCCATTCAATATGTACATTAATCACATACTGTAAGCAGGATATTGGGCTAATGAACTATAGGATTACAAGAAAAGGTGAATTTGCATCGTGCATACATTTAGCTTACTGGAATTCAACTATGGTAAAAAAATAAAATGAAATTCTGCCTGTTATTCCGCTCAATGAATTTATGCCTCAAGTTGATTTTACCTCTCATCTCGCAGCCTCAAGCCCAGGCTTTTACATTACGCTCTGTGACACTGGAGCTGGGACTATGCAGACTGCATTTCCCAGACTTCTTTGCTGGCTGGTCTCTGGTTAGGGTCTGCTGACTGGAGGCACTGGCAGGATATTAGAAGGTGACAGGAGAATAGTCTTCCTGTTTTCAGTGCTAGTCAGCTTCCCTCCAGCAGTAGTACTCAAGTAAGACTCCAGCCTCGAGCTTAGCTCAGCATTTCTAGCATCAGTTACACCGTGGCCGCTTCAGAGATGTCAGTAGCAACTATGCCACACATTCTCTTAGAGCTCCCTAACAGACTCCAAGTAGCAATCATATGATGTCTCCTTCAGGGGTCCCAGAACCTGCAGGGAAGTGGCACCTTGGGGGTCTGAGCATCTGCTGTGTGGAGACACTTCCCCCAAGCTCCCAGTAAAACCATTCTCCCTGGTAAAACTATTTCTTCTCTCTTACTCTCCCAGCCCAAAGAGTGGTAGCTGGTTCCCAAGCTACTAATACCAGGATTACTTTAGCAACCTTTTTTTCCTCTTTCAGCCCTCCAATCTCTGTGCAACTGATCCCCTATGTTAAATCACCTGTGTCTGGAACACCTAGCATGGTTTCTGTTTTCCTGACAGGATCGTGACTGCAGTGAGAACAAGATGAGGGACATGAATGTTCTCTTTTCTCATTCAGTATCAGATTTTGTGTGCTTCTCATGGTTGAGACATCGTGTAACACTGAATGAGATTCTAGTGTCTCTATTTATATTTATATTTTTCAAATAATATGGGCCCTAATCACAAGCCAACTGGTGGTCAACCAAAAAACAGTAGAATGTAAAACTTTGATACCAATAAAGGATATAATGATACACTGACCTGTTCTAACACCAGAGGAAATCTGGCTATGTTGGACTTGACGAAAAATGGTCTCCAAGTTGGCCCTTTCAAGGAGATTTCTAAGGATGATTTGATTTGACCATATAAGATTTTTGTCTTTCATGTTGACTTTAAAAACTGAAACTCTGGTAACACATCTCCATAGTAGAATCTCACAGAGTTGAGTAAGACAATTGTTCTTGCCTTAAGGAGTTTTCAAACTGGTAGAAGTAATGGACATGTGCAAACAGAAAGATAATACGTGGCAGTGTTTGATAGGAGCAGCACACAAGGACAAACCCATCTGTCACCTGTTAATAGTCAGACTTCATGAAATAGGTTGGAAGGGTAGAAGAACAGAGAACATGATGCTCAGATTCTGCTAGAAATTTCGTTTACTCCCCTGCTAAGAGCAAGAAATTATTATTATTACTGTTTCAGTTTTAAAGATCTGTTTGAAAGAAGATGCTTGCCCAGTCATGGAGTTTTCCTCAGTATATAACCTTATCTTCTCCTGATATATTTCAGTGCCATTTTCTCAGTGACAGTGGAGAACATCTGATTCCTTCGTAAAGGCCCCTCAATAATATGCTCTTTAAAGGTTTAATAGACCAGTGTTAATTCTTCCTTTTGTGCTATCAGAGTTTCCTTTTCAGTTTGTTTGTCTGATTATTTTTTCCTCTGGAAAACATGTGATAATATTCCCTGGTTCCAGTTTTTCTCAGCCCTGATCCTTCCTGTCTCACTTCTGGAGCCGATGAAATAATCATTGTCCTTTCAGCATGGAACACCAGATTTAGAAAGACAAGAAAAGAAATATTCCAGCTATAGTGCTGGGACCATCAGTCCATGGGAGCTTTTGAACCTCAGTATGTTTCATCCTCTTACCAGGTCATTTATCTTTGAAGGTGCTGACATACTAGGGTGAGAGATGACCTAATGATGAAGGACGTCTTCATGATGAAGGACGTCTTCACAAGTTATCATTTGAAGAAGTGGTTTGTGAAGAATAAGGAGGAGATGTGGGAGGGGGATTAGCAGTGAGCTCTTTTCTTCAACTACTAAATCTTTGGGGATTCAGCACTTTTTCAAGATATATTTGCCTAAAATTCTTCAGGGATTCATTTAAAGGAGAGGAACAAGAGGAAAACAGAAGAGTTTGAAGCTGAAGAGAGAATATGTGTTGCTTTTTTTCCCCTCGTAATTTGAGCTTATGTGAACAGTTTTTGTCCTGCCAAGTGACTAAGTATGAGGGCTTTTTCCCCTGAAAACAGTGAACAGTGGTGGGGGTGTAGAACAAATTTTCCCTGAAAATGCCCCTCCTCTTGCTTTAAATTATATCAAAGCACACTCCATGCATAATTCTGTGTATTTATCTCCTCTTTTTATGGCAACTCATTCCAGATGAATGTGACAACCTGAGGTACTAATACAATGGAAGTAATCAACTTATTTTAAGCGGGTTTTACTTTACCCTAAAACAAAACATCTATGTAACTATAGCTTGCTGAGTAGAATGTAAAGCTTTTTACAAATGAAGAATCTAATGAGATACTGACATGTTTTGAATATTGGTCCATGAGATTGTTAGAAGAACTTGGCTGCCTTACAACGTTACGTTATGGGCAAACTTCAGTGTGGAGTAATACAATTCATATACACCTTAATGGGAACCTCCTGGCACTGACTCACAGCAAGAAATGAAGCCAAACACTCCAGTCTGTAGTGCTGGTTCAAGTTCCTGGATTTAAATCTGGAGTCATATTTACTTTGCATTTATTTTGTGAAGTGAATGATATCATGGTGACCAGGATTCCAGGTATGGAACACTGATGGATAGTTAGGCAACACTTGCCCTTTCAAAACAATCAATGTCAAAGATTTTCAGAAGGTAAGCCAAAAGGGACTTTGTTTTCAGACAGAAAACGCAAGAGCACATGGAGAGAAAGGCAATGGAGGAATTTAGCTTTATTTAGAAGTCATCCAACTAGGATATGTGAAGAAGAATAATGCTAGTTTCCAAAAAAGGAAAAAATAATTAATGGAAGTAAATCTTAGCCTAAAGCACCTAGACCATAAGAGTATATAAAGGAGTTTCAAACTTGCAGTCAATTAATTCAATAAAAATGGCAAACCAGCTGTACTGTCATTTGAGTTAGACAACTGGTTGATTGACTAGTCATCTTGCTGTCTTATAAACTGAAACTGGGAATAAGTTTAATGTTAGTCATATCTGTGTCATATGATTAAATTGCTTCAGGACAATCAAATTAGTGTGTTTTACTATCCCCACAACTGATTGTGTTAAAGGTAATTTGATCTACAGTGATGCAGCGAAATTCTGTTTCTGAGACAGGCCTCCATGGCTAGTTCAACTATGATTATTTTAGTTGTGAAAACACAGTCTCAGTCTTCATGACCTAAGCAATACAGGTTGTTGAGGCAATTCTCCAAGTACTCTAATTCAGAGAAAACATTGGCTCTTCTGGAAATTACCTGGGTCAGTTGACATGTGTTTTGCTTGAACTAGTTCAATAATTTTTCCAATCCTCTGCTTTTGCCAGGGAGACACAACCCTATGATGCCTGGACACAAAATATAAGCTAGACATGGAGGATTTTGTTTGCTCTAGGACTTAAATAGGATTTCTCTGAGCTGGCAGGTACAGTCTCACCTAAAATTAGGAAGAAGATTGTTGATCTAGGTCTGTGTTGCACTGGCAGTGTATGGAGTGAAATAACAGAGATCTGTAGCTGTTCTAGGTCAGGAACCAGAATATCACAACATTTAGCTTTGCATTCAGACTTATAGATAACAGGATCTTCCACACCAATGGTTTTTAAAATTTTTACTAATCATTCTATCCAGTAATCAGGATTCCACTAACTTAGAAAAAAATCAGTATTCTGAAGAAGGACATTTATATGATTATAGTAGGAAATACAAACTTTGCCAGGACAAGATGGCTAAATTAAATGCCTGAGTGTAAGATAATATGGAGTGGTGGGGACTGTGGAAAATTAGAACATTCATGCCCCATCTAAAGGTGGCATCCATTACTCAGCTTCAGCCAATGGGTACATGTGCAAATATGGTCCCAGTCTTGCCAGACCTTCCCTTTTTCAACAGAAATCAGAAACCTAGACCTTTATATGAAATTTCCCAATGTTTAAATGTTGGCAACATCTTGCAGTTTGTGGGAGCCAATTAATAACAACCGCCCCTTCTCCTCTTGAGTTCATTTACCAATTGAGAAATGACACAGGAGTGAGACAGATGGAGATCAAGATGTCAACATTATTACTGATTAAAGCTGATTTAAGAACAAGGCTGAAATCTGTAGCCAAGTGTATTTTCTAATTACCATCCTCCTCAGAAGAAACTTTGGGTATGCAGAACTGCCTTGTAAAGGGGAGAAAGGGTGAAAAAAGAGAGGGATCATAGTGCTCTCAGCTTGTTAATAGAATAACTCGACCCAATTAAGAAATGAGGACCAATGAATGTCAGAGCTAACCTCCTACCTGTCAGGGAGAGATCAGAGAGCTCCAGGGAGTCCCCCTGCCACCACCATCACATCCACATGAAAATATAAGGCAGAAGGCCAGGGGAATGAAAGTTCTACCATAGTAACAACTAGTTCATTTTTGAAAATGCTGTGCAGGGCAAACACAACTAGACTCAGCCCACCGATACCCAATTTGCAACCTTTGGTTTAAACTCCTTCTGTTTCTAAATTTGTCGGTTAGTTGCAATTTTTAGGGCTAAAAAATTGCAGTAATATCACTATAGGCATAAATACTAAAAATAAAATTTTCTTCACTTTTATGGAAATTCAACATATCACTTAGAATAATTTTTGATGGTTTTATACAAAAATTGAATAATTGTGTCTTCCTCCATAGGCTAGGTTTTCCCAACAATGTATGTCAGGAAGTAGATTTCAGTTGATGTCCAACCCCGTACTCTTTATCTATTTACCTGACCTCATAAGGAAAGCCAGTACTTACTGTTCACAGCCCCAGTTCTGGCTTCACGTTTCTCTCCCACTTATGCTTTAGTTTCATATCTGCTAAGACTGTTACCTTCCAATTTCTGTCCTTGCTTCACTCTTCTATTTTAACATCTGAAGTCGTTTTCCTGGTGACTGTTTTGAACTCTCCATGATTCTGGCTCCTCCTCCCCTACCCATTTCCAGCCATGCTCCCTCGAGGTGCTTTAAGTAAACACTCCACTAGGTTCAACACCAGAGATCCCCCTACACACTGTGTGGTTCTCCCATTAGGCTTGCTTCAGACCCCTCAACAGGAAACGGTATTCATAGTTTTTCCATTGTCGGTGGTTCTGGAATTTTTTATTAAATATATGTTGCAATGAGTTTACCGTTGGCTGGGGCAGTGATAGTTGTCATAACAGGATTGTTCTCGTTCTAATGGTTTGGCATTGTAATTGGGTTTCTTATTCAGCAGAGAAAACAAAGTCATCCTTGGTGGAAATATCTTAAAAGATATTTCTTCTTTAACGTGACTGAATCTCAAGAAGTGATTTTAAAATCTAGCTTCCATTTTTGTCAGACTCCTCTCTTACAATCATAGTGAAGTAAAAAGTCTTTTTCATTTCATTGTAGCAGTGGCCTGTGGCATTTTTGATGTGTAGCCCTAATTCACTGCTTGCTATTTGGTGTGTTTTTGATTATTCAAGAGAGTTTTTTTTTTCAAGCAAATGACACCCACGTATCAAAATGATGACCCTTTCCTTGCATACTATCCCTGGAATTTCCTCATCTGGAGATTTCTCTCACCCATATTCAACAGAGGTCTAGAGGGTCAGAGTGCTTTGAAGGGGGCATTAAACAGGATGCTGGGATCCATGCCTGGTGGTGTCCTTTTTTGTTCTAAGATAACCCTATTGGATAGATTTACTATCTGTTTGTGAGGTCCTGGGGAAAAAAATCTCAGCCCTGGCTTCTCAGCCTGCTCAGCTCTGGACGTTGAACTTCTGCTCCTGCCAGCACAACCCAGTAGGAAGTTAATCTCCACTAAGCCAGGCAGAAGGCCAGAAGACTTGGGCCTGCCAGCCATGGGCTGTGCAGTAAGCCAGGCTGGAAGTGGTAGGTTCTAACTAGGGTGAACCCTGGGCATGCAGCATCCACCAAATCTCAGTTACCAAATGGCTTCCGTTTACTGAGTACCTACCATGGTTTTGGAACTGTGCTAAGTGTTTTTCATATATTATCTCTTTTAATTTAATCCTTGCTACATCCATGAGATAGGGATCCACATAGAGGAAGACATTCAGGCTCACAGTGGATAAAGAGATACACAAGGTCACACACTAGTTAGTAGCAGAGCTAGGATTTTACTCTGGATGTCTGATCCAGTGCCTGTCGAACACTGCCCAGTGGCCTGTCCCTACAGTTTTGCTTTTACCTAGGCATTCTCTTCAGCATTCCAGTTCTTCATTTCACTCAGAACCACAGCATTTCCCTAGTTTTGAATAAACTCTACCCAGGTAGATTTATAATTTTATTTATTTATTTTTTTCCCCCAAGGCCCCAGTAGATAGTTGTATGTCATAGTTGCACATTCTTCTAGTTGCTGTATGTGGGACGCGGCCTCAGCATGGTCCGAGAAGTGGTGCGTCGGTGCGCACCTGGGATCCGAACCCGGGCCGCCAGCAGCGGAGCGCGTGCACTTAACCGCTAAGCCACGGGGCCGGCCCTACCCAGGTAGATTTAGAGCTGCCATAAGTGGAGTGGGCCTGATTATATCTTTTACCCTGAACTCTCAGAGACTGTCTTAGTTTGCTAGGGCTGTCATAACAAGATACCACATACTGGGTGGCTTAAACAACAGGAATGTATTTTCTCACAGTTCTGGAGGATGGAAGTCCAAGATCAAGGTGTTGCAGGTTTGGTTTCTTCTGAGGCCTCTCTCCTTGGCTTGCAGATGGCTGTCTTCTCACTGTGTCCTCACATGGCCCTTTTGCTCTGTGTGTGCACGTTCTTGGTGTCTGTCTGTGTGTCTTGAGCTCCTCTTCTTGTAAGGACTCTAGTTAGGTTGGATTAGAGCCCACCCTAACAGCTTCATTTTACCTTAATTACCTTTTTAAAGGCCCTGTCTCCAAATACAGTTACTTTCTGAGGTACTGGGGGTTATGGCTTCAACATACGAATTTTGAATGAACGCCATTCAGCCCATGACAGGGACTGAGAGCCTGCTGCCCATGAAATGGTCACTCAGGTCCCCAATAGTCTATCTGACTGCTTTTGACTATCACCCCTGGCCTTGCTGGAACATACACCACCCCAAACCACCGTAGAGGAGGGGACCCCTTAGAACTTGAAATTGAAACCTTAGTTTTTGTACCCCATTGCCCCACATCCTGATTTGCCCCCTTGCCCACTGGCCATCACATAGAGAGAGACCTCAAAACCCCTGTCATTGTCTCTATTACTGAAAAGACTGATGCTCAAGGCCTTCTCTTAAAATGGAAGTTGTTCCATGAACTCCAGATATATGGCGGATTCAAGATATGTCTTTATTTGAGGCTCTTCTTTTCCACCTTAAGGCCACCTTTTGGCCTTTACCCCATAAGATGACCCTGATCTCTTAGGAAGACACCTTTATAGCTGATGAGTGTTGAAAAGTATCTTTTTGGGAGGTTCTAGCAGTGGAATGTAGTGGTTAGGCACACAGGCCATGGGATCAGATGGCCTGGGTTAGTATTTGAGCACCGCCTTACTACTAAGTGACCTTGAGCAGGTTTCTTGACCTCTTTATGTCACACTTTCCTCATATGAAAAGGGAAAAAAAAGGATAACATTGCAATATTATGATTTATAAGATTTGGTCATTTAAATGACCAAAATATATTTCTCATATATATTTGGTCTTCTTCCATAGTTCCTGACTCACAGCTCCCAAAACCATTGGAATTTCCTAAGTGTTGAGAATGATAAGGATGTCTTTTGTTGTGTGGCTGAGGTGACTTTTGGAAGCACCTAAGGCTGGGCTGGTTGCCAGGAGAGCCAACCATGTGATTAGAAGGTTGGAACTTTCAGTCCCCTCCCGACCTCTGGGGAGGGGAGAGGGGCTGGAGTTTGAATCAATCACCAATGGCCAATGATTTAATCAACCATACCTATGTAATGAAGCTTCCATAAAAACCCAAGGGGACAGGATTCTGAGAGCTCCACGTGGTGAACACGTGGAGATTTGGGGAGAGTGGCATGCTCAGAGAGAGCGTGGAAGCTCCATTCCCCTTCTCACCTACCTTGCCCTATGCATCTCTTCCATCTGGCTGTTCCTGAGTTATATTCTTTTACAATAAACCGGTGAACTAGTAAGTAAAATGTTTCTCTGAGTTCTGTGAGCCATTCTAGCAAATTAATTAAACCCAAGGAGGGGGTTGTGGGAACCTCTGATTTGTAGCCAGACTGTCAAAAGTACAGGTAACAACCTGGACTTGCATTTGGCATCCTGAGTTGGAGGGGGTCGTTGGAACCTCACTTTGTAGCCAGCTAGTCAGAAGCACAGGTAACAACCTGAGCTTTTGACTGGAGTCTGAAGTGGGATGGGGACAGTCTTGTAGGACTGAACTCTTAACCTGTGGAATCTCATGCTATCTCTGGGTAGATAGTGTCAGAATTGAGTTGAATTCTTGGACGTCCTACTGGTGTCCAAGAATTGCTTGTTGGTG
The DNA here is from genome assembly GCF_020826845.1 of Diceros bicornis minor. Taxonomy (NCBI): domain Eukaryota; kingdom Metazoa; phylum Chordata; class Mammalia; order Perissodactyla; family Rhinocerotidae; genus Diceros; species Diceros bicornis. Next base: position 83,799,444 of record NC_080740.1, on the reverse strand, counting down.
TGGGGAACCCTCCTTCTACATATTGAAATTGGTCTAGGAACACCAAAAGAAATACCTACCAGATGGATTTGTTGTTAGGATTTTTTTGTGTGTGTGTGAGGAAGATCGGCGCTGAGCTAACATCTGCCAATCCTCCTCTTTTTGCTGAGGAAGAGTGGCTCTGGGCTAACATCCATGCCCATCTTCCTCCACTTTATATGGGACACCGCCACAGCATGGCCTGACAAGCAGTGCGTCGGTGTGCGCCCGGGATCCAAACCAGTGAACCCTGGGGTGATGCAGCGGAGCATGCACACTTAACCGCTTGCGCCACCGGGCCGGCCCCTGTTATTAGGATTTTAAATGATTTAAAACATATAATGAAGTTACAACAGTGTCTGGCCTACGTAAGTACTAAAAATCTTAGATCTAATTTTTATTATTAGTGTGACAATTTATAGAATTATCTTTACTTTATCCTTTAGTGTTATTTTATCGTAGGTAATTTTTATGAAATATACATATGTGTATCCTTTATGGCATTTTTTAGTCTACAAAAGATAAAGATTCAACCCAAACTGACTTAAACTTGGAAAAGAATTTATTGTTTCTTGTAAATCAAGCAATTCAAGGACTTACCAGCTTCAGATATGGCTTGATCCAGAGCCCAAATGATTTCTCCAAAATTCAGTTTTCCTCTATACATTTCTCAGCTATGCTGTCTTGGTGTTGTCTCCATTCTTGATGACTCCCTTCTCATACTTGGAAGTTGACTGTCTTTAGCTCTTGGAGCTGCATGCTTCTAGGTTGAAATCCAGTGAAAAGGAGTGAGCATCTTTATCCTAGCATTTCCAAAAAACATTCTGGGGTCCACTCTGTTTGGACTAGGTCAGTCCATGTGCTTATCTTTGATTTGATTACTGATGCCTTCAAGATGCAGGGCTTTAGCCAGGTCTGGGTCATTCACCCCATTCTTGGGTTAATGGTGGAGTCAACTCCACTGGAAGCACATGAGTTGAAAGTGGAGGAAATTGGGATATAGCTACCAGAAGAGAGAAAAGATTACAGACAGAAAAATAATGTATGTTCACAGCATGAATTCTTTTAGATAGATATGGAGGACTTTGAGTGTAACTGTGGGGACTCTAGTACATGTCACAATTCAGTTCTGTTGTGTGTCCAAACCCATTATGTTGGATGACTAATTATGTCTAGCATTATGTAAAAAACAACACTAATGCAATTGAGATAGTGGGTCTCCTAAATGAGCCAAGTAGACATATGTTAACATACACAAGGTGTGAAAGATTTTCACATTTTGGTTTCCAAGAATGGAGAAGAGCTCTTCGTCTCTTCTCTTTTTCGTTACAACCTCTTCCCTACACTTGCCAAAAGAGGAATTATGGCTACAGTTGGCCATGGGTGAAGTCACTGTACATGGTTAAAAAATCTGTCTCCTCTCCTTCGGGGTGGTATACTGGCCTGGTCTTGCTGCACTGGGAGAAGGTCCAGCCATCTTTCTTTGGATGCTTCTTTTCTGCTAGATCCTAAGAATGCCCACTTCAGCCTTAGGCCCTGAAAACTTTGCAGAGATAAGCACTCAAACTGATTGGGCTTTGTTGAATCAGAATAGCCTTTCTACTTGCTTCTAGTCCATTCAAACATGCCTCACTTGGCTATAGGGCTGCTATGGATTCGAGCCCAGCTTGCTTGAATTCTGCTTTGGCATTTGGGGTCAAAGCCCCTGTACTTTGCCTCCTTTGTTTAATATCTCCCTTGGAGACATTATAAAAGAAGTAGTGCTGTACCCAAGGCAAGAATTCAGGTAGTGCTAGGGCTCCTGGCTAAAGTACCATCATAATATCTTTATACTGCCACTTAATTGCACCTAATTATACATTCCACACCCAACTTTTGAGAACAATTAGATCTAATATTATTGTCTTTAAACTCCAGAATTAAAGGTCCAAAGAAGAATAAAGAGGAAATCAAAGGCACGTTCTATTGCTCACACACTTGAAGAATATGGATCAGTAGTCTGAGCTGGCCTCCCTTGTTCAGAACAAAGGAATCTGGCTCAGAGAACCAAACTTGAGTAAAACATCTTAATGGAGCCAACTGTTTACTAATATGATTTCCATGGGAGGAATCTGGCCCTAGCTCAAAATGTTTTTAATACAAACTAATCTACTAAGGGGATTTGTTTTCTTAACCCAAAGCCTGAAAATCATTTTTGTGAAGTACACCACCGTATACAGTGTGACTGTTGTGCATTCCCCTCGTTAGCAGAAAGAGTGGAAAATATCAAATCTTGTCAAATGAAGCAAAAGAAAAAAATTAGCCTTTCATTTGTAGGAGAGAAAATAACACCCCAGGGACTCAAATGCCTGCTCTGTATTACTAGGCAGTAATTCAGCCCTCCTTCAAAAATCCAACTTCACAACTCAGTCTTAGAAATTCCCTCTAATTTAAAGCACTCAACAGTTTAGCATCTGAGAATGTCCCCTTCTGAGCTGGAAGGACTAATGATCAAAAAGAAACTTGGGAGGTATAAAGATATTTAACTTCTCTCATGTGAGTTCCGTGATTTAGAAGAGACTGATATGCCAGTTTTTTATTTTAATGACCTTTCCCACATGTGGCCTCCCTGATTCCCGTAATAACACTTTGTTTATACAGATAATTTTCTCTCCAGCGGGAGCTCTTACATGCTTTAATAACCTTTTCTCATAAATCACCCAAGTGTACTGTGAAGTTTGAGGAGGTACAGGGGCTAGGAAGGGTTCCCTCAAGTCTGCCAACTGGGGCTCTGATTGCTCCATTGCCCCCTTCTGGACTTCCAAGTGGGCTGATGTTGGTGTAGGGACCTTGGGGCAAAGCTTGACTGGGCAGGCAAGGACCCCACAGTGGCCCAGGGGTGAATGTAAACTCTGTGAGAAACAGAGTGTCTGAGAAGGCCCCATGTGAAGAAGCCAAAATCTGAATTTGTATCCAGATTGAGAAAACTTTGGGTCATAGATTCTTGGGTTGGGCTTTGGTTATCTCTTAGGAATGCTTTATTTTTTATTGACCCAAGCCTCCATTTAGAAATTACAAGTATCTCCACTGGATGATTTGGGTAAATTAGATGGTATTCTTTTGGTAGCATAACACAGAAACAGAGCTCAAATTGGCATAGACACAAAAGAAAAATTAATGGATGATATTACGGGGATACCCAAATAAGGTCTTCAGGTACAGTCTGATCCAGGTCATCAAATGATGTCAAGGAGCTCTTTCTTTTTCTCATCTCTTGGCTTTGTTCCCACAGATGTTCTCAGCCAGGCTTTTTACATGTAGTGAGAAAAATGGAAGTTAGCAACATCCTATTCTCATCTTAATAACTTAGAATCCAAAGGAAGAGAGAGACCACCTTTCTCTTGGCATGTCTGTATCAAACTTCAAGAAGTACACTGACACTGTGATAGATAATCCCAACAGAGCCACATGTACTGTGTATGTGGATGGATTTCCCAAAGGTGTCAGAGAAGGGAAATGCAAAAATCTGCTGGACTGACCCGTCTCTGTCAGCTCTAAACTCCTCTTTCCTGTGACCTGCCCTGCCCCCCCAACACACATGTACACACACACATGCACATACCCATACACAAACACACATACACAGTGTTGTTACATGCCTGGCTAAAATGTTTTTAAAGGAAACCTCATATGATAAGAATAAGAATTAATAAATATGGCATAACCAACAAATTACATTGCTTTAGGATCTCATTGTAATACTGTAAACAGTTCCCTAATGCCACTTACCATGTCTGTTTTATTTCACAAACACTATTTTATCTAACAAAAATATGCACCAGGCACTATTCTAAGTATTTTACAGATATTAACTGATTTAATCCTAATAACAACCTTATGAGGTACATATTATTGTTATTCTCATTTTAGGATTTTCGAGATGAGGAAACTGAGGCTCAGAGTGGCTAAGGCATTTGTACACAGGTAGTAGGTGTCAGAGCCAGGATTTGAATCCAGGCGGTCTGGAAAAGTTTCCTATGAAAAGAACTTCAATATGTTAAATACACTATCTCCTGCTCATTAGCCCTTGTCCTATTAAAACTACTTCATTAATGTCTGCTGTGTTCATTGCTTGAACCACACTTCAAAGTTACCAGAAAGCACTTGTCTTATGCTCTCCACTGCTTTCTGAGCAATCTCCTCACCTAGTATATACAGCAGAGTTGGCATTGCTCTTGACCCAGACAGACCACAGAGATTCTATGTGAAGAATCCGACATGTAGTGGACTCACAATATGGATTCATTTCTTCTACTGTACCCTAGTGTGGTTTCAGCTAATATTTACTTGGCTATTTTATTTATTTATTTTTGTTTTTTCAACTTTAGTCTTGGAAAATGAGGAGATCATTGTATCCCATTTGAAAGAGTCAACATCCTGAGCTATGAGCAGAGTTAGGAGTAGCTTTGTATTCTCGTAGAAACAGAAATGCCTTTCTTCTCTGGATCCGTTGTATCATGGGACACTTTTTCAGACAGATAATCCAGCAACTGAAGTCTCACTCCAGCTCTAGGGTCCCCCCAGACTACAATACTGCCATGAAAGACTAAACCATTTGTACTGGGTTGAATAGTATCCCCCCAAAATTCATGTCGATCTGGAATGTCAGAATGTGACCTTATTTGGAAATAGGGTCTGTGCAGTGTAATTAGTTAAGATGAGTTCATACTGTATTAGAGGGGGCCCTGAACCCAATGACTGGTGTCCTTATGAGAAGGCCATGTGAAGACACAGACACACGGAGGGAAGATGGCCATGTGAAAACAGGCAGAAATTGGAGTAATGCAGATACAACCAAGGAATGCCAAGAATTGCCAGCAACCACCAGAAGCTAGAAGACGAAAGGAAGGATTCTCTCTAGAGCCCTCGGAGAGAGTATGGCCCTGCTGATGCCCTGATTTCAGACTTCTAGCCTCCACACTGTGAGAGAATAAATTTCTGTTGTTTGAAGCTACCCAGTTTGTAGTAATTCATTACAGCAGCCCCAGAAAGCTAATACACCCTTTGTGCTAGTTATTTTCTCAAAGATTTAAGGACTTCCTCCTAGATGCTGCTCTGTGATTCTGGGGCTGAGACTTTGAAACCATGTTTCTGCTTTGCCAGCAGCTCCCTGTTGAAATCTGCCAATACAGGCCCTAGAAGCTGGAAGCTTCAGAGTGGGGGAGAGAAATAGACATGCTTCTTTCTGTTGCTCCTCTTCCTATCTTCGTCAACCCAGCAGTGTTTCTTCACCTTAGCATGGGCAATTGGTTTCCAATAGCAGCAGTTTCCCCCTCCTCTCAGAACTAGCCTCACTGACCTCCCTACCCAAGAAACCAGTACCAGCCTTCTGATTTTCCCCCAACAATCGCGGGGGTCCCAGGTCCTTGGAAACCCTCCTCTAAGCTTCTACGATGTAATAACCCAACCCTCTACCTTTGCTTCCCCAGCCAGGGGTGGCAGCTGCAGTTAGTATCTATGTCATACTTCGCTGTTCTCTTTCTGCTTTTTCAGTTCTTGGTACCTAGCTAGTAAGTCTTTATATTTTACCCTTAAAATAACTGCTGTGGTTTCCAGTTTCCTGACTGGACTCTGATGCAGTCTGCAGGCCTTGGCTTTGTAAAATGCCCCATTCCTCCCTGTTTGCTCAAATTAGCAATGGGGATCTATACTGGCTAGAAGGGTTGGGGAGCAGTAACAGTAAGCCCTGATTACAATGGCTTAACCCAAAGCCTTTTCTTTTTTTAATTAAGACCTTATTCTTTTAGAGCAGTTTTAGATTCACAACAAAATTGAGGGGAAGGTACAGAGATTTCCCATATATCCCCTGCCCCGACACATGCATAGCCTCCCCATTATCAACATCCGGCACCAGAGTGGGACATTTGTTACAACTGATGAACCTGCATGGAAACGTCATAATCACCCAAAGTCCATAGTTTACCTGAGAGTTCACTCTTGGTCTAATACATTCTGTGGGTTTGGACAAACGTATAATGACATATATACATCGTTATGATATCATACGGAGTATTTCCACTGCCCTAACAATCCTCTGTGCTCTGCCTATTCTTCTGTCCACCCCCTCCCCCAAGCAACCACTGATCTTTTTACTGTCTCCATAGTTTTGCCTTTTACAGAATGTCATATAGTTGGAATCATATAGTATATAGCCTTTTCAGATTGTATTCTTTCATGTAGTAATATATGTTTAAGTTTCTTCCGTGTATTTTCATGGATTAATAGCTCATATCTTTTTAGCACTAGATAATATTCCATTGTCTGGATTTACCACAGTTTATTTATCCATTCACCTGCTGAAAGACATCTTGGTTGCTTCCAAGTTTTAGCAATTATGAATAAATCTGCTATAAACATCAGTGTGCAGGTTTCGGTGTGAACATATGTTTTCAGCTCCTTTGAGTATATACCAAGGAGCACCAAAGGCTTTTTGTTTATATATGAGGAGATGTCCAGAGGCTGGCTGTCCCTGTTGATTAATTCAGTGGCTCAAGGCTATGGTATCATGACTGGCCCACAAGTACTTTCCCTCTCCCCTTTATCCCTTTGGTGAGTTGGTGATGTCAGCTGTCATGGCCGTGGGATGGCTGCAACAGTTCCAGATGTCACATGGAGGGTGAGGACGTGCAGTGAGGAAAAGTGACATGCTTCCTCCTGCAGAGCTTTTATCAGGAAGTAAAGCCTTCGTGAAAGCCCCCAATAGATCCCCCTCAGGTCTTATTGACTGGAATTGGGGCACACACCCATGCGCTAGCTGGGAGAAGTGTTAAGTGAGCACCTGGCATTCGTAGCCTCTTATATGAAGGGCAGTCATTACCAGCTTCCTTTCCTTGACAGACCTTCTCCAATATGAGCCTCAGTTTCCTGAGGCTCTATTAAGTAGGGATAATAAGTATTCTTGCAGGGGTTTTGCAAGAACTAAATGAGGTAGGGGGTAAAAGGTGCCCAGCATTATGTGTGGCAAATAGTGAACATTCTATAAAAGCAGACTTGCCCTCTTGTTACGCAGCTGCTTGTCCAAGGGGGCTGTCTACCCTACACAACCAGCAAGCTGCTCTTGCTTGACTGAAGTGTATCTGGGAAGTCAGAGCTCAAAACTCCTGCACTAGCTCATGGATGTTCCATTTACATGGCTCTCTGTCTGTTTTGGAGCACTGTCCCCTATGGTGTATTGTTCAGTCACAAAAACTCTGTGAGGGGAAGCCATTATCACCTTCTTCCATTCTATCACCTTCTTCTCAAATGTGGGAATTGAAGTACTGACAAAAAAAGAGTTGAGATCCCTGTCTCCAACAAGTTTATCAGTATGGCTTTTAAGTCCAGAGCTGCGGGAATCATTCCTCCTTTAAGAATGAATCTATAGGTCCACAGAGAGTTTGCCAGGAATAATGTTAGACACCCATTGTCTGACAATATGGCTTCCTGCTCAAGTTTCAATCAGTGAATTTTTCCTGAAGGTTCTGGGAGAAATGTTTCTGCACACAGTTGCAAATGCATTCATCTACAGCCTAAGAGCATCATATTTCTATCTCTGCATTTTGATTTTGACATCCACTCCCCAACCTTGTTCATCCACACAAAGGACCCTCTTTGAATCCCTTCTGCTTCTGCTTAATTCACTAGCACGTTGGAAACATCAAGGAGAAAACGAAGCTGTTGGATCTGGGGCAATGAGTTCTGAGTAAAGCAGGATGTGTGCTGGGATATGGCCCAGGGCAGCCCCCGGGACAGAAGGCTTCTCAGCTTGTTTCCAGGGCCATTTAGGCATCTTCACACTACAGCCTTGCGGGGTGTTGGGAGAATTTCTCCTCTGAAGAATCAAGGATATTCAGCCTTCTCCTTCCTTTATTTTGTCCTATGTTTGATGCATATATCCTTCCTGGCATGGGCTGAGTACATAAACTTCTTTACCGTAGTGTATCAGGATGCAAAGAATATTCAAATTGGTTAAGTGAAAGGCAAATTACCAATTTGTTTGATGTCAGAGCATCCCTCTGAATCTTCCAGAAGTTCCCTAAGGTACCAGTTTCCTCTCCCTACCTTTCCCATGGTAGTGTAGCCTTACCTTTTGGGAAATATTATCTGTCCTTTTTAACCACTGAGACTCTGTTGCAGTGCAGTGGTTCTCCAACCACAGTAAAGACATTAGGTTCTGTCACAACGTTTTGAAGAACTATTTAGATGCAGTGCCTCTGTGTGTGTGTGTGTGTGTGTGTGTGTGTGTGTGCGCGCGCGCACGTGTTTGATGAGTTGGGGGGGAGGCAGTAAATGTAGCATTCTTCTCTAGGACAAAGAGAATTTCTCATTCTCTTGCAAACTCTCTGCAGCAAAAAAGCTGAAGTTCTTAGAGTGGCCGGAAGTATCTTCTCGCCATTTTTCATGGAGCTCCCCACGTGCCTCTCTGCAGTTAGTGCTTAAAAGAATGCTGCTAAGTCTCTGGCTATACTCAGAAAGGGACAGAGAGGGCAGTAGGTGGAGGGGCCCGAGTCTGTGAAAAGCTTGCCTTCAGTCTGCAGGAAGCAGACTTGTCTACTCTGTGGAACCTGGAGCCCAGCCAGCCGCCTATAGAATCTGCGGGAAGTGTTATCAGGAAGGAAGCTATTGACAAGTCAAGATCAAACTGATGTTATGGGTGGTAATTGGTATTCTCCTTGTATATGGCATGGTGGGGCTACTGGGTGAGCTTCTGAGGCCTCCCTTTCTTTTGATGAAAATGCAAACAGTGTTGCCCAAGAAGTCAAATCAAGAAGGGCTTTCAAAGCATTTTGAGAAATTCTAGAGACAAAACAACAAATAAAAACAAAGCATTTCCTTTTCAGAGAACTGTATGTGAAAACCACTAGAAAAGCAGGAAACAGCCTGATTAGGAACAAAGATTTTCCTCAGGAGTGGGTCCTGGTCCCAGCCCTGATATTCGCCCCGAGATCATGGGCAGGTCACTTAACCTCTGACACTTAACAGGGTTAACTGTTTGTTTTCTTTGTGGAATTACAGAATTAAATGCAGGGACGTCTTGCTGTGAGTGCTGGAGCAAGCTGGGATTGGGGGAGGGTGAGAACAAGATGTTCACTAATAATTGAGTTTTGTGTTTTGCTTTGCAAGTTGAAGGTCTTTTCTATGCTAACACTTGATATACATGTACATGTACATATCTCTGTGCTGCATTTTAGCCACAGAATAGTCACTCCAAAGAAGCAGCAGATTTTGGAATTCTGGGCTTATGTGGCTCATTTTTAAAGAATCTGAAAAGAATTAACCTTTTTTATAAAAAATCATTTGAGGGGAAAGGTCAAACCTCAAACTTCTCTCAGTTCTCCTTCCAAGGAAGAGATCCCTCAAAATTGAACATGAAGTCAAAATCTCTATACTTCTAAATAGGTAACAAGTGCCAAAAAATTAATCTAATAGTTTCTCAGACTCAACAAACATGGTGCTCTGCACAGGAGATAAACTTTGATGCTCAATAGATTGAGGGGGGGCGGAGTTTGGGAGAGGGTGGTGATCAGGGGTCTGAAATCTATAAGCTTTGCATTTCCCCTCAATCTGCCTCTGCTGTCACCTCTTCCACTCCCTTCAACCTGTGACAAATGAATGCAGAGAACTTGCTACTAAATTATGATGACATCAACCCTATTGAGTTTCAAGAGTTAGAAATTAGCATTTTAAAAATGTTTACCCTAAATATATGTTGTAACCATAAATGCCATATATTAACCTAGTATTAATTCAAATTGCTTTGCTATTATTGAAACAGATAAAATGACTTTTTCTTGTCTTTTCCTACAGCAAATAATATGTTGCCTAGTTCAGAAATAGAGTATAGGAGTAATCCCCAAGATCAAAGATACTTCACTTCCAGTATTTGCCATATGAGCAATCTGCTAAAAACATTCTTGCATGTGTCTTCTGATGCGTGTATGCAAGAGTTTGGTGTATTGGCTTAGGAGAGGAATTTGTGGGAAGTAGTAAATGCATTTGTTCAATCTTACGAAATAACGTTCAGTTATTTTCCAAAGTGCTTGTAATAATTTACACTACTACAAGCAGTTCAGGTTGCTCCAAATCCTTACTGATACTTGGTATTATCAGACCAATCAATCTTTTCCAAATATCCATCTGTACATTGATGCAATAATATAGTGAAAAAAGTCACAAAAGATGACATAGGGTATCCTATTTTTATAAAGTTTATTAAAAAGACAAAATGAAACCATATATTGTTCAGGAACACATACATAAAACATTTTTTAAATAGCGAATGATAAGTCTAAAACTCAGTAATGGTTGCTTTGGGGAGTAGAGGGAAGGAGGAGGATAGGATTGGGCAGGAGCAATCCTCTGTATTGGTATTGTTCTAGCTTGACTATTATGCTTCACAACTTACATATGTGTCACATATATTCTTTTGTGTATAATCACTATTTCATAATAATTTAAAAATTAAAAATACTTTCCCTCCAACTGGAGTCCGGATACTGGAAATGACCCAGAGGTTTAACAGTGCAACTAAGAAAGGGTGCAGAGGCCCAGAGAGTGAAGTCGCAGAGAAATGGCACCGAGAAGATGCGTGAGGCAGCTCACATTGGACGTTAGCACTTCTGAATGTGAGTCTTGACTCTGCCACTTAGAGTGTGGCTTTGGGAATTAATTGAACCACTCAGGATTCTATTCTCCCTCTCTGTAAAATGGGACTAATGAAGAATATGCATTTCCTAAGGTTGTTGTGAGGACTAAATGAGAAAGTGCAAGTAAACCCCTTACTCTGGAGCTGGTGCCTTTAAATATTTTAGTGTTTGTTTTACAGGAACTCTTATAGGAGCTTGGAAGTTTAGAGAAAATGGTGGGTAAATTTGCATTTGGAGCTTAAGAACCTTTGGAAGGTAAGTACTTGAAACTCGCCTTCCCAGCCACCCAAAAGAATTGAAATCCATCTGGATGGATTGAAGTTGGTCTTTGCCAAGTCCCTGGAGTAGGAACACATCATTCCAAATAAATAAATCATTTATTTATGAAATAAAATCATTCTGGTGGTAGAATGAGATGGGGCCAGTGGGCTAGTGGTCAAAAGGATCTGTGGGGTGACAGACACACTAAAACTTGTCCTAACTCATGAATCTTGGTGTCAAAGTATAGATCTACAACATGGATGGTGGGCATGAATCTAAACAGGCCAGAATTAGACTACCACTATCACCTTGCATCAGTGATTTGCAACAGCTGCCATGTCATCAAAGCGAGCAGGACACTCAGGCCCAGCCACATTTCTTTGCACTGCTGGGATTTCCTTCAGTGTTGCCCTAGGCTCTGGCTTTGGTGTACACGGCAGCAACAAGTAGGGCATGGAGACGTCCCAAGCTCATGACCCTGTTAGGGTGCATATTTCCAGAATGACCAGGACTCCAGTGTGTAGGCATCTGTGGCAAACAGGTGTTTCTTTGGCAGTGTCTGGGAGACCCCACCCTCAATATGAGTTCTCAGGTAAGAGCAAACAGGTCTGGATCTTGGAGCATGATGAGCAAGCACCACTAGGTTTGTACTTTTGGAACATAGCAAAGGAAGGGAATCCTGTGTGAGGAAAGACAGGGCTCCCCCACCAAGCTTGGCCATGGGAGGTCTGAGTGTTTGCTGTACTTTGGACTATGACTGGGTGGGGGATTATTATTCAGAATCCAACCTGTAAACCAAATACTCCAATCAAAATATTTTCATGTTGATTACAATAAGATGACACATCTGTGAAGAATCTGCAGTATGCAGGCTGCTGTAGGTTGAAAATGGATCCTGCTTTGTGCTCTACCAGCAGGGAACGTATTTGTGTCTTCATCTTGCTTAGATCTTGTGGGAGGGAAGTGAAACTCTTTGGATGCACACCAGATAACCCAGGACCTAAGGTGATAGGTTTGAGTCTTCTAAATTGGATTTAGAGGTTTTTCATTTAAATTACATTTGTATAATTTTTAATCAGATAATAATTTAACAAACATCTTTATTCCTACCATATAGTACTAGTAATTGCCAACATTTGTTCTACTCACTTAATTTTTAAAAAATGAGTAAAACATTATAAATAGATCCAGTTTAACTTCTTTTTGCTCACTCATACTGTCCCACTTTTCTCTTGTTCTTCCTACCCCCGGGGGCAACTAATAACACAGTTTGGGAGGTATCCTCCCCATCCGTGTTTTTATACCTTTACCATACTGGATATATCCATAAACGATATATAGGTTGTGTTTGTTTTTTAAAGCAACAAAAATTGCATCATCCATACATAGTTTTCTGAAACTTCCTTTTCACACATTTTGTTTTTGAGATCTATCCATGTTGATGCATATAGAACTAGATAATGCATTACTATTGTGGCATAATTTGAATTCCATACTACAAATATTCCATAATACAAGTATACAATGTTTTATTTATGTATTATTCTATGAGTGGATATTTAGATTTTTTAAAATATTCACAATTATAAACAAGCCTGAAATGAACATCCTCTTAGAGGATATTCTTAGTATGTTCTACCAGCTAGACCTGCCCACTTTACAGGAATACATGGGTTATGGTAGCGTCAGCATTAACATCAAGGGCAACCAGATGCTTCTCTGATTACAACGTGATATGATGGGGCCAGCTCATTTTGTTTTGCAGGAGGCAATTATTACAATTTCATGAATTTTGTGAGGCAGTTGTTAAAAACAGACATTATTAAAAATAAAATTCTATAAATTTACAGTGGAATAAAATATATTTTAAAGGTAATAAATACAAAAACTCATCACTTCCTAATTATTTCACTAATTATGATTATCTATGCTCTTGAGATTATTTATGTCTATTATTTCCATGTGGTGGAAATACTATATGATGGTGCATCTCTTGTTAACTCTGCATTATATTATTAGCTTGAAATCAACAATGGAGGGAATATTTATACTACAGAGATCAGCAATGCTACAAAATGAAAGGCTTGATTTATTGTTTTGCTGATTATATAGACCAAGAGTTGGCAAACTTTTTCTATAAAGATCCAGATAGTAAATATTTTAGGCTTTGCTGAGCACTTATAGTCTCTGTTACTGTGGCTTCTCTTCCGTCCCCTCCCCTTCTTCCTCCTCCTTCTTTATAATTCTTTTAAAATGGAAAAAAACTAGTAGGCTAATGAGCTTTACCAAAATAGGAACCCATGGACTATAGTTTGCTAACCCGTGGTCTATAGTAAGAAAATGATAGAGAAATATTAATAGTACAGATTTAACTTAAGAGTGTGTTGTGTATATAGTCTTTTTACATTGTGAATAGCAGAAAAAAATTGAGAAAATATTCTTCCAACGTTTGAAAACTATTACCTGATTCAACAAAGAAGTTACATCCTTCACAAACAAATGAAGTTTTGATATATGTTCTCATTATTTATTTCACTTTCATCTTACTCATTAATGTAAATGAAAATATCAACCAACTTTCATCAGGAACTACACCTGGAAATCTGGTTGTTAAACATTCGTCAACACCACTGGGTCACACCCATTACATTTATGAAGAAAAGAAGCACTCAGTCATTTGATGCAACTGCTTTATTACACTTTAATTGCGTCTTCTCTCTCTCATGTGCGTACGCACATACACACACACAAACACACACACACACCACTCATACAGTTGGCACATCTTCTGTCTTATGTATGGCCTTCCAATTTTTCACTTACAACTGTATTTAAATTACTATTATCATTAATACTATGAATACCATCATCATCATCATCATCATCATCATTTTACATTCTGACTGCCCATCAGATGGTGAACTACTCAAGGGCAGGGACCATGTTGCAGTTATTCTCTCTGTGCCTCAGTCTTCTCATTTGAAAAATGGGCTTAATAATAACAACTACCTCATAGGGTTGCTATGAGGATTAAATGAGATAATAGACATAAAGTGCTTAGAACAGTCCCTGGTGTATTATACACCCTCAGTAGCTGTTAGCTATTATAATGATTATTAATATTAGTGGTGTTAGTGTTATCCTCATCATCCGCCATATCATGGTAGCTTCAATTCCTGCAATAGTTCCTGGCCTACATCAGGCATGCTGCAAGTGTTAAATTCGTGAATGTGACCTCTTTTTAGCATGTGGAATGTACCATTAAAAAAAAATCAAACTGTTTAATCTGCTTCTGATGCCTCTAGGACAAAATGTTAGATGATGCAGTAGTACTGTATGTGTAAGACATAGATATAATTTCCTTCTTTAAAGAGTTGACAGACTAACTGTGGAGACTGACCACCCTAAATATTAGATGAAGAATGCCAATGGAATGGAACAGGCTTTAAGCGCCAAGGGGATGAGAGGTCAGGGAAGCTACTATTTTCCGTGATCATCAGGGAAGGCTTATGGGTAAGGCGAGTCATAGGCTGAGCTGTTTTAGAGAGGCAGAGAATTTCTTTTGTCATGGGTCACCTAATGCCACAAGTTAATGGAGATCCTTTAAAAAGAATAACTCCATGTCTCTTTTTTTTGGAAATAATTTTATTTTTTCTATGAAATGTCCTCAGTCTTTCTCACTTATGTGTTTAGAAAAGCATCTCACACCTGGAATGTAAAAGCAAACTGTGCTATATGAACAGCTCTGTGCATCCTTGCAGACACTGGTGGCCTCCATATCTAAAAGCATTCCCAAATTCCTCACAACATAAGCAGTATTCTCACATCCCATAAAGTGCTGCAGCAAATCACTTTGAAAAATATTGTACTTTTGAGTTAATGTTCTTAGTATCTGATGGGGACGTCTGTCGTGAGAGGGCCTGACATCCATCTTGATGGTGCTTATCCATAAATCTGTCCTATAGCAAGCCAGACCCCTTCTGAAATGACCTCATCCAGCTCCACAAGCCTTTCCTCTCCATGTCTACTGTGATGTTTCTGATCCATGAGGTGTCCTGGAGCTCTCATTACAAGCTCAGGAAGAGTCTAAGGAAGAAGCATGAGGCCAAAAGAGTGGTCTTGGACATTTGTTAGACTGCCAAAGAGGCCTACATGTTCTACCAGCTAGGTTTCTAGTACTGCAAAAAGTAGATCTAGTATTATGCAATATCTTTCTTTCTCTTCATGTAGTAGAGTTTCTGAGGGAGTAATTAAACTCACCCTTCTCCCCTCCGAGTTCTAAGTTTTTTGAGAAATAGACATCCAAGGAAGATAGGGATCAAAATATCCATATCATAAATTGGCAAAGCTGGTAGAAGAATGTGATTTGACAGGGCCTGGTGAGCATTCTATTCCTTATCCCTAAGTCTAGATCTTGGGATGAACATGCATAACATGGATCTGCACAGCAGACACCCCTCCAGCCAGCCACATGGATGACATGACCACCTTCACATCCTCCTGAGGTCAGAGGCTGGAGAGAGAGGCACAGAGATTGGACCCCAGGCACACGGTGACTTCAAATCATTAACTTTCCAAGTAGAGACTAGCAGACAGTGGACACCTGAGTCTGATCACCTCAGTGAGCAGATAAATCACTCCTCCTCCCAGGGGAGGACCAAAAAGAGGTAGAGAGAAGGGCAGAAGTCTCCCACTCCTCCCCCACCACCAATACTTCTGAGAAGAGATATTCCTATTTTGTGGGCAAGACCTTGGGCAAAGGAAAAGATGGATCCACTATTGGACACACAGAGAGGAGTACCTCACTCGCCAAAAAAAACTGCCAACCAATCACTATGCCTCTCTGTATTGTAGCCAGTCGTCAAAGCCTCTCCCTGCCCTCTTCTCCCCCCACCTTTTTCTTTTCTCTTTGTTTCTTTTGTTTTTTTCCTATTTCCTTTCGACAAATATTTATTGAGTGTGTAGTGTATGCTGGTGATAGAAATGTTGAACAAGACCGATGGAACCCTTACTTTCTTTTTTTTTTGGTGGGGAAGATCAGCCCTGAGCTAACATCCATGTCAATCCTCCTCTTTTTGCTGAGGAAGACGGGCCCTGGGCTAACATCTATGCCTACCTTCCTCCACTTTATAGGGGACACCGCCACAGCATGGCCTGACAAGCAGTGCATTGGTGCACGCCCGGAATCTGAACATGGGCCGCCAGCAGCGGAGCGCACGCACTTAACCGCTACGCCATGGGGCCAGCCCCTGTAACCCTTACTTTCAAGGAGCTTACATTCCAGTGGGCAAGACTGTTAAAAAAAAGTCCCTGGGGCCCGCCCAGTGGCATAGTGGTTAAGTTCACGGGCTCCACTTCAGCAGCTGGGGATTCGTTGGTTTGGATCCGGGTGCAGACCTATACACCACTCATCAAGCCATGCTGTGGCGGTGTCCCACATACAAAAATAGAGGACAATTGGCACAGATGTTAGCTCAGGGACAATCTTCCTCAAGCAAAAAAGAGGATTGGCAACATGTTAGCTCAGGGCCAATCTTCCTCACCAAAAAAAAAAGTCCACAAGCAAATAATAATTACAAGTCATGGTAAATGATATGAAAGAAGCAAACAAAAATCTGAGATGGAGAATAATGGAGGCATTTAGGCCTTCATTTAGGTAGCTAAGATTTCTATGGGAAGGTCTCTTTGGAGAGGTGCATTTAAGCTGAATCCTGGAGTAAGAGGTAAGAGATCAGATGTGAGAAGGGAATGGAGAGGATGGGACAATAGGGCAGTGAAGAGATTTTCCTAGGCTACTTATAGGATTGGCCCTATGTGGAGGCCAGCCTGCACCACCAGAGGAGAGCTGGCCTGTTGGTCTCCTCTCTGTATGCAATGCTAATAAATTGGTAGTGGCTTCTTGGAGTGTTGTATTGAAAAGGATTTTGATGTCCTTAAAGACTCAGGAGTAAAGAGGACCATGGAAAATTTGTCATGTCTACTATGGGAGTAAGAGGGGCTCCAGGGGCATATTTAGTCTTCCTGCTCTAGAGAATTTGTAACAAACTCTGATCTAGAGTTTGTTATGGATTCAATTGTATCCCCCCAAAATTCCTACGCTGAAGTCCTAACCCCAGTACCTCAGAATTTGACCTTATTTGGAGATAGAGTCTTTGATTAAGTGTAGGCCCTAATCCACTAAGACTGATGTCCTTATAAAATGGGGAAATTTGGACACAGAGACAGACATGCATGGAAGGAAGACAATGTGAAGAGACAGAGAGAGAAGATAGCCATCTACAAACCAAGGAGAGGCCTGGAAAAGATCCTCACTCACAACCCTCAGAAAGAACCAACCCTACCCTGCTAACACCTTGATTTTGAACTTCTAGCCTCCAGAACTATGAGAGAATAAATTTCTATTGTTTAAGCCTCCTAGTTTATGGTATTTTGTTAAGGTAGCCCTAACAAACTAATACAGAGTTTATTTCCATATGCTTATGACCAATTGTCTCCTGGAGGATTGTTGACAGCTCAGAAATGTGCTTCTAAAGGATGGGAGCCTCTAAGTGCTTATAATAACCACTGGCAGGTGCAGAATATGGCTTAATAAATCCTGTTTTCACAGACAATCAATATTCTGTTAGGTGTGGGAAAAGGGTAAGGTATTTCTCAATATCCAAGTCATCTAGTGGAAACAAGACTAGCCTTGGAGTCCCAAGATCTAAGCTCAAGTTCTTATTCTGCCGCAGACTGTGGGACTTTGAACAAGTTCCTTCAGGTGTGAACCTTCTCTAGTGGGGTCCTATGGTCCCCATTCAGCTCTCTCATTCTCTCCCTTCAAGACTCCATGTTTAGAAAGTACATGTCTCGAAGGTTTCCAAAATGTCAGTCATCTCCACAGCTGGAGGGAGGGAGGGTCAGGGCAGGGCTCATGGGAGATGCGAAGAAGTTTGACTAGCTGTCTAGACAGACAACCTCAATGTTTAAACTTGACTGAACATCTGCTAATCATCTAAGATGCTCCTGATGGTACACCAGCCTGCAGATGGTCACCTAGAGACTGGCCACCAAAGACGTTGTGTGATTGGGGCAACTCAGGGGCTACAAGATAGCGAATTAGTGAATGGGAAAGAATCTACCTACAGTCTACCTAGAATTCAGGTCCTAAGTGATACTAGGAACTTGATTAGGTGACTAGCTTTGGTCTACCACGAATGAAACTCAGTTTTCCTTCTAATTGGCAAGATTCCAGGACCAAAACCCCTTGTCACCAACTGTTTAGTCTGGCTATAAGAAAGTGGATAAATTTTATTCTTGAAAAGTAAGTTATTTAAATTGTAAAAAGCATCTCTTCCATTAGTCTTTACTCCAACAGGGGCCCCTTCCTCTCCAGCCACTGCCAACCAAGTCAGGGCAGTTATTCTCACTCTGGAGGTCATCTCCTAGTACCTCATTGTTCTCTCTCCCTTAAACTTTGGAAACATGGAGTGAAAATAAGAAAGAAATGTGAAAATCAATCAAATGAAATCAAATTAACCAAATCAAATCAGGGCAAGTGTGTAGCCTGCTGCCTTGCTGGCGCATCTAGGGTAACAAGAATCAGACTGAGACTCCAGCTGGGTTGGTTGAGGTTAGTTCCCATCTCTCCACACAGCAATGGTTCCTGAAGCAGCAGGGAAAAAACAAATTTTTAGATGGGAAAGATGTAGGCTCACCCTCTGCAATGTATTTAGCTGGCTTCAAATGAGAGGGAAGGTGCTCTGTGGAGGCTGAAGAAAGTACAAATGTTGTTTCTTACAAAGTACAAATGTCCTTTCTTCAATACCACAATGTCAATAACAACAATAAATATTTCTGAGAAACTGTGTTAGGCGTTGGGGATCCATCGATTAGCAAATAGAGCAGGCCCCTGCCCTCTTGGAACCTAGTGTGTCAGGAAGGGAGCCCAATGTTTTTAGAGCATTAGATATGGTAATACTTTACATGGATTATGTCATTAAATACTCCCAACAACCCTGTTCAGGGGCTACTATGATTCCTGTTCTGCAGTTAGGAAAACTGAGAGTGTGAATGTTTAGCTTTTCTTATGTTCATGTACTTTAGAGGTGGTGATGGTGGCATTTCATTTCAGATACTCTGAGATGGAAGACAGTCCACCTCTACCCATTCTGCTCCCCCACTTCCCAAAGCAGTCCCGTGAACTGAGTTATATCTTTTACCTCTGCTCTGTTGACGTGTGTGTTGGTGCCCTAGGAACCAGGACACATCCCTGGCTTGGCTTTGGGTTACTCACCCACATCTCGCTCCCCTTAGATCCTGGAGTTCAGAGTTCGGCATTCTTATTTTAACTCAGTGCTGTCCCTCGCAAAGCTCAATTGCAGAAATGTTATTTCGGTTCTGCCATCCACTTTTCTTCTGTATTTCTTCTGACCCCTTTGTTCTCTTATTCTTATAATAACAGTTTGATGAGGAGATTATACCTGATCCTGGGCTGGTGTTTCTTCCATACTCTGGTTCTGTAGTTGAAGTTTGGGGATGCCAATTATCCATTCATTTTCTTTTCTGGTTCTTTACCAGTGACAAACAGATACAAGGACCTTGGGGAAGATTAAATTCCAGGATCAGCTTTATACACTCCCAAATTTGAGACTTCCGGCACTCTATGCTGGAATATACAGATTGAAGTTGTAATGGGGCTTCCCACTACTTCTCCCTATATCCCAAGTTTAAACTTTGATGCCCTCCCTTTCTGGAGTCTGCATAGCTGACATTTAGCCATCCAGTTACCTGGAGAGCTATAGCCAGTAACGCGGGAGAATGCTGAGGACAGGGCTGAGTCTCCAGGTCTTCCCTTGGAGGCAGGTCCACAGCCTGACCTGGCATGCTTTCTGCCTAAGAGGGGAGCACAAAGTGCAGCTCAGCCCACTTGCTGGCAGGTGGAATGAAGTGACAGCAGACAGAGCCTGTTTTCAACCTTTGTGGCAGAATGTATCTCCACGCGCTAGATCCAGGACGTGGCCTTTCTGAGAATTCACCAGGCAGGGAGGTAGTGATCACATTAGTGGGTGGAGAGAAAAGCAGAAGTATTGGTGGAAGTCTCCCCTTTTCTGAAAAAGTGAAGGTAAGAAGAATAAAGCGCTTCCTTCAACACTCAGACATCTGACACGTGATTTCTCCAGGTAGCGGACTGTAGAACTCTTCTCTCTGGGAAGGAAAAAAAGCCCGAGAAACACTTAGTGCTGGAATAGGTAAGCTCTTTCAAGTTGCAGAGAAGAAACCTGAGAACGTCGGTAACTTGCCCAAGAACATGTCTGCTGTATTAAGGAACCCAGAAGTCTTAACTCCCGGCCCAGCACTTCTCTGTTCATTGATTCAGACTGGAAATCAGAGTCGTCTTCCTGAGAACATCCACATACCCACAAATGGTTTGAGCTCGCTCCGGATAGTGTTGCATAATAGCTGAAGTCTCTTTGTTCAAGAGCTTTGATCAAGTGGCCTTAGGCAGTACATGGCTTATCCCAATTCAATCAGCTCTACCTGTTGACTGTCACCCTCTTCCCAGCAGCCTTCTGTTCTACACCAGGAACCCTAAGGACAAGCTTGGAAAATCACAGAGCTGTTCTAGTAAGTGCTCTGTCGCTCTGGACCGTGTAGGAACAGGGAGAGATGTTTCACAACCCGTCTTCCTTATCCTTGCCCCATGTGGGAATTTTTAATTTGAATTTCCATTTATTACACAAATAATAATATGACAACTATAAGGAAAAGACGGTTCTTTCATCTTCCCAGAGAGGGACATGGGTGGAGCACAAGCTTTGAAATGAAAGAGGCCTGAATGCAAATTCTAGTTCTGCCACTCTATCAATTTATGACACTGAACAAGTTACTTAATCCCTCTGAACCACAGTTCCCTCATCTATAAGTGGAAATAATAAAAGCTTCCTATATGTATGTATGTGTGTGTGTGTATGTATTAAAAGAATGTTTATAAAGTCTTGCATATGTAAGTTTAATAAGTTTTAGTTCTCTCTCACTCTCCTTCCTCAATATAACCATTTTTACTTTTGTTGTGCTTCCTTCAAGTTCTTGTCCAAATGCAGATGTACTTTTACATACTGTAGATGTAATTTTCTTTCTGCATTTTTCATCTAACGTTATACCATCATCTGTTTTCCTCTTTTGCTCCAAAGTTGGATTACATGAAAGTGCTGATATTCATCTATTTTGAACTAGATAGAGCAATTTCATATATTTCCACTTAAAACATGGTTTTTAGGATCATCAGTGTAAAAGAATGAATAATATTCTATTGAATTGATACACCATTATTTATATAAGGACCCCCATTGTTGATTATTTTGGTTATTTCTCATTTTTCCCCATTAAAAAAATAGTTCTATAATAAAAGTCTTCATGTGTATAGATTTTTTCCTTCTTTGAATTATTTTCTTGGGATAAATTCTCAGAAGTAGCTCCAATTTTATTTTGAGGCCCAATGAACTGTGTTCACTTTGCCCATATTTGTCACTTCCATAATGTGTTCCTTAGGTCTGGCTAGGAATTAAATCTGTTGGCATGGCCAACTCAGAAAACAATGTGATTTCTAGAAACCAGCACCTGGTATTTGTCAGGGCTGAGGCAGAGGGACAAAGAACAAAGATACAGTGGGAATTCTTCTCTGGAGGCCTGGTCAATCTCAGCTAGAAATTTTTAAAAAAACAAAGACATTTCTTTCGTTTTCAGCTGTCAAGGAAGTCAAGAAAAAAATGCACAAAAAGGAAAATCTTGGACGCCACTTCAACGTCCATCAATAGAGAACAAATGAATAAAATGTAGTATGGTTCTTTGATGAACTATCATAAGCAGTTAAAAATGAGCTAAATCTATAAATAGTGATATGAAAAATTCTCAAAAAGAGTTCATGAAGAAAAGCAAATTATAGTATGATATAGTATACCATTTATGCCAACTTAAAAACCATACACAACAATATTTTGTATTCTCACAGATACTAACATATGCGTTTAAAATTAATAAAAATGAACTGGAAAGATGCACATCAAAATCATGATCCTCTTTGCCTATGGAGAGGAGGAACAGAGGCAATTTGAATTATACCTATAATTTTTTAAATTAAAAAAACACAGAAGCAAATATGGCAAGAAGTTAACGATAGTGAATTCTGGGAAGAGGACATCTAAATGTTTGTTTTATTATTCTTGGTTCTTTTCTGTATTTGTTAAATTTCTCAAATTATCATCATCATCAATAACAAAAGATCTAAAGATGAGAAATGGCAGGGGTGATGGTTTCGTGGGAGGGCCACCCACGTGGAAGCAACAGCCTTTCAAGGTGGTCATGAATCAGCAGATTAATTTAGACTGTCTCTTGTTACTCTTTGCTAAATCAGTTTTACTTTCTTCATGTTAAGACAGCTCTACCCTGCTGTTGGCTTCTTGACATTTCTAAGTGTTTGGTCAGCTGGTGTTTCTGGGAAGTGCTGAAACCCCAAAGCTGTCCTTCCAGTCTTGCCTCCGATGGATCCCATGAAGGTTGATCTCCACTTGAAATTCCAGAAATCAACTGTTGGAACAGTTACTTATCTGATTCCAGAGCAAGTGCTAATGATTGGACACTGACCAAAACCTGGTCCAGTTAATAAGCAGTTTTTGATAGCTTCTTTCTGATAAGTGGAACAAGAAACTGCAAGGAAGGGAGGACTTATGAAGGACTAGGCTTTTGATCTACAAATGAACATGTTTAAGTCAGGTCAGGCATGTAGGACATAATAGCCAGAGAACAGAATGATTGCAGGTGGAGCTGAGTGTCAAACACAGAGGTTAAGAAGAGAAGGCCAAAAGCTCATGCTGTCATGTTACCCAACTGTAGTGGATACTGTGGTATACCACCAGACTCGGACTTTAGAACCAAGGCACTTATTCTGCCAGCTGCTAGGAGCGTTGATTCCTGACAATTCATGGCTTCATCCCTCCCCAGGAATTGCCAAAAGCAGTTGTCTTGCCCAAATTATTCTCCTTCCCCAGGTATAGCCCACATCCAAAGAGTGGTCTAAGTGGACGTCCAAGGCCTGGCCCCTTTGCTTCAACTGGGACAATATCAGGGTCATCCCAGCTCCAGAGCTCCCCATGAAATTGACTGAAGGCTCTGTTACAACTACATCACAGTTCAACCACTTACTTCTTCCTCTGTCCAATCCTCATCCCTCACCCCTTGTGCCTCATGCCCCAGAGATGTTGCTCTAAGAGCAATAACTTCCTGAATGCAAATCTCAGAGTCTCAAACAAAAGCAAAAGTGAAAATAAAACAACAACAAAAATCTCTCCGAGGCTCATGGTCTATTTTCCAGGGAGCCTGATCTACAAACTGCTAACCTTGAAATCCGCCTTTTTCTTATGCTTTACTTGTCCCCATTTGGGTTGTTTAAATTAGTTTCATAAATTGATGTTCCTGGTTCCTGTCATCTCTAGTAATTAATTAACCAACTACTGTGCTTGCAAGAAGAAGAATCACATACAAGTCCTGATCGTGAGGAACTTACAGGCCAGACTGAAAACTACCATCTCATTTAAAAAATTAGCTAACCTCCCTCCAAATGAAGTAACAATATAAAAGTTCAGCTAAGGAATACTACAAATTTGCTTGTTTCATGAGTGGAACACACATGTTCTGTGAGCTCAAAAGAGAGAAAATGTGGTGGCTTAGAGAAGTTAGCAAAGAGATTGGAAAGTTAGCAACAAATTTAAAAGAATTAGAAAGTTGGCAAAGAACCAGAAAGTTCACAAATAAATTGTTCACCAAGTTCACAAATAAATTGTTCTTCATGATGATGAATTAGATGGTTAAGGGGAGAATGGAGGTAATTCTGTATTGGAGTTTGGGTTGATAGAAGTAGGAAAGAAAGGCTTCGCTGGAAGAATTGTGAGAAAAAGGAGGGGAAGGTATACTGGGAGACACAAGTGAAGACAGTTCAGTGTCAGATTGTGAAGAGCATTGAGTATTGAGCCATGGAGCTTGGTTATACCCTGAAAGCAGTGGGGATGGGGCTGAAGGTGGGGTGGACACTGAAGGCTTAGGAGCAAGGTAGAGACGAGAGGGCAGCAGTGTTGGAAAAAGCCTGACCTGGTAGAGGATATGTAAGATCTCCTGGAGGAGATGAAGCCGGAGACAGCCTGAGGCTTGTGCAGGGGTCCACCTTTAAGTTATAAGGCAGAGAATAAGGATGACGGCAAGCTTGCTTCCTGGACCTACCACTGAAATTAGTACAGATGTTCAGTGTGGCCTATATCACAATAGTTCCCACCTCTCTGCTTTTGATGCAATAACCTCCTTCTCCATCTGCTCGTCTACATCCTACTTGTCCAATATAGCCCAGGACAGTCATGCCTCCATGAAGTCTTATCTGGCCCCTTCAGTCCACAGTGATCTCTCTTCTTTGAACTCTCACAGTCCTTCAAACCAAACTTGAATTATTTGTCCTAAGTTTAACCTAAGTTAGCACTGTCTTACGAGTTATTGTTGAAGCTCATTATAATTATATCTAGACAAGTGCTAGGAGCCAAATATGTACCACTGTGTTGTCTGATTTCTTAATTAAAAAAATTTTTTTTAATTGAGGTGTAATTGACATACAATGTTACAGTAGTCCCCCCTTATCCATGGGGGATATGTTCCCAGACCCCCAGTGGATGCCTGAAAACACAGATAGTACTGAACGCTGTATATCGTATGTTTTTTCCTGTACATACATAACTATGATAAAGTTTAATTTATAAATTAGGCACAGTAAGAGATTAACAACAATAACTAATAATAAAATAGAACAATTATAACAATATATTGTAATGAAGGTTATCATAGATCTTAGTAACCTCAGCATATGATTTTTTTTCTTTGCTTATTAAGTCGAGAACTTTCACCTTTTCACTTAGAGGAAGCACTTTACAGCTTGTCTTCAGCATATCCTAATTACCAGCATCACTACTCTTGTGCTTTAAGGCCATTATTAAGTAAAATATGGGTTACTTGAAGACAAGCACTGTGATACCGTGACAGTGGATCTGATAACTGAGACAGCTACTAAGTGACTAATGGGCAGGTGGCATATACAGCGTGGATATGCTGAACAAAGGGATGATTCACCTCCCAGGCAGGATGGAGCAGGATGGCTCGAGGTTTCATCATGCTACTCTGAATGGTGCACAATTTAAAGCTTATGAATTGTTTATTTCTGGAATTTGCCGTTTAATATTTTTGGACCATGGTTGACCATAGGTAACTGAAACTGTGGAAAGCAAAACTGTGGATAAGAGGGGACTACTGTATATTAGTTTCAGCTTTACAATGTCATGATTCAATATTTGTATATATTGTGAAATGATCACCACAGTAAGTCTAGTTAACATCGGTCACCTTATATAGTTACAAAAACATCTTTTTTCTTGTGAGGAGAACTTTTAAAATCCACTTAACAACTTTCAAATATGCTATACAGTATTATTAACTATAGTCATCATGCTGTACATTACATCCCCAGGACTTATTTATTTTATAACTGGAAGTTTGTACCTTTTGACCCTCTTCACCTTTTTCTCCCACCCCCCGGCACCCCCTGCCTCTGGCAACCACCAATTTGTTTTCTGTATCCATGAGCTTATTTTTTTTTTTTTTTTTTTTTTTGTATTCTACATACAAGTGAGATCATATGGTCTTTGTCTTTCTCTTTCTGATTTCTTAATTCTTAAGTGGTTGGTGGATTTCTATTCTTTAGCATCATCCCTAAAAGTTCTTTTCACCTGTCTTTTTCTCTTCTGACTAGTTAGAGACTAGTGTTTGGCACTTAATAGTGATAATTAAAATTCATTAAATACTTTCTGTGTGTCAAACGCTGTTCTAAGTGTTTTGCATCTCTGACTGTAACCCTCACAGCAATCCTGAGATTTAAGTCTTGTCATCCTCTTTTATAGACAGGGAACATGAGGCACAAGAGATTAAACAGCTGGCTCAGATTTACACAGCTAGTGTGTAGTAGAGTCAGGGTTCTAAACTAGGCAACCTGACTCTACTACCTACCCATTTAATCCCTACCCTATTCGATAAGAGACTCAAAGAAGAGTTGATGGATGTGTGCATGAATGAAGAATGAATCAGGCAAATGACACGTCCAATTCTTTTTTTTTTTTTTTAATTTTTTGTTTATTGCAGTAACATTGGTTTATAACATTGTAAAAATTTCAGGTGTACATCATTGTACTTCTATTTCTGCATAGATTACATCATGTTCACCACCAAAATACTAATTACAACCCATCACCACACACATGTACCGAATTACCCTTTCACCCTCCTCCCTCCCCCCTTCCCCTCTGGTAACCACCAATCCAATCTCTGTCCCTATGTGTTTGTTTATTGTTGTTATTATCTACTACTTAATGAAGGAAATCATACGGTATTTGACCTTCTCCCTCTGACTTATTTCACTTTGCATTATACCCTCAATGTCCATCCATGCTGTCACAAATGGCTGGATTTCATCGTTTCTTATGGCTGAGTAGTATTCCATTGTGTATATATACCACATCTTCTTCATCCATTCGTCCCTTGATGGGCACTTAGGTTGCTTCCAAGTCTTGGCTATTGTGAATAACGCTGCAATGAACACAGGGGTGCATGTACCTTTGCAAATTGGTGTTTTCAAGTTCTTTGGATAAATACCCAACAGTGGAATAGCTGGATCATATGGTAGTTCTATCCTTGATTTTTTGAGAAATCTCCATACTGTTTTCCATAGTGGCTGCACCAGTTTGCATTCCCACCAGCAGTGTATGAGAGTTCCCTTCTCTCCACATCCTCTCCAACACATGTTGTTTCCTGTCTTGTTAATTATAGCAATTCTGACGGGTGTGAGGTGATATCTCATTGTAGTTTTGATTTGCATTTCCCTGATAGTGATTTTGAACATCTTTTCATGTGTCTGTTGGCCATCTGTATATCTTCTTTGGAGAAATGTCTGTTCAGGTCTTTTGCCCATTTTTTAATTGGGTTGTTAGCTTTTTTGTTGTTGAGATGCATGAGTTCTTTATATATTTTGGAGATTAAGCCCTTATCAGAAGTATGGTTTGCAAATATCTTCTCCCAATTGTTAGGTTGTCTTTTTGTTTTGTTGAAGGTTTCCTTTGCTGTGCAGAAGCTTTTTAGTTTGATGTAGTCCCATTTGTTTATTTTTTCTATTGTTTCTCTTGCCCTGTCAGACATGGTGTTTGAAAAGATGTTGCTAAGACCGATGTCAAAGAGCGTACTGCCTATGTTTTCTTGTAGAAGTTTCATAGTTTCAGGTCTTACATTCAAGTCTTTAATCCATTTGGAGTTAATTTTTGTGTATGGTGTAAGGTGAGGGTCTACTTTCATTTTTTTGCATGTGGCTATCCAGTTTTCCCAACACCATTTGTTGAAGAGACTTTCTTTTCCCCATTGTATGTTCTTGGCTCCTTTGTCAAAGATTAGCTGTCCATAGATGTGTGGGTTTATTTCTGGGCTTTTGATTCTATTCCATTGATCTGTGTGTCTGTTTTTGTGCCAGTACCATGCTGTTTTGGTTACTATATCTTTGTAGTATATTTTGAAATCAGGGAGTGTGATACCTCCAGCTTTGTTCTTTTTTCTCAGGATTCCTTTAGCTATTCGGGGTCTTTTGTTGTTCCATATAAATTTTAGGATTCTTTGTTCTATTTCTGTGAAAAATGTTGTTGTGTACACTAACAACGAAGTAGCAGAAAGAGAAATTAAGAATACCATCCCATTTACAATTGCAACAAAAAGAATAAAATGCCTAGGAATAAACTTAACCAAAGAGGTGAAAGATCTGTACACCGGAAACTATAAAACATTTCTGACAGAAATTGAAGAAGACACAAAGAAATGGAAAGATATTCCGTGCTCTTGGATTGGAAGAATTAACATAGTTAAGATGTCCATACTTCCTAAAGCCATCTATAGATTCAATGCAATCCCTATCAAGTGACACGTCCAATTCTTGTTGCACACTGAGAGATTAAGTTCTCAGGGAAGGTATCCTCTGAATGTTTGTAAAGGAAGAAACTTTGCTGCTGACCCCAGCTATTCCGTTAGTGTAGTTAGTGTGTGTGTATAGGATGCTGCGACCTCTGAGGTCCCATCTAGTTCTTACAGATTAAGAGACTGTAAAACCCTCTTTCAGAAAGGGTATTGAGACTTTAGGAATTTCTACAAAGCATGTTTGATTGACTTAGTTGTATGTTTAAAATTAAGGAGCTAAACCAGTCACAAACCCTTTCAAGTATTGTTCTTCTTCTTAATCCGTAGCTTCAAACTCATAAACCTCTCCAGATATTAGAAAGGCCTGTAGGGTTTGGGATTCCTCTGGACCTCAGTTAACTTAAAAAGACCAAGGCAAATGCATGGCCAGGGGTGTTTATCATCAATGCTCATCATTGTTTCCCACTTTCCTCTTCCTTATCAGAAGTCAAAGGCAACATGTAAGATATGTGGCTATCAGAGGGTTATCGCTTGTTGCCAAGTGAAAAAGCACAGCTGAGTTCAGTTTAGCTTGATGGCCCCTCTGTTGAAATTCAGGATCTCTTATCTTTGCTTCCACTTCTCCTGTCTAGACACTTGACAATGATTTGCAGGAAATTGAGGCACTTACCCCTGCTGAGAAGTCAGGGCTAAAACATTTCTAAATATAATTTTACTCTGTGTGTTTAATGCAAGTTAATGTTAATTCAAAAGGAAAACAGCAATGTGTTTTTCTGTCTCTGGGATGGGATTCGCGACCCCCACTCAGGCAGAGCTGTGGGACTTTCCATATCCTAGTTTTTCTAGGCTGGTGGGCTTGTCCAGTTCTTTAGGGCACAAAACACTGGCCCCTCTTCTCTGACAGAAGAAAATTGGAGGATTTAAGATCCTTATATTCAACCACTTTTTCTTCCTTTTATTTGCTTTCTTTTTCTTATAAAGATAGGAAAATAATTTTATTCTCTCAACAGCTGGTATCAGAACTTCTTATAATGAGATACTGGCTTTTGTTGAGGAAACGCACAGATAAATTCACTTTAGGATCTCAGGGCCTTGATATTATCATCTGGCATCCAGGTTTTGAGAGGAGGAGAGAAAGGTTTTGCTGCTATATAGAGGAGAGGGAATTTGGGATTTGGCTTTCCTAGGGGCATTTAGAGGGGGTGAGCCTTGAGAGTGAATCCTGTTGGGGAAGGAGAAGAGAGATGACTTCCAAAATCGTCAATTCTAAGGAAGAAATTTGAGAGAGAATAAAAAGGGTAAAGGCAAGGTTTTCTCTGCAAGACAATTAGTATAAACTACTTCCACCTCACCCCTCATTTCTCCCATGATATCTTCTGATTTCTTTGGGGGAAGAATAGGTAAGTCCATATTGATAACCAAAATGCTTTCATGGATTCAAGAGCCAGAGCTTAGAAGGAAAGCAGTCATCTGGGTCACGTTTTGGGGCAATCTAAATGGTTCATTTTTGCACAATGCACCCAACTGGCTGCAGAGTTGATCTGATTCAATTAAGATAGCGAAACTGGTCTATAGGCTGTTGCTTGACCACATTATCTTTAAAGATTTTTATTTATTTATTTTTTCCCCCCAAAGCCCCAGTAGATAGTTGTATGTCATAGCTGCACATCCTTCTAGTTGCTGTATGTGGGACGCGGCCTCAGCATGACCGGAAAAGCGGTGCGTCAGTGCGCGCCCGGGATCCGAACCCAGGCCGCCAGCAGCGGAGCGCGCGCACCCAACCGCCAAGCCACGGGGCCGGCCCTGACCACATTATCTTTAATTCTGCAATACTTTTAGGAAGGAGGAGTTAAGGAAGAGCCAGCCATTCGTAAAAAGCCAACTTTCCATATATGAAGCATTTCATATATCTTGTACAAATTGTTAAAGATACAAGATAAAATTTCATTTTATCTTGTACAAATTGTTAAGTGTGTTAGTTTGCCAGGTCTGCCATAGCAAATATCACGGACTTAGTAGCTTAAACAATAGAAATTTATTTTCTCACAGTTCTAGAGGCTAGTCCAAAATCAAGGTTTCGGCAAGACTGGTTTCATTCTAGCATTTCTCTCCTTGGCTTGTAGATGGACATCGTCTTCCTTTTCTTCACATGGTCTCTCCTCAGTGTGTGTTTCTGTGTCCCAATCTCTTCTTCTTATAAGGACACTGGTCCTATTGGATTAGGGCCCACGCATATGACCTCATTTTTTTACATTAATTATCTTTTTAAAGGCCTATATCCAGATATATTCACATTCTGAGATACTGGGTTAGGGCTTGAACATGTGAATTTTGAGGGGATATAATTCACCTTATAACAGTAAGGAATATACAGTTTGGGGAAATTTCTACACACATGAACACACACAACACACCCTACATCTGAAGACACACATGTTTTTAGCTGCTACACAAAAACACACGTGCATCTCAGTGAAGCTTGGAGGAGTTCTGCCATTGCTGGAGGCATGGTGGTGGGAGATATGCAGTAAATTCTACCTAATACAACATGATGTAGCCCACCAGGAATGTTTCCTGCTTTGCAGCACTCTTTACAATCACAATGGGGCTTCTTTCCTCACGTCTGTAAACTCCACATGGTATTACTTTAAATCATGCTGTACTTGTGAAACTCAAACCTTGACTTTGTCTCCTGCAAGAGCCAGTGCTTTTTTGTTTGTTTGTTTCAACTCAGTTCTCGGCTTTCTTTAGTGCTTCTACAATTGCTCAAGCAGGACACTTTTTCTAGTATCTACCAAGGAAATTAGCAAGTCCTTTAAATATCTCCAGCCTGCCCACCTTGCTTTTCTGAGAAACCCATCAACCTTGAATGTGTCTAAGGATGTTTCCTTTACAGCTGGAGTTGAAGAAGTTAGCTATAGCATCAGAGCCCAGCTTTTGTTTGGCTGTTACCTCCCTTTGTGGCTATGTGCTTGAAGAAATGGGGCGGTGAGGAGGCCTCCATTCTGGAGGAGCTTGTGGGAATTATGATTTGCTTAAGATAATTGTGATGATTTCCATTCCTCTTGATGGTGATTAGTTTGAGCATGGGACCTTAGAGAAAGTTTGTTCAGTGGCTTCTGGGAAGAAGAGGTGCATGGGAGACAACACCCCTTCTCTTAATTACTGGTTGTCCTTTTGTCTGCTTTGACATTTGGCACTATTGCAGCTATTTCATGTCCATGAAGAGTTTCTGTCTACCCCAATATAATGGTATCCATCTCATAGGAGTGTTGAGAGGACCAACTAAGTTAAAATGCTTGTAAAACATTTAGAACTGTCTAGAACGTAATAGGCATTCAAAAGTATTATTATTATGAATGCGAGGGGCATATTATCAGCCATGCTAAAGACAGCAGGGCCTCTACAGTGATGATACTGCTGAGATGCTGAATTAACTCTAATCCTAACTCTCTAGTTACCTACCGCTGGGCATCACATCTTATGAGATAATACAGACCCTCCTTATTATTGAGGATACTTTTAGTTGGGACTTATGTTACTTGCAACAAAAATCATCCTTTCTGATACATGTCAGTAGACTTTTTTGAGTGGAGGCATGGCCCACATCACCAGAAGCTTCTGTTGTTTCCAGTGCTACTAAATGTGCTTGATAAGTTAGTCATTTGTTAAAGGGCTAGCTATGCTTCATAGTCAAGGGCAGTATTTTTCATTTTCCAAGTTATTCATGCCAGGTGCTCTGGGATTTCAAAAAGCAACAGACCTTGTATTTTTTGGAGGCACTAATATCGTAGTGAAAAGGGCCTGAAATTCAGGCCCTCAAATAGTTGGGCTTAAGTACCTAATGTGCCACTTACTGGTTCTGTGAACCTGGGCAGTTTGCTTAATCTGTATGTGTCTGTTGCTTTATTTGTAGGATGGAAATAAATAACCTTCATGTCCCGTGGTTACTGAAAGGATTAAATAAAATTACACATGTACTAATAATATTGAGGTTTTCCTATGTGCCACCAGTCACTGTGCTAAAACACAGACATGTGTTTCTCCCATTCATGAATCTACCTAAAACAGTGTTAAACAATTCATCAAAGCAGAGTTCCATTTTACTCACAGATGTGTAAACTACCCTGAATGAAGATCTTGACATTAGGGCTCTTGGCATTGGAGTGGTGTCAGTTGTAGATGAGCCTCTTCATAGCTATTACCATTTGTGAAACATTTGGAAATGGACATTTGGTTTTCAATGATGTGCTGAGAGAAATGATGAAAATTTCCCGACTTGACACAAACGCCTTAAAATGGTTTCTCTCATTTCACTGCATCAGAAAAGCACTTATTTGATTTCAACGTCCTTGAGAATATTCCCAACTAAAAAGCTGTGGATCAGAACAATTTGCATAGAACAGGGTCCTACACAGGCTAAAGGTAAGGCTCGCCAAACACAACTTACCTGGGAAAAACGTGTGTCAAGGCATGCTTTCTTTTGGATACCCAAGTAACTGGTGTGTTCTGAGTTCAGCTGAAGTGAGTGAGGATGTTTGTATTATGTTGGTCATTATTCCTCAAGCTACTTACAAAAGAGTCCTGATTTCATGTTCTTCTCTTTAGGCAGAGAACAGTATGCTTCTTTTATATGCTCATAATGATGTTTATGTTTTATGCCTTAATTGCCAGAAGTCCCAGAGTTAAAATGTTATGTTTATTAGCTTTTTTTTTTTCCTGAGGAAGATTCACCCTGAGCTAATATCTGGTGGCAATCTTCCTCTATTTTGTATATGGGCCGCCGCTACAGCATGGCCACTGACAAATGGTATGGGTCCATGCCTGGGAACCGAACCCTGCCCACCAAAGCGGAGTGTGCTGAATTTAACCACCAGGCCACCAGGGCTGGCCCAAAATGTTATGTTTAATAGTGGTAAGTAGCTTTAGGCAAGGGTTCTAGTCAAATTATATTCCCCTTCTCCACCATTACATGGTTTTTGATCCAATGTCCTTCTTAAAATGGTCAGTGTATATTTTATGTTGAGTGTCCTCAAATCTTGTGGAAGTAGGTGTTATCTGTCATTGATTTATTCACACAACCACTGAATGGATACTTACGAGTGTTTACTATGTACTAGGCACTGTGCTATTTGCAGAGAAATCACAGGTAAATAAGACCCTCTGCTGCCATTCCCATGATTCTCATGACTTACTGGGAATGATAGATTAAATAATTTTACAAGTAATTTTTCAAGTTACTAAAAAGGAGATGCAGAAGAGCCTATGAGAATGTGAAATAGAAAGTGGGGGAATACATAGGCCTCACACACACACTCTGTAAAAAGGCTTCCTACCGCTCCATGAATGTGAGCTGCAGGTATCAACAAGCTCCGTGGCTGATATGTAGAGACAGAGACAGAAGGAGATGCTTTACACATGAAGAATTGGGTCTTCATTATTATTTTTTCAAATTCATCCATATTTAGCTCATGATTATCCTCAACAAATATAATCTTCAAAATCCCAAAACTATGATATGTACTCTAAAAGCATTTACTTGGCATACATTTTCTCAGCATCTGGGTGTTGTCATTACACTTTTCCCTCTATCTTTGCTGATAACAGAGAATGAATTGTAAGTTCCCAGAGGAGGGTTCTACATCTTTCTTCTTTGTTTTGCAGCATATAATGCACCCAGTATGCAAGCCTGTTTTAAATAGGCATTTTGGTTGTTTTATTTTGAGATAATTTTTCTTGACCAATAAGTCTTTGGAAACTTTGTGGGTAGAATTCACAGCCAAGCATGTATATTGACAGATGCATATGGGAAATTGTCCAAGAATTTAGAAATGTAAAATCTCAGAGTTGGAGGAACTGAAGACATTATCAAGGCCCACCCTCTCATTTGTAGATGGGGAAACTGTGACCAGATAGGAGAAGTGATATACCTAAGCGATCTATCTCTCAGGATACTGCTTATATATCTTAGTCTTGGTAGACTCCAAGACTCATCACTTGTGATAATTTTTACTCTAATTGCTAAATTGACAGAGGGACAGCTGGGAGTGGGGAAATGGAGTGAGGGGCAAAGGCATTCAAATAATATTAGGCCATCTAAGAAAGCTGCCTTTGACTGCAACATTTAACTTCTTTTCAGAATATTTCTTGCTCTTTACCCATATGTAAACCAGCAGGCAATAGATTGAGTACAAATGTAAAAACTGGATGTTTGTATCAGGAAATACATATCTAGGAAAAGCCCAAGAAATCATTTTATTCATATTTTGGTTTCATCTGGATACACGTGGTTAGAGCGCAATTTATGTGGAGAAAATAAAACGTGACATTATTCATTTTGAGGAAGGATGTGCCCTTCAAATCCAAGGCAGTGAACTGATTATTTCTTTTTCAAACAAAACCCGTTTAGTCTAACTGAGGAACCTGCTGTTTCTTTCTACCCTTTGCAAAATTGCTGTTTAAATGTAACCTAATGGAAAATTTTATTGTTTTGCATTAAGAATTTCTGTGGCTTTTTGTCTAACAAGAAGTCAAAATCATGAAGTGTTTGCATCTTCCAGAACCTACTCTGAAATAACTTAAGCTTCTGAGGCACAATGGCTTTCTAAGATGTCCTTCCAGGCAGCTTTCCCATTTTTTAGTTGAAAGGAAAAAAAATAGGGTTCTATGATATGAAATTTGCTCCAAACTATTTGTTTTGATGGATGCTTCAGTCTCAATGCTGACTGAACATGATACCGGCTCAAGACAAGGTTGACATAAGGGAAGCCATATTGTAGAAAAGAAACTCTATTGTAACTTTGAATGACCTCTGACAAACTAACCCAGCTGGATATGGACTCTTCAGGAGATCTAACTGCTTTGTAGATTTTAGGACCCCTGCTTTTGCATGTACCTCCCCACTGTGATAAAATGATAACTTTGTTCTTTTGAGTTCCTTAGGAATGTGGTGACCCCCAAACAGAGAGTCTATGCTGATAGCCATCATCAATGAAAACTGAAAGATCTGGTGTGCCACTCCCAGTCTGTAACACCAGAAGGTCAACATTCCTAACCCCCACCCCTATAACCCACCGGCCTACATAACTGCTGTAAGATTTTGTGCCCCTTAAGATGGTTCTTTGAGACATTAGTTGGCCATCTTCCCCCTTGCTAGCAAGCTATAATAAACTGCCCTTTCTTTTCTACCATCTTGCCTCTTGACAATTGGCTTTTGTCTCGCAGTGAGTAGATCATGCCCTTTGCGTGGTAATAAATTTTCAAATAATCCAGGGAGCCTTTGAAATAATACAAGTTTGCAGACATTCTGGTTTAATTAGGAGTGAGGGAGGGTCAGAATTACAGAGGACACAAGCTTTGTGCACCTTGTTAGCTTCCCTTGATCTCCTCCATCTTTCTGAAGGCTCTTCTTGACTCTCTGACCATGTTCTGCTGCTTCTATCTTTGTTGGATCCTTGCTGAACACCACCTCTTCGACACCCACCTCCCCTGAGGTGGCTGGAGCTCAAGATAAAACCCCAAGGAGCAAGAATCCCATGACCCACATGTTGAGCATTAATTACTGCAAGTCATCTCTCTTTTTATGTAGATTTGGATAAAATGCCACACTTCAGGGCATGGGACCTGATTTTCTGAGAGTAGCTGTGGGCTGGATGATGCCTGGGAAGCAGCTAACCATTAGGCAAACCTTGACTAATGAGAAATGCGAGACAGGAGGGAACTGGGTAGATAGATTGCCCCCCTTTCTCTCTTTTGTAGGCTGCTCCTATGTGTGGCTGCTCCTTACAAATCTGGAGAAGTCTTGATAAGCAACTACTCTGTCTCCTCCATACTTTTTGTAAAGTGCTGGCCATCAAAGTAAGACTGGATGACATTACTTTGCATCTTTCTTTGCCCACTTCTTTTTTCTCTTCACTTTCATTGTCCTGGGCTTGCATAATCCAATAAAATATCAAGCGTTTTAATCCTTGCCTCAGGCTCTGCATCCTATAGAATTTGAATTCAGACAAATGTTTTTTCAATTCCCCAAGTGATTCCACTCTATAGCCAGAATTGAAAAACACTGCTTCTGAGAAAGACCTGAACTCCCATCTCTTCAAGAACGTTACATAGGAATGGGGTTTTTCTTAATGTTGTTTCCTTTTATTAATTTTTCAAAACAAGTGTAGAATTAAATTTAAAACTCTCTTTATCATTTCTTCTTTTTTACCATTCTCTATCCACTCACTTTCTCAGAGTCTCAGCATTAACTACTGTAAACAGTTTGATGTGCTGCCTTGTAGAAGTGTATTTCATACATAGACATAGTGTTTCAAGGTTCTTTTATTTTTTGCGTGAACTTGATCTTCTATCCATGTTGTCTTGTAATGGCTTTTGTCATTTAACAATATCTCTCAGAGATTGTCATAACACAAAAGGCTTCTTTATTCTTTTGAGTTGTGGTATAGTATTTCATAATGTGAGTATATAGAATAATTTTCCCTTTCCCTTATTAACAGGGATTTGGATTGCTCATAACTGTCCGACATTAAAAACAATGCTGAATTGAGCATCCTTGAGTGTATATCTTTGTACACATGTGAATGTAATTCTCAAGGACAGATAGCTAGAACTGGAATTGTTGAGTTCAAAGTCATAGTCACAGTAAATTTTGATATATTCTCCTAAAATACCCTTTTAAAATGGTGTCCCAATATATACTTCCTCCAAGAGTATACAAAAATTACTGTTTCTTTACACCTTTTGCCAACACTGGATATTATCAGTTTAAGAATATTGTCAATATGGGCAAAAAATTATATCCCATGGTTGTTAAAATTTATTAAACATCATTTTTTAATCTTTATTTTAAACCTCTTTTGGCCTTGCATTACCAGTTTGGAAATTTTTATTAAACTTTATTAGAGCAGAAAGTGAGTACAGTGTGGTTGCTGAGAATTTGGACTGTTCTTTATAACAACAGTCTTCTAAGGCAAGTCTAATTACTTCATACTCTCTGTAACATTGGGTCATGGAAGTTGGAGAGTTGAGCCACCCCAGCTCCCTCTCTGAGAGGAACCAGACCTGGGCACCAGACAAGATGATTGAAAAGACTTTCTAATATTTGGGTTGCTGGAAGAGGCCTTCACCACCTGCCTGGCCTGCTCTCCAAGTCCCCTGTTGACTCTAGCTCCACCCAGCCAGCTTGAACAGAGGTGGAGCATGCTGAGAACTTTCCCCAAAGACAGACGAACATGCTTTGCCAGGGAGTCTGTATCCAGAGAAGCTGGGCCAAGATTTCCTTGGCAAACAAGCTTTAGGCAAAGTTGAAGTTGGCTTGCCAATGTGAAATAGCCCAGCTCCTCAGTGTGATTGGAGCATGGTTGTAGTATGGATAAGGAAAGTGTGGTGAAAATGAAGCTTATGACTAAATGTGGGCTGCCGACCCCAAGCCAGCCCTGCATCTCCACTCCTTGTACAGATAGATAGATAGATAGATAGATAGATAGATAGATAGATAGATAGATAGATAGTCAATATTTTTATCCATTATGTGTCTCTAGAAAGAAAAAAAGAGTTATGGTCCCTATCCTTGGGATGCACCTAGTCTGATAGA
Source organism: Diceros bicornis minor (assembly GCF_020826845.1). Taxonomy (NCBI): domain Eukaryota; kingdom Metazoa; phylum Chordata; class Mammalia; order Perissodactyla; family Rhinocerotidae; genus Diceros; species Diceros bicornis. The sequence goes on along the minus strand of NC_080740.1, from coordinate 83,761,893 downwards.
GAGACATGGTCCTTGCTCCTAAAGTCTCCTAAAGCTACCGAGACAATGAGTGTTGTTATGTCTAGTTGAAATTTATAATATGATTGATGAGATGAAACATCTTCACATAAAATGACTCAAGAACACTTCAAAAGCAACCTATAATGAATTTGGTATAAGCACATTCAGCACAGAAGGGAGCAATAAGAGTGGTTAATTTGGACATAGTTCTAAGAGGCAATGTTTAGCATTTAGGAGCCCAGAAATTTGGCTCCCTTCCAATCTTTCCACTTACTTTTCCATCCTTGCTTATCCCTAGATGTCTCCTTCACAGTGGCCAAAGATGGAAAGTCAGCCAGTGCCCCAGACTGGCTCTGCTTCCCAATCCATCCTTTCAGAGAGAAGGAGCAGATCGTGTTCAATGTGATAGCTTTTACCTTAGACTGTTGCTCTCCCCTGCCTCTGACAGATACCATTATATGTGGGATTCAATTTAATTCAGTGTATTTATTGAGAAGCTCTGTAGTGTCAGGAGCTGTACTTGGTGTTGGAAAAAGAGCAATGACAAAAATATAATCTCTGCTAAGATATTTAAGGAGAGAGAGGGAAACAACTAGCTGTAAATAGTGTGATGAATGCTATGGGAGATTTAAATAAGAGTTGGTAGGAACATATAGGAGGGGGCTATTCATTTTGTACATGTTGAGTTAAAGCAGCTTATGGGACATATAGCAAAGATGACCAGTAAGTAATTGGCTAGATATATCTAGAAATTAGGAGAATGGACTAAGATGATGATAAAAATTTGGGATTCATCAACCTGTGGGTTTACTTGAAATTGGGATGGGATCCCCCATGAAGAGAGAGATGGGAGTGAAAAACAATGGAATGGAAAACAAAAAAAGTTTTAAAGAGTGAATAGAAGTAAAGCCAGTGAAAAACTGAGGAAGCTCAGCCTTATCAAAATATTATAATTAGGGACTTTCATGTTCACTTAATGTAGAGTAAAAATGAACAGATTCACCCTCCCACCTGAAAAAAAGCACTACCACCACCAACAACAAAACAGGAAAATATTATAAAACAATAGTTTTCAAAATACTGGACATCAAGCAACAAAGGACAGTGATCCATGTGAGACAGCAAAAAATGAGGTAATGAGGTAAGCCCTAAAATTGCCGCAGCTCACTGCCTTGAAAGAGTTTCTAGGCTGCAGCACAGAGAGAGCCCTGGAAGTGCCTGGTGGACTCCATAAGTTGAAGAGTTGCAGTGGAGAGTCTGGGGAGACCAAGGAAGCTAGGGTTCACAGGACAGAATACTGGAGGAAAAGAACTGTGCAGAAAAAGAACTTCAGGGATCTGAAGATGGTGCCCCTTATGTATTCGGATGGGTACTGGTTAGTGCATGGATGTGAGGAAACTACAAAAACTAAGGAAAGAATCACCTAAAATTACTAAGGGGCACTCCCCAGAGCTCATATATACAGGGCTAGGATTAGTGCTTGTTCTTACCAGCTAGAGTGGAAATACCTTAATATCTTTATTGGATATCAGAACGGGTACTCAAAAGGGTTTTACTTTAGTAGTATGGTATAATTAACCCTGGAATAAATTCACCTAACAAAACTTAAAACCAAGACCAAAAGGATGAAGGTCTCCCCAAGTAACTTAACAGTGTCACAGAATAAAGCTCAGGAATATTTATAGGCATACAAAAATATCCAACAGTCAACAATGTAAAATTCACAATGTCTTGTATTCACCCAAAATTACCAGCCAATCAACTGAAACTGCTTCAGAAATAGAACAGATGATAACAATAGTAGACAAAGATATTAAAACACTGTTATAACTGTATCCCATATATTCATAAATCTATAGAAAAGATTAAAAATATTAACTAGAGCCATGGAATTAATCCATGGAAGTCATGGATTAGAGTCATAAAAAAGAGCTAAACTTTTAGAGATGAAGATACTCTGGATGGGATTAACATCAGATTAGACATTGCAGAAGAAAATGCTGATGAACCTGAATACATAGCAATGGAAATGATCCAAAATGAAACACACCAAAAAAAGAATTTAAAAAATAAAAATATCAGTGAGCTATAGGAAAGTACACATACTTGAAGTCCCCGAAAGAGAAGGAGGAAGCATTCTTTAAAGGAATTAATGGCAGAAAAATTTCCAATTTTGATGAAAACTGTATACCCACAGATCATGAACCTTAATGATCAAGCACAAAAAACATGCAGAAAACTACATTATGGCACACTATAATGAAATTGCTCAAAACTAATGATAAAATACTAAAAAGCACACTATGTACAAAGAAACAAAGATATGAATGACAGCAGATTTCTCATTAGAAACAATTTAAGCATGAAGACAGTGGAACAATCTCTCTAAGTACTGAAAGAAAGAAAACCCTAAAAAGCCAGAATTATATACCCAGTGGAAATATTTTTGAAACTAAAGATGAAATAAAGACATTTTCAAACATACAAAAACTGAAAGAACTCATCATCAGAATGCCTGCACTATAAGAAATGTTAAAGGAAATCCTTTAGACAGAATGAAAATGATACCAGATGGAAATTTCTACACAAAGGCATAAAGAGCACCCGATATGGTAACTATATGGGTTCATGTATACAATTTTTCTTACTAAGTAAATGTCTCTAAAAGAAAACTGATGTTTAAACACTGATAATATCAATGTATTCTGGGCTTTATTACATATTTATATACATATGTAAAATGTATAACAAAACTCCTGGAAGGACAGAAATGAAGTATAGTATTGTAAAGTCTTATGCATAAAGTGTTATAATATCACTTGAAGCTAGACTTTAGTAAGTTACAACTGTATATTATAACCCTAAAGCAACTAATACAATAAGAAAAGAGTTATAGCTAATAGGCCAATAGAAGATAAAATGAAATCATAAAAATAATTAATGCAAAGCAACTCAGAAAAAGTGGGAAAAGAGAACAAAGAACAAAGGAGACAGATATAAAACAAGTAGCAAGATGGTCGACTTAAGCCTAACCACATTAAATATAAATGGTCTGAATGCCCCATTTAAAAGTCAGAAATTTTTAGGTTCAGTAAAAAACAATTAGATGCCATTTATGAGCAACACACTTTAAATATAAAGACAAAAATAGATTAAAGGTAAAAGGACAGAAAAGATATACCATGCTAATGCTAGTCAAAAGGAAGCTTAAGTGACTATATTAATCTTAAACAAAGTAGCATTCAGAGCAAATAATTTTACCAGAGATTAAAAGGTCATTTCATGATGATAAAGGGTCCAGTTTATCGAGAGGACATAACAATCCTAATTGTATCTGCCCCTAATAACAGCTTTAAAATACATGAAGCAAAATTGATAGAGCTACAAAGAGAAAAAGAAAAATACCCAATTATACTGAGAGTAATAACTCCTTCTCAATAACTGGTGAAACAAACAGACAGAAAGCCCATAAGTATGTAGTAGACTGGAACAGTCCTATCAACCAACTTTCCTAATTGACATTTATAGAACACTCCACCCAACATCAGCAAAAGGCACATTCTTTTCTAGTGTACACAGAACATTTATCAAGATAGACTATATGCTAAGCCATAAAACAAGTTTCAATAAATTTAAAAGGATTCAAGTCATACAAAGGATGTTCTCTGACCACAGTGAAATTAAATTAGAAATCAATCATGGAAGGATATATAGAAAATCCCAACTATTTAGAAACTAAATAACACTCTTCTAAATAACCTATGAGAGAAAGAAGAAATAAAAAGAGAAATTAGAAAGTATTTTGAACGGAATGAAGATGAAAACACAACATATCAGCGTTTGTGGAATGCTGCTAAAGGAGTACTTAGGAGAAAAATTATAGCAACAAGTGACAGTATTAGAGAAGGAAAAAGGTCTCAGATCAATGCATTCAGCTTCTTCCATAAGAAACTTGAAAAAGAAGAGCAAATTAAAACCAAACTAAGGATAGAAAGGAAAGAATAAAGATTAAACCAGAAATCAACGAAATATAAAATAGTAGAGAAAATCAATGAAATAAAAGCTGGTTATTTGACATCGTTAAAATTGATCAAATGTAGCCAAACTGCTGAGGACAAAAGAGAGAACACACACATTACCAACATCAGGAACCATTGAGGTAACATCACTGCAGATTCTACAGATATTAAAAGAATAATAAGGGGGATATTATGAACAACTTTATGCCTACGAATTTAACAACTTAGATAAATTTCCTTGAAAGACACAAGCTACCAAAGCTCATTTAAGGAGAAATAGATAACCTGAGTAGCCTAAGTCTATTTAAGAAATTGAATTTATAATTTAAAATTTTCCCACCAAGAAGCCATCGAGACCCAGATGGCTTCACTGGTGAATTCTACCTATCATTTCAGGAATAAATAATACCAATTCTACCTAAACTCTTCTAGAAAAACTAAGAAGAGGAAATACTTTTCTACTCATTCTTTGGTGCCAGTATTACCCTGATCCCAAAGTAAGACAAAATCGTTATAAGAAGAGAAAACTACAATTTGATAAATTTGACTTCATCAACTTCTGCTTTTTGAAAGACACTGTTAAGAGAATGAAAAGACAAAGCACAGACTGATAGAAAATATTTGCAAAGCATATATTTGATAAACTACTTATATTCAGAATATATGAAGAGCTCTTATAACTCGATAGTAAAACAATCAACCCAATTAAAAATGGGTAGAGATTTGAAATGACATTTCATCAAAGAAGATATCCAAATGGCAAGTAAGCACATGAAAAAATGCTCAATATTATTAGTCATTGAAGAAATGCAAATTAAACCCATAATTATATATCACTAAATACCTATTAGAATGACTGAAATTAATAAGATTAATCTCTACCACCTGTTGGAGGAACTGGAACTCTCACACACTCCTGTTGAGAATGTAAAATGATACAGTCACTTCAGAAAAATTTTGATATGTTCTTAAAAAGTTAAACATGGGCCTAGTATATCATCCAACCATTCTATTCCTAAGTTTTTACCCAAGAGAAAAGAAAGCATATGTCCGTATAAAGTCTTGTACATGAATGTTCATAGCAGCTTTATTTGCAGTAGCTCAAAACTGGAAATAACCCAAAAGTCCATCAACAGGTGAATGGATAGACAAACTGTGGTATATACATAGGATGGAATACTACTTAGCAATAAATGGGAATAAACTATTGATGCCAGCAACCATATGGATAGATTTCAGAATAATTATGCTAAGTAAAAGAAACCAGACCAAAAACAAAATAGCTTGTATGTTTCCATTTATATAAAACTCCTGAAAATGCACACTAATCTATAGTGGTAGAAAGCAGATCAGTGGTTGCTGACGGTGAGGGGTTAGGAGGGCAAGAAGGCAAGATTACAATGGGGCATGAGAAAATATTTGAGGATGATGGATGTTCTTACTCTTTTGATTGTGGTGAGAATTTCATGGGTGAAACTCATGCATCAAAATTGATCAAACTGTAAATGCGTAGTTTATTGTACATCAATTAAACCCTAACAAAGCAGGTTTTAAAAATGCTATAATCATTTTTCTGTATTGCCATAGATGAAATTCATGTCCCAGGTGGAATGTCAAGTGAAGAAATCTTTAAGGGACATTATAATTCTACATGCCCAGATGTCTCACCACCATCACAAACCCAACAACTCAAGTCATCTCTACCATGATATCTGAAATGTCTTCAAGAGGTAACAAAGCCAGTACACCAACTTAGATAAAGCCAAAAGTGTCCAGGGATAATTTGTGATCTCCCACAAATCTGTCGCATGGGGTGTGCCTCCTTTCTGTCTGTGGTAGAGGTAACTTGAGATGTTATAAAATAGTGAGCAACGGGGAGGGACACTGCAAAGGGATTCTCATCTAGCCATTAACTAGCTAAGTGACTTCAGGCAAGTCACTTGCCCTGTTTCTTTATTCAGCTTTAAAATAAAGTTGGACTAGATGGTCTGTAAGGCTCCCTCAGGGTCCAAGATTAGGTTTTTAACACGGCCTATCATCATACAGAGGTTTTTAACACTGTTTCCAACATGTAGAGGAGTAATTTCACCAGTTATCTTTTGATAATAGGATTCCACATTTAGATGGATTTACTGCTTACTATAGCCACCTCCTGGAGTAGTGCAGTGCATTGCAGTGCACATTAGCATGTTAAGGGTTCTGGAGTGTTCTGCAGAGAAAAAAATTAATTTAATTTTGTTTTTGCTGTGTCTTCCCAAGTTTTGACCACAAAATCATATGTTTCACTGAACACTTAATAAATATCTCATGATTCAGGAAATGCTGATGTCACAGATTGTCTTCTAGAGAGCAAGAATTAATAGGGGGAAGATGCTTTTGGAGGGCTGGTGTGTTGACCCTCTGGACTAGGAAATGGAGAAGTTGAAAGGGATGCAGATGAGAGTGACCAAGGATATGCAAAAGGACAGGTGAAGGGTGATGAAAATGAGTATACATGGAGTGGGTTTTAGGGGAAGGAGGGGCACGTGGCTTCCTTTGGGATGTATATTCTAAGACCTTCAAAGTTGCCTTCATTCCCACCCCACCCTCCCGAGCTCCATGTGGAGCCACTGCAAAGCAGAGTTCTGCACATCCATCAGTCTGCTTATTCTACTTGGCTTTGAATCTCTCTAATTGGATTATTAGCAGATGGGAGTCTTTGTGTTGCCTTGGCTCAATTTCTCCCATTGTGTACAGAAGAAGGAGGTTTGGCAGGGGAGTTCCCTAGGTACAAAGTTCCTCTGAGGTTGAACCCCCCCAAGTCCAGGGCCCAGTAATTCAGATATTCCAGGGAGTTCAGCTCACACACTACACTAAAACTGATGATTTTCACCAACAAAACTAGCTTTGTTGCTTTTTTTCTGTGCATGGATTTACAAATACTCAAAAAAATAAGACACTACATAAAAATTTGAGGAAAAAAGTAAAGAGAACTGACTTTTACTGCCTGTGATAACCACTATCATTTTGATGACCACCTTTTAATTGTCATTTTATGTATATATGCACCCACATTTGCATAAATGGGATCATAATTTGTGGTAGACAGAGCCCTCAAAAATGTCTATGTCTTAATCCCCAGAACCTATGAATATGTTATGTTACATGGCAAAGGGGAATGAAGGTAGCAGATGGAATTAAGGTTACTAATCAGCTGACCCTAAAATGGGGAGATTATCCTGGATTATTCAGGTGGGCCCAATGTGGTCACAAGGGTCCTTCAATATGGAAGTCAGAGGCAGAAGAGTCAGTGATGAAGTGATGTGATGTGAGAAAGACTCAACCGGTCTTGGCTGGCTTTGAAGATGGAGAAGGGGCCACGGGCCAAGGAATGTGGGTGACCTCTAGAAGCTGGAAAAGCACATAAAATTAATATATGCTGTAAATAATGTTATTATGAAGAAACTTTTCCCCTTAAGTCTTTTGCCCTCCTTTCCTTGTCTCTACTTCCCCACCCCATGTAAACAACTTTGATTACCTGATATGTACCCTTTCATACATTTTTGTGCTTATACAGTCACACATACACACATACAGATAGATGATTTTGAAATTATTTTATAAAAATGGAAGCACGATTTCCATTTGCATCATTGAACTTGAACTTTTCAGATTGTTTTTACAACTGAATAAGGCTGCAAGGTGACACAATTGGGTTGAGAGTCAGCCTGTCTTACAAGGATTTTCTTGGTTGTCTGAATGGAGCCCAAGGATGAAGCTGACACCATAGAAGGCAGAAAGAAGGGATGCAGAGGGTCTGAGCTATTGGGGACAGTGTTTGAGGTCTTGGATCAAGCTTTGCTGTCTGTATGTGAGAGACACTTCTGGACTTTTCAGCTGCATGGGTCAATAAATTCCTTTTTTTTTTAGCCATTTTGAACTGAAAAAAAAATTTTGGGGGGGTAACTTAGTGACACATTGTCCTAACTGAGATATAAACTCTAAAAGTCTGTTCATCTTTGGCTACTATACTATTACAAGGTTTGGAAGGCTAGATGGCTTATCAGCTCCTTCCCCCACCCCACCACATTTCAAACCCTGGCCACTATTTTAGTCAAAAGACAGAAACTCAGTGAAGCAGCCGGGCTTATACAAAAAAAACTTAGCTCATGAAACCAGGAAGTGGAGAACAGGAAACACTACAGAGGCTGTCATCTCAGCTTAATTATTTTTCCATTTTCTCTGAGCAGCTCTCTCAGTGGACTGGAAGTGTGGCTACTTGACTCATGTCCTCAAAGTAGTGCAACCAAATAAGAAGGAGCACTTCTTAATCCCAACATTAGTTTTGAAAATCCAGGGAAAGGATTCTGATTGTCTGGCTTGGGCCACGTGCTTACCTCTTGGCCTGACCTCTGTGCACAGGTGATGAGAAGCTATGATTGGCCCAGCCTGGTCACTGATCCACCGCTATGGCCGTGGTTGGAGTCAAGGTCTGTTCCCAGAAGGAGTCATAGCACAGAAATTTCCACAGAGGATTATCATGAGTACATTAGGGGTAAAATTGACAGGCAATAGGAGACTGAATCAAAACAAAGTAAATCAAAGAACTCTCAGATTTTCAGAGTCTGTCCTTCTTGGGTCTCTGGGGTTTCTTGCTAAAATATGAGTAAAATTTAAGACAAAGTGAGGTACTTATGATGCACCATTAAGTGAGGAAAAACAAAATGTATACAAGTAACATGAAATGCATGATTGTCTTATATATTTAGCTTTTAAGGTAGGTTGAGGCTGGAGGCTAATACTGAATGTCCCTCTTGCCCCATGACATACTCCCTGATAGACTGGTAACTTTCAGAGGTCACAGGCCCACCTCTGGGCAGAAATGCTTTGCAGATGCTTGTGTTCCTAGCGTTCTCCTGGGACAATGATTCTGGCTGTCATCTTTTCTGTCCCTCCCTGCTGAACGAGTCCTAGTCCTCCTCTTGGCATAGGACTGAATGGCATTTTGAGTCAAGCTGTCTCTTGGAAGCTAAAACCATTATGAGAGGCTGGGTTGGGATGGAGGGACAACTGGCATTCAGCTGAGTGGGAGGATAAGGAACAGCTTGCCAGCTGCTGAAGAGAGTGTTTGCAGAGTATGTGAAAGAGAGATAGAAGCAAAATTGTGAAAATTGTGTGTGTATATACATATGTGTGTGACAGGGTGCATTCAGATAACATTCAATTTATTAAAAATACTGTATTCTTTAATAACAGGCTCTTCTGTCTTCTGAATGTTTCTGGAACGCATGCTGTTTTCCTTGAGATCACTCTCCCATCCAAGCCTAGAGGAGAGACTAATGGCATGGGAGCCCCAAACCTTCCACAGATGATGTGGGTCCCTGTGTGGAGTAGGAGGTGAAGAGGGTGGCCTCTCTCTCTCTGAGGTCTCCATCAGGCCATTTAAAGGCTGTTGATGCTTATGTTGCCTCTGTGTCTGTGGAGGACTCATTGCCTCTCCCTCATTTATGCATTTTAGGTGGGTAATTTAAGCTGTTTTGTGGGTTGGTCCCAGTGAATTGCCCATCCCAAGTTCACTTTAGCCACCAATCCTAATGATGATGAAATAGACAGTTTATTGAGCTCCTATCTTGTACATGGACTAGGGAGTTAAACATCCTGACTTCAAATACTTGCTCTCCCAGCTACTAACTTGGATATGTCTTTTAAATGCTATGGGCTTCAGATTTCTCACCTGGAGAATGGGGCTAAAAAGTAGTACCCAGTCCCATTGAGATGTTCAGAGCAGTTAGTGAGATAATAGATGGAAAGGGCATAGAATAGTGCCTAGCATGCATAAACACTCAGCAATGTTAGCTATTGATATTAATCCTCATAACCTTCTTGAGAAAGGGGTATATAATCTGCATTTTAGAAATGAGGAAACTGAGTGTCAGGGAACAAAATAATAACTGTCTCTGGATCACATGGATTCCGAGGGATAGAGCCAGAATTTGTAATCTTCCCTCCAAATGGCAAAGCTGCATCATGTTAAAGGAGGACCTCCTTACAAAGTTCATGAGCATTGGAAAGGCAAATTCCTGCCTGTAAGACTGAGCAAATTATGCAATGCCTCAGACCCTGTTTCCTCATTTTTAGGCGGTGGATGATTGTACTCTTGCATAATAGTTATGATGGTTAAATGAGATAACATAGTAGAACTAATAAGTATTCATTTCTTTTCAGCCTCCTTCCTTAATTTTATTGGAAACAGAACAAAACATAGTGTAAGAGGTAGATTTCCTATCTAAGAATATATTCTCAAATGATAAATTCTTTTTGGTTTATTTCATGTTGTAGATCCATCTGCATTCCCACTCCTCACGATGATGGAGAATCAGCAGCTGATGATTCAGCATTTTCTTGCCCAAACTGTCTCGTTCCTTCCTTGGAAGGCCATGAGATGTGTGTGCAGCAGTAGATGGTACAGGGCAGTGATAAGCACTGGACAGGGATTCAGAACACTGGCGCCCCAGCCAGGCTCTGCTGTCACCCACTGTGTGACGTTGTCAGTCCCTGAACGTCATTGGGATCCCATTGGCTCATTTTGAAACGTAGGCAATGATGTGTCCTCTGATGTCCTCACAGAGTTATTGTGAAGGACACGTGAAAGAATGAGGGCAAAATAAAAATGAAATGAGTAACATTCTATAAAACCCCAGGGATTTTGATTGATGTCAGACCCAACCTTAGCACTCTTCTTGGGAACTTCTGACGGTTCTTGCTTGTTACTAACTCGGCGCTGTGGAGGGCTGGACTTGGCATCAACACACCACAGTTCAAATTTTAGCTCCAGGACCTTGGCAAGTCACATGTCTTCTCTGGACTGAAATTTCCTTCTCTGTGAAACTGGAATCCTCACCTCTGCCTTGTCATGATCAGGTGAGATCATGGATGTGAAAGAATTTTACAAACTGTGTGATGTCATATAAACTGTACAACACCAAAACAGGGAGTCATCCTATGATTTTATAGACTTTGCCCCATTCTCTATTCTCTCAGCCTCTTTATCCCTTCCATCCCCAGCTCAGAGACGGCACACCATCCCTCTAGCTTTGTTTGTCTTGAGAGGATGGCCAAAGGCAAGTTGACTGGTAACATCCAAAATGCCCCGGTGGCTGGTGTTCACAGACCATCAGATGCTCAGCCAGGGATAGTCAGGGGTGAAAAAGCAAGGAAAGCTTGGGATAATGGCAGCCTCATTCCTAGGCTTCAGAGTAGGGATTTCTGCCCAGGGGTGATAGTCAAAATATTTAACAACCTGTAGGACAGGAAGATTAGACAATGCCACACTGGTAATGGAGCAGGTCCCAGGAGACCCCTGCAGTATCAGGAGACACCCCTTTGGTTGCTGGGTAGTGTGGAGGTCTTGGTCATAGGAGGTGGATGCATTGGTGTGATGGTGGAGCACTCAGGAGGCTAGGAGCAATGGATATTTACCAACTGGTTTGCAAGTCTTTCAGGATTTTCAGTGCATAACTATTTCAGTACTGCCTTAGCTGAGACTATCAGATGAGTATCAGACTTGCTTCTACCCCAAGCATAACAAACATAAACCTTATCTTTAGCATCTCCAAAGAGTTGGGTGATGTGCCTGGAGCTGCCTCCTCCTCCTACACTTTTCTCGCTCTCCCCTCCCTCTGCATCTTCATCTCCTCCACCATCTCTCCCTCCTCCTGCTCTTCCTTGCTACTTTTTTTTTGTGTGTGAGGAAGATCAGCCCTGAGCTAACATCCACGCTAATCCTCCTGTTTTTTTTTTTGCTGAGGAAGACCGGCTCTGAGCTAACATCCATTGCCAATCCTCCTCCTTTTTTTTTTGCCCCAAAGCCCCAGTAGATAGTTGTATGTCATAGTTGCACATCCCTCTAGCCGCTGCATGCGGGACGCAGCCTCAGCATGGCCAGACAAGCGGTGTGTCGTGCGCTCCCGGGATCCAAACCCAGGCCGCCAGTAGCGGAGCGCGCGCACCTAACCGCTAAGCCACGGGGCCGGCCCTTCCTTGCTACTTTTAACACAGTATGAAAGAAAAACCCAAACGTATGAAAAAATAGACGGATGCATTCCTGCACATTTGGAGCCCTGAACAGACTTTGGCCCTCTCTTTTCTAAGTCATTATATTGAACCAATTTAATTCTCTCTTTAGCCTTAAAAAAAAACAAACCTGTTTATAATTCAGCCACAGGGTTAAGTAAACAATTGATTCAAACAGGAACAAAACCCCTCCTTTTCTCCCCTAGCCTTCCTCTTAGGGCAAGACTTGAAGATTTTCTTTCTAGAGAGGGCTTTGTAGCTGCCACAAAGAATAATGGGGGACCCAAAGAGATGATTAATTAGGTCTGGTGTCAAGGCCAGGATGCAATAAAGAACACTCATTGAAAAAATTCAAGTACATTTACATGAAAAAAGTTGAATTTAAAACTGTTTTTATAATACAAGCAGTGCTGTTTGGTGGTGGTGGTGTTTTTTCCCAAGATGAGAGTATCTGATTTGAGATTTAAAAGGCCACCTAAAGAAATTCTGGGGAGTGTGGCACCTGGCCAGTTTGTCTGAGTCCCTGCTCTCCCACTTACTAGCTGTGTGAACTTGGGCAAATAACTTAATCTCTGTTCCTCAATTTTTTCATCTGAAAAATGTGAAAGAGAAAATAGTTCCCATCTCAGAGGTGGTATGAAGATTAAATGAGATTATTCACTAGCACGCTTAGAGCATTGACATGTAGTAATTGCTCAATAAATGTTTATATTAGTCAAAGTTCTCAAGGGAAACAGCACAAATAGGAGATATATGTTATATATATAGAGAGAGAGACAGAGAGAGAGAGAAAGAGAGAGAGAGAGGTTAGGAGGAATTGGCTCACACAGTTCTGGAGACTGAGAAATCCCACAATCTACCATCTGTAAGCTGAAGACCCAGAAAAGCTGGTGGTGTAATTCCAGTCTGAGTCTGAGGCCCTAAGAACCAGGGGAGCCAATGGTGTAAATCCCAGTCCGAGGACAGAAGACTGATGTCCCAGCTCAAGCAAACAGGCAGGAGGGAAAAAGGGCAGATTCCTCCTCTCTCCATCTTTTGTTCTATTCAGGTGCTCAAGGGATTGGTTGATGCCCACACAAAATGGAGAAGGCAATCTACTGAGTCCACTGATTCAAATGCTAATCTTATCTGGAAACACTCTCACAGACACATCCAGAAATAATTTATCTGTGCACCCCTTGACTGCACAGTCAAGTTGACATAAAATTAAGCATCACAATGTTCATTATATTTATATGTTCTAATTCCTTACTGTGGCAGAGACAATGCTATGTGTTCATCAAAACCATGATTTCTTTTCTTCTTGGGAACATAACTAGACTTTAATAGCCAGGTTTCCTTGTAGTTTTATCTGGACATATGACTGAGTTCTGCCAATGAAATATGAGCAGAAGTGATGTGACACCTCCAGGCCAAGGTGGTTAAGAGAGAGGTAGTTTGTCCATGCCCTTCTCAGTGCTCCGGTACCTGAGGCAACCAGAAGGAGGCTGGGTCTCTGAATGACTTCGAGGAACAGAGTACCTCTCCATCATCACTCTATTTTGAATTGTGACACAAGTAAGAAATAAACCTTAAGATATAAACCTGTTTTGTGTTTTCCACCGAGATTTGAGGGGTTGTTTGTTATAGCAGTTAGTGTACCCTGACTAATACAAAGTGAATCACTTTGCTTAAAAGTCATGTAGGAAGTGATTAGGATCTGTTTTTCATTCTTATTTCCTGAGGAGTGGGCAAGAGTTTAAGAAAATATAGAGTTCCATCTAATGGGCATTGGCTATGATTCAGCTCTGGCTCTTCCTAGACAGTGTGACACTATGGAAAACACATGGGACTTGGAATGAGAAAATTGGGTTTGGGTCTTGGCTCTGCCACTCTCCAATTATGTGACCTTAGACAAATTTCTTAACCTCTCTCAATATGTTTCTTTATCATAAAAATGAGGATAATACAAAATTTAAAATTCACATGACTTTGACCCAGAAATCATACTCTTAGGAATCAATATGAGAGAAGTTCTCCCACATGTCCAACAATATATGTACAAGATACTTGTTGCTCTATTATGTGTAATAGCCTAAAATTAGGCCCATCAGTGAGAGAAAGCTAAATAAATCATGGTGTATCCATGTTGTACAATGCCTAAAACTTTTTAAAAAGCAATGAGATAGCATTATATCTGCTGATATGGGGGAACTGTCCACAATACATTATTCAATGAAAAAGCAAATGCGTGATACAAAATAGTATGATCCCATTTATGTTCTTTAAATGATACACACACACACACACACACACACACACACACAGAAAAAGCTCTTGAAAGATAGAACATACCAGTGGCACATCTTCAAAGATGTAGTAAACCAGTAGGTACTTTTGAGATGTTATATTAGGTAATTTTGAGATAGGGAGAGTAATTGAGTTAGGTAAGAGAATAAAGAAGAACCTTCACTTTTACTCTAAGACTTCTAAATTTTAAAAAAATTTCACAATGAAACTGTAAGTCTTTCATAATAATAAAAAATAAAATGAGAAAGAAGTGATAAAAATGGTAACTATCTCAGAGTTGTTTTAAAATTAAATTTAGTTAATGTAAGTGAAAGTTTTGGGCACATGGTAGTTCTTGAGAAAAACAACTTATTTTTGAGTTATTTTATTCTTCTTGGGGATCCAAACCTATAGTGGTTAGAATTTTAAACACTTTATTAGATTACTTACAGACTCTTCTCAGATGGGTGTCTGGTTCTCTTTACTCTCTTCTCTTGGTCCACTGTTGTGTATCCTTTTCTTAGGAGGCTCTTCCTATGCTGTGTGACCCAGATTCCCTGCTACTATTGCAGTCATAACTATCCCAGTTTATGTCTCCCTAAGTACTTTCTTCCCAAGAGGCATCATCTTGCCCAAAGCATGGCCTCAAAATCCTTGAAAAATCAACTACAATCTTTTTCCAACCAGGACTAACTCCTCTGGTCATTTTATTCACACATTGCGGAGGCCAATATGACTATGATGGAAAACCAACAGAGGGCTGTCAGAGCCTGAGGAAAATGGCCCTTGAGATTCTTGAGATTCAGAGGCTGAGTTTACATACTAACTCTCTGCTTTCTTGTAGGTTCAGTGGGTTGGAATTTGGACAGGGCACAAAAGGGGTAGCTTGCTCTGCTACAGGATGTCTGGGGTCTCAGCTGGGAGACTCGTAGGCTGGAGGTTGGAATCATCTGAAGGCTTAGTCACTCACATATTCCGTGGTTGATGCTGGTTGTTGGCTTGTGGCCTCAGTTCCTCTCCACCTGTGCCTCACCAAATGGTCTCTCCACATAGGCTTGATTGGGCTTCCTCACAGCATAGTGACTTGGTTCCAAACACAAGCATCTTGAGAGAGATAACCTTTTATAACTTAGCTTTGGAAGTCACACAGTGTCACTTCTACTGCATTGTGTTCAAGGGGAGGGAAAATAGATTTCACCTCTTGATGCAGAGTTGACAAGGTTCTGGAAGAGCATGGGAGACCATTTTTGGAAATTATGTCCTTCCACAGGTTATAAGCTCTGAAGTTCCTGGGATGGAAGAGATCATCACATACTTGCAACTTCTGAGTTGACTGCTAGTTGAAGTGGTTCTGGATTCTTGGGTTGATGGTTTGAGTTTATGAGCTATGCTGAGGGCTGAGTGCAGCCCTGTCCTTTTAGAGTTTCTCCTCATTGTTTTCTCTAGCCAGAAAGTGAAGACCTACAGCAGAGAATCTTTTCACATGTCCCTTGCCTTGCTCCGGGCTGCAAACCTACATAACAAATTCTGCGCTTAAAAGTTAAAAGATTCAACTGAGAACATGTTCTGCCTTTTTGATGAAAGTGTATTTGATCCCCCCTACTCCCAACATTTGGATCCCAGGGTCCTACCAAGTTGACGACATGGACCAGCCTGCTTCTTCAAGACCTCTTACAGGGAAGGAGTTCAGACTGGAGACCTGAATTAATATCTCAAGCTAGAAGAGCAGTCGTCCTTCTTACAGGAGAGCTGCTTATAAGGTACATTCATCTCTTCCCATTTACATGCTCAGGTCTCTACCCAGAAACATTTCACATAAATGTTTTAACCTGATGTTGGTGATGACACATTCTATTTTTCTCTGCCACAAAAGTAAACAATTCTGTCCTAGGGGCTGGTTGATGTGTTTTACTGTCTTTGATACTCAAGCTACTTGAAAACTAGGAACAAAACTTAATTTATAGTGGATTTGAATGAGATACTTCACTCTTTACTTCTTATTCTTAAATCATTTTCCTCTGTTTTCGCTCCGTCTGCAGAGAAGTCAGGAAATTGTAATCACCTCATGATTGTGGTCGTGGCAGATCACGGGAGTGAGTTGGGATGGGGAGGATGCTCTTACCTTCTTGGGGTTGTACTTCTTATCTAGAATATTGGGTTGTGGCTTCCTGTCTTCAATCCACTGTTATTGCCATTGATATGCTCACTGTCCGGGCTGAAAGATCAACAGCTACCCAATTGAAGCTCTTCGTAAGACAAGGGCAAGAGTACAAGAAGGTGAGTAAAACCCAGGAGGCCTCTTAAGGCCTTAAGAGCTTTGCACTGTCACTTCCACTCCATTCTATTATGCAAGCAATTCTTATTCCAAGCCCAGAGTCAAGGGCAGAGAAGTACACTACTCCCACAGTGGGGCCGTGGCACGGGTGTGGCTGTAGAAAGGGGTGAATAACAGATGCCAGTCGATCACAATTTCTTTTCTCTCTTTCTTTTTCTCCCTATAATTTATTTGTTGAAGAAAGCAAATAATTTGTCCTGTGGAATTTTCCACATTCTGGATTTTTCTGATTGGATACCTAGAGTATCATTTGACATGTTTCCCTGTTCTTTGCACGTCCTGTAAATTGGTAGTTAGATCTACAGGTTTGATCTGACATGAATTTTTACAAGGATCCTTTATAGATAGTGATGTGTACTTTTATCAGGAGGAACATAGCATCCCATTGTCTTTCTTTTTGTGTTGTTGGTGGCCATTATTGATCTTTGCCTAGATCCATTATTTAGTTAGGAGTTTGCAAAAGGATAATATCATTTCTTCTTTATTTATTACCGGGAATCTTCCTATAAATCAAAACTTTCCTACAACAGATAACTGTTTGATTATCTGAGGTACAGATCCTACAGGAAATCAGGCTAACTGCTTGATTCTTTCCTTATTTACTAGTTTCCAGAGCAGTGTGTTGGTTTTTCAGCAAACTCCAAATATGACATGGAGTATTGTTTTTAGTATTTTATGAACTCATGGATTTTAATATATTTGAAGTGTTTTAATTCCTTGGTATGATATTATTCATGTCAGTGCTAAGATTGCCCCACTTTAGTCAGTGGAAGCCTCTATGGGTTGATTCTTGATCTTCTGGCTTGACTCTCATAGTCTTTGACGGTGTCCTTGCTTTCAGGTGTGATAAGACATTCCAGAGTCATCTTGTACATTTTCTGCCTCTGTTTTTGTTGTTGTTGTTGTTGTTCTAAAGGTTCCTAGGTAACTCAGCTGCATTTGGGTGCCAAATTGAAGACAGATATCAGACTGTTTGGAATAGTGCTTATGCTACTTTGTTGAGAGGTAGACAGAGCGATTCAGTGAGGAAATGGGCATTGACGATGGATAAGATTGTGTTTATTGACTGGCTACAAAGAAGAAAGTAGGAGGTCCATACTCAGTGCAATCTCAGGTTTCAGGACTCTAACATTCCTATTTACCCCTTTGTTAGTTTGATTCCCCACAGATCCATGACTCAATGTCCTCTAGGAGCTTTTGGCCAGGCCAAGAAACTTGTGTAACAGTAATTAATGAGCATCATGGATTCATCTCAGGGCAAGGCCATCTCTGAACAATAAAACATAGTCTTTAGGCCCTGGGGTACAGCTTCATTTTGGAGCTGTCTTCCTTTTTGTTCAGATAACCGTTTACAGATCAGTCCTTCAGTCTTGGGTTTTGAACAGCTGGTAGCAATTTTCCTGCACTAAATGACTGCTAATTATCCTATACACCACACTTAATTCATGCCTTGTTGACTGAGTTGCAAGTTCACCTCCTCATTGTAATTACTCCTTACACTCATCATTTTTACCACCCCCCTCTCTCTTATCTCACCTTGCATTTCCAGCACCACAATACAGGGAGTTAGATCCAATTGAACAGAAGTTTCATGGCTCTAGCAAGTCTCAGTGAATCAGGAGATGAACTCTGGTTCTCTGCACCAGGCCCCCTAATGATGCAAAAACGAAGGCTCCGAGGAGAAATTGTCATCTCAGCATCATGGTGAGCTAGGAGACTGACACCCTGAGATCTAGTACCAATTCTTCTGTTGTTAGGCTGTGTGCCTTTGATTGTGTCATTTAATTTAACATCTCAGTCTCAATTTTTTCATCTCTAGAATGGAGACAATAGTTCTTGCCCTGCCCACCTTACAAGCTAAGGTGGGATAATGTATATTAATGGAATTAATAAACTGTGAAGTCTTACTAAGTAGTTAATGTTGACAATTTAAGCTTTATGAAATATTACTACATGCTCACAGTAAATGACAAGGGGAAGAAACTCCCTTTATTACTATGTGAATAGTAATCTGTCATTTCGAAAGACTTTTTCCATAAAGACATTATGTCTAAAGACATTATCCTACTGAGAGTCCTTGTAACAAATGATGAGATGGATTAGACACCTGGAATTATCCCTATTATGGGTTGAATTGTGTCCCCCCAAGAGATATGTTGAAGTCTTAACCCTCAGTACCTCAGAATGTGAACTTATTTGGAAATAGGGTTGTTGCAGATGTAATTAGTTAAGATGAGATCACAGAGCAGTAGGTGGGCCCTTAATTCAATATGACTGGTGTCTTTTTAAGAAGAGGAGAAAGAAACACACAGAGAGACACCATGTGACAACAGAGGCAGAGATTGGAGTGAGGCAGCTGCAAGCCAAGGAGTGCCATGGATTGACAGCACCACAGAAGCTAGGAAGAGGCAAGAAAGGATTCTCCCCTACAGATTTCAGGGGGAACATGACCCTGCTGACACCCTGATATTGGACTTCTATCCTCCAGAAAAGTGAGAGAATAAATTTCTGTTGTTTTAAGCCACCTAATTTATGGTACTTTGTTATGAAAGCCTTAGGAAACTAATATAACCCCTATCTTGCTGACCAGTATGCTGAGGTTCAAAAAAGTTTAATGGGCAAATATTTGCCAAGAGCCAACTATGTGCCACGTAGTCTTCTAGGCCCTATGTATACAGCTTTAAACAGAACGAAGTTAAGATTATGCTTTAGAGTATGCAGCTTGTTAAATACAAATAATATGATGAGACCCAGGTCTCTGGGATTCCAGATAAGCATTTTTGTTTTGGTTTGTTTCAAGTATACCCTTCAGAGTTAGGAGTGAATCTAATACTGGCAATGCTTATACTACCTGTTTTGTTTGTTTGTTTGTTTGTTTTTTGCTGTTCTCTAGGGAGCTCAGGAGCCTGTCTCCTGACTGGCAAACTTATATTTCCTTACAGACACATTACATGTATTATCACAACCCTCTGTAGCCCTGAGGATGGGCACTCTTTGTTTTTCCCTTGACCCTGAATTTGGGATAAAATAATCTGATGCAAGAACAGCTGCTTGTGATGGGTCATTTCTGAAGAAAGGGAGAGAAAGGGGAATTCCAGACTTCCACACCATTTCTAGTTGTGAAACTAGGTTATTTAAAACCCCATGAAGGGTTGAGAGTCACTGGTTAAGGGACTTGTGCAGAAAAGTCCCTCTGGAGCACCTGAACTCACTCTTCCAAGTACGAGGAAGAACGGAAGAGGGTAGAGTATGACCTGACTATAGCCCCACCATGGAGAGAACAAAAGTTGGCTCCTCAGCTCCCTGGTGATGGGGCTAAGGGACGTGGTTGTTTCATCACTTATGGGAAAGAAAAGGTAAAATAAGTATGTACAGGAACCCTACTCCATACACAAAACCAACCGTGGCAATAGCCTTGAAAGACTTATTTTAAGAACTCCTTTCCCTCCCACCTTGACATTTTAATGGGGTCGGCAGCTTGAGCTTCATTGTAATGGAAACCAGAAGACAATCTCCAAAAGTGAAAAGCTACAGTGGAGGCCTGGCAGCCTTTGTGTCTAAATGTATCAGCTCTGTCCTCAGCAGATGGCAATGTTGCCTGACAGGCTATTACTGCCGTTCCTAATTGCTTCCATCAAACCTGGCTGTTTGAAATACCTAGAGCCCCATACCAAGCCACGCCTCAGCCAACACTGTTTTCTTGGCTTTGGTTAATGCTTTATTTTTGGCATGCTGGTTTCTGTCTGGTAATTGAGTCCATTCCAACCCGTTAAACTTTCCGAAGATCCTTTGATCAAAGCCAGAGATGATCTAATTAGGTTCTGTCTTAAGTGGAAGACTGGCAAAGCAAAGTATCTCCTGTTCAGCTTGTCAGTACAAGAGGAGAAGATGAAAGCTCTCCTTAGGACTCTGCCCACAGATATAGAGTCCACGGTGGAGCTGCCTGATAGGGGCATTTTCTTGAATGCATGTAGAAATGGGTATTTGTGGAGGGAACTTTGAGTGCCCATGAGAAAAGATGAATGGGTTTACATTTTAAATTGTGTAATTTCTGATAGCTTGCTATAGGAAGCATGATTTTTTTTCTTAACATAAAATGTTTCCAACGTGATTAAATTTCCTCTACCAGTATCCCGAGCTTAGTAAAGGTCACAACCACACAGATAATTAGAAGTCATCTTTGGGTTTCCATGTCCCTCATCTCCTATTACTTTGAGTCCATTGTCTGTCTCTACTGTTACCAATGTACATCAGTTCCCACCATCTTGCACCTGGACCAGGATGATAGCTTTCTAAGTGTTCTCACTGCTTCCTCTCTTGGCTCTCTCCAATTCCTTCTTCACAAGGCAGCAGGAACGCACTTTTCAAAAGGTACATCCCACAAAGGCTACCTACTGTGTGATTCCATGTATATGGTGTTACAGAAAAGGCAAAACTAAAAGGAAAGCAAAAGAAACAATGTTTTCCAGGGCCTGTGGCTAGGGGAGGGGATTAACTGCAAAAGGGCAAAGGAAACTTTTTGAGGTTGATGGAAATGTCCTATATCTTGATGGTGACATTGGTTATATGAGTGTAGGCATTGTCAAAACTCATCAAGCCATATACTTAACACAGGTGAATTTCGTTGTATGTGAATAAGCCACAATAAACCAGACTTTTTAAAAAAATGTCAAAAAAAAAGTAAAAAGTTTCAATCTTAGGGCTTGTCTTTATTTGGCTGATGCAGAGCTCTGCCCTTTGTGAAAGCCCTATCCCTAGGGAATTTGTCTAAACAATCAATGGCAATTGTTCAACATCACAGTTGCTTGTGGTGTTGGTGGCAATTCAGTTGAGGCTACCAAGAAACTGCCAACCAAAAACTTTAAAGGAAAAATTGGGGAATGAGATGTCCATAGGAGAATTTAAAAAGCTACGACATATTTCTGGGAATCTAGAAGGCTATGCATATATGCAGGACAGTGCACATGCCCAGGAAAGACATGAGAAGACCCTAAGCACACCTCTGGCTGACGCTGAGGATCTGCACAATCAGAAAGTGAGGGCTACGGCAGAGTTGTCAACTACCTATTGGAGTGTTGAAATCATGCCCAAACAAACAAAGAAAACCTCTTGGTGAAGGCTGAGAGACATTGGTTCAAGGCATTTAAGGAAATCTCTGTCCAATCACTAGTTAAATACTAAGCTAACCTAGCAGAGACTTCAGCAGCTCCAAACAATAAAGAACACAAACTTTATAGAATTAGTCCTGGAAAGTCACTAAATGAACAGCAACAATGACAAATTCTGGGAAGAGAATAGGATCTGATTTCCAAAGTTGTTACATATATTATTTAAAATGTCCAGTTTTCAACCAAAAATTATGATATATGCAAAGAAATAGGAAAGTATGGCCCAAAAATAAGAAAAAAAAGAAGTCAATGCAAACTGTCCCTGAGGAATCTCAGACATTGGGTTTACTGGATAAATACTTTGTCAGCTATTGTAAATAAGTTCAAAGAAATAAAGGAAGCCATGTAAAAAGTAAAATATGAAAATGATATTTTCTAAATGGAGAATATCAATATAGAGATAGAAATTATTTTTAAAAATTCCGGAGTTGAAAAATATAATAAATGAAATATCCACTAGAGGAGCTCAAGAACACATTTAAGCTGGGAAAAGAAAGAACCAACAAACTTGTAGATCAATTGAGAATAACTGTTTTGAGGAACAGAAAGGAAAAAGAATGAAGAAAAATGAACGGAGACTCAGAAACCTGTGGGAAACATCAAGCTTACCAACACACACTTAATGGGAGTCCTAAAAGGCAAGGAGAAAGAGAAAGGGAAAGAAAGAATGTTTGAAGAAGCAATAGCCAAAAATTCCTCAAATTTCCTGGAAAATATTAATCTATACATTCAGGATACTCAATGAATCCAAGTAGGAAAAACTCAAAGAGATCCACACCGAAATACATAGTAATTAAACTATTGAAAGACAAAGAGAAAATCTTGAAAGAAGCAAGAGAAAAACAACTCATCATATACAAGACATCTTTAATAATAATTAAAACTGATTTCTTTTCAGAAAGTATGGAGGCCAGAAAGCAGTGGGATGAAATATTCAAAGTGCCAAAAGAAAAAGATTGTCAACTAGGAATTCTATAATCAGAAAATTATCCTTCAGTAATTAAGGAGAAATTAGGTAGTTCTCATATAAACAAAAACTGAGAGAATTTGTCACTAGCAGACCTGCCCTTCAAGAAATACTAAAGAAACTTGAAAACACCAATTTGTAAAGGTACATGCACCCCTGTGTTCATTGCAGCGTTATTCGCAATAGCCAAGACTTGGAAGCAACCTAAGTGCCCATCAAGGGACGAATGGATGAAGAAGATGTGGTATATATACACAATGGAATACTACTCAGCCGTAAGAAACGATGAAATCCAGCCATTTGTGACAACATGGATGGACATTGAGGGTATAATGCAAAGTGAAATAAGTCAGAGGGAGAAGGTCAAATACCGTATGATTTCCTTCATTAAGTAATAGATAATAACAACAATAAACAAACACATAGGGACCGAGATTGGATTGGTGGTTACCAGAGGGGAAAGGGGGAGGGAGGAGGGTGAAAGGGATAATTCGGTACATGTGTGTGGTGATGGGTTGTAATTAGTATTTTGGTGGTGAACATGATGTAATCTATGCAGAAATAGAAGTACAATGATGTACACCTGAAATTTTTACAATGTTATAAACCAATGTTACTGCAATAAACAAAAAATTAAAAAAAGAAAAAAAAAGAAATACTAAAGGAAGTTCTTCCAGCTAAAATAAAAGGACACTAGACAGTAATTTGAATTCACATGAGGCTATAAAGAGCACCAGTAATGGTAACTATGTAGTTACTTATATGTATACTTATAATGTATAAACGTGTAATTTGTATGACAATAATAGCATGAAGAAGGGGAAGGAATGGAGCTTCATTGGAGCAAATATTTTATATAATATTGAAAATAACTTGATAGTAATCTGATTTAGGTTGTTTTAGGTTACGATGCCAGGGCAACCACTAAGACTAACTTAAAAATATATACATAGTAAAAGAAATGACAAGGTAATCAAAATGGTATGTTAGCAAATATCTAACACAAAAGAAGACAATAATGGAGGGCTAGAGGAAGAAAATGACATAAAACATATAGAAAACAGATAGCAAAATATCAGGTGTAAGTCTCACCTTATCAGTAATTACATAAATATAAATGAACTAAACATTCTAATCAAGAGGCAGAGATTGGCAAAATGGATTAAAAAGAACATCATCAAACAGTGTACTGTTTAAAAGAGACATATTCAAATGCATAAATAGGTTGAAAATAAAATGATATAAAAAAAAATACCATGCAAACAATAACCAAAGCGAACTGGGCGGAGGGAACTATTCTAAAATCAGACCAAGTAGACTTTAAAACAAAAATGTATCACTAGAGACAAAAAAGGAGATTTTGTAATGAGAAAAGTGTCAATCCATAAGGAAGACCTAAAAATTATAAAGATTATGCACCTAATAACAGAGCTGAAAATACCTGAAGGAAAAACTGACAGAATTGAATGGAAAAATAGACAATTCAACAATAAGAGTTGGAGACTTCAATATCCTACGTTTGATAATAGATAGAACAACTATATAGAAAATCTAAATGAAATAGAAGTCTTGAACAACACCGTAAACCAACTAGACCTAACAGATAAATATAGAGCACTCTACACAACAGCAGTAGAAAAGACTTTCTTCTCAAGCACATATTGAACATCTTCTTGGATAGTCCATATTTTAGGCCGTAAAACAAGCCAAGAAAACTTAGAAGGATTGAAAACATACAGAGTATGTTCTCTGACCGTGATTGAATGAAATTAGAATCAATAACAGGAGGAAATTTGGGGAAATCACATATACGTGGAAACTATACAACATGCTCCTAAATAACCAATGACTCAAATATGAAATCACAAGAGAAATTAGAAAATACTTTGAGATGAATGAAAATGAAGACACAGCATACCAACACTTATGGGATACAGGAAAAGCAGTGCTTAGAGGGAAATTTTACCTGTAACTTCTTATATTAAAGAAGATCTTAAATCAATAGCCTAAACAGCCACTTTTTCTAGTTTCTTAAAAACTAGAAAAAAAAAAGAAAACTAAACCCAAAGCTAACAGAAGGAAGAAAAGTCAGATGAGAGTGGACCTTAATGAAAAAAAGAATTAGAAAAACAATAGAGAAAATCCATGAAACTAAAAGTTGATTCTTTGAAAGGATCAATAAAATTAACAAACTTTTAGCCAGACTGATCAAGAAAAAAAAAAGACTCAAATTACTAAACTCAGGGAAGAAAGGAGCATCACTACTGAACTTACAGTAATAAAAAGTATTATAAGGGAATCATATGAACAATTGTAGGCCAACAAATTAGATAACATAGATGAAATGGACAAATTCCTAGAAAGACACAAACTACCAAAACTGCCTCAAGACGAAATAGACAATCTGAATAAAGCTACAATAAGTAAATGGAATGAATTATTAATAAAAAGTCTTTCCACAAAGAAAAGCTCAGGTGCAGATGGCTTCAGTTTGAATTCTACCAGGTGTCTAAAAAAGAATACCAATCACTTGCAAACTCTTCCAAAACATAGAACAGGAAGGAACACTTTCTGACATATTCTGTGAAGCCAGTATTACTCTGTACCAAAAGCAGACAAAGACATCACAAGAAAACCACACACCAATATCCCTTATGAATATAAATGCAGAAATCCTCAACAAAATACTAGCAAACTGAATCCAGCATCATATTTAAAGCATTATACACCATGACCAACTGGGATTTATCTTAAGAATGCAAAGTTAGCTTAACATGAAAATCAATCAGTGTAATACATCATATTAATAGAATAACAAAATCGTATAATAATACCATTGACTCAGAAAGGCATTGACAAAATACTACACTCTTTCGTGATAAAAATACCTAACAAAGTAGGAATTGAAGATGACTTCCTCAACCTGATGAAGGACGTCTATAACATGCACACTTCTAACATCATACTTAATGGTGGAAGACTTAAAAGGTCTTCCAAGGAAAGGCACAAGAGAAAGATGTCCACTCTTTCTATTTCTATTCAACACTGTTTTAGAGATTCTAGCCAGGGCAATTAGGCAAATAGGACACACACGTATATAGTATTAGAACTAATAAATGTGTTTAGCAAAGTTGCAGGTATGAGATCAATATACAAAAATCAATTGTATTTCTATACACTATTAATGAACAATCCAAAATGAAATTAAAAAATTCCATTTGCAATAGCATCAAAAAGAATAAAATACTTAAGAATAATCTTAACACAAGAAGTACAAGATATGCACACTGAAAGGTGCAAAACAAGGTTGAAAGAAATTAAAGAAGACATAAATAAATGGAAAATCATCCTATTTTTATGGTTTGGAAGACTTAAGATGGCAATACTCCCCAAATTGATCTACATATTCAACACTATCTCTATCAAAATTCCAGCTGACTTCTCAGAAATTGACAAGCTAAACCTAAAATTCTTGGGAAAGTGCACAAGAACCAGAATAGCCAAAACAATCTTGAAAAAGAACAAAATTGGGGGCTCACATTTCTCAATTTCAAAACTTGCCACAAATCTACAGTAATCTAGACCATGTGGTACCGTCATAGGATAGACATATAGGTAATAGGACAGAATTGTGATTCCGTAAATAAACTCTCACTTTTATGGTCAACGTATTTTTGACAAAGGAGCCAGGACCATTCAATAGGAAAAGAATAATCTTCTCAACAAATTGTTCTGGGACAATTAGATCTATATACAAAAGATAAAGTGGGACTCCTTTCTCATACCACATACAAAAATTGATTCAAGTAGATCATAGACCTAAGTGTAACAGCCAAAACTATAAAACTCCTAGAAGAAAACATAGGAGTAAATCTTTGTGACCTTGGGTTAGGAAAAGCCTTATTAGATATAACACCAAAAGCACAAGTGACAAAAGAAAAAATAGGTAAATTGAATTTCATCAAAATTAAAAACTTTAGTGCTTCAAAGAACACCATCAAGAAAGTGAAAAGAAAACCCCTCAGCATGGGAGAAAATATTTGCAAATCATGTATCTGATAAAGGACTTGTAACTGGAAAATACAAAAAACTCTTCCAACTCAAAAAAAATCATATAACCCATTTAAAAATGGGAAAAGTATTTGAACGGGCATTTCTTCAAAGAAGATGTAAAAATGGCCAACAAACACATGAAAAGATGCTTAACATCATTGGTCATTACAGAAATGCAAATCAAAATCACAATGAGATACCACTAAATACCCACTAAGATGGCTAAAATAAAAAGGATAGATAATAGGTGTTGGTAAGGATGTGGAGAAATTGGACCATCATATATTGCTGCTGGGATTGTAAAACTGTACAGCTATTTTGGAAAATGGTTTGGCAATTCCTCAAAAAGTTAAACACTGAATTACCATATGACTCAATAATTCCATTCCTAGTCTTATGCCCAAGAGAAATGAAAACATATGTCTACACAAAAACTTTTATACAAATGTTTATAGCAGCATGTTTCTTAATAGCTGCAAAGTGGAAACAACTCAAATATCTATCAACAGATGAATGGATAAATAAAAGTGGTATATCCATACAATGTAATATTATTCTGCCGTAAACAGGAATGAAGTACTGATACATGCTACAGCATGGATGAACTCTGAAAGCTTTAAGCTAAGTGAAAGAAACCAGACACAAAAGACCACATATTGTATAATTCCTTTTATATGTAATACGCAGAATAGGCAAATCTACATAGAAAATAGATCAGTAGTTTCCAGGGTCTGGAGGTAGGAGAGAATGAGGAGTGAGTACTAATGGGTATGTGGTTTCTTTTTAAGGTAATGAAAATGTTCTAAAATTAGACAGTGGTGATGGTTGTACAACTCTGTGAACATGCTAAAAACTACTAAATTGTACACTTTAAAAAGGATGAATTTTTAAATTCAGTATCTGGATTGTATCTCAAAGCTATTATTTTTAAAAAGTGTAAATTATATCATCCCAAACCTATTTTTTAAGCTGTTCAATAGCTTCTTCTCCTTAGAATGCAGTCCAAAGCTTGGCCATGGCCTACACTGTCCTGCCCAAGCTTCTGAACTGTCTTGGTTCACATGTCTCTTGCTCAGTGTGCTCCCTGACCTCTGACCTGTTCTTTGAACACATCTAGCTCTTTTCCCCTGCAAAGTCCTGGCATTGGCTCTTTCTTCTGCCTGCAGTGCCCCTCCCTGCTTTGCCCATGGCTTTCTCCATCTCATTCTTTCTCTTTCTAACGGAGTTGCTTCCACTTCCATACTCTTTATCATATCATGCTATTTATTTTCTTCTACATTTATAATCCCAAATTGAGATTATCTTGTTTACTTATGTACTTATTTGTGTCTTTGTTTATTGACCCTCTGTCCCCATCACCTACCATTAGGATATATCTTCCTCAGGGGAGACCTTCTCTGATTGTTCTTCACTGTATCTCTAATTTTGAGAAAAGTGTTTGTCCAGTAGTTGGTGCTCAGTATATGTTTCTTGAATGAATGAATAAATTCTCAAGTATAATGACGGCTCTGACTCCAAACTTCTTCTCACAAACAGTAAATTCTACACAGGGGCCCTCTAGCAGGCAAACTTCAGAAATGGTTCCAGAGCAACCAGATAAATGGTCATGCTTTTCCTCTTAATGGGATCAGGGAACTCAGAGGCTCTTGCCTCTTGCCCTTATTTGGCAAGATTTCATCCACTGAGCCCCACATTTCAGGTATTCTTTCAGGCAATAGGAATACAAAGAAGTAGAGGCTGCCCTTAAAGAGCTCACATTCTGGGGCGGGGGGTGGGGGGTGGGAGTGGGGAACAGACCTAAACAATTGTGAAATAATGTAATAAATGCTAATAGAGAGCCACAGGGTACTAGGGAACTACAAAGTTGAAGGTGTTAATTCTTGGTTGTAGGAAGATGGCTTTAGGGAAGACTTCATGGAAGGGGTTAAATTTGTTTGGCCCTATTGAGACAATGGCCCTAGACCAGTGATTCTCAAGTTGGGGGTAGGGTGGGGTCACAGGGGAGGGGATTTTGCCCCATGGGGCGTATTTGGCAATGTCTAGAGACATTTTTATTGTCACAACTGGAGGCTGGGGAAGGTGCTACTGGCATCCAGTAGGTAGAGACTAGGGATGCTGCTGAACATCCTATGATGCACAGGAGAGCCCCTACAACACAGAATTATCCTGCCCAAAAGGCCAATTGTGCTGAGGCTGAGAAACCCTGGTTAAGACAATAATTATTAATTGCTGCTAAAACTGTTAGATGAGAGGCTGATAGGTAATTTTAATTTTATTTATTTATTTTTTCCCCCAAAGCCCCAGTAGATAGTTGTATGTCATAGCTGCACATCCTTCTAGTTGCTGTATGTGGGACACGGCCTCAGCATGGCCGGAGAAGCGGTGCGTCAGTGCGCGCCTGGGATCCGAACCCGGGCCGCCAGCAGCGGAGCACACGCACTTAACCGCTAAGCCACGGGGCCGGCCCTAATAGGTAATTTTAGAATGGATGGATCAGGCTGACAAAATTGATCAACCTTAAACCACAAAAAAAGAGAGAAACCAGTTATTCTATGTCCCCTTGTGCAGTATATGAAATATTCTCTCCAAAACATCAAACCTGAACCTGATCAAGCTTTTAGTGCAGCATACTGGCTATGTGAAATGTGTGAGCCACATATGTAATTTTAAGTTTTCTCTTGGCCACGTTAAAAATAAAAAGAAACAGGTAGAAATGAATTTTAAAACTATATTTTATTCAACCCAATATAAACAAAGTGCTATTATTTCAACATATAATTAACATAAACGTTATTAATGAGATATTTTACTTTTTTTTTGTACCAAGTCTTTGGAATCTGGTATGTATTTTACACTTACAGAACATTTCAATTTAGAGTAGCCACATTTCAATCGTTCGTTAGGCACGTGGCTAGTGGCTGCCATATCAAACAGAACAGCTCTAGAGTTAAACACCAATTTGTAGGACAATTAGAAGACAGAGGAATATGTTACACATACTTCAAGGATGCAATCAGAAAAGATCCAGAATGTGGGAAACTCTTTGGGATGATGATCTGGTTTCTTTCACAAATATGTGGCAAGAAAATGGCATGTGTGGTGGTTATTGATTTAGAATGACTTATGAAATATACCAATCAGATGGATTATGTGGATCTTGTTTGGATCCTGATTTGAACAAAACAACCATAAAAATTTATATTTTGGACACTAGCTATTTTATATTAAAGGATTATTAATTTTGTCAAGTGTGACACCAGTATTGTGACTATAGTCAAAATGAGACTCCTTTTAAAGATATGTACTGAAATATGTGCAGGTGAAAGGAAAGGATGTCTGTGACTTGCCTCATAATAATCCATTGGAAAGGGAGAAATGGGTGTGAGTAGAGAGGAAACAAGATTGGCCGTGAGTTGATAATTCTTAAAAGTAAGTGATAGGTGCATGAGTGTTCATTATATTATTCTCTTGACTTTTGTAAATATTTTAATGTTCACACAAAAGATTTTTTCAAATGTGCTTGGTTTTGATGAATATTGCCTGTTGATATGTTTTGCTATCCTGGGTCCATGGCATACATGCATCTGTGTCATTTGATGGTGGCTTTCCAGAGGAGAACTCTGTCTTCTCTACTCCCTGTTCCCTTACGACAGCCACTTACAGGTGGCACTTTCCAAGGGAGTTGAAAAGAGTTGATAGTTGTGTTACTTGTTCTCATTTAGAAATCCTAAGCTTTTCAGAAATAAGACATTCTGGAGATTCTGTATATTCTATCATTGACATAAGAGCAGCAATTGGAAGTTGGCATAAATATTTATGTCAGGAACAAAAATAAAAGAGAGAAACAGAAAGGGAATGCTTATATTTCTGACCTTCTGAGAAAGTGATGCAGAACCTCTTAATCTCAAGTTTGTGTGCCCGATGCCCAGCAAGCCAAACACTGAGACATCGGTGCTTGGAGCTGAGAAAGGTTTATTCGAATTGGCCAAAACGAGTAGGTGGGAGCCTGGGTTTGCTCAAATTCACCTAGAACAGAAAGCAGGGGAGTCTTATAAGCTAAGGGACTTGGCAGGAGGGGCTTCAGAGAAACAAAGGGGTCACTCCTGATAAGCCTCTGGGCAATGTGACTTCCGGGCTTCAACAGCTGCTGTGGGCCGGCCATCCGGTGATCGGAACCTCCCCGAAGGCATTCTCTCTCTCCTGCAAAACAAGCTCACAAATCCTCGAGACCCCTGAGTCACCCCTAAAGTTAAACATGAAAAACAGCAAATTGTTTTAGTATCTACAGTACCCCTCAGATACCCGGCTTTAAAAGCATGCCCCTATTGGACACAGGAATTGGTTTCTTTTCTTCCTAAAAAATTTACCCATAGAGGGGCTGGCCATAGCATGGCAGCATCCCACATACAAAAAAATAGAGGAAGATTGGCACAGATGTTACCTCAGGGCGAATCTTCCTCACCAAAAAAAAAGAAAAATTTACCCATAGAATATGACTTTAGGTGGTACGAAAGTCTGAACTTTTAATCTTTAACATTATATTTATTTAATGTGTAATAAAATAAAAACTAGCATATCAAACTCATAATTTTATGAATATTATTAATTGGCTCAGGTAGAAAGAAGTATAAAATAATAAGTCACCTTAAACAAAAGTATTAAGTGAAAAATAGTAGAGGTGAGACGTGGATATGGCACAAGCTCTGACGGTGATTCACAAATTGGTGAATTTGAGGAATTGCTGGATATAGAGATTTTCTTCTACTAACCCAGATCATACAGAATGAAAAATATTGGAAAGCATATGGAGAAACAGGCACATAAAATAACTCAGGCTGAGAGATCATTTTAATCAAGCGTGATTTTCATTATGAGAGTGACATATTCCTGAATTAATCTGTGTTGTGCCAAGACATATTTTCCCATATCCTGTGTCTCCTAGAGCACAATGCCAGTGTGGAAATATAATGAGACAAGGGACGGTGGCTTTTGTTTTAGGGACAACATGTGTTGAGTAAAAAAGTTCTGAAAAGAGGTGGAGAGACCTGTGCTTGCATGTGTTGTATGACAGACATTAAGTCAGTCCCTTTACTCTTCTTGCCTCATCATCATCCCCAGGGCCCTATGTGACTTGTGCTCCGCTTCGACTTCACTTTGTAAGCCCCGGTTTTGTGGCCAGCTCTCTGTTCTCCAGCACATGAGACTTGTTCCATCTCAGAGGCTTTGCACTTGCTCTTTGCTCTGTCTGCCTTCCCAAAGATCTTTGCTTGGCTAGTTTCTTATCAGTTAGTCTCAGCTCCAATATTGCCTCCTCTTAGGGTCTCCCTATCAAAAGAACCACCTCTCCAACCACTCTTTATCACATTATCCTGTTTTTGTCTTCTTCATAGAAACTAACACTCCCTGAAATTATGCTATTTGTTTACTTGTTCCATGAAAGAGAAGCCTTGTCTGTTTTGTTTCCAGTATTTCCCCATCATGTTGAATGGTACCTGGCATGTGGAAGGAGCTTGGCAAATATTTGTTGAAGGAATACGTGAATTAGATAAGCTGGGGTTTGGACTAGATCATCTCTGAGGGTCTCCTTCCAGCTATGAAGTACTATGATTTTCAAAATCCATCACAAAAAGCATTCATCTTTCCAATGGAGAGCTTTTCTCCACAAATCGGCCAAGATAGGATTTCTCAGGGCTTAACTGAAATGGTGGGTAAGTAAGCCGAGTGAAACAGATGCCTTCGGGTGCCGACACATCTTCCTCTGAGTTTAGCAACAGAGCAAAGAGCAATCATCATAATCAGTACAGAGGTGGATGAGAGAGGAACTAGGTCTTCTGCCAAATTGGCTTTGTGGATGTCAGAGCCAGCTTCTCTGAAAACAGCCCTTTATTTAAAACATGACTCCAAGCAGAGCTTGCCTCTCAACCCCACCCCCTTTTCTCTCTTGCTTGGGCTCTCCAACTTGTCACATATGTGTTCAATTGCTTTCTTAACATCAGTTTGGGTAACCCTGATGCGAGGGAGATGTGCGAGTCAGCCATTAGGTCTATGAAGGTCTGATGAAAGCAACTTTAACACATAACCATTTGCTTTGGCAGGAGCTCGGACCGAGAACAAAAGTCCTCTTGA
Source organism: Diceros bicornis minor (assembly GCF_020826845.1). Taxonomy (NCBI): domain Eukaryota; kingdom Metazoa; phylum Chordata; class Mammalia; order Perissodactyla; family Rhinocerotidae; genus Diceros; species Diceros bicornis. The sequence goes on along the minus strand of NC_080740.1, from coordinate 83,728,905 downwards.
TGTGTCAAATTATAGATAAACACAAGTTTCAAAAACATTTGTGATATAACTGCAAATAAATGCTGGTAACTGGCAGTGTGCTCCGTTTACAAATAGTTCCTGTCAACCAAACAGTAAGAGGATAAACTTGAACACGACTGACTTCCCAAACATTTGAAAGCACTTTAATGGCAAGGCTCTGAGGCTGCAAGTATAAAACAGAATAATAATTAAGGCTTAAAATATCATCCAGCCAACAGCAAAGCTGTACAAGGCTGTGCCTTGGGATCTGGGGTTTGTCATGATGACTCAGCGTCTGATTCCTTGGGCTCCATCCATTTTTTGATGCCCCTCTGAGTTGTCTGCACCCCTGCTTTTGATTTGGGTTGACTTGTCCTTTTCACATCCCCAGTGTGAGAAGCATGACTCTGGGAAACTGGCTGGAACAGTTGATACTTAAGAAGAAGAGGTGGTACATTTCTTCCCTAGGTGGGGAGCTGCAGGCGTTGATAAAGTAGTTGCATCTGGCATGTTCTCTGTAAAGGGGCAAAGGGACACTTGTCCTGTCTGTGAAGCTCTTTGGTGATGGTGGCAGTGGTAGGAGGAAAAATGGGGCTGGACCTCCTTCTGCTCACTGTCCACTATGAGCTTTCGTCCGTTCATCCATCCGTGAGTTAAGAAATAATGTATTGAGTTCTTCTGATGTGCCAAACACCGTGCTACACATCAGAATACATTGGTAAGAAAAACTTTGGTGCTGGAATCTGATCTCTATGATACAGTAAAGCTCTGAAAAGGGAAGCCACAGGTTTAGGTTCAGGTCGCGTTGACACTAACTCTGTTGTCTGTGTGTTGTATCAGGAGCTTCAAATTTAGCACTTGATCGGGTAGTAAATGAATGAAGCAGGCAGGGTAGGGAACATATCACTTTGGAAATTTCCTGCCCCATGCACAGAGGGTGGTGAGACCCACCTCTGGTCAAGACAAGCAAGAAATCTTGACCTTTAAAATGCAAAATCCCCTCGTTTTAAATATTGGTGATTTAGTTTTTCAAAACACTGGTCAGGGCAAAATTAAACAAAATCCAGTTTGCAGCCTCTTAGAGTACAATGTCCTTCTCAGTTTGTTCATCAGTTAGAGAAAAGTCCTAAATCTGTGGAGTCTGATAGTCTGTGTGGTGATTTACAGGCTGCTGTTAGGGCCTGTAAAGAGGGAGGCTGTCCTGGCAGGGTACTGGCCCCCAGCCAGTTTCAACTGGAGGAGTGCTGGTTCTACTGGTATTCCCAGATGTCATTTGGGTCTTCCTTGTCCCCTATGATCCAGGTTAAATTGTCTAAAATCCACCAATTCCTTGCCCAAGTTTCTGAGAATTCTGGAAGTGGGGCATGTATTTTCATGGCCTCCTCTGTCTCCCAGGCTGCTGCATCACCTGTTGAAATTGCACTGTGCCCAGACATGGAACTTGGACCTTTCTTTGAATTCCATAAGAAACTTAATCACCCCCAAATATTTGTCGACCTCACAGAGACACTTTGGGTAGGGGTGGAGGCAGGTTTGAGGAAAGCAGAAAAGGTGTTATTTTGCAGCAAAGCAAATTAACTTCATATGGAACAGCAGACTTGATTGTTTTTAAGATGCTATTTCACCCACTCCCAGCCTGCTCTGTATTTGCTAGTTGTAGGATCTCAGTAAGTTATTTAGCCTTTCTATGCCTCAGCTTCTCATATTTAAAATGGGGATTATGGGGCCGGCCCAGTGGCGTAGTGGTTAAGTGTGCGCACTCCGCTTCAGCAGCCCTGGGTTCGCAGGTTCAGATCCCGAGCGCACACCGACACAGCGCTTGTCAAGCCACGCTGTGGCCCATATAAAGTAGAGGAGCATGGGCACGCATGTTAGCCCAGGGCCAATCTTCCTCAGCAAAAAGAGGAGGATTGGCATCAGATGTTAGCTCAGGGCTAATCTTCCTCACAAAAACCAAAAAAATAAAATAAAAAATAAAATGAGAATTATAATAATATCTATCACAGTATTGGTATGAGGATGAAATGAGTTAATATAAGTAAAAAGATTAGAATAGTGCATATACATATAATTAGGCTAGTATTACTATTATTTTAATTTCTGGTTCCTCTCACTCCCTTCTCCATTCTTTTCCATCCTCACTTACCTCTCATCCTCCCATTTAGGAACAAAAGCAAAAATTTCCCCGTGACCTTCCTCTATTCTCATCCAGAATAGTTTGTCTTCTTTCTTCTCTGAGGTTTTGGCTCCTGCTGATGTCATGTCCCAAGTATGTTTACAAGGTATTTTCCTAACAATGATAGCTTCCTCCCTAAGAGGGATTAAGATGTCAGATGTCAAATGTCAATATAATATTTTTTCAATATTATATTGAAATGTTATTATTATATATCAATAATTATTATTATATTATATTAATATTATATATCAATGTTATATTTATATATACACAAAAAGGGTTCCATATCTTAAAAATAAACATTAAAAACACTGGCTAGGTCTTCAGGGTGTTTTGAGCATCCAAAATCCTATGATTCTGGGGAAACAAAGTTTTCTGGCAGCGTCAGATACCTTAGTACATGCCTTCTAGTAATGGATCTGGGAAGAGTACGTGTTGGAACAACCAGCCTGGCAAGGACTCCTCCAGGCTCCTTCCCAGGAGCATGGAGATACTGTTGGCCCTTTTCTAAGGAGTCAAGGGGGCTGCAGTGCCAGAAGGCCAGAACTTAGCACAATATTCAGATAATATGCTTTTCCCCTCAAAAAATATTTTATCTCATAACTCTTAGAGTATTTCTAGCCTCTTTAATCCACCCTACCCCATCTCCCAAAAAGTCAGTCACACAGATGATATAGATGGAGAGAAACTTTTCAGTGAAGAGAAAGTATTATTGTAGAGTTTCTCAGTCTTACTTTATGTATTGATGTTGGCTTGTAGCTAGAATAAGCAAATACAAAATCCCCAAAATCCATTCTCTTGTCATGCTCCAATAAAGCCGATAATCCCATATACATATGCTTTATAACTTTTATGAAATATATTTGCATCTATTAGAATACTCATAGAAAATAACAACATTAATAATAAGCAAAACTTCCAAACCCTATCTCAGTTTCAAATCTGCCCTGAGAGTAGTGACCTCCTTGTGCTATGGCCCAGATAAGAGGCTGGGAGTCTGATTTTTAAGCCATTGGTTGCTGTCTTTGGCATTTGTCAGAGTGAGAAGTTGACTTTGGAAGCATTATAATAGAAATGGCCTGTTGTAGGTTTAGGAAATAGATATTGACAAAATTAGAGGAACAGGAAAGGCGTCCTCTGCAATCCGTTTCACACAGGTGTGTCGTGGAAAGAGCATAGCAGACTTGGCTTTGAGTTTCAGCTCTGACACTAAGTAGCTTTGTGACCTTTGGCAAATAAAATTAATCTGTCTGCACCTAGATTCTTCTTCTGTAAAATGCAAGTGATAATATCTGCCTCAAGGGACTGTGAAGGTTTGATATCATGTGTAGCAGGAGTTGGTCCTCCTTTACAAAACACATACTTCTCTTGGAGTCAGCAACACCATCCCTTCTTGCATTTTGTTCCTACCTTTCTGGCTCCTTTTCCTCAGTCTCCTTCTCTTTCCACTAGGCTAGCTTGAGTTGAAGCTCCTTAAGGCTTGGATCTAAAAACAATTGTCTTCTCCCTTCATATCCTTTTTCCTAGATGATTTCACACATACTATAACCCATTTTTACTCCACTAGGAGGAATGAGAAAATGGTTTTCCCATTTCTTCATGGAACAGAACCAAGAGGAAGGGAATATATAGTAACATTGGCATCCCAAGTGGTTTTCAGATTTGGGATTTTTCCAGAAGACATCACCCCAGGTAGATCAGAGCCTACCAGAGGAGCAGTGAGAGTGGGCAGGAATGGGGACATACTCAGCTGTCCAACAAAGCCAACATCCTATGTTCATGACAGCAGCATCCTGAGAGCATGGAATATTCATGAGACACTGGTAGTAAGTCCCAGGAATCATTTGGGAGAACTCTGAGGCCCTTTTGCTATGCAGGAGATGGTGGGGACACTGAGCTGCAGATGTGGCTATAAATAGCAACATGGCCACATACCTACCCATAGGTAGGTGAGCCCAAGAACACTAGTTATAGATGTAGACTGCCTAACCTACAGTAGGTTCTTAATACATTTTAAATCCCTTCATCTCTCTCCCATTCATTTGGATGCCAGAAGCCATAGGTCCTGTTTAGAACTAATCATTTTTGCTTTAATGATTGAATTTTATTGGAGATTTCATAACATTTTATAGTTGAAAGAGACCTTAAAAGGTCAGGTGACCCAACTCTTCCAGTGGAATTTAAAGCTTGCAAATTCAATCAGCACAAAATAAGCCATTTAAGGATAAAAGAAAACTGGGAATATCTGAAGGACTCAAAAGGAGTTGATGTCTTTAGGTACCTGATTTGGTCTAATTATAACACTTGGGTAATACATTTTGACACAAGCTTCCTGGCAGTGAAGGCAAAGTGGAAACATGTTGGGTTACTTTGTTTTGGTTCTCCAACAATGGAAAGCATACACATTTTTCTGTAGAGACAAACTTTTTCCTGGAACCAAAACTAGGCATTTATCACATGAGTCATTATACAAAGGACACTGTGGGACAGAATGGACAATATCTCCCTCCATGACTTCTTACAGAATGTATAGTTTTTCATCTGGATGTTCTCATCTTGACCATTTATTGAAAGCAAACATTCTAGTAAGTAGGAACCCCCCTTCTGAGGCACCGAGAGAGTCTGAAATAAACCAAAAAAGGAATCACTTATGCTGTCCTCCTCACCACTAACCTATGAAGAGAAATTTTGGAGGCAATTAATTCTACTTAGATACACACTTGGCCTTCTGTATCTGCAGGTTCTGTATCTGTGGATATGGAGGGCCGACTAAAGAACCTGAGCATCCACAGGTTTTGGTATCCACGGAGGGTCCTGGAACCAATCCCCTGCAGATAATGAGGGACAGCTGTAATCTAAAAGCAATGATCATCATCATCATCGTCATCATCATTGTAACTACCTTTTGTCAAGCACAAGTACATTTTATAAATATAAACAAGTTAACTAAGGCTTACTAAGATTAAATAACTCTCCCAAGCTCACACAGCTCATCCTGATTTCCAACTACATTTGATTGGTGGTGGTTCCCGAAGCATTGTGTTGGGGAGGGTTCTGAGGTCACATTGGATAACAGTGGGAAAGAGCACTATGATCAATTCATAGTGTTTGCATATGAGAGGGCTGTGAGACTCACTGGCCATGCATTTGCCATCATCTTATGATTACATTTTCCTGCTAGCAAAGTAAATTTCACATGACAGTAATTAGCAGATAAATGTGTTACCTATAATTCCTCTACATTTGTTAGTGGAAGTATCCCAAGATATAAGTTACTTGACTACTTGTTATTACATACCACTTGGAATTTCAGGATTCCCAGAAGCTGATATTTACACATAGGAACCAAACAAGACCAAATGAAAATCCCAACCTCACAAAAAAACCCCAAACCCACAATGCAAATTAGAATTCTTAATATGAATTAAATAGGTCTATATAAGTCAACTTACAAATTTATTAACTGGTTTTTTTGGGGGTGGGGGTGTGTGAGGGAGATTGGCCCTGAGCCAACATCTATTGCTAATCTTCCTTTTTTTACTTGAGGAATACCAGCCGTGAGCCAACATCTGTGCCAACCTTTCCTCTGCTTTGTATGTGGATCTCCACCACAGCAGGGCTTGATGAGTGGTGTAGGTCCGTGCCCAGGATCCAAAACTGTGAATCCAGGCCACCGAAGAGGAGCATGCTGAACTTAACCACTATGCCATTGGGCTAGCCCCTATTAACTGTTTTTTTAATCTTACTCCATAGCTAATGACTGGGGGTGTTTTTGTATTTAACTAAGTAATAGAATCCAGTAAGAGTTGCAAATTTTTAAGGCTGTCTGTGTGACTCTTTGAATTATTCAGCAATTGCAGGCTGTTATAACAGTTGAAATGCAGTGAGTCTATATCGCAAAGGGCTGTGGTCCCTCAAGACGAAATCTTTATTCCAAGGATGTATGAGGCAGCTGATCGCACGGAGGAGGATAGCTCCTGCTTTTGCCTCTTTGCGTCTGGTAACAGAACCATCTCTTCCTCCATCCTCAGAGCATGAGGTTCTGGTAGAGCTGGCTTCACCTCCTGGGGTACTCATGTACCCTCTCTGGCACCACTTTCCCAAAACCAGTGAATGATGCAGAAGTAGGTACATGTTACCAAGGCAGACCAATTAAGCCCTACTTAGAACTTTGGCTGGAATTAGAAGGTAAAGGCCCTCACTGTCCTTGGGTTGCTAAGCTGGTAGAATAAACACCAATAGCTGCAGGTGAACAAACTCCCTGAGAATGAATCTGGCCCCAAAGAAAGTAGTGGTGACTGGAGAAAGAGGGATTCAAGGCTTTGAGTATATACATAGAGTTGTGCATCCATCACCACAGTCAATTTTAGAACATTTTTATTACCTAAAATAGAAACCTCGCTCCTCTTAGCCATCATCCCCAAGCCCTCCAGGCGCTACCCCCAGCCTAGGCAACCACTAATGTGCTTTTTCTCTCTGTCCAGATTTGCCTATTCTGGACATTCCTTAGAAGTGGAATCATACAATATGTGGTCCTTAGTTCCCTTTTTATTAACTTTCACAGCTCCCTTTAATTCTCCTTGCAGCCCTTATTAGAATTAAAATTTTAAAATATGTGTAATCATTTGTTTAACATTTGTCTCTCCCATTTGACTGTACACTTCCACCAGGGCATGGACTCCGTGTATTTAACTCACCATTGTACCCCCAGTGCATAACCCAATGCCTGTCACCACAGAATAGACACTTAATAATATTTACTCAATAGATGAATGGATTACTGAACGGATGGTTGAATGAATAAATTAGATACCCACCCCGCCGTCACCACCAAGATAGATCCAGAAATACCAGTCTACTTAGTGCAGTGAAAGAAGCTGATCTGGTTAACTTACTTCAAAACCAGTTCCCCATGTTGGGCAGAAAGAGAAATAAATATCTATTTAACAAGAAAGAGTGTGGTTACACATACAGATGTGTAATATTTGTAAATGAGAAGTGGATTGTTTGTGTATAGGCGTGGAGAAGGGAGAGACTCAGTAAGCTGGAGCTAAGTTAAAGTAAACTATTTATTGCACTAACTAAGCCACAATGTGGCCGCTGCCAACTGGTCACAACCGCAGTACTTTTTTTTCTTAAAGGCCTCAGTCTCTTCAAGATACACTCCGAGTAATAGGAAAGAAAGGGTCCTAATGCTAGAATTTGTTCATGGCATCCTTGACTGTTTAAGGCCTTATTCTGTGAGAGTTTAGGTCTGGCTGTTTTCTGCCTGTCCCTGCAACCACACAGGGAAAGAATAGGGTGGGAGAGAAGTCAGATGCACGCCTTGTTCCTTGGGCAAGCAGCTTGCGGAGTGGGAAACACAGCTCCCTGCTTGGATGGCTTATACACTCTGGGGCTTGGCAAAGCTGTTGCTGAAAACATTCAACAAAATAAACTACAGAATATAGAAAGAATGCAGGAAAAGTCATGAAAAACAAATTGGTGATTCACAGAGATTATAGTCTAATGGCTACAAGATTTTCCCGGCTTTGATTTGGACTTTTTCAAGAAATCAGTTGCAGTAGAGGCTCCCTTGGTGGTTGGACATGAGAGGGGGTTCTCTAGAAATAATGAGTTTTTGTTTGGGGTGTTTATTTTATTTTTAATAAAGAAAATATTGTTTCTATTCCCTTGCTTGTCCACTGAAGAAATAAAATCTTTAGGTAATCCCAGTTCCTGGATGCAGGCGGCATAAAGAATATACACAAACAGATTATTTCAGAGATGGGGTCATTTTTTTTTTGTTTGTCATTCATGAGCACTTCAACAATGACAAAAAGAGTTATAAATGCCAAATGTGGCACCAGGCGGTGCAGAGATGTATGTGTCTGTGTATACATATATACAGTCATGCGCTGCATAATGATGTTTTGGTCAATGATGAACCGCATATATGATGGTGGTCCCACAAGATTAGTACCATACAGCCTAGATCTGTAGGAGACTATACCATCTAGGTTTGTGTAAATACACTCTATGATGTCCACACAACGACGAAATTGCCTAACAATGCACTTTTCATAACGTATCCCTGTCATTAAGTGGAGATATATATATATATATGTTGCCCCTTCTCTTGCACCCAGCAAACCCTTGATTAGAAATGCAGTGAGACCTATTTCTTGAATGAAGATCTCTGTTTATGATGATCCACAAGGTTATAATTGATTTTTTTAAAAAAGATCCAAGATTCAAATAAAGAAGTAACCAGTGCTAATTTGGATAAATCCTGACCAGTGGGATATTTAATAATATTGTATTTTTTGGAATGTGTACTGTACTCCAAGAATTACTGTACAAAGGTCAAATGCCCAGCCTAGCTTTGCCCAGCGAAGAGATGTGCACGTGCCTACCTGGTGTAATAAATAGGAGCCCTGTAGTGTTTCACTTCACCTGTCTTACCCCCAGCCAAGTATCTCCCACTTGTCTGTAGCTTTTGCTGTTAAATTCACCATTCCTTCCTCATTTCTTTCAGATGATTCAGTACTGTTGGTAAAAATCACCTGAGATGCTTGTTAAAATCACCGATTCTATGTCCCACCCACGGAAACAGACTCCGCAGATGAATGTCTCTTTTTAAAAAGTGCCCTAGGTGCTTCTTAGGATCAGAGGAATTTAGGATAAATGGGACTAATGATAATTTTTCAGTTTCACTTTATGATAACAAAGTACTTTCATGAAACCGTTTTATGAGATCCTCACCATAAGTCTGTAACAAAAATATTATTATTCCCACTTTACATAAAAGGAAACTGAGTCTCTAAGAGGTAAAGTATCCTGATTAAGGCCACTTGGGGCTGGACCTTGACTCCAGGTCATGTGGCTTCTAGTCCAGGCCCTCCCCACAAGCCCCACTGCCTTCCAGGAGCCTGTAGTAATGATGATGACATTGGTACCAAGAAAGTCTTGTTTGAGCAAAGAAAGTAGACAAGGGTATTACAGGGCTTCTGAGAACACCCAAAGGGCCTTGAAGAAAGAGAAATCTTTTTATACTTGAAGATGAGGGAAGAGAGTAGGTGAAAAAAGTCATGGAAATGCGAACATCAGGCTATTGTTGATTAATGAAAAGTTACTGAAAATAGTTGGACCCCAAGAGTTTTGTAAAGTCTCCTCCATAGAACGCTGGTTCTGTAAGAGACTCCATGGAAAGGGGGATCTTGACTCAAATAAATTTGGAAAATGTGGTGAACTTTTACTCTGGTGAATAGATTCCCAAAGCACATTCTGCTTATTAAAGGCTCTGAGAAGTCCTGCTGCAACGAAATCTACTTAAAACTTTAAACGTGCAATATTCCAAACTTATTTGATCATGAAACTCCTTCCGTATTTTCCCATAAAATATACATAAACATCTGTCTGAACATACTGTGGGAAATGCTGGCTTAGGACACAGATTTAGAGTTGGGAATACATCAATGGGGGTGTTTAATACTATAGTTACAGCCAAATAAGAGACTCTATTTTTTCTTTCTTTCTTTTCTTCTATTATGTCTTTGCTCATTCTAGAGAGAGAGAGAGAGAAAGATTACCCATAAAATAAGCAACAGAGTATTTATTGCTCTGAAGTTTGTTGATTGTCTCGTTACTAACACAAAGGAAGTGTATAGCAAGAGAACCACGCAGGAGCTGAGCTAAGCCCTGGAATGTGGAAACCCAGTCTGTCTGGAGCCCCTGGCTCTTTCCAGGCATCTGGATTGGAGGCCGAGCTTGTCTTCCTTTCTGTTCTTGCCAGTCTGCCTCTCTGGGGATGAGAGTCTAAAGATGTCGCCTCATTGACATGCTTCCTGCTCTTCCTGTGTTTAACCAGGTTGATTCAGAGGGACTCTTCATTCCAGGGGCCTCTTGGACCCCAAGACTGCCCTAAGCAAGGTCCAGGTGGACTCTGGTCAGAGAAAATAGCAGCCGAAGCATAACTAAGCAGGCTCGCCAAATACATCAATCTTCCCAAGGAGGAATACCCCTCTGGCAAGAATGGGAATGCTATCTGCTTATGGTTATGAATCCCCCTCGTCAGAGCCTGATGGCACCCAGAGATGCCTCCTCAACTTGAGTGAGTAGTTGGGTGCAGATAGGCGTGGTGTACAATAGCTCAGGTGGTTGGATAGGGCTCACAAAGAGGGTGGAGAGTTAGGGAAGAATGATTTTAGCCTTTAAGCAGGGAGATAACTTATTTCAGTTCTTGTGTTTAGATGCTTAGGAGATGATCGATTTCTCAATAGTGTGAACTCTGCCATTATTGTTCAACTGGGCCCTGACCTTGACCTGTCCTAGGTCTGACACAACAAAATGGTACTTGGAGGAGGGTGGGGTGAACAAGTTTTGTTTGGAAAGACAGTGTTTAAAAAAGTGAATTTGTACGTATTCTCAAGGGATGGTTTATCACCATCTCAATGGTTTGCTGATGAATATTTAATTACAAGCTCTCTAAAAATTAATAAAATTTGTGTATGTGTATGTATATACACATGTTTAAGTTATAAATTTTACTGATATAAAAGACGTGTAGCATAAAATTTATAAATAATAGTAATAAAATATACATTATTATAAATTTTGTATAGCCAATTGATTCTCACAGGATTATTTCATTGATTTTTATCAAACCTTTTTATCTGTAGCCAACCCGTGGTTGCAACTGAAAAACAAGTGTAATTCCAACATGAGTGTTTATTGATATTTTTGTTTATGTTAATATGTAAGATGAAACTGATACAATGAAGATATATGTCTTGGGTTGTCAGATTTAACAAACAAAGATACAGAAGGCTTAGTTAAATTTGAATTTCAGATAAACAACAAATACAATTTTAGTATAAGTTTGTTCTGAACAGTATTTGTGATATACTTATGCTAAAAATATTCTTGTTGGTTTGAAATTCAAATTTAACTGGGCATCCTGTATTATATCTAGCATTGAAGAACTTTACTTGTTCTTCAGTGACACGAGTGGCTTCTTTGCTGAATCACATACTAGGTTTTGAATTCCAGAAGACTATTTCCCAATATTTTGTGCTATTCAGTATGCAATGACTGTCGACATAACACAATTTTAAGTTTTATTGTCATTAAACCATCATTCTCTTCAGTCTAGAAAATCAACAAAACAATAAACTAAGCCCTGATTTGTAGCATTTGCCAATTTCTATAATATCTAAAGTCCCACCATAGCCAATTTCAACCTACCAACTTGACATCACAGAAGGAGAATTTGGGAAGACGTGCAGGAACGCACAGTATAGCGTTTTTGTCAGACAGATATGGTAGACACAGAAAACCTCAAAAGCATAGATAAAGAGCAACATTTAGTGAAATAATTTAGAGGTGGTGACTTTTGAGTATTTATTACCTTTGTTTTTAATATAATTTATGTAGTCGTAAGTCAATAAAAGATTTGCTTAAACTGGCTCACAAAAGTCCTGACAATATAACAATTGGCCCTTGCAAGCTGGTAACAGCCAGCTCCAGCACACTATTGAATCTGTCCGTATCATCCTACGCCTAGCCTGTTTTATTCATTTGCAAATGAACTTGCTTGGTTCCTTGAGGTGTTGAATTGTGACTTAGATAAGTTGCTGGGGAGATTTAAAAGAAAAAAAAAGATACAGCCCTTCTCTAGGGAGCTTTAGGCTTCTCAAAGTAGTAATTAACATTTATTGAGCATCTTCCCTATTTGAGACGCTGCTTTCTACTACGGATTTAAGATCACAACATTATAAGACCCCATGCTACATAAAAGCCAGAAAGGTAGAGGGGACTTGCACTCTAGACATAAAAAGATCACTAACATTGTAAAGCAGAAGCTTAAGAGATGAAATGGAAATTCCTACTATGGTTGCAATATTATTGATTATCTATACCCATAATTAAGGATTGGAAGAGATCGTGTAAATAATTGTTCCTTTAGGGCAGTGGTCCTAAGAGGCGATGCATTTTCTTCTGTATTTTCCTTTGATGTCGTTGTGAAGATTTTCTGGAAGATAAGCACTAATGTCTACAATTCAGATGACAAATGCGTTAAATTCTTCAAAAGGGCATTCCTCTGCTGGGACAGTGTTTATGGAGCACACTGAGTGTAAGCTAGGCCTTGAAGCATGGGAGGGATTTAGATAAGTAGGGAAAGCATTCCAGGCTGGGCCAAGGGCTTGAGGAAAGGGTTAGAGATAGGTATTTTGAAGGAACAATAAATAAAATAGTCTGGCTGGAGAAGGTTCAGATTTATACACATATGTGAAAGCTATATAAAACCAGGCCCCACAAAGTCCACTCTTGGCATGGAATCAAATTCAAAGAACTAATAGTTGGAAAAATTGAAACTAATTTAAATCTTTAGTGCAGCTTCCTAAGAAAACACAAAAGCTGGAGGGCTTCTGCTCCTCATCACCAACCTTTCTCTCTTCTTAGGTTCTTATCTCTTCTGGTAAATGGTGTTCTATCATTTTCAGCACTTCTCTACTTCCCTGGATCCCTCAGTCTTCCCAGTAAGTCTCAGGGTTGGGTGGCAGCCAGCATTTTCCTTAGCAGGTAGGGAAGGAAAATAGGCTAGGTACTAATGCAAAGACATCTTTTGTCTGACATCTAATAATAATAGTCATACCCATGCATAACAATTACATGAATCAGTAATTTCTCTACACTTCCTCTCCTTTCCAACTCTGTAATATTAAATTATGTTCATTTCTTGATTTCTCTCTTGGTGTTCTCCCCTGCATTAGGCCTTGTACTTGCTATTTCATCTGCATATAATATTTATTTCTTCTCTCTTTTACCTACCCAATTCCTATGAATCCTGAAGGATTTAGTTTAGAAGCGACTTCACTCAGAAGCCTTCCTTGACCACACAGGCCGGATTAGTTGCCTCTCCTGTCTGAACCCATAATACTGGTACTTCCTCCTGTTTTAGCATGTATTACATTATCTTATAATTGCCTATTTTACCTGTCTTGTCCCCACTGGACTGTGAAAAATTTGAAGACAAGCCCTAGGTCTCATTTGATGTGTGTATGTGTGTGTGTGTGTGTGTGTGTATACACACACACACACACACATACATATATATATGTATATGCATACGTGTATGTGTGGCTTAAAACAACACAAATTTATCTTTGAGTTCTGTAGGTCAGAAGTCCAACATGGGTCTCACTGACCTAAAACCAAGGTATCAGAGGGATGCATTCCTTTCTGGAGGCTCTAGGGGAGAATCTGTTTCCTTGTCTTTTCTAGTTTCTAGAAACAGCCTGCATTCCTTGCCTTGTGGCCTCTTCCTCCACCTTCAAAGCCAGCAACAGTGGCTCAAGTCCTTCTCATGCTGCTGTCTCTCTGGCACGGTTCCACTGCCACACTCTGCCTCAGATGACAGCCAGGAGAGGTTCTCTGCTTTTAAGGATTCATATGCTTAGACTGGTCCCCCTGGATAATGCAGGATAATCTCTTCATCTCCAGGTCCTTATTCTTAATAACATATGCAAAGTCCCTTTTGCCATATAGGATAACATATTTACAGGTTCTGGGGATTAGAGTATGGACATATTTGGGGGGCTGTTATTCTGCTTACCCTAAAGTAAGGGTAAGCACACACAAGTAACCCCATTCTACAAATGAGGAAACTAAGACTCAGAGAGGTGAAGTGACTTTCCCACAGTCCCAGATCAGACAGTCCCAGATCAGAGATTCAGACAGGTCTGTGTGACTCAGAAGTGCTCTCTCTTTCTGGGACAGCAAACTGCCTTCTCTAACATTTCTGTGCTGGTCATAGAACTGGGCAGCAGTGTCGAATAGGTGGCAACTTGTAGAATGTAATGAATGGATGGCTTTCAAACTGGGAGCAGGGAAGCATCCTTGATTAACGAGAAAACAAAAACCCCTTAATGGTCAAAAGGATATTGTTGCATTTTCTCCCAGGCGTCTTTTTATAATTTCCCAGCAGAAGTTACATTGTGTGTTAGCACTACCGCACATTAGCTGTCGGACCACAGCATACTTATTGGTCTGCTGGGGCTACCATAACAAGATACCACAGACTTGGTGGCTTAAACAACAGAATTTATTTTCTCACAGTTCTGGAGGCTAGAAGTCCAAGATCAAGGTGTTTTCAAGGTTGGTTTCTGGTGAAGCCCCTCTTCCCAGCTTGTAGATGGCTTCCTTCTTGCTGTGTCTTTACGTGGCCTTTCCTCTGTGTGTGCAGAGAGAGCACATGCTCTGGTGTCTCTTCCTCTTCTTATAAGAACACCAGTCCTATCAGTTTAGGGCTTCACCCTTATAAGCTCATTTAACCTTATTACCTCCGTAACAGCCCTATTTCCAAATACAGTCACATTGAGGGTTAGGGCTTCAACATATCAATTTGACGGGGAAAAGTTTCAATACAGCTCATAAGAGGCAGTCAGTAAATATTAGCTGAATGAATAATTGAATTAATTAATCCCATTTGTTGAGCAAGTATGAAATACTAGATATTTACTAGGACTTGACAATTGTTGTTCTTTCAATCCTTAGAACAACACTATGGTATAAGTATTATTATCCGTACTTCTTGGTACACTGAGCTGTAATTCAAGGTAGTCTCTTAGTTTCCTTTCAACTTTAAGAGTCTCTGATACTGTTAATGGCCCGCTATGGGTTGTTCAGGGCACTTTTCTCCTGACACCTCTGACTGGAGGTCATGATTGTCAAGAGTCTTAGCTTCTATTAAACAAGCCTTGCAAGTTATTTTCCCTTGATCCTGTGTAGGTCAGCCTTCTGTGAGAGGTTTGATAATAGTCCCTGGGTCAGCATTTTCATCAGCCTGGAAGGCAGTAGAGCACATTACCTAAAGAGGTTATGGTGGAGCAGGCCTTTGTGAACAGACAAGTGCGTCGAATGTGCCCCTACAGAGCACTGGCCCACTCAGGTGCTTGCTTTGCATTGACTCCATCAATCTACTGAGCATCTGTTATGTGCCAAGTGTCAGGATTATAGAGATTATTCTACGCTTAAGTTATTTCTAGTCTAGCTAGGTAGAGGTACAGGTAAATCAGCAAGTACAATATGGTATGCTAAATACTATGTTAGAGTGAAGGGCAAGGGCTGTAAAAGTATAGAAAAGGGGCATCTAAACCAACCTGCAAGAGTTGGAGAAGGCTTCCTGGGGGAACTGATGCTTGAGCTGAGTATGCAAGGATGAGAAATATTCAACCAAGGCAAGAAAGTAGAGGAAGGAAGAAATGGTGCTTGAATTATGACTGTGCCATTTCTATGTGTGTACATTCACAGCAAGAAAGAGGGCACTATGTATCAAGGTCCTTCAAAATGAGTATAACTCTTGATCCAGTAATTCCACTTCTAGGAATTTATCATAAGGAAGTTACCAGACATGCACATAAAGATTTATGTGCATGGATGCTCGTTGCTGCATGATTTATAATAATAAAAAAATTAGAAACAGCCTAAATGTTTATAGTGAATTGGATAAATGAATCCATATGATGGAATATAATGTAGCCATTAAAAGCCATATTTAATAAGGGGAAAGTGCCCAAGCTGTATTAAGTGGGGAAAAGTAGTATAAAATATGATCCCAATATTGTTAAAATTGGATATAGAGTAGGACAATATGTGTATTAGGTATATAAGTTCTGCATGGAAAAAAATACCATCAAAATGGTCAGTGGATAGTAGAAATATTGATTTTAAAAATTTTCATTTTGTTTATATTCTTCCAAATTTTCTACAAAAGCATTCATTATGTTTATAATTTTAATGCAAATTTAACCCCTCAAAACTGCAGTGTTGATTTTGCCAGTCACACATTCCTTAGTACCCTGTCAGTCCTATCTCCCTCTTGTGCTGGGGCCCCCATCTCTGTATCTCCGTCACTTCCTGGATCTGTGTAACTGCCCGAGATACCAGGAGCAAAGTTTCAAGATGGCATTTTGATTTCAGTACCCCCAGGTTTTCTTTTTCTGTGTCCTTTTCCACCATCTTCTCTGTCCCTTTTCCCCAGAAGGGTCCCATTCCTAATCTAACCCTACTTTTAGAGAGTAAAATAAGTACATTTATTGAGCACTAACTATGTGTCAGGCACTGTTCCAAGCACTTTACATGGGTTGACTTGATTAATCCACACAATACCCTATGAGGTAGATATTATTATAACTTCCATTTTACTGATGGGGACACTGAGGCCCAGGGAAGTTCAAGAACAGACAAAGTTCACTTAATTAGTAAGTGCTGGACCCTGGATTTGAGTGCAGGCAGTCTCTGTACACAATACAGACTCCCAAAGAGATGCTGATACTTAACCAGAAGCAGAACTTTTTCCAGGAAGGTGTGCATTTTAGTAGAAGACCAAGTTCTCAACTGGCTTAGGCCAATGCAATGGGACTAGGGTGGAGAGGTTAATGTTTAGGGGGTGTTGGGCCTCCCATTCCAATGAGATTCTCAGAGTGTTCTATAGACCTGTTGACATGTGGATCTTTATGTTCCTATTTCTTTGAAGCTCACTTCTGGGCAAAAAGCCCTGGGAACAATGAATAATTGGACTCCTGCTTGGAGCTGAGAGGGTGTGCCTGTAGAAAGGGCACAGAGAGCTGTGTTCTGTGATTCTGCAATTTCATGAGCCTCCCTGTTATTGTTTTTCCTCATGTCAGGGAGGGGAAAACCTAATCTGTAGACGGTTATATGCAGAAAAAAGTTAGTTTACAAAAGGCCCTGGCCAGAGCTTTTAGCAGGTTAAGAACCCTGGATGGACAGGTTCCCATGTGAACAATTCTGAAGGGGTCCTTCAGTGAGGCAAACCCTTTCTACTTGGGTCAGTGTGGGCTGCAGAGGTGGAGGCCTGGGCCCTATGGGGAAGTTAGCTACCCGATATGCATAAGCTGAGGTTTCAGGGAGCTCCAGCTCATTGGCATTCACCAGCTCGGCCCAGGCCAAGATGACCTTTTGCATTTGTGCCAGTGTGTTCCATCCGGCCCAGAGTGCTTTGTGGTTTATGCAGCCCTCCAAGGGAATTCTTAGGCCTGCCTGAAAAGGAAATAAATTGTTAGAGGGCCAGGCTTGTGGCCAGGAGATTTCTTTTAAGCTTTAATGTAGGTAGACTAGAGCTGAGATAATAGCTGCAGTAATATTAATAACACTCAGTTCACTTTCACATACGTTCACCAGGGGCGAAAAGAAGCATTTTAAAAGCATACATTGAGGTGCTTGGCCTGTTGTCTTTGTCACAGGGAGATGTTGCTTTATCAGTCATCTTGGTTTCCTCTCCATGTTTACTCTGCACCTTGAGTCAATAGGACTAGAAGAGTGTGACCCTGAACGCCCGTCCCCTGTCCACCCTGTTCCTGATACAAGGCATGAGTCAGCCACTGCACAACCAAGAGACAAAAGACACAAACCTATGCTAACAATTTCCAAAAGGAGAGACAGAAAGAAGATTCTAATGGATACCTGCAGATCAGTTTTCTCACCTTATGACTAGAAAAAAGGCAGTTGGATAAGGAAAAAGGAGGAAGACCCAACAGTGTGAGATTGATGAACACAGCAGAAACCACTCATCAGCAGAGCCAAGTGGCAGCTAAGATAGCTCCCACTTATCTTTGTCACTGCCAACCAGTGAGGATGACCAACCATCAGCCACAAGTAATAATTGTGTGGGCTTAAGACTTTGCTCGGCCCCCATTCAGCTACTCCATGCAGACAGCCCTCATTTAACAGCCCAGGATTCTCATGCATCTTTGAGCGGACTCTGCACTCCTAGAAGCCATATGTTGTCTTCAGAGGGAAGCCCTTGCATCTCACCAAGGTGGGACTGGATAGAACCAAACCTGGAATTCTTATTGAACCTGGGGCAGAGGTGGAACTCACAGTCACAGTTGTGTGTGTGTGTGTGTGTGTTCTCTATTATCCTCCCTGTCTCAGTGGCAAGGAGTAGCTGGAAGAGTCCCAAGCAGGGTGTAGAAACCTCAGCCTGGGTACTGACTCACAAGGAACCAGCCTGTGCTTTGGCGTAAGTCCTTCCAGTGCCCTCTCTGCATATCAGCTGCTTCAAGTAAAAATATCAGGCCAAGTGGTTTCCATCAGTTCTGCAGTTAAATCAGGTGCTCTCTCACTTCCAATCATATGGCCTTGGACAAGCTGACCTTCACCTCTTTGAACCTCAGTTCCTCATCCACACATTGGGGATTGCAATACCTACCTCAGAGAATAAAATAAGATATATGTGGAACAGCCCTTTTCAACCCGGGCTGCATATTATAAGCATCTGGGGAGCTTTAAAAAATACTGATGCCTCGGTTCCACCTTCAAAAATATAATTTAATTGGTCTGCAGTGCAGCTTCCAGGTAATTCTAATGTGCAGCCAAAGCAGAGAACACCTGGTATAAAAGGAATAGCACATTTTCTGGTCCCCAAATATTCACTCAATAAATGGAAGTTCTTAGATGATGCCTCCCTAAGAAGGTTCCTGATGGTAGAAACTTCAGGCTGGGTGAAGATATCTTTGGCTTTTTGTAGCCACTAATATCATATCAGGGCAAAGGGCAAATGCAGCCAAATGTGTCCATGGCAGAGGGGCTCAGCTGCAATCCTACGTGTTCAAATCCTTTAAAAAAATACGCAAAACTTTTTTTTTTTTTGGTGAGATCAGCCCTGTGCGAACATCTGCCAATCCTCTTCTTTTTTGCTGAGGAAGACTGGCCCTGGGCTAACATCCATGCCCATCTTCCTCCACTTTATATGGGACGCTGCCACAGCATGGCTTGGCAAGCCGTGTGTCGGTGCGCGCCCGGGATCTGAACCAGTGAACCCCGGGCCGCCGCAGTGGAGCACGCACACTTAACCGCTTGGGCCACCAGGTGGCCCCGCAATGCTTTATTCAATGT
The DNA here is from genome assembly GCF_020826845.1 of Diceros bicornis minor. Taxonomy (NCBI): domain Eukaryota; kingdom Metazoa; phylum Chordata; class Mammalia; order Perissodactyla; family Rhinocerotidae; genus Diceros; species Diceros bicornis. The sequence continues at coordinate 83,709,827 of NC_080740.1, read as the reverse complement.
AGAAAATTTGGAAACCACAAAAAATTATCAAGAATTCCATCACTGAGGGCCAACCACCATAATGATTTGATGTATCTTCTAGTTTTTTTCCCACCATGTTTAAATTCAACAATTAATTTAATCAACAAGTACTTATCATTATTTATTATGTATCTATCATGTACCAAGCACTATTTGGGGTGTTAAATTAGTCTATCACAGTGAACAAGACAAACTAGAATATAATTTTGCATTCTACTTTTTCCACTAGACATTTTATTTTGAGTGTGTTTTCCCACCTTATTAAATATTCTTCCAAATCCATGATTGTTAGTAACTAGATCATAATCCATTTCATGGTCATGCCATGATATAACTACTTCTGGACATTTAGATTATTTCCTAGAACGGTTCAGATCTTGGAAATAAATTTTAAAACATTTTATTGTGGAAATTTAAAAAAGTTATTCCTGCATCTCAGCTGGCCATCTTCTTTTACCTTCTGCTGAACTAGGGGTAGAGCTCAGCCACTTCCCTCGAAGCACACTTCCCCCAATATTCACATGAGTCCCTCCCTTGTTGCCTTTAGATCTTCACTCAAGCTTCAACTTGGAGTGAGGCCTCTCTCTGGAACTCCCTATCCACAGCCTTGCTTTATTTAACTCCATAGCACTTGTGTCATACTGTATATTTTGCTTTTTGAATTTTGTTTATTATTTGTGCAAATCTGCTTGAATGTAAACTCCACAAGAGCAGAGATCCTTCTTCATTTCTGCTCACTACTATATCCGTGGTGTCTAGAGTGGGGATTTGCTGCTCGAATAAGTAACATTTGTCACAGACCATTCCCAGCAGAAATGGGAAGGAGGGAACATATGCTGCTGGAGGTATGGGGAGAAGGCACGTGTGGCAGAAAGCTAGAGAACGATAGAGCCCAATACCAGAATAAGGGTTAGGAGCAAACTCTCTTCTACAGTTGACTGTTCTCTCACCAACCTTGTCGTGGGACATGGAATTAGAAGAAGCCATTCTCTAATGTCTTGCTCTGGGGAGCTGAGAGCTAAATTTTCTGCAGCAGCATTGAAGCCTCTCTGTCTACAGAAAGCTTAACCCTGAGATTGTCCACAGTGATTGGTTCAGCTCAGTATCCATGGATATAAGTAACTCCCAAGAATTAAATGGCCCTGGGCAGACACAAAGACCTGGGCTCAAGATGTCAACTATTTGCAGGAAATGTTCAATATTGGCCAAGTGGAAGCCTTTGTGTTTTTAGCAGACAGGTCCCTGGGAAGGGTGCCAGATGCCTGTAGCCCAGGTGAAAGGATGACTTGTGTTCCCTGTGCCTGAGTCCAGCCTTCTTGCGGAATCCTCTGTTATTCATGCTCAGAATGGCAGACAGATCAATGAAATCTATTCTCAATCACTAAGCTTTGTTAAGCTGTAGCTACAGCCCAACCTAGGACTGAGGCATTGAGTGAAATGGTCAAATGACAGGAAAAGGGCAGGGAAGGGAACCAGTAGTTATGATGTGTCTGCCAGAGTCAGGATCTGATTGACTGATATGTTTATTATTTGTTTGTAAAATATGACTCAAGAAAAATAATGCACACACAGTTTTAAAAAATCAAATAATGTAAGGGACTTAGAGTTGAAGGTCTCCCTTTCGTGGCTGTTAATCAGCTCTACAGTATCCTAGTGTTCCCACGCAAAGGCAACCACTCTAACCAGTTTTTTGTACACTCTTTTCAGAAATGTGTACGTGTGCCTGTTTATACAAATGGCAGTACACCATTCCTACTTTTCTGCACCTTGCTTTTTTTTCTTACTATATCTAGCAAATATTTCATAGAAGATCAAATAGATCTTAATTTTTAGGTGCTTCGTCATAATTTATTATTTGACCGAACTATAATTTATTTAACCAACTCCGTATAGATGGAGTTTAGATGTTTTCAATTTCCGCTGTTACAAACATTGCTGTAATGAATATAGTTATATATGTTTTCAGTGATCTTTTTTCCTGATTATTAAAAAATATTTACTCATTTGTATAGAGAACTAAAGGAATACAGAAAAACAATGAAGATAATAGCATTCACCTAGAGATAGCCATTATTAATATTTTAGTGTGTTTTCTTTGTCTTTCTTCTTGGTACTTTATTTTTATATTAATTTGTACATTATAATTTTTATCCTTCACTTAACTTTTACTTATTATGAGCATTTCCCAATGTCATTAAACACTCTTCAAAAGTAACATTTTAAAATACTAGACAATTATCCATCATATGGCTATACTTTTACTTATTTAACCATTACCCTGCTGTTGGACATTCTGGTTATTTGGTTTTTTTGTTTGTATATGCAGTGCTTCAACATACACGTTTGTTCATAATCTTTATTTGAGTTTCTACTTCCTAAGAGAAGGTTACATGAAGAAGAGAATGAACTTCCCTTTAGAGCCTGAAGACACATTTCCAACTTGCCTTCTAGAGAATCTGTGCCAATTTGCATTGCTACCAGCATGCCTGTGAGTGTCCATCTCACCTAACTCTTGCCAGTGTTGTATGTAGTTATTAGGGCTACTCACAAATATTTTCCTTCTTTTCCTTCCAGGCATAATGTCAAATTGCACTTCCCTACTGCCTTAAAGTTAGAAGTGGCTCTGTGACTTGCTTTGGTTACTGAAATGCAAGTAGAATTGATCTGTGTCACTTCCAGGTGGAAGCTTATGAGGCAGTGTGAAAATCACTGTTTGTTCCCCTTGCCACAGCAACCAGGGATGTTCCAGATGGTGGAGACACTATCTGCCTGGACCTCTGAGGGAGGAGATGTGGAGCAAAGCTCCCAGCCAAGCCTTGTTGGATACTTATATGAGTGAGAAATAAACCTTTGTTTTTAAAAGGCACTAAAACTTGGGGGTTGTTTTTTATGAGATTCATCATAACTAATCTTTAATGCCCTAAGTCATCTGTTGTATGTAATGAATTATCTTTTCTCCTAGTCATCTAAATGGCACTAGTTATGTACCATCCAAGGAAGCACTGAGAACTTGTTACTCATCAGAGTAATCCCATCCACCCTCGTTGCTATAGAAATTGTTGCTGGTAACCCAGCTCTAAGCCAATCATCATGTGGTATTTCCTTGGACATAAGAATTGATTCAAGAATGGGCAAATGATTCAGTCTGGGCTCATGAATGTGATGAGGAGTTTGCTGGGTGCAACTGGAAAAAAGCATGCTCTTCTGACTGAGCTACCACAAGCTACCTCTTCTTTCTTCTAAATATTATGTCTGGATGTGAGTCCTGAGACTGCTGAAGCCTTCCCTTCACCAGCCACCAGATCCACAGATCTGCCCGAGCTCCATCTGATCACTGCCCTACCTCTGCACTTGTTTGGTTATGTGAGTGAGTTTTCAGTTACTTGCAGCCTACCATGTGCTAAGTAATATTTTTAAAAGCATTGCTTGAGGTTTGGCTTTTCCTGATCACCCCTTTTCCTACTCAGCCCCCTACTCCCAGCACAACGTGGCAACAAGAGCAGGGACACCTGCTTCCCACATCTCCCCTGCCTTCCTCTCCTCACTTTGGGTCTGCTCTTTCCTTTCCTCCATCCTCTTTTGGCAAACCTCCTATCCCAGCGACCTGTAAAGAAAAGGAGGCTTGATTATTAAGAGTTTAGACCAAGCTTTTAGCTTTGCCCACTCATAGTTGCTGAGCCTTGCACACAGTCCAGCCCTTCCATGGGAAACCCAGTGTGGATACCCTAGCCATTCCCAGAAAATCATTCTTTGTGCACTTCTTCTTGGTTTGCTTGACAAGTTCAAAGTCATGAGCATTTTCAAGGTAGCGTGGAGAGGGCTCCACTAGAATATTTGCCTCTAGGGTGCCGAGATAGTGAGAAAGACGGCTGGTGTATACTCACTGGAAACAGACAAAGGACAACTGTGTCTTCTTTCAGATCCACTGACCCATGCTCTGCTCTTTTCTACCCTTGCCAGTGCCCTGGGAGATGGACTACTGCAGACTGCACCACGCAGGCCCTCTTGCCTTCTAGCTTCTAGATTGGTTTGGCCCATGGGAGACAGCAGCAGGAAATTAAAGGGAAAGGCTGTGAGGTAAGGGTATCCTTCTCTCCTGCTCCCTCCCCACCTCACTGCAGTTCTGGCAGGGCAGTATTCTTTTAGGACCACAGCTCTTGTCAAGTGCCCTTCTTCCGGAGTCCCTTGTTTCAATGGGATCTGGTAGCTCTTTTTATTCCTTTGCTCCTACATGTGGTAATGGCTCCCCAGTATTTCGAGTTTGGGTGCTTCATCAGTCCATATGCATGCCCCCTAAACCCTGTCTATGACTCTATGAATAGATCATTTAAACTCCTTCAGCTTGGAATGTGCATCTGTTTCCTGCCAGGATTCTGACAGTAATAACCATTAACATTTATTGTGCTCTTACTGTGTACCAGGCATGGCTATACATCTATCATTTATTGCTGAATGTAACTTTTCTATGATTTTATTCCTGTTCTACAGATGGTGAAACTGAGACTCAAGGAGTTTAAGTAATATGCCTTAAAACAGTAACTTGACTACACTGGTAGCTTATGGTGAAGCTGGTTCGAGACCATGTTTTTCTGACTCCAGGTTTTGTAGTTGATCTAATCCACTCTCCAATTCCCACTAATCCCACCGGACATCAAGAGCAGGAGTCACAGGCCAATGTTTTTCAAAAAAGACCTGGCCATCAGATGAGTTTAGTTTGATTTGTTCCGGGTTTTAAAAATTGGAGAATTTCACAGAAATCTAGATTTATGGCTTCTACTGACAAACTAGATTTGGAAGCAACGAAATTGCATTGTTGTGTGGAAACAATTGTCTGAAACTAAATAGCAGCTCCTTCCTTTACATAGAGTATGAAATCTCTAGTCTCCACAGTTCCCACCACTCCCTATTGTCTTGCAGCTGGATCACTCTGCTCATGGCTGTTACCTGTTCAGCCTCTAGAGGCATTGGGTTTGTGAATCCTGACCTTGAACCTCAATGTGGTGTTGCACTTTAGCCAAAGAATGCCTCACTAGAATGTAAGCTCCCCAAGGGCAGGAATTGTCTGTTTTCTTAACTGTATTTCCAGGACTTAGAATAGCGTGTAGAGGGTTCTAGACTTGCAATAAATATTTGTGAATGAATGAATGATGTCTTTGTGTGTCCCAGGTATTTTGAGACTGACAGTTGGCTGAAAGTGTTGGGTGAACTTGCAGTCCAGCAGGGGGCTCTCAGTAACAGGAGTAGTCAAGAAAATTCCTTTGATTGAGAAATATATGCAGAGCCACCTGATACTGAATCTCTTTCCTTCTCTGGCTTCATACTTTGGAGGTTCCAGCTTTCCCCCTTGCTGAACTTGGGGTTGGGGACAGACACTCTGAATGTTGTAGACTCCACTTCTCTTACCTTCCATTTCCTGCCAATGGAACATTGTACCTCATCACCCTGAGGCCCCCAGAAATGTAAGCCCATCAGGTAATCTGGATCACAGACAATTTGCACTGTCTTTCAAAAGCTCTTTCTTCCCACCCTCCTTAGTGAGATTCTACCATCCAAGACACCTTCTTTACATTCAGAGCTCCAGATGCTTTGGGTGAGTTTTTGGCAAAGAAAAGACATTTAGGCCTAGATGAAAGGAGTTAGGAATAACTGGGCTTGAAAATCATTGGGCTGCTGTGTTATTGGAGATGGGAAGGGTTGGATCCAGAGATAGGGACAGAGGAGATCTTTGGAGACTTTCTCCTCCTCCACTTGAATTCGTGTGGAGCCTATAAGAGGTGAATTTCATCCTCCTGGCTCTGCTGTGACTCCACCAGGGGGAGTCAGGCACATCGAGGCAGCGGATCCTCTATCCCACCTATAGAGTGTGATGTGCACAAAATATTTTTCTTGACCTGAAGCAGAGGTGCTCATTCCTCAGCATCTGCTGGTGGAAGTAAGTTTTGCGGCAGTATGACAGCAACTTTCTGTCAACAATATGGAGCCTTTCTTGGGAAGAAGTGAGCCCCCAGTCACTGGAGGTTCTCAGGGCTTGTTTTCCCAGAGCTACATACTGAGGGATGGCGTTGGAGTTTGCCAGGAAAATAGCAACTCTTCAGAGGCACATGCTATGTGCTTGACACAGAGCTGGCTGCATATCTAGCTTATCTCTTTTCATCCTTACCTTATTTTATAAATAAGGAAGCTGAGGCTCAGAGAGTTTCAATGACTTGCCCAAAGTCACATGAACCGTAAGTGGGAGAGTAAGAATTTGAGCCTAGACTTCCAAAATTCTCTGCTCTTGGTGACAGTATTTGCTATGGAGAAGATGGAAAGGCCATCTGGGAAGAGATGCGATGTGCATGTGCAAGACAAAGGTGTGAAAGGACAAGACATTGAGGCAAGTGGGGAGAGTCAGCTGGAGATTAGATTGCAAATGGCACCAGGGGTACCTGTCATGGGGAGAGGGGCCAGCTCTTTTTTTGGAGGGCAACTTCTATTTTCAGAAGTATGAGGAACAAACACATAAGCTGTTCTTCTTGGGTATTGCAGTAAGGAAGCTGAGAGATTTTAAGAGCTAGACAATGAATAAGGAGCCTATGTTCACTTAACATTTTCACCACTTAGTCTTTAAATCTTCCTTCGCCCTCCCACACTCTGCAGCCAGGGCCAAAGAGGCCTTGGCTCCTCTTACCCAGAAACTGGAGCTGCTTCTGTGGTGAGCCACAGCTCCCCAGGGCCTGGCCTCTGATGAGGGTCAGTGACGTCATCTTCAGCAGGGGTTTCAGATGGAGAATTCCCCAAGGACCTCGCAATCAATGTGTCTCTTGCCCCCGTCACCTTCTCAGCCAGAAAATATGTCCGTTCTCTGAGTTTTATATGCTGCTCTAATACCTCAGCTTGCCAGCAAGCTTGACATTCCTTTTTATGCTCATTTTCCCCCCACCCCCACCGCATTTCATCAAAGCTCAGCTCAACTATGGTGAACTTCAGAGCATTTCAGCAATATAAATGCCCAAAGTTGGAACAGTCATTTTCTATTTGTCCCCTGTGGCTTCTTCAGTAACTAGGGAAGAGGGAGCAGGGGCTCTAGAGCAAACTACCCCCCCCACCTCTTTTTACGGACAGCAGATGCTCTTTTATCTGTTTTAGATTTTGAGCTTCTGCATATAATTATTTTTGACCTGGGACTGAAAGAATCCAAAACCTACCTTCTTACAGAACATCTCCATTAGAGGTGGTAGCGGTGCTTGGGAAACTGTCTGATTGTACTACATTTCTGTCTTTTTTTCCCTCTTGTTTTTCCTTTTCTGGGCAAAGCTGTATGCGACCCATCTGGCAGGGCAAACGGGAGCCACGATGTGAGCTCATGGAAGGAGCATGAATAACTGTCACTTCCTGGCCCCACTTTCATTACTGAAAAGGTGGGTGGAGGAGAATTATTATGCATCTCATTAAATCAATATTTTATTTCCTCCCTGTCCCCAGCTACCTTCCCAGCTTTGATCTCTTTGCCTCTGAAGCAGGGCTGCCCAGGTGACTTTCACGATGCAAATCAGGATCACTGGGCTCTCTGCCCAGGCTTTGATCTCCTTCCTAAGGAGAAGGCTGGTAGGGAATGCCATGAGCCCTGGTCCCTGCTCACCCACTGATTCTCTGTAACCTTGGGCGAGGTGGAGCCTGTAGAAGGGCTTTCCTTCTTACTCTGTAGAAGAGTAACGTGAGTTGTAGCAGCAGTTGTCAAACTATCTGAGTTACGGTAATTTACACCCTATGAGGCATTGGAGGGGCTAGGGAGGAAAGGCATCTTGTTAAAAAGATTTTATCTATTTACTTATTTTTACTCAAATATAGGTTAAGAAGCTGAGTTTTGAACAAAGCCAAGGGCACTGAGAAATAATAGATTTTTCTACCTGTCTTATATTGAAGACTTCTTTTATTGAATCTGATAAAGCCATGCACCCTCCCCCATTTCCCAAATGTTTGCACTTCCTTTAGCTTCTCTTATACTATCTGCCATTGATGCTTAGCCATAAGTCTGGGGTAGGGAAGAAGAAGGGCATGACATAGAGGAAGTGGGAAGTCTGAAATCACCTTTCCCTAAGGGAAATGCAGGTTGCTTAGGAAGGGGAGGTAAATGTAATTCCCAACCTTTTCAGTCCTGGGGCTTGTGGGGAGAAGAAGAGAGATGGAGGGAGGAGAAGCAAAGAGAGATGAATGTGCCCATCTCATGACGACCAAGAATTTCATGATGAATGCTTGGGTGGTGGGGATTTGATTCTCTCCTACTTCACATTTGAGACTCTCTGAGTAGATCAGTTCACAGGCTGCCTTCCTTAACTTGGATAAATTTAGGTTCATGAATTAAAATTCCTACATTTTCTTTATATTTCTCACTATATTACAGAGCTGTGAAAACTTTGTTAGCACAAGTATTTATCCATGGACCAGCTTCTGGAAACCTCTGTCCTAGACTGTCACTATTTCAGTTTCTTTCCAGTTTGGTTTTAGTTTGTTTAGATTATAAGGAAAAGAGATCTCCTCAAGTTGCTTCAAATAAAAGAATGGTATTTTGAAGACAAATATGGCTGCATTGCAGACTAGAAATCTTGGACACCAAGGCAGCTCTGGGAACCAGCATCTCTCTTGGAGATTGTATTTCTCTCTGCCCATCTGGTCCCTTCTCTATGGACCTGTTCTGGTTATCTATTGCTGTACAACAAACTGCCCCAAAACTTAGTGGCTCAGAATAACAATGATTATCGTCTTTCATAGTTCTATGAGTTGACCACGCTCTACAGTTCTCACCTGGGTGTTTCATGTAGTTGTAGTCAGATAGCAGCTGGGGCTGGAATGATCTAAAGGCTCAACTGGGCTGGACTTCCAAAATGGCTTGTCACATGGCTGGCAGTTGACGCTGGCTGCTGATGCTGGCAGTTCAGCTGAGGCTGTTGATTGCAGTAACTATATGTGGCCTCCCCATGTGGCTTAGATTTCTCTTGGCATGTAATCTGGGTTCTAAGAGTCAGCACCCAAAACCCAGCATTCCAAGAGACCCAGGTGGAAGCTGTAAGGCTTCGTGTGGCCTATCCTTGGAAACAACACTCTGTTACATCCTCCATATTTGACTATTTGCAGGGTCAGGCCAGATTTAAGGGAGAAGACCACAAAAGAGCATGAATACCAAGATGACTGGTTGATTGGGAGGGCTATCTTTGAAGACCAGATACCATAGGACCATTCATTTGCATACCCATAGTTTCTGCTCCCATAACTTTAATTTGCTTATTATCCATCCTGACTGCTATCCCTGGCCTCTCTAGACTTCTTTCCATGACACGTTTCAAGTTTATGTCCCCACTCTTACTGGTTTCCTCATTCAGTTCACAGTTCCAAATTCTTGATGGAGCACTCTGTTTGGTCCAGAGTTTCCCTGGAGAGCCTATGGATTGCTTGCTCAGGTCTTGTCCTGTCAGTTATGGCCAGAGTTGGCTGGGGCACAATGGCAATAAACAAAGCAACCCAGATTTGCCTTCTCATTAGGGTTGTTGGTGGGACAGTCCCTCTAGGAGACACGTCTAGTACAAATTGTTTTTGCCTTACCCTTGCCCATGGGATTTGATAATTAACTAGTGCCACTATAAAGAGACAGAGTCTAGAGAGGTCAGTTCCAGAGCCTCTGTCTTATGCTTGACATCTAGTTTGCAGCTCTTAAATTCTGCTACGTATTTCTATTAGGACAGCCTCTGTGAATCCTGGCATTTAACCTTGGCCTTTGTTCTCCATGACTCAGAGAATGCACTTGTGTCTTAGTGCTTGAAAAGAGCATTGGTCATGAATTCTAGACCTCTCATCTTAGAGATGAGGAAATGGAGACTTTAGAAGTATATTGATTAAAAATAAGTATATAAAGGCAGAGACAGATCAAACTCAATTCCAAAGACTCCAAATCCAGCACTCTCCACTGCACAATGATGCTTCTCCAGGAGGAAAAGGCAACTCAGAGGCCAGCAAAAGTGGACACACAGAACAAAAAAGATAGCAGATGGGCCCATGTTGATACCACCAAGCCCCAATCAGACAGAAAACACTGCTCACTTTCTCACAACTTAGCAACCATGTTTCTACTTCTTTGTTGGCTGCTGGCATCTGCAGATCCAGCTGAGTCTCACTCTAAGTTGGTATATAGGTTTTGCTCACCCCAACTCTCTACCCATCCCAGTGACCAGCATTGGCTCCAAATCTCCCATTCCCACCCTTGCTTTTCAATGGGAAAGAAGTCAGCATCTTGGCACATCTCTTTAAAGCCATTTTCACATGCTGCTGTAGGCTCTCTGGGGAGCTCGATAATATTCTGGGCTCAGTGACTTCAGCCCATATAAACTCATGGAGTATTTACTTATATGGGACTTTTCAACCTGACTTTCCAATCTGGGCTGAAGAATTAGGCAAAATGCCTTGAATTTATCCTGGGAATCATAAAATGGATTCTTCAGAGTGGTATTGGTTAAAAAATAGTTCTCTATATGGAAAACAGAAAAGTCCTGGAGAACCACCTTCCTTGAAGGTTTAAGATAAAAACAACAATGCTTATAGTTTAGGGATAAATTGGGTGACAGGAAAAGCAAGATTTCTCAAGGTTCTTTCCAGGTACAGCTCTTAGGAAGAAGTATTTTTCTTAAATATAGTAAAGAAGAGGAAGATACTACATTTCTCAAGTTGGGATTTTTTGTTTTAAGTCCTTGAGGCAGAGCTGTGGCATTGAGGTCAGTTAGCTTCAGGGTTTACTTAGACAAAACTGTGAATTCCGCCAATCTGTTTTCCTTACTCCATCATTCTTTTTGGCATATTTTTGCTCCCATCGTGGAAACTCTTTTCCCTGCCTTCAAATAGAATACCATTCCTTTACTCTGTTATCAAAACCTGCTAAATGTCAAGCATAACCTAATGTATATTGAGTGATGCTCATTGTCTAATGTATTAATCTAAGAGAGGGACTTCTCTGGTATTTATAAAATTATGACAGGCAGAAAGGCTCCCCTTCCACTCTATTTATACATTGACCCTGGACCTCTTTGACTGGCATGGTATCCTGGAAATAGCATGGTCTTTGGAGCCAGACAGACCCTGGGTGACCTTAAGCAATTATTGCTTCTTGAGCCTCAGTTTTCTCCTTTATAAAACAATAGGTATTAGGGTGAAATTTTCATTTTAGTATCTCAACCTAATATCTCACAGAGATGTCATGAGTTTTAAATGAGATGATGTGTGCAAAGTGTGTAGCCCATGGCTGGCGACAGTCAGATGCTCCTCCAGGTTAGTTTATTCCTTTTGCTTATTCAATCTATTCCAATGCCATGACAATGGTATTACTCTTTCTTTCTAAAAATGAAAAACAGGTCCCACACGTTTTCCGTGGAAAGTCCTTTTAACTTTCACTTCTGTTTTTGGTTCACATGTTGAATTGTTGCTCATCTAAATAACAGAGAGCTACTGAACTGTAGGATTTCCTTATATCCAGAATTTTCTTATAGTAACTGATAATGACCTCTCCCCCTCCCCTTTTAAATTTTTTTTTTTTTCAAAACGTGCTATGCCCCAGAAACAGGCTATTTACACTATGTATGTTCCAGAAATCCCTTGTAATGAACCATAAAAATCTATTTGTCCTACTGCTACTATAATTGCCTATATCTTATAACTTAATATGTAACAGATTTTTTTGGCGAGGCCAGAAGCAACTGAGCATTCACTGAAAACGCAGACGCTGAAGGTTGTTGTGGAGCCAGTGAACCCACTAATTGGATAAAGGGGGGTTTGGTGTGGAAATTTAATTAAACTGGCATTTGCTCTAGCTGCTGAAAATATTAATCAGAAAATGAGTTACACAAGAAAAGTAATAGGCGGGTGACATGAAAAATGCCATCGGTGCCATTCTTCCTGGCATTGATGAGAAAGTGATTCTTTTTTTTCCCACGAGGTGTGGGTCATCTGTCCAGTGAGCTCTGCCTATAGCTTGTTTGGGCAAAGATCACAAAGAAACGTGCTTGGAAAGCTGTGAGTTGGGAGGAGGAGTGTGAGATTCTTGATTTGGGGACCAGATGCATCTCTTGGCAGTCCTTGATACAAACATAAAGATAAAATATGTGTCTGGAAAAAAAACAGAAAAAGAAAGAAGAAAAAAGCCAATTTTCCCCCTTCTTCTATAGAAACACTCCTCCCAAGAAGAGATGAGCTGAACATCTGCATCCATTCAAGAAATAATGCTTAAACAATTGTCAAATTTGAGAGGGGTGGATGAGGGTTTTGAACCAGGCATTTAAATACATTCCATAACCCAGGAGCCATTGTGAAGACATTGCCCTCCCTAGGCTTGCAAACAAGACTGGAGGAGGGCAAACACAGATGGGGACTCTTGTGTTTGGTTTAAGAGCTGCTCTCATAGGTTTGTTTAAGTGCTTTGAGTGGCCAGGACAGTCGTTCCCTAGAGACCATTGCCCCATCGCCACTGGGGACAGCTGGGCCCTGCAGGAAAATCTGGGTTAATGGACTTAGCTAAAGAGCCTGGAAGGCAGAGGAAGATAATTCTTTACTCAGAAGGCCAAAGGCCCCAGAGTTTTCTCCTCAGGCTTCAGCTTCCAGAAGAGTGTTTCTGGTCAGTGGGATGCTTCAGCTCGAGGGTAACCTTGCTTGAAGAAAACCTATTACACGAAAATGAGAATGTACAAATGCACAATGTTCTTGCTACTTTGTCATGTTGCTTTTAAACTTTTTTTTATCAATTGGGAAAACTCTGATGACCAGTGCTGATCTGGGACAAAATGTGTGGCAATCCTTTTATATATATTTCTGACTATTTCTTGTGAGTGACCAGGGCCTGAGAACCGCTACTCCCACATGAGTAACTGCTGAATGGGGCATGTTTTCCTATAGCCTCTGATATCCAGATCCCTGATCACCTTCCTAGCTCTTTCCTTGGCCATGTAGCAAGAAGGCAGAGATAGCAACTAGGAGGACAGGATCTGTTTTTCCTTAGCTTCTTTCAGTTCACCAAGAAGAGTCTCCATATTAGTTTCCTAGGGCTGCTGCAACAAACTGGGTGACTGAAAACAATGGAAATTTATTGTCTCACAGTTTTGGAGGCCAAAAGTTCAAAATTAACGTGTTGACAGGGCCATACTCCCTCTGAAGCCTCTAGGGAAAAATCCTTCCTTGTCTCTTCCAAGCTTCTGGTGGTTCCTGTCAATCCTTGGCATTCCTTGTCTTGCCTCCATTTTCACGTGGTCATCTTTCCTCTATATTTGTCTCTGTGTCTCTGTGCCACTCCTTTCTCTTAAGAAGATACCAAGCACTAGACTATCGCTCACCCTAATCCAGTAATTCCTCATCTTAACTTGATTACATCTGCAAAACTATTTCCGAATAAGGTCACATTCACAGGTACTGAGAGATGGGACTTCAACATATCTCTTTGCAGGAACACAATTCAACCTACCACAGTCTTTATTGAAAGAAACTGTATTATTAGGTATATTGTTTCCATTTGGGTCCACATGCCTATGTCAACCTGGATTTTAAAGAAAGTCCATGATAAAAACAAAAATGGAATGTTTGAGCTCTAATTTGTGTCCTGCTGGTGAGTATATATTTCTAACTTGACCAAACTTGTACCAAAATAAATTATATGCAAAATAACACCACAAATTAAAATATATCCTGCAATTCTTTAATGCTTAAAAGATTTTTAAATATTTATTTAAAAATCAGTGCACTACTGCCAACTGTTGTTTCTTAATTCATTGTGAGACTATAGCTTTCTTGCATTTTGGCATTCCAACGTCCCTCGTATTATGAAGTAATGATGATTCTAAGTGGTATTTACTTAAAAATTTTTTATAATGTCCCAACTTGGCAAACTAAAATGTTGACAATCCTGTCAATTCCTAAAATATTTTGGGCCAATTTACTACCCAGTAAAATCCAAAAGTATGAGAATCCTTACAATAGGAAATTCCTTTCTTCATCCCTTACTCCTAAAGAGTTTCCTTTATAAAAATAATCTCTTAAATAGAGGTCATCAGTAGTTCCATAAAGTTTGGGTTTTTATTTTTGTTGTTGTTGTCCCTAAAATTAACTATTCATCTAGGGATGGGATGGTGTGGGAATTTGAAGATAAACCCCAAGACTGACCACAATGAATCAGAAATTGAGGATATTTAAAATATGGTTGGAGCCGGCCTGGTGGCTCAAGCAATTAAGTGTGCGCACTCCGATGCAGCGGCCCTGGGTTCCCTGGTTCGGATCCTGGGTGCGCACCGACGCACTGCTTGTCAAGCCATGCTGTGGCGGCGTCCCATATAAAGTAGAGGAAGATGGGCACGGATGTCAGCTCAGGGGCAAGCTTCCTCAGAAAAAAGAGGAGTATTGGCATCAGATGTTAGCTCAGGGCTGATCTTCCTGCCAAAAAAAAAATATATATATATACATATGGTTGACAATACATATGGAAAGTTAATTCTGGTTTACAAAAATTCTGCACATTCCCTACTTTTCAGAGGCCCATCTCTTACATCAAATGCACTGTGATGCTAATGTCTGAATGCGTGGCAGTGATTCAGTATTTGTCTGTGAAAACCAAAACGCCACAAGGCTCTGTCTAAGTGGTCTGAACACGTCTCCCTATTGGTCATGAGATTGGAAGGCCCAGCTTGGTGATAGTCTGGAGTGGTCTAACAAATTAGCAGGTCACAGATAGGATAGCAAAGTGAATGATTAGTCTAAAACATGAATTTCTAGATTTTTTTAATGTGAAAAACTAGTTCAGACATACATATTTCAGCAGGAACAGCTTCTCTGAGAAAGGAATAGAGTCTACCCCTCTGGACTTAGGCAGAATTGTGGTGGGAGAGGAATAAAAATTCTCTTCTTTATACAAAGGCCTTTCCTCAGTTCAGGATGACCCAAACAAGCCTATTCCATTTGAGAATGACCTAATCTAGAAAGGATCATTCACCTTGCCTTCTCCAATGCAAAGGAGGCTAGACAAGCATTAGACCTGATGATTAGACAAGATTGATTCTGGATATCATCACTTAACCTTATCAAAGCTCTTCAGAGCTCTCAAGAGAAGTTGATTAATTATTGACAGGCAGGATATGAGGAAATCCCACTGGATTGTGGTTACCTAGTGACAGAAATCAAAGCTGAGGAATGACTTAATAGAGTCTGTCCTAGGACCTGTAGAAAGGAAATGGATTCCCATTGCCATCAAGGGTACAAGTGGAAAAACTTCCTATCAGGACCTTGAGGAGTTTTCAAGGGAAATTGTGATGTCATTTCCCCAGAAATCTTTTAGGTTCAGATGAAGTGACATATGTCTTAGATGGGTAGACAAGTTCTTTCTCAAGGGGGCAGGGGAGTATCTCTGAGCTGTATCCCATTGTAATGGCAGGGCTCGAAGTTCTTCTTTCTGTTTTCTTCCATGGTCCTGTTATGTGTTCCTGTGAGTACAGGGAATGAAGACTTGGTCTCTCCACCAGGACTCTCTCTCTCAAGCTATGTTCACAGACAGAGTAGGTGCACTTATGTGTTGATATATCCTCCCTCGTTTATACACAACCCAGGGTCAGTTGTAACTTTGGTGAATGATCCTTTCTAGATTAGGTCATTCTCAAATGGAATAGGCTTGTTTGGGTCATCCTGAACTGAGGAAAGGCCTTTGCATAAGGAAGAGAATTTTTACTCCTCTCCCACCACAATTCTGCCTAAGTCCAGAGGGGAGGACTCTATTCCTCTCTCAGCCTCCACATGCATACTCTATCCTTCCCAAGGAAGTGCTGCTAATTCAGTTGGTTGAGCAAAGAACATTCACTGGGCCACCTACTAGTGAGTGAGTCACCTGTATCAGGCCCCAGGTATGGTCTTCCTTCTCTTTCTGCCTCATGCTCCTCTCAGAGGGCCTTGCTCTTTTTGGGCAGGTTGGTCATCCCTGGCCACACAGATTGTGGGGTTAACAAATTCAGGGTCTGCTCTGCAGACCTAGCCATCTCTATTAAAGGTGGAAGTAGACTAAACCACTTTTTCTAGCATCGTTTACCAGAAACGTCCCAAACTGTGGGAGAGAAAGGAAATGGAAGATGAGAAGGAGATGGCTTGGGAGTAATCCCCTACACTCCACCCACAACTTTGCAATTAGTTCCTTCATAGATAAACCTTCCTCAGTGAATGTGCCTCTGGGGCTCTAACTGATAGAATAACCCTTGTATAAAAGTCAGTGTTAGAAGAAGACTGGTCTTTGCACGTTATATTAGTAATTACTTTTCAAAGGAGATCTATCCTGAAATTTGACTTTTCTTACATTAGAAACTCCAGAATTCCTCACCTTTCTCCCAACCATCACTCTTGGATTACTGAATGGAGAACATGTTAATTCCTTGAGTGGGAATGTTGGTGTTTTAGAGAAGCCAGTCTTCAGTCTCAGATACAGAGGACATAGAGGAATCAAGATTTTAACTTTATTTACTGAGAATGGGCCGCCCCCTTTTCGCCTAAAATTAGACTTATGTGCCCACCCATAAGCAAGGTGGAGAAACCCTGCTCAGGTAAGTTTACCTTCCACAGGACTTCAGGAGGAGCAGAGAATACTCATGCTTTGTGGGCAGGTCCCAGAGAGTCAACCCAGAAGGAGCCAAGCCTTACAATTCTACTGCAGTTTCCATCTCATGAATCAAATAAACCATTCCTCCCTTCTTGGCAAGTAGTGGAGAGGGACATAAAAGGAAGGGAAGCAGTTGTCTTTAAAATATTTTGGAAAAGGGAGAAGTTTCTATTTTATAGAACAAGGAAAGATTACAAAAAGGATTTCTTCTGTATAGAAACAATCTTCTAGAATCGAAACCTTCTTCTGGGTTGACTATAGGTTGGCAATGGTATGACTTTTCTGATGTTTTAAAATGAAAGCTTCCTGCCCAGTCTAGTCCCCATATGGTGGGGGAGAGAAGGGAAATCTATCCTGCCCTGGGTTGCTATCACATTTCTATTCCTTGGACATCTTTTGAATAAATTTAGTATTACTATGTTTCACTAAGAATGAGTGAATGAATGAATGAATGAAGTCCTCTTTAATTCAACAAACTTTATCGAGTGTCTGTCATATGCTAATTTCTGTGCTGGGTGGTGATACAGGAATAAAAGACAGGGACGCTGTCCTGAAGACGTTCACAAATCAATGGGAAAGAGAGGCACATAAATATAAGGTGACAGTAACAAGTGGTAAGAAATAATGGCAGCCTGTATTTATTGAGTGTTGAATGTGCCAGACATTGATGTGAGCACTTTACACGTATTGTGTGATTTGATCCTCATAACAGCCCTACAAGATGTGTACTTTTATTATCCCCATTTTACAGGTGAGGAACCTGAGGCACAGAGCTGTTAAGCAACTTATCCAAGGTAACACGATAAATAGCTGAGCTGGGACTTGAACTCAAGCAGTTTGACTAATGACCTGAGCTGCTGATTGATACAAACATCCTATGATAGAGGTAAGCATGGGTGACTCTGGGTATGCAGAGGATGGGTCCCCAACCAAGACCATGGAGGTTCAAGAGATTCTTTCAGGGGAGCTCAGGGGTTGTAACCTGTTTCTATGGTCTTTGGGGGCAGCAGGAGAAGATTACGCAGGAGAGCAGAGCCTTCCAGTCATCCTAATGCAAGGTTCGGGGGAGCTGGAGTCTCCTCTGAGACACACTTGGCCTTGTCTTCATTCCCTTCCCTTCTGAAGATAGGTCCAGGGACTGGGCCAGAGCAACCCAGCTCTACTTCCTTCAAAACATTCCCAGGGGCTAAGTCAATGTCCCTCTGTTAGGAATCTAGAAATGGCTACTCTTTTTTTTTTTTTGCCAGCCTTTGTCATGAAGAACAGAGTTGCATGACTGATTCTGGCTGCTTCCTGCCTAATGACAAACTTGTGAGCATCTCCCTGCTGCAGTCAAGTGTGGGCTTTGTCTGATTAGATCAGCTCATACCCTTTTAAGATCTCAGGGCATGCAGAGCACCTCTGGAGTCTCCCATTGTGCCAAGATGCTTTGGAGATGGCCTGGGAATCCTACAAGGAATTCCATTCAAATTCCCCCATGGACTATAGAGTAAATGCTCTCTGTGCCGACACCCATAAAATGACAGATGTGGTGAGCATCTGTGTAACTTCTCTGTTGGCTCCAGGCTCAGCTTCCTGGAATCCCTGCAGGCCAAAGCTGCTGATTATCTCCAGGACACAATTTCTATTCTCACTCTTTCCCTTAACACCAAGGTGAAGAGAGTACGATTCTGAGTCCAGAAGCCCAGGGCTTAATTAAGCTCTCTTTTTTCTACTTAAATTGCCTTTGACCTTGTAAAACAACCTCATAGGATTGGTAGGAGGGTCAATGAGGTAAGGCAGGCTGTGCTCAGTATGTTGTCAGCTCCCAATAGGCTATGGCTACTATTATTACTAGTTGTTGTTATGGTTTTTAAGTGTTAACAAGTGAGTGTGTATAAGTATCATAAATTGAAGACACAACCTTATCCTGTGGAATTCTCTGAAGCCTACCTTCTCCATCTCTCATTTCTTCATGTATGTAGGACAAGCAGGTAGGGACTGGGCTAGCTGGGGCCCAGGTAGTAATGGGTGTTCTTGACGTCAGCTCTATATCCCAAACATGTTGCTTTTTATCCAAGAGCTTACCTAAACCTTTTTTTTTAGTTATTTTCAAAAGCTAAAGAAGATTCTTGTTGCTTATTTCAGCTGCTGCTGATCTGACCCCTTGAGGTCTAGTTTTCTAGGATTGCATTAACCTGTCTCTGTTTATTCTAGCCATGCCCGGAACGATTTTATACACCTGTCTTTGTTCTTTCCTGCAAGGAAGAACTTCTTCACAAGTACAAATGCCCATTTAAAGAGCCATTCACACATCTCTCCTAATATAGTCAGTGTCCTATGAGAAGCAGAAAGACTCTACAGGTTGGATTATCTTTCTTATGAATCTTAACTCCATTCTTGGTTAGAATGCCTACATGCCAAAGGACTGTATAACCTAGTGGCTAAATGTGTGCTTTACTATCTAGGTTCCCTCAAGTACCAGCAGTATGAATTCTCCAACCACAGTTTTTTATCTGTAAAGGGGGCTGATAATAATAATTTCTGCTTTATAAGGTTTTTATAGGATTTAAATGAAGCAATTAACGAGCTTGGTACAGCACCTAACTCATAGTAACCCTCAGTAAATGGAATATTAGTATTAGGTTTAGCAATACCGATTGGAATTGGGATTAGAATTAAGACGAATATTAGTACTCCACGTCTTTGCATATTCTGTGCCTCTGTCTGGATTAGCCCTTTCTCTGTGTTCTTTGTAGACACCAAATCATCCTTCAAAATCCAGTTCCAATGTCATCTCTTCTAGGATACCTCCCCTGCTCTCCCAGGTAGAATTTATCTATCCCCCTAGTACCTTTTAATTTTCTCCATTGTAATACTGTTCCCTCTAAATGGCATTCATGTATTAATGTGGCCATCTCTTCTGCTAGACTGCTTCCTGAGAGTGGACATCAGGTCTAGTTCATGTCTGCACCACCTGCCGGACAACCTGGCAGAGCTGACCCTTCTTAAATGCTCTATAATTTGAAAAGAACTGCAGAGGCTGCCTAAGAGATAAGCAGACCCAGAAGTGCCCAGAGGTCTGATGACTAGAAGAAAATCAAGATGGAACTCTCCAACCCTGCTGCACTGTGCAACTCTAGACAGTGTTTCTTTTCATGGGATCTGGGCCAACTGTGCCGAGTTTGGGGCATGTTGAGGAAGTTTCTGAAAGTTACACCATGTCTCTGCCCGCCCAGAAAGACAGGAACTAGCAAGTGACTCTGCTTTGTCATGCTGTCAGATGCAGTGAAGACATTGGGGCCTGTGACAGGCAGTGTGGAAAGGAAGCACGTCACATTTGAGTTGTTGACATTGCTTTATTTATTTACTTTATAGGAAGGAGAGTTGAGTGCTTCATGCCAGTCCCCTTCCTTTTATTCACGAAGGGCTTCTTTCTTTTTAGAACTTATTGCTATGAGTCACTTCTCTGTGTGCCAGATGGAAGATGCAGAAGCTTCTGGCTCCTGTGGAGAAAAGTGAGGTTTAGGGTGGGAGATGGGGAGTGGAGAGTGGAAAGGGAGCTGGGCTGGGGACAGGTAGATTTGTTTTAGATGGAATTAGGCTTCAGTTTCCTCCCTCTAATCTCACAAAGTTTGATCAATTCTCGAGAGATGGTTGTTCGCATGTGTTTTCCCTCTTGCCCTTTGAGCCCATCTGCACATTTGCAGGAGAAATTTAATCCGTATGGGCTCTTTCATTAAACTTGTTAAGCTGTTGTCTAAAGAGAACAATTTTGTGACTGCGAATCCTTTCAAGTTTACTCCTGGTAGCTACAATTTCCTGTTTGTGAAGAACTTGGGCACACAGGTCTGAGATGGTTGTTCTTCAGGCCTCTTGTTCCAAAACTGAGGCTTATCTCCATTCCAGAGACGGCTGGAGATGCTGTGTCTTCAGTTCACCAGATGTGGTGTTGGCACCATAGGTCAGGATGACCACATCTATCTAGGCCTGGAAGCTTTTAGAATCTCAAAAGCCATGGTCTTTTGGACTAAGTGCAGGTTACATCACTTCCATGAAGCCTGCTCCAATAGTCAGGCTGAACGTGATCTCTTCCTTGGTTTGATTCTCTACCTCCCTTATATCACCATTTCTTTCTTTCTTGTGTTATAGATATAACTGATGTCCTCTACTAGATGATGACTAACTTGTAGATAGTGCTTGAGAGCACAGACTTTGGGGTTAGGGAGACCAGGTCTGTCTTGAGTTCATGGGCATCCCACCTCGGAAAACTCAACTACCATCTCTGAGTCTTGGTTTCCTATCTTCATTTAAAACCTCTTTTAAACTGTGAAACAGGCAGAGAAAATGTGTAAACCATAAATATTACAGCCTAATGAATTCTTATAAAGTGGATGCACCCAGGTCATATCAATCAGGGCACAATATAGAACTTTATCAGGACCTTAGAATCCCTCTCTGTGCCCTTTTCCCATCACACTTCATCCCTCTCACCTAAATGTAACTACAATTCTGAATTATATAGTGATGACTTCTTTGCATTTCTTTAGTTTTACCATGTAAATACCCCTAAATACTGTAGTTTGTTTTTCCTGGTTTGAATATTGTTAAAATGGAAATCTGTAGTATGTATTCTTTTGTGCATGGCTTCTTTTCCTCAATATTATGTTTGTGTGATTCAGTCACCTTGTTGTATGTAGCTGTAATTCACTCATTCATTATTGTGTGTATTGTATAGTATTCCATTGTATGGATATACCACAGTTTATATAGCTGTTCTACTTATGATGGACATTTGGGTTATTCCCAGTTTGGGGCCATGACAAGTAATGCTGCTATGAACCTTCACATTCATGTCTTCTGAGGCACATGTGCATGTATCTTGGAATTGCTGAGTGACAGGCATGTATTATGGGCAAATTTTGTAGATAATGCAAAAGTGTTTCCAAAGTGAGCCAATTTATAATTCTACAAGCAGTGTATGAGAATTCCCATCACTTTCTATTCTCACCAACACTTGATATTGCCCATCTTTTTAATTTTTAGCCATTCCGCTTAGTGTGGGATAATATTTCATTTTGGTTTTAATTTGCCTTTTCTTGATTATTGATAGGTTGTGTAGCTTTACTTATGTTTACAGATTATTTGGATTTTCTCTTTTGCAAAGGGCCTCTTAGAGTTCCTTTTCTCCATTTTCTTTTTCTTTTTTTAAAGAAATATTGAAAAATAATTGACATACATCACTGTATAAGTTTTAAGTTGTATGGCATATGGTTTGATTTACATATATTGTGAAATGATTACCACAATAGGTTTAGTTAACATCCATCATCTCATATAGATACAATAAAAAGAAAAGAAAAAAATTCTCCTCATAATGAAAACTCTTAGGATCTACTCTCTTAGCAACTTTCTTATATATCATACAGCAGTGTTAGCTATAGTCATCATGTTGTACATTACATCCTAGTATTTATTTATCTTATAGCTGAAGTTTATACCCTTTGACCACCTTCCTCCAATTCCCCTTCCCCCACCCCCATCTCTGGTAACTATAAATCTGATCTCTTTCTATGAGTTTGTTTGTTTTTTAGATTCCACATATAAGCGAGATCATACAGTATTTGTTTTTCTCTGTCTGACTTATTTCACTTGGCATAACACCTTCAAAGTTCATCCATGTTGTCGCAAATAGTAGGATTTCTTCGTTTTTTACAGCTGAATAATTTTCCATTGTATATATATGTATACCGTAACTTCTTTATCCGTTCATTCATCCGTGGAAGCTTAGGTTGTTTCCATGTCTTGGCTATTATAAATAATGCTGCTATTAATATGGGGGTGCAGATATCTTTTCAAGTTAGTGTTTTCATTTCCTTTGGATATATTTCCAGAAGAATTGCTGGATCATATGGTAGTTCTATTTTTAATTTTTTGAGGGTCCTCCATACTGTTTTCCCTAGTGACTGTACCAATTTACAATCCCACCAATAGTGCACGAGGGTTCCCTTTTCTCCACATCCATGCCAGCATTTCTTATCTCTTGTCTTTTTGATAGCAGATATTCTAACAGGCATGAGGCGATATCTCATTGTGGTTTTTGTTTGCATTTCCCTAATGAGTAGTGATGCTGAGCATCTTTTCATGTACCTGTTGGCCGTTCATATATGTTCTTTGGAGAAATGTCTATTCAGGTCCTTTGCCCATTTTTTAATTGGATCATTTGTTTTTTTGCTATTGAGTTGTATGAGCTCTTCATATTTTTTGGATATTAACCTCTTATCAGATATGTGGTTTGCAATTATTAATTCCCATTCCATAGGTTGTCTTTTCACTTTATTGATGGTTTCTTCCACTGTGCAGAAGCTTTTTAGTTTGATGTAGTCCCACTTATTTATTTTTTATTCTGTTGCTTGTGCTTTAGGTGTGATTTCCAAAAAAAATCATTGCCAAGATCCGTGTCAAGGAGTTTTGCCCTGTTTTTTTCTAGGAATTTCATGGTTTCAGGTCTCATGTTTAAGTCTTCAATCCAATATGTACTTTCATGTTTTACTTTTTATAATTTCCACAAAGTTTTCTTGAATTATAATTTAATATTTTTTCCATTGCTTTGATTTACTTTTTTTTTTTTAGCAACACCTACTATACATTCCACTATACACTATACATGGATCTTTGCCTATCTTCTCTATCTTTTATTTTCTCTCAAATAAAATTAACCTCTTTATTTCAATTTGATTTTTTTTCTCCTTTTCACTTTCTATTTCTCTTAAGGCATTATTTATTTCGTTTATTGCTATGTTCCTTCTAGTTTAATCTTCATTTCTGAAATACATTTGCTTTCCTTTTCTTTCTTGAATTCCATAACTTCATTTCCAAGTTTTTCAATCTCTGTAGTATGCTGTTCTTTTATATCTTTGTTGATTCTCTTAACCTCTTTTAGCTTGCTTTGATGTAGTACGTTACAATTTTTATCTGTGGACATGTCTTTTTGGTGTAGTTTTAGTGTCTGTAGGGATGTTACTCTGCTCTTCATTTTCTGTTTTCTCATCATAACTTCAAATGGGTAATGATCAAAGTTCTTTCTGGTTTCTTTTCTTTACACATGAAATTAGCGTTATTGAACTTTTAGGAAGGGGGGGTGAATAGTTTTTCTAGCTTTGCTACTCAAGAGCTCCTCCTTCTGTTGTTTTTGTAAAATGTTAAAAAATATCACCTCGTATTTTATGAGACCTCCTGGCTTTTTTCCACTTCTCCACTTTAAATGGCTCCTCTCTTCTCT
The DNA here is from genome assembly GCF_020826845.1 of Diceros bicornis minor. NCBI lineage: Eukaryota > Metazoa > Chordata > Mammalia > Perissodactyla > Rhinocerotidae > Diceros > Diceros bicornis. Next base: position 83,685,912 of record NC_080740.1, on the reverse strand, counting down.
TCGCCCCTATTAACCCTGTCCTACTCAACTTTAGTTCTTTTTCCAGCCATTTCTCTCCAGTGGGGGGTTTCAATCTGGAAGGAAACTTGAGCTAGTTAGTTTTGAGAATTTGTAAAGCCTCAACTGCTTTAGCCATTCAAATCTTACCACAGATCCCTTGCCCTCAGTTGTAAACTGTAATGTGAAAAATCCTTCCCACTGTCAGCTACCTAATCTCAAATTGGACTCTCACACTTTTCAGAGAATAACTGTTGAGGATTGTGTGGTTCTCATTTCAGGACAATCAAATGCCCTGTAGCCTTCCTCTGCTGTCTCTCACATACATGCTGATACACTGAATCACTTATGTTAGGCTAGGTGGGGATACCTTAATGTCTATTTTTGTTGTAGATATTGTTCTTGGTCTTTCAGTTTTTCAATCTTAGCTGCTCTGTGTATTTTTTATGGGGTGATTCAGAGATGCTGAAAAACAACCATTGCCACTACTACAGTTATCTTCCCAGAATTCCTCTCTCACCTTTATTTTTAAAGAACACTTTTGCTGGATATAGATTTCTATGATGGCAATTGTTTTCTTAAAGCAAATAAAAAGTTATCACTCCACTCTCTGCTGGCTTCCACCATTGACGTTGAAAGTCATCTGTTACTCTTATTGCTACTCCTTGGAAGGTTGTCTGTGTTTTGCTTTGACTACTTTAAAGAATATTTCCTTTTTAAAAATTTCAATATGATGTGTTAAGTGTGGGTTTATTTTTATGTTATGTTTGAGATTTATTAGGTTATCTCAAATCTCTGGATCAATATTTTCATCAATTTTGGACCATTCTCAGCCGTCATCCCTTCTTCCTATTTTCTCTCTTTTCTCTTTCCAATTCTTTCTGATTCTCCACTTACAGGTATGTTAGACCTCCTCATTGTATTCTCTGGGATCCTACTTACTCTTCTCTGTTTTATACGTTTTTCTCCCCACAATATCTTCTGAAAAGTTTCTCCTGACTTCTCTTCCAGTTTACTTATTCTCTCTTCAGTTCTATTCAATGAGCTGTTGAATCCAACCAATGTGTTTCTTTTTCAATTCGAGAATTTCTAGTTATTTCCTAAATAGGCAAAGCTAGCTTTAATCATTTCTAGTTCTTTGCTGAAAATATTAAGTTCAACTTTTATATCTATGGGGATAGTAAGCTAATTGTTTTTTTACAATCTATGCCTGGAATTCCCACTATTTGCAGTACTTATGGTCGTGTTTTGGTTGCTTTTACTAGTTTTCTTTTATGTTGTCTTGTCTCCTCTTGGCCTGGTTATATATAGTTATATATATAACCAGTTAACATATAATAGTGCTGGCTATTGTATATGAAAATTAATTTGCAAAACTAATTTGATGACTATCATGCTGTTATCTTTGTCCAGGGAGGATTCTCATTTGCTTTTTCCAGGTACCTGGGCATACTAGCAACATAGGATCATCTGAATCCAATTTTAGGGCTTGAGATTTTCTGGGTCACTCAGATGAATTAAACTATTCCATATGAATGTGATTTCATTATTATTTCTAGGATCTAGTCCTTCCAGGTTCCGATCCTTAGTGTAGCATGTTTTCTTAGGACCCCTAAGTTTGGCAAGCCTTGGATTTCAACTTGTGTGTCCCTAAACCTGTATGATGCTGTAAAAAGTACTACTAAGCCTCTCATCCACCTCTGCTGCATTAGTAAATGTCCTTTGGGCTAACAGGGAACCAAATGCAGGCTCTCTTTTCTGGATGTCTGTTTTCTCCCAGATCTTTGCCTAGTAATTCCACTATAATTTGATTGCTCTGTGATGCTTTTAGAGGAAGATGTTTTACATATTTCTTTTCGAATTTTTAAATTGCCTTCAGGAGGAAGATCAGCCTGAACTACCTCATCCATCAATACTTAAGACTCGATTTCTTCATCTGTCAAACAGAGTCCGTAAATATTGATCTTATGGTACTGTTGTGAGACCTAAATAATATGTAAATAAAATATTTAGCAGAATGTATGGCATATAATATAACTCTCAGTTAAAAATAGCTATTATTATCATTATGTTATTGGCAAGGACTATGTCTTACTAATTGTTACATTATGCAGTAACTATTAAATCTCTCTAGCAGGAGGGAAAATAATCTTATAATTAGCACATCATTGAGAACTTCAAGGTATGTAAATGGAAAGAAAACATTTTTCCAGTCCAGGCTTACCTCTGTGGCTGAGATAATCAGAAGGGGGTGGCAAGAAACCGTTGAAGAATGGTTGGAACCCATTCCTGCTTCTTAATTGTTTTAACCAATTATCCATTGTTAATAGAAGGGATATCAATTAGTATTTTTTTATCTTATTTGTGTTTTATCTTCTGTATCTTGCTGGAAAATAAATTCCATTGGTCTTTCTAGTCTTCATCTATTTAACACTCTAAGATTACATGATCTGTAGGAGAAGCAACACAGGGCATTAATTTCTCAAAATACAGAGTGAACAAAAGGTCATGAAGCCTGTGGGGTAGTTTAATTTCCTCCTGTGATATCTTTCTGCTGAGATTTCCCTGTTTGTGGGAGTGACTGCCAAGTTTAGTGACACTTGAAATGAGATGACATCAGTTTGGCGATTCAGATGCCTGTCCTCCCATATCCAGTGGCTCCAATGACTTTTGTTTTCCTTTTAAAGAGAAATAAAGGGCACCAATCTCCCTTCACTGCTCATCTTGCCCGCTTCTATGTGAGGCCAAGGCATTCTGAAAGTAGCAGACCTGTGTTCAACTTTCAGATCCACTACTGAAAGCTGTGCAATAATGACAGTAATAGAATTATTATTATAATCATTGACATGTATTACTAAGCACTTTACATGTTTTAACTCACTGTGATTATCACAAGAACTCTAAGTAATGGATGTTATTATTATGTCCTTGAAGAAATGGAGGCAAAGAAAGTTTAATTAACCATCCAAAGTCACATATTAAGTTCTGACTTTATATTTTCCACCTGTAAAATGGTAAATAGTAATTAGCCTTGATGGGATGTTTGGATAAGGTAATTATGTAATATGCTGAGCATATGATAGGCACTCAATATTGTTAGTTGCCTACATAGGCAGAGACATTTCATAGAATTGTACATTTCATAGAATTCCACTAGACTTTTTTTCCCCTGGGTGGGTTATTTTGGTCATTATAGTATCTCAGTGCCTAACACAGTGCCAGGTGCAGTATTGATGCCCAGTAAGTATTTGTTAAAATGTAAGCACATAAATCTTAGACTTAAAAAAAGGACTTTAGAAGTCGCCTAATCCAACCTGACTCATTAAAGGAATCCTTTTTAAGGGAACCTCCAAAGAGGGAAGGCAACTAATTCACCATTTTCACAAGGCAATCTACTCTCTTGTTGAAAAATACTTATTCTTAGAAAATTCTTTCTTTATATTAAGGCAAATGATCTGTAAATTTTGAATAAGCTCTGATTCTGCCCTCTGGAAATGCATGGAATAAGGCTTTGTTTTATTTTGCCTAAGTCTTCCTTAAGATATTGCACTACAGCTCATAGATCCACTTGGTACCTTCCATTCCAGGCTAGATATGCATAGTAACTTTCATCATTCCTCATGTAAACCAGATGTCAATTCAGGACAGTCTATCCTTTGAGATTTAAATAAAATTGGCTAGAGCCTCCTATCCCACATCCTGTGGGAAATCCAAGGCCCAACTCAAGGTTTCTGTGAATTCCTGGGGATTTATATTCTTAAGGTGACCTCTGGCTTTGAATTCCTAATTCCACAGAACTCTGTCTCACTCATATTTCTTTGCCTTGGATCTTCTCAACTCCTCACCCAACCATGATCTTGACTTGAACTCTCTCTTGAACCCTTAAACCACACACACATGGCATTTAGGTGCATGGTAGAGTTTATTATAGTGGTAACTGAGGCAGTTTCCACTGCCAAACACAAACAATTTGAAAATAAATATTTGGCATTAAAGTTCTTAAAATCTCTTATCCATTCTGCCACCAGGAATTTACTATTTGCCCCTCTTTCTGTGGACTATGTCTGCTAGCATATTGCCCTAGCCCCTTCTCTTCATTACTTTCTCTGCTTCCTACTCTTTTTCCTAACAATATTCAAATTCCTACACGTTACTTACACAGAGCTCTCTCCTTCCAAGCTATACCCACAGGGTCTTATCTTCCACACCAAAGCTATTTATCAAAATATTTTCCTAAACAACAAAATTATCTTCCTAAAAGGGCCCCTGCTACATACTTATGACATTATTTCAACCCTTCTTCTCTCTCCTAGATGTCCTCATTAAATAAGCTTTGCTTATTAATATCTCTCCTGGAATAGAGGTCCCAGAAGGAATACAGTGAGGTCTGAGAAAATAGCTTTAGTAACGTAAAAACTAAACCTGACAGAGTTCCAGAATGGTGCCTAGATAGGACCTGCATGTAATATAAATGCCAGACATGAATAACATAGTATCTGTTATTTCTTCTCCCTCAAGGTGTCTCAGCCAGCTAGAGATTTAATTTACATATGTATGCACCAGTAGAATCCTTAGCTGTTACTCCAGCAAATATTCTGCACCAGGATGGGATGCAGACACCCTGGGCACATGACTCCCATTCTGAGTGATGAACATGTTTTCTTAATCTGCGTGTACCTGGGGAAAGTTCTATTAATGTCACATGCATACTTTTTAATCTACATTTGATTGCTTATGGATGTCAAGATGTGACTTGGACTTTTTAAAACATAAGAAAGCAATCAGAGAGATCCAGAGTGATAATAACAACTTGGGAAAGCCCCAATTTTGGTCCACCAGTCCTCATTTCTGTAGACAGTTTTGGAGTTCCCTAGAATGCTAAGTTGACGTTGTATTCATAATTGATGGCTTGAAGGGCAGAGGAACCTGGAATTCTTTCAGTTATAATAGTATATATTTTCTAAGTACTTACTTTGGGGCAGATACTATGCTAAATAAATGCATTATTTCTATTATCTCATTTCCTCCTCCCTAATACTCTAGACTATAATAACTTTATTCTTCCCAATTTGTAGATGAGGAAACTAAGGTATAGAGAAATGAAGCAACGTGCTCTAAGAGACCCAGCTAAGGAGCAGGAGAGTGAGTTGCCTACTCAGGCTGGCTTGAAAGCTAGTGTTCATAACCACTGCACTGTTCTCCCACTCCTCCCACCCAGAGAGGTGGAAGAAAAGAGGCCAGCTCCTCTTCTTAATTTTTATTTTTTTGCCGGGTGCCTCAATAGCCTCCTTTTGGGCCTCTAACATACCATTATTGGCAAATCTAAACCAGATGGCTGGTTGATTTTTTTAAAGGGAGCCTAGGAGAGGAATTGCTTCTTTGCTTTTCTCTTGTAGGAGCCAGAGCTGCACAAGAAGTAATGGGAGAGTTCACTGAATTTTAAAGAAGAGAGAGGCAATGGCTCAGAGGGGGCATGAAGAGGTTACCAGGGAGAGGCAGGGGGTGACAGCTATCAGAGATGAACTGGCCCCATTTTGGTCTCTCTGGAAATGTCAGTCTCTTTCAGAGAGGATTATTTTGCATCTTGATTAAAGTGTCTCAGGAGATGAACCTCATTATGTAGAACCAATGGATTGAAAGCATGTAATTAAATTAAACCATTTTTGTTCTTCTTAATGCCTTAAATACCTGTTTGTGTGGAGGCCTGAACATCAAATAGTTTCCTCAGGCAAAAGACAGTGGGAGCCGTGGAGTTACAGTAGGAAGAATTCACAGTCCTCATTTCCTCAGGAGCTGAGCTCCCCTTACAAAACTTGGTACTCTTACTTCACAGAAAACACACATACACACATGGACACACAGTTTGGAGTATCAGAATCAGAGACACCTCGTGGGACATCAGCACTTCATTGATTTACTGATTGATTCATTCCTTCATTCATTCAACATTTACTAAGTGTCTATTGTGTGTCAGGCACTAGGAACGCAGGAGTGAATGAGGCGTATTACTGGCTTCAAGGAATTTACACTCTAGTAGGAAACACAGCAGCCTTCTTTTAGTGTTCTGCAAGGATCATCTTGAGCCTCTTTCCTTTTATTTTCACTTTATATTCTCACCTAGGTGAGCCTCGTCATTCTCAGGAATTCACACCATTTCTATGAAGATGATTCTCAAATCTATATCACCTGTCCAGTCTTCTCTTGGGAGCTTCACACCCATATACCTAACTGTCTATATGTTTTCTCAATGTGAATGACTCACATGAATCTCAAAGTTCACATGACAAAACTCAACTTTCAATTGTCTTCTAAAATTTTTCTTCAACCTTCTTCCATCTTGGTTAATGGACCCATATTCCACAGGAGTCCAAATCAGAAACCTGGGAGAGATACAAAGCTCCCTTTTCCTCTTACCTCTCATGTCCAGTGAATCCACAAGCCCTCTCCCTGCTGCTTTCAAAATTCATCTCATTAGATTACGTCTCTTCATCCTTCCTGCCACTTCCTTACTCTAAACCTCCACCACCCTTTACCAGGACTACTACAATAGCCTCCTAACCAGGCTCGTTGCTCCATTTCCAACCTTATCTTCATGCAGCAGCCAGAGTCTTCTAAGTACAAAATGGACTATCTTTATTCTGCATAAATTAGCATAATGGTCACAATAATTACAATGTTCTATAAGGCTTCTCAGATATCATCTCTGCCTACCGCCAATCTCTTCTTAGAAATCTCAGCCCTCATAGGCCTGGTTTGGCTCAATAGTAGGTTGTGGTGGGGGAGAATATGCAAGAGATTCTCAAGTCCTTACAGTAATAGCAACCATGTGCCCAGCTCTGTACTCAATGGTTTACCTATAGTATTTATAATCTCAAACCACACTCCCCTGCAAGAGAAGCATTAATATATTCATTCTACAGAGGAAGACCTGTAGATGTGAAGTCACACAGCTAGTGACTGGAAGAACCTGGTCTCAACCCTAGGCCTCTTGCACTTCAAGGTGGAATCTGTGTCTGATTTATTTCTGTTGTGACACCTAGCACCCAACAAACATACTTAGGCCTTAAATTGTACAGTGTCAGTAACTATTTGAACCAGAATTTGAACCCAGAACTCCAAAACCTGGTTTCTTTTCATGCTACTGGGATGACGCTTCCTCTTCTACTAGGAAGCCTTCCATCAAGACCAGGAAGCCATGAGAATAGTCCTGGCTGTGCAGAAGAAATTTTAAACTTCTGTATCAGTGACAGTCAACCCTGGCATCATACAAGAATCCCATGGAGAGCTTTCATAAAAGAATGACGTCCAGGTCCTCCCTCCAGGGATTCTGATTGCATTGGACTGTGGTGGAATCTGGACTCCAGGTATGTTTTTAAATGTGCCTCAAGTGACTCTAACTTGCAGCCAGGAGTGAGAAGCTGTCCCAGTTTGGTGGGAAGGAGGCTGCCTGGTTCAAGTTGAGACGATGCTCTTGCGCTGTTTCTCCCTCCCTGTGCCCACCGGCCAGGCCAGGTGAGCAGACAACCTCAGTGTCTGATTGACTGGAGTCTGATGGGGAGCCCATGGCGCTCCCTGAATGGTGTTCTTAACAAGAGAGTACTTTGAGAGGCAAACATGATAACGTGGGTTTGTAGAGGCTATTTGGTTACACAGTATCATGTGAACAATAGCTTCAGATCTCCTCCAAAACTTCATTTCATGCTGTGCAGCCCCTGAGGAAATGTAATCCACATCTCTCTTCCTAAGGTCCTCTGGCAATTTCTTTTCAAGTAGGGGATGAATTGTTCCTGAAGGTTGAACATCCATCTCTAGGGGCTTCAGTGGCAGCAAATTTGCAAGGCTGGTTAAGTTCTGCAGGGAGTTTGGGGGAAGGATGAGGAGTTAAGGATAATGGTTAGATAGGAGAAGGAGATATTAATGTCTCTTGCTTTCCTGTTCCAGTGAGCTACCCCTCGTGCAGACTTCAGAGTCCTTCGGCAGGTTAAACTGGGAGTTGAAACACACTACTTTTCATTTTAAAGAATAGGAATACTGTAGTAGTCATATTGTTTACAGTCTGCAAGTCTTACCCTACAGTCTGCAAGTCTTACACCTATAATGTAAAGATTTTCTTGACAATGGGCACCTTCCTCCTCCTTATCATCATCACATCATCATTGATTACTGTTATCAGCAGCAAAATCACTGTAGTCCCAACTTCCTCCCTTTATAATGGTAGAGCTGTAGTTTTAGGGTCTGAACTCTGGAACTTAATTCTCTGGCTCCTGAGAATCTTCCCCTTACTAATGGAATACTTTAGGCAAGTTACTTTGCCTGAGTTTCTCTGTCTATAAAATGGGCACTCTAATTTATCTTACTCTAATTTATTGAGATTAAAGGAATTAACATGTGTGAGGTACTTACAATAGTTCCTGGCACTTAGTAAATACTGTATGGATATTTCCTTTAAGATATCATAAAATACAGCCCACAACCAAGTGGATTAACTGCCAGCTTGCCAAACTCCCAAAAGAAATCCAGAAGACTGTTTAGCTTTGAGTTTGATGGTATTTCCCATCCTATGCACACTCTACTATGAGGTAGAGAGTAGAGAAGGCTTCTCTTTGCTATTCTTACCATCTTTCAGCTCATGGAACAGGCCTAGGTATCAGCTACAGGCCTCCAGGGTGCTCTGTGTAGCATCTCCCAGTGGTCAGCAGAGATACCCCACACCTCTTGTTGGGTACTACTTTGTCCCTCTGCACCCACACTTTCTTAATCCTTTCAATTCACTTGTTTCCCTCCACACTCCACTCCTTACCCCCCACCAAGGTTCTGCCTAATCATTTGCTCAGCACAATTTCTCATGAATACAGCTCTCTTGCTTCTAACACTGCTTAAAGGTGGGAGGTTAGATCTTGAGAATGGAGGTAGGTAGGCAAGAAGATGCCCTCACCATGGTTTGGCCACAGAGTGAGTCTCTAAATGATGATCAGACCTTTCACTCTATTAATATTAAATCTTTGCTGGTGTATTTTTTTATTTGGTATTATGCTAAAAGTTCTTCTCTGCCATTTATTTTCCTGGCTTACTATGTGCCAGCTTCTATAGGAGGTATATCTATCCCACCATGAAATCATATATAACAGCTGCCATTTGTTGAGCATCTACTCAAGACATTAAAAGGGGAGTTACTTCGAGAACCACAGGCACCAAAATAATTAAAGACTGCTTTAACCACATTTTTACAGTTATTCTTTGAAACATCACAATGAAGCATTGATTATCTTTTCCATTTTGCCAATAGGGAAACCAAATTTCAGAGGATTTAAAGGGCATGCCCTAGGTGACACAGCTAGTACAAAACTGGGACCAAAAGCCAGGTTTCCTGACTTTGATCTCACATCCCGTCCACTGTACCAGTTGTTGTCATTACTTTGTAGCTTTTTTTAGTACAAAATTGGAGCCTGGGATGCGTTAGTGATCACCATATTTTTGTTGAATGGATGAATGAAAAAGTGAAGGCTGTCTTTAGTCCCTTCCTCATCTCTTTTCTATGCACCCCTCCAGATGGCTAATCATGGTTGATACTCAGGAATTTCCTATCCTGTGGCCCCCAAGAAGCTTCCTATTCCTGAAACCTATAAAAACTTAGCCATTTTTTATCCTATTTTCTAGATTATAAGAACATAAATTTTAAAACCTGTTAACATTTATAGAGTATGTACTATGTATGCATTAGGTACTTAACTTATATTAAATCCTTACAGCAAATTTAAGAGTTTAGGATTATTATTTCCATGTACAGATGAAAAAAATAAGACTTTAAAAGTTACATGACTTACAGACCTAGAAAGTGCGGGATCTGGCATTCTATCCCAGATTTATCTGACTCCTACAGTTAAGGGTCATCCTTGCTGAACTATCCTGCTTCCACACAAAGCTGACAGTAACTGCCAAGAGTTTATTTCTTTACCCATCCCTCCCAGATGACATTTGCATTTTAATAAGGACTTTCAACACTTTAGCCCAACAGTTCTCAAAGTGCAATCCATGGGCCTCTGGGGTCCCTAAGAATCTTTCAGGAGGTCTGCAAAGTCAGAACTATTTTCATAATAATCCTAAAATGTTATCTGCCATTCTCACAGAGTTAACATTTGCACTGATGGTGCAAAAGTAACTGTGGACATAATTCCTGGCACTTTAGAACAAATCAAGGCAGGGATACTCAACTATCATTGCATTCTTCAACAGCCCACTCTCATGGGAAAAACAAAAAGGCAGCTTTCTTAAGAATGTTTATGATGAAGAAGTAAATATTATTGTTAATTTTATTAAAATCTCAACCCTTGAGTATACATATTTTTAATATTTTCTGTGATGAAATGGGAAGCACACATAAAACACTTCTGCTGAGTATCAAATTCTCAAGGAAAAGCACTTGTGCAATTGAGCTATGAGCTAACTAGCCATTTTTGCCATGGTACACCATTTTTTCTTAAAAAAATAACTGAGAAAGAAACTGGTTATTCAGACTTGAGTATTTGGCAGATATTTACTCAAAAATGAACAAAGTGAGCCTGTCACTTCGAGAAAAACAACTGACAGTATCTGATGTCAATGATAAAATTTGAGCTTTTGAGTGAAAATGAAAATTTTAAAAATTTCTATCTGCCACCATGAGCTTGACAGGTTCCCAATACTTAAAGATTTTTCTAAGATCAGCGGTGATATTAATAGATGTGAGATTTTCATGTTATATAATGAAATGTATCAACATTTGGAAGATCTGCATAACTGAGTGAGTCAATATTTTCCAAATGATTAACATACAATATAACAAAACCATGCATGGGTAAAAGATCTATTCAAAGTGCAGGATAGATCAATGGATTTTAATGTAATCGAGTATGAAAAGTTCATTGATATGGGGTCAGGTTCCACATTGCAATGAGCCTGTTTTGCTGTAGTAAAAAAGAATTGTCATAGTTATCTAAAAGGGCTATTGAAATACTCCTCCCTTTCCCAATTACATACTGTGTGAGGTGGAATTTTCTTCATAACCTTCAACCCAAGCAACATATCACAACAGATTGAAAGCAGAAGCAGATATTAGAACGCAGCTGCCTTCTATTAAGCCAGACATTAAAGATATTTTCAGAAATGTAAAACAATGACAGTCTTCTCACCTAATATTTTTATTTTGGAAAATATATTTATATTTCAGGAAAAAGTGTGTTAACATATAATGGTGTATTATTATTTTAAAAGGAATTAATAAATTATTATTTTTAAATTTTCTCAGTTTTAGTTTTAAATATAGCAAATATTGAGAGGTATAACTCACATAAACAAAAGCTCTTTGGGATCCTCCATTATTTTAAAGAGTATAAATGGGACTCTAGACTAAACTCTTTGAGAACCACTGTGTTAACCCAAGGAAGTGATTCTGATAAACTAGTGGGGTGGGCATTGAGCAAGAGGACTCTTTATCCTCCAAAAACCAAAGGGACAATCTGTGCATGTTCCTCTGAGAACATTTGCTCCCAAGGAGCCCCCAGTCAAGACTTGGGTTATGTGATCTCCCTACATTACCATTTCAGTCAGATCTGTGTTCAGGCAAAACCTCAGTGTGGCATGCATTTAATTCAGATTTTTTCATGGATTGTGACCTTTAAACTACAGGAGTGAGTGAGGGGAAGGGATTTCTATATAGTACTGCTGGGAGGGTATCTTTCACTCTCAACGTGAATCTTAGTCCGAGAACACTTCTCCGCTAGGTCTGAGAGTCTGTATCCAATTAATCACCTCTTCAGTCACTAGAGTGGACAGCCCTTGGGGCAGGAAGGGAGAGGCTTGGGAGGCAGAGCAGAATAAACATCTTAATCCAAATCAAGTCTGAGGCCAGCCATCCAGGCTGTTCTTGTGGCCACGGCTCCCAGGGCTGCTGCCCACGACTGCCCCTACTTTATTCTGCTGCCCCTTGAAGGTGCCTCCTTCCTTCTCCTTCCCACACAAGCAGCCAGTCCAGTGCATGAATTTGTGGGTTGGACTCTAATTGCTAGCTGTGCTGGGAAGCCCGCCTCCTTCTAATTCAGCCTTGACACAAATAGCTAGAAAGCTCACTTACAAAGCCACAACTCCCACAGCAATGCAGTGAGTGGTCCCTTTCTAGAGAGTGGACTTCCATGTCATTCAAGTGAACAGCTGCTTACCAAGCACCTTTTTGGTGCTTAGCATACCCTGTGAGGAATGAATCCAAAAGGCAAATTTGACAGAATCATAAAGGCTTGGAGTTTCCGGGCATCTCAGTCTACAATTCTACCCTCACCCGGGGACCACTAGCCTCTGCGTGGACCACTTCAGTGATGAAAAGCTGACTGCCTCCTGAAGCATTTTTGGAGCTCTTTAGTTGGTAGAAAATTCTTTCTGCTTCTCTGGGAGGGCAGCATAGCACAGTGGTTAAGCCACATAGACCTGGGTTTTAATCCTATGTCAGTCATTTATGATCTTCAGCAACTTGCTTTATCTTTTTATGTGGCAGTTTCCTTATCTGTAAAAAGAAAATAACAATACCCATCACAAGCCAATGCTATATTAAAATAAATTGTGCTAAAATGTGTTGCCCAGGTCCTGGCACAAATTCAGTGCTTACTAAGCCAGTTCCACCATGTAGTCACCTTTGGCCTTTAGCAAATTTGGTAACTTCAGGTTCTTTTGTAATTGAAATAATACCTACAACATAGGGTTGTGAGGATGCATCCCTACTTAGGAACTTACTAGTTTTAGGACCTTGGGCAAGTTATTTTAATTTTTCTAAGCTTGAATTTTTTATCTGTAAAATGGGAGTAGTAGTGCTTGGTATTTAAGGAGCTTTAGCTCTGTGCTTGGGAAATGGTAGACTTGAGTATCGTTCACTTTCACCCATTTGCCCTGAGAGATGTCTCCCTTGCAAGGTCTTCGGTCCACTTTTTTAGATCTACACAGGCATAGTCAAATCTTTCTCCCAGGTGGATCCTTCATTATAATGACTCCCACAGGTTTTCTTTCCTCTAGTATAAACTTCCCCAGTATGTCCAAGGCATTTCTTGCATAAGATTTTGAACACTTTTCACCATTCTGGGAATGTTTCCCAGATGGCCTTCAGTTTGTCAAAGTTCTTTTCAAAATATGATATTCAGGGGCCGGCCCCATGGCTTAGCGGTTAAGTGCGCGCGCTCGGCTACTGGCGGCCCCAGTTCAGATCCCGGGCGTGCACCGACACACTGCTTCTCCGGCCATGCTGAGGCTGCGTCCCACATACAGCAACTAGAAGCATGTGCAACTATGACACACAACTATCTACTGGGGCCTTGGGGAAAAAAACGGAGGATTGGGAATAGATATTGGCGCAGAGCCCGTCTTCCTCAGCAAAAAGAGGAGGATTAGCATGGATGTTAGCTCAGGGCTGATATTCCTCACACACACACACAAAAAATATGATATTCAGATTTAAATGTGCAACTCCAGGTGCAGATTGACCAGCCCAGAACACTTTGAGACCACCATCTTCATCGTACGTGATGTTAAGTTTCTTTGAGTACAGCCAAAGATTAAGTGTCAGACTCGCCATATTGTTAATTCATATTGAGCTTGTAATCAACTTAAATCATGAAGTTGTTTTCACATTTGCTGCTGTTAAGCCATGCCTCTCCAATTCCATACCCATGAAGTTTAATTTCTTTAATCATAAATATAGGATTTTTTCTTGATCTCTGGTAAAATTAGTTTCATTATTTTGACCCATTCTTCTTATCTATTTCCTTTAAAATAAATCTGGATTTTTATATTCAGCGTATTACCTACTCATTACACTCTCTGTTTATAGATTTAATCAGAATGCCCTTTAGTTGTTTAAATTAATTAAATTGTTGCAGAAGATAGGTCAAGCCAGAATTCTGTGGCGTGAAAAAGACCCCACCCCACCCCTATCCAGGTGGATTTAATCAACATTATAGGTCTGGTCAAATGGCTCTATTGCTCCACACTGTAATACCATCCAGCTCATAGTTATTTACCAATTCACATACTCTGTGCTTGCAAAATGAGGAAATAAGAATATGATCTCACTCCCCATGGCATAGGGGAAAGAGTATGCAGAGAACAGGGATTCAGATCTTCATTCTTTAACACACTTGTTGGGTGTCTTGTGGAAAATTACTTAAACTTACTCTCAATTTTCTCATGCAAAAAAAACACTGATACATTCGTCACAGTTTGAGAAAATTAAGAATAGTAATAATTAGAATAAATTCTCCATAGAATGCAGATATTTTTGTATTTCAGTAGCTGGACTGGAACACAGATCATCTTTTATTTATGTATATATTTTAAAGATATTGTACAGATGAAGAAAAGAGGCTTACAGAAGTAAAGTAACACTAAGATTCAAACTCATATCTGTCTTGCCTAAAAAATCCATCATCTTTCCACAATGTCATGGTACCTCGCTGAGATAATATATGTGAAAACTGCTTTGTATTATAAAACCCAGATTGATGTGAATTGTTATTATAATTTAGTTTACCAGTTAGAAATTCTACTGAGAAAAAAATTAGGTTCATTTGGCTTAATCTGCCCTCAGTGAACCTAAGCAGCCTCTTGGCGGTTATAAATTCACCTTTTTATATATAGTCATAAATCACCATTCAATCATTTTTTTCTTTTGCTAGTTTTTTACTTTAGGCACAATAAATTCTACAGTCATTCCTTCTTTCTTAAAAAAAGTCAGAACATTTATCCTTCTCCAGGTTTCTGGTGCTTCTCCCGTTGAGAAATATGCCATTTTTTAATGTGTTTTTTTGCCTACAAAACGCTTACATGAAACTGAGAGAAACTAGACAACAGGTAAAGAGTTAAAACAAAATGTAGTCAGGTATTAAAATGGATGGCAGAGACAGAGAAATGTCCTAGATAGTCAAGCAGGTGATCAGTGTGGGCTGCAAGTATCAGCGAAGACCTCGTGGTAAGAATTATAACCCTCGACTCCAAGAGATCGGTCCTTGATTTGGAATTTTCCATAATCAAGCAAGGGGGCATTCATTGTGCTCCTTGGAGATTCCAGGAATCTGTTTTCACTCTCCTGTGCCTGCCCTGTCTGTATTGGTACCCAGCATCAGTGCTGACTCTCAGAGCTGTCTAGTTCACTCCAGTTGGGCTGTGGCCATGAACTAAGATACACTGTGCTTGACAGAAGCCATCAGAGGAGCCTGTAGGAATCTTATGATGACTGAGGAGCAGGGCACTCATTGCCCAGAATGTCTGAAAAATGGAGCTGCAATAACACCAGGCACTTTTGCCCAAAGACTTAACTGTAGGTTTCAATTTATTTATAATACAAATGTGTATTGAACACTTACTCTATACTGGGCATTGAGCTAAGTGCTAGAGATAAAAAGTCAAGCTAAACATGTCCCTTAGGAAGTTTCTCACAGAAGTTGAAAACTCAACTTCTTAGTTGACTTTTGAGGTGCCACTAGCTATTAGTTGGATGAAAAAGGTGAAAGGAAGTAAGGCATACTAGATAGTGGAAACAGCTGAGGAAAAGCAAGCAGAGAAGCATGAAATAACTTGTGAAATTTGGGAAACTACAAATGCTTCTGGATGACTGGACAGTATGTTGACTGTGAGAGAGTGATGGGGGCAAAGCTGGAGAAGTGAGCAGGAGCCAGATGGTAAAGAACTTTGATTGCTAAGATAGGGAGTTTGAACTCTTATCCTGAAAGCTACAGTGGCCCATTAAAGGAATTTAATCAGCAAAGTGAAATAATTATAACTGTGTTTTAGAAAGATGGCTCTTATGAGAGATGTGGGGGATAAATAGGAAAAGAACTATTCTGAAACCCAGAGAGTCCAGTTGGGAGGCTATGGCAGTAACTAAGGTTAGAAGTGATGGATACTGACTAAAGCAGTGGCCATTAGTGAAAATCAAGTAGAGGAGATAAATGCAAATGATATTAATCAATTAGAGTCCTTGGTGACAAGAGGGATGAGATGGGAAGAAAGAGATTGCAGTAGAGGGAAGAGTCTAGGGCAATTCTCACATTTTTTTATGTGGTTTGCTGCATTGATCATGGTTCCTTTCATTGAGATGGGCATGAAGAGGAAGGATCAAATTTTTGATGTTGGATTTGTTAAAAATGATGTTGGACATGTTAAGATTTTTGTCTACAGGATTTCTAAGGGGATATTTAAGTTGGCAGTTTTATATAAGAATCTGAAGCTCACTTGAGGGAGGGGAGGAGAGGGAGATTCATCAATGTATAAAAATGGTAGTTTGAAGCCATGGATTGACATGGAAGGAGAAGATACCAGTAACGAATATTTTGGAATATCTGTCCAACCCATACACTTCTCTAAGAACCCTCCCTTACCTGACCCACAGGTAGACATGTTTATATTGTGTAACTTTGCCATACTGTCCTAATGGTCATAACTAATTGGCCCAAACGGGACCAATCAGAAGATATCAGCTAGGGATCCAATATTGAAACACCCTTTCACAATATCTCTGTAAGTTGTTTGGCTGTGGAAACGTAAAGTCAGGAAGTGCGGGGCATCCATCTTTGGCTATGAAAAGCTAAACAAGTTAAGTTAAGAGGAATGGGGGCAAGCCTGGAGAGAGAGATGAGACAGAGAAACTCCATATTGTCTGATAGCTTTTCAGACTCTGATAGTCCTTCATGAAGCTTGCTTCCCGGAAATACCCCAGAACCCTTATAAGTCCCTCTCCATGCCCTCCAACACCTTTATTTTTTGCCTTAGTCTTATATGGAGTGAAAATGTTACTTAAAACCAAAGGAAGAATTAGAATATAACTATTTTGAAACCCTTAGTGAAATTATGAATCTAAGCAGTAAGTAGTAATAGGCAGTGAGCAGTAATAGCTGCTAACATAACAAATATTAAGGCAATCAGTGTGTCTCCTAGTGGAAGTGCACAGCATTACCTATGACGTATTACTGCCAGAAAATCAGACATGAGTCTGATCAAGTCTCTAAATCTAACTAGCAGTTTACAGGAAATACAGGGTCCAGAGGAACATGTTAAGCTATACCATGGAGATGAAATTGGCACTGTCCAGACTGTGGCGAGCATTACCAGAAAAATTATCTAATTTCTTCATGCAAAAAAAAAAGAGATGAGGGAGATGAGGGAATGATCTAATAAGTTAAATGAGACTTAAGAGACACATGAATCAATTTTAATATATAGACCTTATTCTGAAAGGTATGAGATAACTAGAGAAATTTGTTCACTAACTAGACATTTTATGATATTCAGGAATTATTGCTTTTAAATATGATGATATTATGACTAAATTTTTTTAAAAGGGTCTTACACTTTTGACATACATACATAAATTAGTAACAGGTGAAAAATATAATTACTGGGATTTCCTTCAAAATTATTACAGTGTAGCAAAACAAAGTCAGGAGCATGATGTACCAAATTCCCCCTGGAGTTGATAATAATTGAAGCTGAGGGTCCATTATATTATTCTCTCTACTTTTTGTGTTTAACATTTTCCATAATAACAAGGTTTTGTTGTTGCTGAGGAAGATTTACCCCGTGCTAACATCTGTGCCGATCTTCCTCTGTTTTGTATGTGAGTCACTGCCACAGCATGGCTGCCAATGAGTGCAGGTCCGTGGAACCGAACCCAGGACGCTGAAGCAGAGCGCACGAACTTAACCACTATGCCACAGGGCCGGCCCAAACAAGTAATTTTTTTTATAAGGGCTTTGACATACCCAGTTATGTGAGGTGGGTTTAATATTTGAATATCAGTGTAATACACCATATCAATCAAATAAAGGGTAAAACCCACACAATCGTTTCAATAGATGCAGAAAAAATAGTTAACAAAATCCAATACCACTTCATGGTAAAAACACTCAACAAACTAGAAAAAGAAGGGGACTTTGAACCTGATAGAGGCCATCTATAAAAAGCCCACAGTTAATATGATACTTAGTTGTGAAAGACTAATGCTTTCCCTGTAAAATCAAGACCAGGAGGTCTGCTCTTGCCACTTCTATTCAACATTGTACTAGAGATGCTACCTAGCACAATTAGGCAAGAAAATTAAATAAAAGACACTTAAATTGCCTTAAAGGAACAAATAAAACAATCTCTATTTGCAGATGATATGATCTCATATATAGAAAATCCTAAAGAATCCACTAAGAAACTATTAGAATAATAAATGAGTTCAGTAAGGTTGCAGGACACAGATCAATATATAAAAATCAATTGTATTTCTATACACTAGCAATGAACAATCTGAAAATGAAATTAAGAAAACAATTCCATTTATATTAGCGTCAAAAAGAATAGAATAAAATACTTAAGAATTAATTTAACCAAAAAAATACAAAACTTATACTCTGAAAACTATAAAACATTGATGAAAAAAAATTAAAAACCTAAAATAATGGAAAGAGATACCATGTTCATGAATCAGAAGGCTTAATATTGTTAAGATAGCAATAAGTCCCAAATTGATCAACAGATTCAATGCAATCAGTATTAAAATTTCAGCTTGCATGGGGCCGGCCCCGTGGCTTAGCGGTTAAGTGCACGCACTCCGCTACTGGCAGCCTGGGTTTGGATCCCGGGCGCACACCGACGCACTGCTTGTCCGGCCACGCTGAGGCCGTGTCCCACATATAGCAACTAGAAGGATGTGCAACTATGACATACAACTATCTACTGGGGCTTTAGGAAAAAAAAGGAGGAGGACTGGCAATAGATGTTAGCTCAGAGCCAGTCTTCCTCAGCAAAAAGAGGAGGATTAGCATGGATGTTAGCGCAGGGCTGGTGTTCCTCACAAAAAAATAAATAAATAAAATTTCGGCTTGCATCTTTTCAGAAGTTGACAAGCTGATTCTAAAATTCATATGGAAGTGCAAGGGAATAAGAATAGCCAAAAACAATCTTAAAAAAGAAGAACAATGCTAGAGGACTCACTCTATTTAATTTTAAAACTTACTACAAACCTACATTAATCAAGACAGTGTAGTACTGACATAAGAATAGACATATAACTCAATGGAATAGAATTGAGAGTCTCAAAATAAAACTCTCACATTTATGGTGAATTGATTTCAACAAGGGCTTTGGAATTTATATCATAAAGAAGAATCCTTACCTCCTGATTCCCGGTACAGTGCTCTTTCCACTAAACAACACTGACTGAAAGGACAGAGCAGCTTCTGGGGTTTTTTGTGGGAGAAGGCATATGTGGGTAAGATGGAGCCTAAGGGGGCCACATGACCCCACTTAATTTTGATGGCTTTAATACAGCCCATTCTAGAAAAGACTTAAAAGTCTTGCCCATATGTAAAACAGTCCATGAAAATACGAACACACAGACAAGAGGGAAAGAGGAAAGAAGACACTAATTACAACTACAATGATGATGACAACAGCAGCCAACACTTATATAACATTAACTAAATGCTGGGCATGTTTCTAAATGTTGTAAATTTATTAAGTCATTTAATACTCACAAATATCATAGTAAGTACCATTATTATTCTCATTCTATAGATGAGAAAACTGAAACAAGAATTGATATAACTGACCTGCAATCAAAGAGTTGGAAGTAGTAAGACAGGTTCTCAACACTGATTGCACACAAAAATCAGCTCAGGAGCTTGTAAAACACGCAATGCTCAGCCCACACCTTACACCAATTAAATCTGACTGTATGCTGGGTTTTTAAATCTCCTCAGGTGATTCCAATGGGCAGCCAAGGATAAGAACCATTGTATTAAGGTGCAGTCAATTCTTACTCAATGGCCAGGGTAAGAAGCCTGCTCACCTTATATTACAACATGTTCTGGTTTGAATACAGTGATTTTCAGAAGGTGATCCCCAGAAGCATTGCATGAGAACTTAAAAATGAAAATTCTCAAGCCTTTGTCCAAACTTTGGATCAGTCAGAAATGGTTGGATGGGACCCAGCCATCTGTGTTTTAACAGCGCTACAAGATAATTCTGTTCACTCAAGTTTAAGAACCAGTAATACAAGGAATAGGTCATGTTTCCTGTGGTCCCTTGC
Organism: Diceros bicornis minor; assembly: GCF_020826845.1. NCBI lineage: Eukaryota > Metazoa > Chordata > Mammalia > Perissodactyla > Rhinocerotidae > Diceros > Diceros bicornis. The sequence continues at coordinate 83,665,829 of NC_080740.1, read as the reverse complement.
GCCATGGTTGAGGAGTATGGAAATCTGGATTTAGTGTAGTTTTGTCTGTAGATGTGTATTTACTGGCAGGTATTTTTGTCCAAGAAGTCCCCAGATTCTTTGTTTGTGAGGTGGGAGGAAAGACAAGAAAATTGCTAAGATGTCTTCTAATGTTAAAACTCTGCATTTCCATAATTCCTGTCTAATTTTCAGGACTGATTCAAGTCCCCTGATGGAAGGAGATTTTCCTAAACCATGAACAATCACATTATAATTTCCAGACATGAGAGGTCAGTATAGCAAAGGGACTAAGAGCATGGGCTCGTGGCTCTGTCTGGGTTCTATTCTCACTTCCACCTCCTCCCAACTGTTTGACCTTAGAAAACTTTTTAAATCTCTGTGGTCCTCAGTCTTCATTCATAAAATTGGGCTCCTATTCATACCTACTTCTTTATGGGCTTGTAGTGAGGATTTTTAAAAAGTGGTTATAAAACACTTATCAACTCGGGCACACAGTGAACTCTTAATAAATGAAAGCTATAATCATAATTGTTAGTACTGTTCTTCTACTCTAGATATTGCATGAAATTTAAATTTTAATCTTGCCACCATTTCCAGGCACTCCTCAAGAGCAGGTATGAAATGAAAAAGCTTTGGAAAGTAGAAGAGAAAGTGGCTATAGAGGACATGAGGCTGTGAGCAGAGATAGCACAATAAGAATGAAATCCTAGGATCGCTGTCTTAGAGCTGATAGGACCTTAACTATCTTCTAGGTCAACCCTCCCTCCTGGTGGAGCTGGGAAGAGGGGCCAGGTTGGGGCAGAGTCTTGGCCTTAGGGAGCAGCAATTTATGAAGCGTGAATGGATGGGGTCCTGTGAGTGGATGTGACTGGGGTTGGACTCCCCCAGAGGCCTTCAACCTAAAAATAGACTGTCTACCTTTAATTCAGAGGGGAAAGAAAAGCCAGTGTGGAGGGGGGAGGGATTTTGGATGGAGGAAATCCAACATTGTCTTAACCATCAAACCAACTGCCAAGTGTCCTCTTAGCTCACCAGGATGCCCCTGAAACTAATGCGTCTTGCACACTGACAGGTATTTCACCCATCGGAAAGATATATGTCAGACATCCACAAGATTTATCACCTCTGCTACAAAATTCCCCATCCTTTACCTGTGCCAAATACTAATTTTTAAAACACACATGAGATGAAGGCAAATGAGAGAGTAGGATGCAAAATGGAGTTAAGGTTTAGTGGGTAATACTCGCAGGGCAGAGGAGGGCACCAGGAGGTGTTCTTGGCTATGGGGAGGCAGAAAGGGGTGCTGGATACTCGAGGCCAGAGGCATGAAAAGGAATTGTCAGGGGCAGAAAGCAGATGTGGGAGAGTATTGAGAACAAATTTTACTCTCTTAACAATTTCATGTATTTCTGACCCCTGGTCTGTGATCATCTGCTTCTCTCTCAGAAGCAGAGGAGGATGGGAAGTAAGACCCTGAATCACTACAGGAATATAATGCTTTCAGGAAATAGCCAGTAGTAGTTGCCTGGGGCTGCTGAAACAAAGCACCACAGACGGGTGGCTTAAACAGCAGAAATTTATCATCTCACAGTTCTGGAGGCTAGAAGTCCAAAATCAATGTGTTAGCTGGGTTGGTTCTTTCTGAGGGCTGTGAGAGAGAATCTGTTCCATGACTCTCTCCTAGCTTCTGGTAGCCTCGGAAATTACTTGCCTTGTAGACGGTGTTCTCCCTGTATCTTCACATCTCTTCCCTCTGCATATGACTGTCTCTGTGTCCAAATTTCCCCTTTTCCTAAGGACACAGTCATATTGTTTAGGGTCCACCCTAATGACATCATCTTAACTTGATCTCTGCAAAGACCCTATCTCCAAATAAAAGGTCACATTCACAGGTACTAGAGGATAGGACTTTAATATCTTTTGAGGGGGACACAATTCAACCCACAACACAGCCCATGCTTTTCTCCCATTTTCTGGTTAATATGGGGCCTTCAAAAACTTTCCTTGGTCACTAGATTTCTTGAGTCTTCAGCTTTCTGTCTCTAACTCAGGGCTGTGTGGCTTCCAGGCGCATTCCCTACTTCCTTCTACCTGGAGAAGTATAAGGGGGTCCTACACTCCCTGCCAGGAGCTCTCCCCAGCAGAGGAAGGCCTCAAAGTCATCTCTATAGAGCTGCTGACAGGCAGTTGCTGCCCAGAGAAGATGTGGATCTGGGAGGACCTCAGGGATGATATGGTCCTTTTACAGAGGAGTCAACTGAAACCCAAAAAGTCATTCTTGTTCAGGTGCACAACAGGACCAGTTGTAAACTCAGTTTCCTCATTTGAAGTCTAGCATTCTCCTCACTCCACTTATGACCAGCTCAGTATTTATTGTACTAGGCACTATAAGAGTGTCAAAGGAAGTATAACATTTCATCAAGTTAAAGATGCACGTTATTTCACATTTTTAAAACTTTGGAATAGAGATGCAATTTACAATCAACGGCTTGTCTAATTGGCAATGTTTTCTCTTTTTTAGTGGAATGCAACAATAAGCATGCATCTTATTTGAGTGTGCTAAATCTAATAAAATATGGTTTAGGAAGCTGCCACAACCTTCAAGGTGTCTCCTCTCTAGTTAGGAAGGTGTTATTTTGTCACTTGATGTCACAATAAGCAGTATATGATAGAATATAATTGAGAATTTCACACTAACAGCTTTGGCTGTAGTGTGAACACAGCCAAATAAAAGGCAAGAAAAAGAATTGATTGACAATTCAAAACTCATCACGTCCCCACCACCCCTTTTCTAAACCTTTCCAATGGCTTTTTCTTGCACCTAGGATAATGGCTAAAACTCCTTACATGGGCCACAAGGTTTGGCATCTCCTGGCCCTTCTTAAGTTTCCATCTTCATCTTGCATCACACTTCTTCACTCTCTCCACTGTTGTTCTCTTTTAGTCCATCATAAATGCCGTGTTCCTTCCCACCACAGGGATTTTCCCCATGCTGTTTCCTCTTCCTGGTGTGCATTCCTTCCATTCTTCATCTGGATGACTCTTAATCTCTCTTCTGATTTCTTTACAAGGGTCACTTCTTTGGAGAAACCTTCTCTAATTCCCAGATTAGGGGAACCAGTTCCTTATATGCTCTCAAAGCAACACGTATCTTTCTGTATAGCCATTGCCATGGACACACACAGTTCTACACTTATTTGATCATTTGAGTAATACCAGTTCCTCCTATTAGATTTGAAGCCCCTTGAGGATGGATTCCTCTCTGTTTTCTCATCACTGTATCCCAGGACCTAGCATAAAGCCTGATACTTAGATGATGCCAATAAATATTTGTTGAGTGAATGAATGAATAATGAATCCATGTATGTTTATAGAAGATTTCATGGTGGCTGTATGATTTGACCTTCATCTTGAAAACTGGTAGGCAGTGAGCATAAAGAATAGCACAGTTGTGGGTCACACAAATATAACGTAAAATCCCAACTCTGCTTTTGATGGTATTATTGAGATCGTTAAATTAAATAATATATAAAGCACTTGTGCAGTGTCTGAAATGCAGATAACACTTAATAAATCATAGCTTTTATTGTTAGTATTACATGCTCATCTCTAACAGGCTGTTTGGGGTAGGGGTCATGCCAGATTCAATATTTTTGTCCATTCCTAGTGTCTTCTACCTTCCATACGTCTATAAATGTCCATTGACTGAATGCATGTCATTAAGGTTAAAAAATGTTTCTGAGGGCAAGTACAGGGATGATTGAATTTTCATTGTACCCAGATCCACATCTAAATAATAACTGTAAAAGTCACCTTAATGTTTTTCAAGAAATCATTTATGAGTGGAAGGGAATCATTCAGAGTAGTAGGGAATTTTATTCAATCTCCCTCTCAGTGCAGATGTTCCTTATGCAGCCTCTGTGATTCAGCAGCATTTTCAGGTTTGTCATGAGTCCATGGCTTTAAGAGGGAACAGACTCCCTAACACAAGTCATGGGAGGAGGGGCTCATCCATGGCACTGCACTGGCGTATGAGTTTCCACTGTGGCCCCCAGTTCACAAGCTCTTGGTTCTTAGCTACTTCATCTGGCTGTCATTTTTGGCTGTAATCCTCATAATATAGAAAATTTGACACAATATATTGAAGAATCAGTTTCTTTTCTTTCATTATGCCTAGATCTTGGTGAGTCTTTTAAATCCGTGAATATTGGCATTTTTTTCAGCACAGAAACATTTTAATATGTTTTTACCTTTGACTGTTGCTTCTAGTTCCATTTTATAACACTATTTGTCTGTATATCAGATCTCTATTCTCTTATCTCTACTTCTTCCTTTATGTCTTTATAGCTTTGTTCCTTTTTTGTGAATTAACCTTTTATTTTGAGATCATTGTGGATTCACATGGGGTGGTAAGAAATAATATGAAGAGATCCCATGTACCCTTTGTTTGGTTTTCTCCTGTGGTAATATCTTGCAAAAATAGAGTACAGCATTACAACCAGGATAATGACATTGATACAATCCATCAATCTTATTCACATTTCCCCACTTTTACTTGTATTCATTTGTGTATCTGTGTGTGTGTACTTAGTTATATGTAATTTTGTCACATGTGTTGGTCCATTTTCCACCACCACAGTCTAGACAGAACAATTCCATCACCACAAAGATCCCTCATGTTGCCCTTTTATAATCACATCCAACTTTTTCCTGCCCTACTTCCCAATTAGTTCTTTTTCTCTGCATTAATTTTACATTTGTCTACCAAGTTACTGATTTGGTTTTCTACAATATTAATCTTGCTCTTTACTGCCTTCAGTATAAATGGTAATTCTACAGTAATATTTTGTTTCCTTGCAATCCTTTTCTTAAAATCGTATTCATATCTCTTATTTTTGTTATTCTCTTTTCCCCTTATAGCTATTTTCACATGTACATAAAATTGTGTAGGAGCCTTGAGAATCATCTAATCCAGGGAGGCGAATTCTTGGTCAATATGCTGACACATTTCTCTCTAATGGCAGACAGTGTTGGTCAAATACTGCTTATGGCTTGCAGTACTCCAGGCAAATACAACCCATCAATTGAATATGGCCTATGAAAGCAAATGTTTGCCATTTCTGGTCTTTTCCAACCCTTCATTTTACAGATGGAGAAACTAAGCCCAAATATGAGAGAGTCTGTACCAAATTGTACAAGTAAGTTAGTGTTAGAATTGAGAATAGATCCATATTCAATAACGATGAAATGGAAAACCAATGCCATTTGCATTCTGCTAGTTCCAAGTCTTCGCTTGGTCTCAGGGATATTTTGTGTCTATGTTGGATGTATGGTACTTCTAGAAGGCAGAGAGCTCTCAGGAGGGATATGTTGATAAAGCTATTTTTCAAAAGAGTTGTCTGCCTGCAGACTTTCCTGCCTAAATAAGGGAGGAGAAAGAAGGATAAGGGATCTTACCTCTAAAGCTTTATTTATGCTATTTGAGATTTATCTCTCCATCTTTCTGTTCAGCTAGTCAAATCATACTTTAAGAATTTGGCTGCATGTGACTAAAAATACAAAATAACACTGGTAAAATGGGTAATAGAGGACAATTTGCAATCTCGAGCACAAAGGATATGCCATATTATAGACTTTGCTTCAGAGGAGAGGCAGTATTATTCAGTGGTTAAGGCGACAGACTCTGGATCCAGCCTCTGAGATTTGAAGCCTATCACCAGCACTTATTAGCTGGGTGACCTTGAGCAAGTTACTTACCCTCTTTGTGGCTCAGCTTCTTCATCTGTAAAATGGGGATTATAACATCAGTACTTACCTTATAGCGATGTTGTGAAGATTAAATAAGTCAACATATATAGAGCACTTGGAAGGGTTCCTGGCATATAGCAAACGATATATAAATGTTTGTAATTGTCATTTTCACCATGTCCAGACATAATGTACATAATGATCTTATGAAGTAGATATTATTTTTCCCATGAAGGAAACAAAAACTCAGGAAGTTATATGACAAAACCAAATAAGTGCTAATTTTGAATGGAAAAGAGAAGGCTAATATTTCCAGCTTGGGGAAGTCATGGAACACTTCTTGGAAGACAAGGCAGATGCATACACATAGAAGGAAGGAGAGCATTAAAACATGAATAGATGGAGGAAAGAGCAAAACATGCTGTATCCTGGGAGTCAGGTCTTGTGGGAGAAGATAACCAGATGCACACAAGACCTAGGCCAGCAATGCCATTCCATTCCTTACCCATCTATTGTGCATGAGTTAAATATAAACCATGAAGCAATTATGATGGGAAACATAAGAGAAGACAATAAAGAAAATATAAACCCAGCCTCAAATGTGAGTACCACGTATCTGCCAAGAGAGAAGAATGGGAGGTGGAAATTGGTCATCTTCATGCCCTTTTATTGTATTATTTTCTAATAAATTCCTGAGCCTTGAGCAGATGAAATTTTCCAGAGACAGTATTTTGAGGTCTATTCCTCTGTTACTGAAAATGTCGTCAGAGTTTTTCCTCTCAGTGATAGCTTCATAATAGGGATTACAAACTCAAACACCCACAGGGGCCAAAAAGGTACAGTAAACCAATGAAGCATTCTGGGTATAAATGCGTGGGCACCAGAATGTAAAAGTTGGGGTGAGAACCATGGAAAACTGGGGAGTACACAGCCCATATAAAGAGCACCCACTCTTCACTTGCAGTGGGTTATTACCAGGTCTTTTGAATCTTTGAGAGAATCCAGAAATCTAGAATTTAATATGAAAGCTCCTTATTTTTAAATATTGCATCAAATATTTTAAACAAAACTGGGTGTGCCAAACAAAACATGTTTGTCATCTTTTAGCTCTTGGCAACCAGCTGGAGCTCAAACAAGCAATGGCATGCAGAAGGTGCTGTTATCTTTCAAGCTCTCTGAGAAAACCTCAAGTTCCTGCTCCAAATGCCCTCTCCCCAGCTGCCCCCACTCTATCCCCTCACTCCCACTGGCCCCCAGACCACAAGCTGGATGATTTGAACCAAGAGTCTTACTGCCAAGGCATTGCTGCTGAAGTTTTCAAGTTTCAAGTCCATGGTTTAGAGTGAGTTATCTCAAATTCAATTATTGGAGAGTTCCTCTGGGTTCCTCAACCATTGGTAGAGGGGGAAATGACTCAGACAGTGGAGCCTGCGGTGCCTAATGGGTCCAGCATTTGCAAGCTTTTGAGATTGCTGGGTTTGGTCTCATGGTGCCCAAGGGGAGCACAGAGGAGGGCTGGAGGTTGAAACATGCTCTTGGCTAAACTCATTGCTACCTCCTTTGGACTAAAAAGAATTTGAGATATTCGCTTCTGACCTTAAACATAAAGTAGGTCCAGCACCTCAAGGAGATGTATTACTGTAAGCTCTCTGGCTCCTTCTCCAGCTTTGTCTCCTTCTGCTCGCCCAAACTGCGCATTTTGCATTCTGGCATTGCCAAACTATTTGCCTTTCCTCCATCCTCCTTTCTTGTTTATGTACCTTTTTACGTGCCATTTTGTCTCCTTGGAGTGCCTTTAGCCTTTTCCTGCCTCTGGCAGACTCCTAGTTATGCTTTAAAACCCAAATTAGACATCATTTCCTTTGGAAAATTATCTCTAACCCTCCCCATTTGGAGTTAAACTTTTGCTCTTCATTTGTACATCTATAACTTGAACTTACTGGGGCTGTGGCACTTTTCACATTGCATGAAAATTATTTGCTTATCTTCCTGTCTGCCTGATTAAGGAGAGGCCCCTGAAGTCAGGAACTTATAATATTCCCCATTATATTTCACAGTGCCTTATACATGGTCAGGCAGTCAATAAGGCTTTACAGAACTGTGTTTAGTTGAAATACTACCCAGCTCTGAAGTGACCACAACATGACCTGTCTTAAGCCTATGGGCCAGACCTAAAGCATCATTAACTCAGGCTCTGCCACCTACACCCTTCTCAGTTATCTGTGAGCATGAGTGGAGCAGTTAGAGCAAGAAAAGCAGGAATGCACAGATAATTGAAAAGTCAATAGTTTCACCATAGTGCTGTCATTCACTCAAATTCAGTAAACATTCATTGAACAAATACTCTGTCAGGCATTGTTCTAGGCACTTGGGATACAGCAATCAGTAAGAAGAAACTGTTCCCTGCTCTTCTAAAGCTTATATTATATGTGGTAGGAGAGGAGAAATAAATAGTAAATAGTAAAGAATACCAGGTAATGTTAAGTACAACGAAGAAAATCACACACGATGATGTGATAGAGATGGATGAGGTGGAGTGGGATTTCAGACAGAATGGCGGGGTTGATCTTTCTAGGAAAACAGTATTTGTGCTGAGGGCTAAATGATGCAGTGTCAGCAATGATAAGATGTGAGGAAAGAAAGCATTCCCATGGAGGAAACAATGACCAGAAATGCTCAGAGCTGGGAAGGAACTTGATGTGTTCCAGAAGAAAGAAGTCCAGAGTGGCTGGAACAGAGAGGGCAAGAAAAAAAATCTAAGATGTAGTCAGGTGCCAGACCATGAAGGGCCTTGTAAGACCACAATAAAGTATCTCAATTTTTTGAGTGTGATGGGAAACCAGTAGAGGGCTTTATGCAATTTTCTTTCTTGCCATTACTTTCCTCCATTTGGGATGATTGTCCCATAAGAGAAGGAGGAGAAACACTAGAACGAGTAACTGAGACTGAGATTGAGAATTGACTGGCCTTTGCTTATGGACCCAACTTCAAACAGAAAGGCCTTTATTATTAGTATTGAGGTCAAGACCTTGGCAGTGCTATTAGGAACTTGTAGGCTCCGTGAGGTACAGTATTGTTGAAAAGATTAGACAACCTCAATGGGCAATGTCTTTACTGATGGATACAAGGATCTTTGTGGGCCTACATCCTTCTTTTGCCTATAAAATCTGCTAGAACGTTGCTTCTCAAAGCTTAACATGCGTGCAAAACACCTGCAGATCCTGTTAAAATGCAGGTTCTGATTTGCTAGGTTTGGGGTGCTTCATTTCCAATAATCTCCCAGGTAAAGTGTCAGAGAACTACGTTTTGAGAAGCCACAACTAAGACCTCTTTGACCAGGATACAGCAAAGATCCTTGAATTGCCTCCAGTTCACCTGTTCAGATTTAATCCCCTTGATTCCAGGGCTGGAGTGACCTTGTATCAAGACAGGTAGAAGGTGAAAAGGGACCAGAAACCATTTGAAATCGTACCTAGGACCATGGAACCCTGAGTTAAGCAGTGAGGCCAGATAGACTATGTCAAATCAAAGTCCTCTATGTGTTAAGTGGTCACTCTAGACACCCTCCTAAGACCCCCAGAGCCATTTGTTCCAGAATCTCTTGGAAGGCAGAAGGGAATTTGAAGTCAAACCTGAGCCCTGAGCACCCAGGGCTGCCCAATGGGGCCAGCTGACCCTGATCAAATGGCACCCCATTTCTGTGTCTTAGAAACACCAGGATCCCCCAGCCTGCTTCTTCAAGAAAAGTTCTCTTTTTGCATTGCTTCAAAGTCTTACACAGGATATTAGCCACTTCCTTCTCTATAGTTTATCCTTCCACTTTGCCATCTGGAATATTTCTCTTTTACAAGTGCCTAAGTTGTTAGTTTGAGGCAGTTGAATCCTAAATTTGCCGTTTTGGGTAATTTATTGTTTTTAATGCTTTCTTCCCAAAATTCAGATTCTGTGGTTTGAAACAGACTCCAGCCAGGATTTCTGCTTCCTACTTGGACATCTGGCGGTCTGACCTTTCCAGGTCTTCTCTGGGTTTATTTTTCAGCCTCCCACAAGTGACTATCAGAGAGTTTCTTCAGATCACTCCACCCACCACATCCATTAGTTTTCCTCCTCCCATCACTGTCCTGAATGCCTTGGTCAGACACCTTATGATAGCAACTAAGACCAGGAGGTCTTAGCAACTAGGAGACCAGTAGGCTATAATTTCAATTGCAACATAAATGTCTTGTTGTCCCTAAAACGTCTTCCTGCTGACACCCCAAATCCTACCTTTAAAAATCCTTTGGGTTACTGGGTCACATAAACAATAGGTGGAAATAAGCACAAGGTAAACAATGAGATGGGGGAAGGGGATTTCACATATGTTGAGTATTTACTGTCAAGCCCTAAACCAATAGAATAGGTGACATCATCCCTCCTCTATAGATGAAGAAACCAAGGCTCAGAATAACTTTCCCAAAGGTATCCTGAGTTACAGAGTGGTGGGGTCAAGATTTGGACAAAATCTAGCTCCAAGCCCATGTATTTGTCATGATTTGATGCTATGAAGTTAGTTAGATGAGGCACAAGGCACCAGGCAGGGGATGAAAACCAGGTCCTGGGGGTATTCAAGTGTGGGATAACCAACTACAATCAAGCCAGGAGGCAGAATGGGCACAGAATTTCCAGAACAGGACACCAGCTACTAGACAGAAGCTCCGTATTGGACTAACCTTGGCATTATTGCAAGATTTTATGAGTTTCTTATTTATGGCAAGAGCCACACTTCCAGTTTGGCTACCTTGAAGCTTGCAAGTAAAAGTGAATGGCAATAACCTACTTTATGGAAATTTTGAGTAGGAGTGGAGCAAGATTAGTTCATGCCTGGAACCTCTTCCATGACTCTCTTTGAAGAGGCGTTTTTAGGTAACAATACCCCAGTGGTTCTCAACCTGTGGGAGCTTTGGAATAGTTAGCATACCTGGGACCCATCCAAGACCAACCGAGTTGGATTTCTAGCTGTGGGGCCCTGGCATCTATGTTCTCTGAAGCTGTCCAGGGCTGATGAGCAGCCAGGGTTAACACCACAGCCCCAGGATAAATGAGCTTACTGTTTTTTTCCCCTTGCCCTGGGAAGGAGAACAGAGCTAAAACACTGCACAATTCTAGGGGGCAGGGGAGAGTGGGGAAAGGTTTCTGGTGCTGAAAGTTGGAAAACTGAATTTTTCTCGTTTGGAAGGAGAAAAAGACAAGTTTTAACCACTTCACAATTTTTTCAAAGGACCAGCCACCTAGAGCTTCCCTTCATCCCGTGTTTTGGTGAGTCTAACTTCTAATGTTTAACCTTCATGGAGTCAAGGCCAGGACTGACCTTGGTAGTATCTGATACTCACTTTAAAAGCTGAATTTTAAGACTCATTATACTACAGGGTCTCCAACTTGTCTAAAGTACTGGCAGCCAGGGAAAATGGTGCTTTTAGATCCAGAGAATCTAAGGGAAAGAGTGGTTATTTGGCCTGACCACGATTGCTTACTAAGTCATTGGGGAGCCAGCGCTAGGTCTCTGCCCTCCCAGAGCTGTCTTCTTTAACTGGAGCAGCATTTAAGATGCTCCTGGAATGTGATAAGAAATACAATCATCCCTATAAAATTAACAACAGGGCATTCTGAGGGGGACAGTCTCTGCGTGCCCAGCTCAATCCAGCCTCATGATGCCTGCCAGAGGAGTCGTGGGGCATTCTGGTTATAGTTCCAACATTTTAGCAACTCTCTCTCTTTTTGGAATTGCTGCAAGATCACGGGAAGATGAACTACATCCTACTGAATCAGAAATGAACTGTAAAAGATGATGGAAACTTCAGAGCAAGATGAACCTGGCTAGCATTTACCCTTTCCTGATGTGTCGTGGGTCTGTTTCTTAGGATTTATTACAACTCAGAAGAGAAGAAATAAACTAGTCCCACTATATCTAAATAAGCTCTTTGTCTAAGATAAGGTATGGCCAAGAGAGAAAACATAAAAGTCAAACTAGACTTTTAGAGATCTCCTAGGTCAGTGTATCCATCAGGATTAGGCAAGAAATGAAAATGTCTCCCCTGTCTCACATGAGTACATCTGATTGGTAGAATGTAATCCAAGTGTAGAACCCTAGCTGCAAGGAAGTCTGAGAAATACAGTTTTTGTTCCCAACCTCTCTAAACAGAAGGATGGTAAAAAAGAAGATTTAGAGAACCGATCCAAGTATTGGCCACAACCAGTGTTTTTCAACCTGTATTCCGTAGAATAGCAAGATGTAGCTAGATTTTTTTTTTTAAGAGGTTTTGTTCTCAAATGAATTTGAGCCATACTTGGCAAAAAAAAAAGTTAAGCATGATTTTTTAATGCAATATTCTCAGGGTCTTTCACATCCACACATATACCCCAGTTCTTCATCTTTTGGGGAACATGAGTTGGGTAAACACTTATCTAAGCCTATTTTACAGATGAGGAAACTGGAATCCAGGGAGATTAAATAAGGTGCCTAATGTTGAATAGCCAGTTATAGGCAAAGCGTGAACCAGAATCCAGCTTCTTGACTAGTTGAGAGTATTCTTTCTGCTAAGAGGGAATGAAAAGAAGGTAAGGGAGGCAGGCAAGCGAAAAAGAAGAAAGATGAAACTGACAGGAAGGTGAGAAGGGCTAGAAACATAGAGGAAGGCTATGCATCTGTGTCTCCCCCAGTTATTGAGAGCAGAAAATACAAAAACACTCTGCATGTGTCCTGACCTAGAGCCAGAGTGAATTCATTAGAGAGGTCGGAGCCCTGAAGCCACATCTCAATCCCTTTCCACATGTGCCAGGAATATGTTGGCGCTTTGGCCTAGATTAGTAACAGGGAAAACTGGTGCTGTGGAACATGTCATCTTTATAAATAGAACCAGAGTCCACTGGTTTCTAAACAGTCAGGAGACACTCTGTCTTCTAGTGTCAGCTATTTATTGGTATTTCCATTTCATGAAATGCATCTTCTCTGGTTCTAGGCTTTGCCCCACTAGACGTTTGCCTTCCTGCCCCAAATGTGTCACACAGATTCCCTGGTCTCTTTACTTAAACCCCCGGCGGTGGGGGTGGGCAGTGGGCATTTTCTCCTCCGGTCCCTGCCAAGGTTGACTCTGTGGTGAGGATGTTTGTGTTTGTAGAGAAGTTGGAAGGACTTTGAACTTGGATAGTAATGTCTCCCTTAGAGGGTGCACTTAGGGGAAAGAGGAAAAAGAAAAATACCTTTCTCAGCTGCCATGTCTCGGTGGCCACATCTCTTTCTCTCAACCAACCTGCACACTTGTGAATTCTTTAAACAAAATTTTTGGTCTGTCTGTTCTCTTTGGTTTAGGCCAATCTTGTCACTCACCAAAAATGCAGAAAGTAAATAGTAGTTCTGAAATGATACTTTAGGCTAAATCTATCAAGCCTCTACAGAAAACATGCTGGGCAATGTGGTTGATGTTAGGAGGCAGATTTCTCCCTCCACTCCTGCCTTTCTTTCTTTCACATGCACGCTTTACCTCAGGTAACAGACACGAACCTTATTTAGCAATGTTGAGAAGGACTTAGGGTTCCTCAATAATACCGCGTTTCCTTTTCTGATAGACTGATGGGTTTTATATGAACCATTCTGGAAATGGGGAACTCAATACTTTGTGAAGCAAATCATACTATATAGATAGCTATTTATCTCTTTTAGTCAACACACATTTGGTTGCAAGTAATAGAAAAGCCAACTCACACTGGCTTAAACTCCACCTCACCCCCCAAAGAATGTATTTTAATGATCACTCTAAGAACAGATGAGGAATAGACCCACTTTTTATATTGCTGGATCCATGAGGTAAAACAATGTCATCAGGACCCAGTTTCTCTCTCTCCACCTCTCAGTCCTGCTTCCTCTATATAACTTCACCCTCAGGCAGATTTCTCCCAACCAAGATGCCCCCAGATGCCCCAGGCTGACATCCTCACAGCTCCAGGTCAGAAGAAAGAGAGCTTCTGGAAGGCCACTGCTCAACCAAGTCTTGCATTGAGTCTCACTGGACCAAGTTCAACCACGACCACACTCCTGAACCAGTCACTGGCCAGGACCTGTTCATTATCTGATTGCCAAGGCCTGGGTCACAGGCCCACTTCTGAAGCCACAGTGAGGTACTGTTTCCAGAACGAAGGGCAATAGGTGCTGATCAGGAAAAAATAGTCTCAGTTACCCTCTGGTTATTCATCTTATTCATTCATTCATTCATTTTTGCAGAGACGAATAGAGGATTTGTTTTGTGCTAGAAACTAGGGATAAAATCCTGGATAACTTCTTTTTGTCCTTCATGATGCAGCTCAAGAGTCATCAATTCTATGATGAATTCCTTCACTGCCACTCCCTCAGCAGAGCTAGGTATTCCCTCCTGAAGTTCCTGCTCTTCTCAGTAAATACCTCCACCATAGCACACACCATTCAGGACTATATTGATGTCTTCTCATCTTTCTCTCTAATTTATTGTGAGCTCCTGGAGGACAGGTATCGTGTCTTATTTATCTTGGCCTCCCCAGATACCAACAGCAGGCATAGACAAAGCACTCAAAAAACCTTTGTTGAATAAATATATGAGCAATGAGTTATTTATTTAATTAGTGAATTAATACACATGTTCCCAGTCCTTGGAGATTTTGCAAACAATCAGGGAGAAATAAATCCATAAATAACTAACTGGAATACAATGTAATCCATGGGACAATGGCCATGTAGCAAAGGGCTGGGAAGCACGATGGAAGGTGATGTGTAACAGAATTATTGAAAAATTTTAAGATATTCTTTGTTGCTTCAAATCTAAACCTATCTCCCTATGACTTCTACCCACATATTCCTAGTTCTTCATTCTTGAACAACTCTAAATACGTCTACTTATTGTTCTAGGGTCTGGGACAGTTCCTGACAATTCATAAGGCACTCAGTCAATATTTCTGAAAAGAATTAATTGCATTTTCTCAGCCACATAGCAGTATCAGTTGTGTAAAGGTGGATATCTTATCCTACTCTTGGGTATTCTCTACCGATGGCTACACTATTGTAAGAGCAAAAATACTTTCTTGTTGACAATCACCTATGTTGGCATGTCTGCATTCCCAAAGTCCAATTGAAAATTGGCTGTTTGGAGCCCAATTATATTTTCCTTTAGGTAAAATGTGGTCAATGGTGCTTGCGTTCTAGGCTAGCAGGCACTAGCTGACCTGGCGGATATTGGTGTTGGCCTGGGACTCAGGAGTCAGAAGCCTGGAAATAGTCCCAGCCGTCATTGGAGGTGTGAATTGGGCCCTGGGCAGCACTGGGTCAAATCTTTCTTTGGCCCCCATTACCTGCTGTTATCCTTTTTCTTTCCTCTTCTTTCCTGTTCATCTATGGGCTTCTGCTGCACTGAGGCTTCCACAGTTGTCATGGCCTTGAAAATGCACCGCTCAGAACTCTTGCTGTGCCACAGGGACCATAACTGATAGACAGCCCTCGATGCTGTGCTCCAAATCCGCCATGCCATCTGCTCCAAGGCTTTGCTTCCCTTGGGCTGCTCTCAGCCAATGACTGAGTGCAAGAGCGATACTAAGGCAGGCCCCTTCCTGCAAGATCCTGGATGAGTTGGCTCTAGGACCCTCCATGAGCCTGGCTGCAACTTTCCTAGCACTATGCTGTAGTCTGAGACTGCCAACCCAGCCCTCCTTGCTTCCCTCTCTCTGTCACAGGGTCAGACCTGCATGGTGGTCTGACGGCTCTCCACTCCTCCTCCGATTCCTCCTCTGTTCCTCTCACAGACATTTTCCCAATAGATCATTTGCATGTCTAATCCCATCTTGGGCTCTGCTTCTTGCAGGACCAGGAGTAACACACTTGTGACCTTGAGATTGCACACAGGAAACATGCAGCAGGGAGACTGCTCCAACCCCAACAACTGGTGAGTACTTCCCTGCTTGGGGTGCAGGAGAGAGTGGTTGGTCAGGAAATTAAGGAAGTATTCATCGAAGCAGGAGGAGTTGGAGCTACCTAATGGAGCCTAAAAAGATCTGAGGCTCTTACACATGCTATTAGCACCCAGTCTTTCTCAAATAGATGATCTGCTCCTCCCCATTTCCTGACTTATATTTCACACTGTTTCTTGTTTTGTTTTTACTTTATTTCCACATTAAAGTTACTTTGAAGATTCATTTTGATCTGATTTTACATGGAAAGAAATGGGAGTAGAAAGAAAAAGTTTCCAGTGCAATTTCTCTGAGTTTCTGCCTCCTCCCCTTCCATCAAGACTATCCATGCACCCAGTCAGACTGAGACGTGGACATGTCAGGTGAATCATCTGGGGCCTTTTTACACTATTATTCTTTACATTTAGGAATGGAAAATTATAATAAAGCTTTTTTATGTTCAAAATAAAGATTTATTTTCCATGTACATTTTACCTGTGATTTTTTGAACTAGACAATTTCTTAAGAGGCATATTAAACTTATTAAACTCTTTAAATATAGACATTCTAATAAATCATCCCCAGGAAAGAGCACATACAGCATTGTGAATTTTTCAGTTTCAGAATTTCATCAGGCTGGGCTGTTTCAGGGAGCTCTCATAGGGATAGTCTCAAAGTTAGTGGTGAGGCTATATACACACCATGTAAATTGCATGTACTTGCCACAAAAAATATCACCAGAGATAGGCTGACAGCAGTAGGGAGTGTTTAATTGTAGCCAAACTAATTTATATCTCACCAGTTTTGTCAGCAGTCATGTGTGGAGACCCAACTGGCTCCCTTCTCTAGTTTTATTCCAGTGACATTTCACAGTGGCCCCTATTGATTAGTGCTCTGGACAGCGCCTGGTGGCTCACCCATTAATCTGGCTTGTATCATCCTTAGCCTGGGGTATAGAACCGACTCAGCCTGCAACACCACATCATGTCTGTGAAATGCCCTCCAGAGAGCTTGAGTGCCATCTGGCTGGGGGAAGACTGGGGAGGGGGGAGTCTGGTGGAGATAGATGAGGGGATGCTGTACTGGTCATGCACCTGGAAGAGTGAAGGACAGCTGTGGCAGGAATTCGCAGGTTTTTCTCAGCATCCAAGAGGAAAAGTCTTCAGAGCAGAGAAACAAGGGAGGAGGTAGTGGTTTTTCAACTAGGGACAGTTTTGCCATCCCCACCCCACCCCAGAACATTTGGCAATGTCTAGAGATGTTTTTGGTTGTCACAACTGGGGAAGGTGCTACTGGCATCTAGTGGGTAGAGGCCAGAGATGCTGCCAAACATCCTGTAATGCACAGGACAGCCCCCATAGAGAAGAATTATCCAGTCCAAAATGTCAATAGTGCTGAGGCTGAGAAACCCTACTAGCCCCAGGCTTAAATCTAGTCCTGGGCTAGGATAACTTATGGGTATTTTTTTTCTTTTCTAGGATGAAAGCTTTCCTGCAAGGCCCACATCGTCATCTCCTTCACCCTTGGTTTGCCTCCTTCTCGTCTGAGTCCTGCAGCTCCTAGAGTCTGTTCCACACCCTCACTCCATACTGGTGGAGAGCCTGCATGGCCGGAAGCTGGGGGGGATGTGGCGCGCAGAGTGAAAGGCAGAGAGCTGTGATCCAGGGCTCTCCTTATCTTCCCTGGCTGGGCCTCTCAGTTGTGCACTGAGGCATTCACAGGAAGGGAAACCCCTGCAGACTGAGAAGGAGGCTGGGCTCAAGAACTAGTGGGGCCCAGATCTGTGCAGAGGAAAGAAAGCTTCCAGGAAAGGGGCTCCTTATTAATAGCTGTGTGGGAGAGGGAATGTGTGTGGTATGCTTCTGTTCCATTTGTCTAAATATTGTTTCCATGAAGTCAGAGACCTTACAGTATGTTCTGACTATCCATGAAAGCATAACAAACCACTCCTAAATTAAGTGGCTTAAAGCAATGTATTGGCATCTCTCACAGTTCTTCCGTTGGCTGGGCTCATCCAGGTGGTTCTTGCTTGGACTTTTCACATGTGTTTATAGTCAGAGGGCAGCTGGGGCTACAGTCATCTGAAGGCTCGACTGGCCTAGATGTCCGTGACAGCTCACTCACATGGGTTGCATTTATTGTTGGCTTTTGGCTTAGAGCTCAGCTGAGGCTGCACCTGGCATGTCTACACGTGGCCTCTCCATGTGGCTTGAGCTTCTTACAGCATGGCAGCTGGCTTCTAAGAGGGAACATCTGAAGAGCAAGCTGCAAAGCTTTTTGTGACCTAGCCTCAGAAATCCCAGATTTCAGTTGGTTAAAATAAAGTCACAGAGGCCAGCCCAGATTCAAGAGGAAGGAAATTAGATGACTCCTCTTGATGCAAAAAGTAGCATGTAGGCACAGGGAGGGAAGGAATCGATGGTTGCCATCTTTGACTATTTACCACTTCCTACTCTTTGATGCCTCAGACTCTCCCTCCCAACTGCAATACATCAAACAAGAGAGCCTAGCATAGTGCTGTGCCAAGTAGGTGAAAGATAGTATAGAGTCGTGCTTAAGACTATAGACGTTTAGAGGCAGGGAGACCTGGGTATCAGTCTGGGCTTTTCCACTTACCAGCTGTGGATCTTGGGCAAGATGTTTAACCTATCTGAGCCTCAGTTGGCTCAATTGTAAAAGGGTGATAATATATATACCTCCAGGTATGGTTGTAGGATTTAAATGTTGCCCAGCATAGAGTAAGCATTCAATAATTGTTCACTATTAGAAATAGAGGTGAAAAGAGGCTGTGCTTTGCTTCTCCAGCACCTCTTCTTTATCCTGATGCAGCCATTGCGCTGAGCTCAGAGTATACAGCTCTCCAGGGCCGCTAATGTTCAGGTCTCCCCAGCAAAGAGGTCATAGAGGCGAGAAAGTACAGTGAGGAAGACAAAGTCAAAATTCTGGGAGTGGGTATTGCCAAGGTGACCTTTAGGGGCCTTAGAGAAGGAAGGAATTTGTCCTGGAGAATAAAAGTGGAGGAGCAGAGTCTAATCCAGGCAGAGCATGTTGATGAAGGCAGTGTGGTAGAGCAATGGGGGGAAACTCTGCCTCTGGCTCAAGTGCCTTCCCTTTTCTGAGCCTCGGTTATCTCACAGCAATGGATAAGAGTGATCTGAAGGCTGCTGAGTTCCTTCTAGTCTTGGCCAAGCTCTACCACATGAGAAATCCCTAAAGTGGTCCACTTCTCTCCATCAACTCGGCCACCACACTGGCTTAGGCTCCCATTCATTATTGCTCCTTTAGTTACTACAGATGCCTTTTTACAGGTCCTCCTGCTCTTAATCTTTGCCCATTAGTCCTCTGCAAAGCAGTCAGAATAATCTATTTTGTAACACAAATCTGATCGTGTCGCTTACAGGCTAAAAGCCTTTGTGCTGGTTAGTCTCTATCTGCCCCTTTTTGCCCGTTTTTGTACCTGGTTGGGGAGGGAAGTGCTGATCGCAATGGATTCTTTTGGCTTTCTGGCTTCTGTTTGGGTTCAGCCAATGAAGGATCCAGCAGGAGACTGGTAAGAGGTGAGAGGGTTTGAAGTATTTATTCCCACTGGAGTGCTGCAGTTCTATGGTTGTCTGTGACCTCCCTTGACTGCCACTCCTGCAGGGCAGCTCTCCTTCCCCACTCCAGCTCTCACTGTTTCCTTCCTTTGCCTCTTCAGGCCTAGGGGTGATAATGGCTTCTAGATGTTGCTTTCCTTGGGTGCCTCAACATCCTTCCTTGGTTCCTTTAACTCCACCCACGCTCATGAAAAGAATTCCTTCTGGAAATTATCCCCGACATTTCATGTAAGTATGGTTCAAGGAAAGCAGCAGTTTCCTCCTGAGGCCCTAATGGCTACAGCCTCTAATGGCTTCCTGTTGGTCTCAGGATGGAGCCCAAGCTCCTTGTCACATGGCCCCCCCAATCCTACTAGCTCAAGACCCTGCCTGTCTCCCCAGCCCCACTGTTTGTTCTGTCTTCCTCCCTGCGTCCGGTGCCCTGGCCTTAACTCGGTTCTTACAATGCTCATTCCCACTTCCCAGCCTTTGAATGTGCCTTCCGTCTTCCTAGAAATCTCGTCCTCATTCCCCCTCTTCCCTTGCAGAGTTAATTCACTTACCCTCAGCTCAAATGCTGCTGTCTTAGGAAAATCTCCATGAATCACTAGATTAGACATTTTATTAGTTCCCTAAATTTTCTTCATATCTCATATCACAATTTATGCAATTATTTGATCAGTCTGTTTCTCCTACTAGATTATAAGAGGCAGGAGATTGAACTCATAGAAACAGAGAGTAGAAAAGTACACCTGAAATTTTTACAATGTTATAAACCAATGTTACTGCAATAAACAAAAAAATTTAAAAAATTAAAAAAAAAGAATCTATAAAAGTAAAGCTGAAGATAGAGTTTTTTAAATGATCATCTCAATAAATGCCAAAATGGCACTCAATAAAATTATATACCTATTTAAAAAAAAAAAAAAGAAAGAAAAGTAGTTGCCAGGGGCTGGGGGGTGCGGAAAATACAGAGAGGTTGGTAAAAGGGTATGAACTTTCAACCATAAGATGAATAAGTTCTGAGGATCTAATATATAACATGGTGACTATGGTTGATAACACTGTATTGTAAATTGAAATTTGTTAAGAGAGTAGAACATGAATGTTCTCACCAAAAAAAAGCGGAGGGCGGGAGGAGGATAAATATGTGAAGTGATGGAAATGTTAATTAACTCAATGGGGGAACCTTCCAGAATGTATACAGGTATCAAATCATCACATTGTACACTTTAAATATCTTACAATTTTATTTGTCAATTATACCTCAGTAAAGCTGGAGGGAAAAGAAAAGGCAGAGGAGCAGGCACCATGTCAATTTTGACTCATTTTTGTATCTTCTACATCTAGCATGGTGCCCTAGCACATTGCAGACTAGAATTTTTGAATCAATACATATAATCCAAAATCCCAAATCTTATTGCTGGAGGTTAAAAAAAAAAAAGGGTTGGTGCTTCCAAGTTCATTTTAAGAAATTAGAGGCTGTGAGGAGAGCTTGAGTGACCAGATTTTGCACAGCTTAAATTGCCTCTCTGCACCTTCAATTCCTTTTGGATATTTTTAGAAACCCTGTGTCCAAACAAAGCTCTGCAAGGAAAATTTATACCCCCACCACCACCACGTGTGTGGTATGCAGCAGAGCAGAAAAACAATCAGAAATGCGCTTGATGAAGGAGAAAACGGCAGAATGTGAGTCCCTGGGCAAAGCATCTTAGAGAAGCCAACCCAACAGCTGCTTGCATTAAAAATGATTGCTCTATATTTATGGTGGACAGGCAACAATAAGCAGTTTATAGCCTATAATCTAACACAAATGACTTGGGAAAATATTCTTAATAGATAATTCAGCCGAGGGTTCCAGGGCGTTAGGAAGCCCAGTAGGGAACACTCAGAATTGGCCTTCGTTGATCTGACAAATCTTCACCAACTGGCTGCATGTTAAACCATTTCTCTGCACGATTTTATATTCTCCCACTGAAGGAGACTGCAAAAGACTCACCAAACTCCAAGGGCACAGACCCCACCAGATACCCAGCCCCCGGAGTTCCCACTGGCTTCTTAGAAACCAAGCCCTCCTCTCTGGGCTGCTTCAAGCCAGAGAAAATGAAGCATGACCTTGTAAAATATCAGTTCCTGGCTTTTTCCCCTCCGCTAATTGTGGGGATGTTATCATGGTAGAAGAAAAATATCATTTTCCACACTGCATTCTGGAAAATGATATCCATCTGTGGGAATGCTGAGCAGGCATGATTGCCGTGGCCAGGCATGGTATCAGACTGACAGGCTGGTGAGAGTTTGGTTTCTGTAAGGGGTCAGCTGGAAGAAAGGAAGTAGGTTCCTGCAGGGAATTCGTGTTCTCCATGCTCTTTGTTCTGGTCCTCTCCCCACTGCCTTGGGCCTTCTTGCTCCTCAGTGATGCCCAGTTGAGCCTAAATACCATCTTCTATTGTTGGTTCCTGTATTGTACAGGTGTCCCTAACTGGACTTCATGCTCCTCATATTGGGTCCATATCTCAGACTTCTACGTCTCATTAGGACAATCCTTTCTACTAGAAAGCGTCTACTTTCCACTGGAACATAGTAGTTCCATCTACTAGAAAGAAGACTGCCTCCCACCCCTGACCACAGGTAACATCTCATGGCACTACTTTCACCTGTCTCCCCACTCGTGTAAAATTGGTCTGACTTGTGCCCCATCTCTCTTTCCCATTAACTCTTGAGAGCTTAAGATTCAGTATCAGGGAATTAGGGGCCTGCTCTCTCACAGTGATCTTTAGGGAAGTATTTCACGTCTCAGAGCCTTAGTATTCTTATCTGTAAAATGTGGATAACAGTGATACCTACTTCACAGCGGTGTTGTAAAGACTGTGATGTGTATAGTGTGTTGTTTGCATACTGTCTGCGCATAGTTAGCACTCAATCGATGTTAGCTTCTTGCTATGGTTTGAATGTTTGTGTCCCCTCAGAATTCATATGTTGAAATCCTAATGCCCAATGTGATGGTGTTAGGAGGTGGGGCCTTTGGGATGTGATTAGGTCCTGAGGGTGCAGCCCTCATGGATGGGATTAATGCTGTTACAAAAGAGACCCCACAGAGCTTCCTTGCCCCTTCCACCATGTGAGGGCACAGTGAGAAGGTGACAGCTAAAAGCCAGGAAAAGGGCCCTCACCAGAATGTGACTGTGCTGGTGTCTTGATCTTCGACTTCCTAGCCTCCAGAACTGTGAGAAATAAATTTCTGTGCACAAGCTACCCAGTCTGGGGTATTTTGTTATAGCAGCCCAAACAGACTAAGACATTTCTCCTCCTCCTTCTCTCCCCGTCCTCCTTTTTCTTCTTTTTATGAGGGTAAGCTCATCTTGGTCTACAAATACTTAGAGAACATAAAAGAAGTAGAAGCTTTCTACTAGAAAGGATTGTCCTAATGGAGTCCATGAGAGGCAAAGAGGTCTGAGACATGGACCTGACCTTGAGGAACATACAGTCCAGTTAGTGATAAATGTGTAAAATAGAGGAACCAACAAATATAAGACAGTAAGATCTAAGTTACCAGCAAAAAGAGCACAAATGCTGTGAGCATAGAAGAAGGAATGAGCTCCAAGAGCTTGGGAAATCTTATCAGAGCAGCAGGGTCTTCAAGCTCTCAGAAAAATTAACAGGGGAAGGATAAGTATTCTGGACTGGAAAATGATATCGATCTTTAGGTAAGAAATAGAAGAGCAAGTTCAAGGGACAACAAATAGACCATATGACTGAAATGTCCTGTATGTGTTTGGAGAGTAGTGGGACATACAGCTAGAGGAAGCCTTTGCTCCAGGAACCATAGCCCCATTGGTGTTTTTACACAGGAAGCAGGGCTATTCAGAGTCATAGGATAAACATAATATGTCTTCTGGAGCTTCAACTTACTTGAAAATAAAATTCCAAATACATCATTTTTTCATTAAAATAAATACAGATATAATATGGAGTAGACTGCATGGAAATTTATGATAAAGAATGAGAATTTATGAATATTTTGCATTTTAGTAGGCTGCTTAGAGCTGTGCTGCAGACATTATGGAGATCGTTCCGTTAAAGCATTTCATGGCCAAAGTTTGAGATTTATAACTAAACCAGAGAACTGTTCCTGGTGATAGAAATTGCGTGGGACCAAAAGGGACATATTTTTGGTCAGAGGAAAAGAGAGTGGGAAAATGTTAGATACCAAATCCTTTTTCCTAATTTTATCTATATAGAGAGAGGTTTGAAGAGAAGGCAGCCATTGCCTGGGGGTGCACAGCTAAAGCTCTCCAGGGCTCTTTAAATAACAACCAAGAGACAGCTCATATGTGGGATAGCTCTAATATAAATTGTTCCCCTGTTTCTGTGATGCTTTCTCAAAATTAAACCTTACAAGTTGTGGTAGGAACCTTGTGCAATGGTTTTGATAGCTTGTAGATTTTCTGTGTCAAATAAAAAGCTTCCTATTCAGTGGTCCTGGATCTAGGCACCATTTCCAGTCTATGAAAGGCTTGTAGGAAGTCTTTCCCTGGCTGCTAGTGAGTTGTTGCTCAAATAATGATTTTTTAGGCCTCCAGTCTTTTCAGCTCTGATTCTGATGGTGTCAGGTGAAGTAGCTTCAGGAGGTCTAGGGTGACCAAGGCACCCTGGATCCTACTGGCAGTCAGGAGTTCCAGAGACACAAGTCAGTGAGGAAAATCAATCCAGCTTCAAAAGCCGTGTCTACGTGGGTCCCAGAGGAACATGGAAATGTTACCTACCCCTATGGTGTCCACACCGCACCATAGCAAGGTGGAAAAGCATGAACAGTGCATTTTAGCACACAGACTCCAGAAATCTCAACCAAGTAAAGTTTTCTTAGGACTCTCAGGAAGTTCTCCAAGCCATAAACTGGAAGAAAATACTTACAATTCACAGAGTTGACAAAGGATTACATCCAGAAAATATAAAACTTTCTCATAAATCAATAAAGACTAAATCACAATAGAAAAATGGATAATCCACAGAAACAACCTGAAAAACCAATAGTCATGATAAAAAGCTCAACCTCATGGTAATTTTGTAACTGCAAATTAAAATCACAATGAGATAACATTTTATATCTATCACAGAAAAGAAGTCAAAGGTCTAACAAAACCAAGTTTTGACTTGGATATTGAAAAGCCAACATCGTACTCTCTATCAAAATCCTTGTGACTATAAATTGGCACTACCACTTAGGATAGTATTTTGTCAATACTTAATAAAGTTAAAGATATGCAAATTCTATGACCTAATAATTCCATAACAAGTATACAGCCCAAATACAATTCCACAATTGTGTACAAAGAATACTCATCTTGCAGTAATTTGTATTAGTGAAGAATTTCTATAGAATAAGTTGTTCTTAAGAACAATTTAAATTTTCATTAATATAAAAATGAAAAATGAAAAAAATAATAAAGTATCTTTTCATTAATAGCAGAAATAGAAAAATTAATAGAAAAATTTTCGTTAATAGAAAAAATGAGGTTTTGAAGGTTTTTTTACAATGGAATACTACACAGCAATTAAAATGAATGAGCTTGATCTGTATTTATTAGCATATTTAAATCTTGATAATATGTTTACTGGAAAAAAACAAGTTGCAGTGGGTAACTATAATATGATGCCATTAGTATAAATTTTAAACCACAGATCAGTACTATATACTACTTTAGACATACAGTAAAAGTATAAATACATGAATGAAAAGGATACAAGCCATTTTCAGAAGACCTATTATCTCTGGGGAAGAGATTTGGGAAATGAGACTGGGAAGGAGACGAAAAAGGATTTAACTGAATGCTCTGTAGCGCAGAGAAGTCCGAAATTTCCCGTGAGAAATCAGATCCCCAGGCTTGTGCTTGGGTGAGTGTGAGTCTAAATTTACACTACTTGCATAACATAAAAATCCCCAGCTAATAAATTGATGTTAAAAAAAAAAGCAGTCCTGGACTGATGAATCCCCTGAAGCACTTGGCAGAAACACTTTCACAACTTGGGGTACACATGACCAACTACACACTCATGCACACATAAATCCCTACTGGTATCAGCTCACAAACAAAAATTACAAAATACACAAGAAAGTAGAAAGTGGTTCCTCATGAGGGAGATTCAGTAGATACCACTAACTGGAGAATGAGCCTTCCAAGAAGCTGATATTATAAAACATTCCTAAGGAAACTAAATAGTAATCAAGAAGTTCCCATTCACATTGAATTAGCCCCTCATGACATCCGCCCAGTGCCATGTCAGAATTGCTACAGACCAAAGACTGCTGTGCATCTCCCTTTTCCCCCTTTCTGAGTGGATGTGTTCACCGAAATTATCCTGCTGGTG
The DNA here is from genome assembly GCF_020826845.1 of Diceros bicornis minor. NCBI lineage: Eukaryota > Metazoa > Chordata > Mammalia > Perissodactyla > Rhinocerotidae > Diceros > Diceros bicornis. The sequence continues at coordinate 83,640,198 of NC_080740.1, read as the reverse complement.
TTCGGCCACTGTGTTGGGGAGAGGGGCAGATGTTTGTCTTTTTGGTTCATAGGCCTCAAGGCAAAGAGAAACCATGTCTGGATCTAATGGGGTTTGAAGTGGATGAAATGTCTAGATGGGCCTTTAGGTTGCTTCCTTTGGGGGAGAGGAGGGCTTGAATGTGTTCTACAACTGGGAAGAGGGGGGACAAAAGAATAGTTGGTGATTAAAGAACAGGGATAGTTACTGCTCACCAAATATTCATCTACTTCCCCACAATTTCCAGGCCATTTACAGTTAGTCTAGACCGTGTGGCTATTTCTAGGCAATGGACTCTAAGTAGAAGTGCCATAGGTCACTTCTGGCCTGAAGCATGGAAGGGAAGGCATGGGATCTCCTGCTCTTCCCTTTCATTCCTCAGGGACAGTGGCAGCTCCATCTTGAAATAGTTTAGCCATTAGATGGAAATAGCTGGATTGCTGGATCACTGCTTGGAAGGCAGCTTCAGATTTTGCATGAGAGAAAAATAAAGTTTCGTGTGTTAAACCAAAATTCATGTTGTGTGTGACACACACAAATACACACACACACACACACACACACACACAATGCTCATTGAAAAGAAGAGCACATAAAAAATTAAAACTACACAGGGAGGCAATCCACTATGAGGGGAACAGCAGACATAACAAGCTGGGAATTAATGCCCCAAAAGTCTGAAATAATGGAACCATGTGATAGAGACTATATTAAAAATACATTTTGAATATTTGAAGTACCATTTACAGAAATATGGGGCATTATTTGGGAAATTTAAAAAATTTTGAAAAAGAAATTAGCAGATCTTGTAAAAATGAAAAGCACTGCAGTTCAAATTGAAAAGTCAATAGAAGACACACACATATGTTTACTCATTTTATGACAAAGGTGAAACTGAAATGCAGTAGGAAGTGAAGTCTCTTCAATAAATTAATTTTTCATCAATTACATACTCATATGAGAAAATTGAAGTTTTATTTATATCTCGTATAAAAATTCTAGATGTATTATAGATTTAAATATAAAGAAAGTTTCTAAATGAAAACATGGAAAAATATCTTTAGGCAAAGATTTCTTAAATAGAATAACCATAAAATGTTAACAATAAAAGACAGTTGGACTATGTCAGCATCAAGAACTTCTATCTGTCAAAAGACACCACTATGAAAGTGAAAAGACAAGCCATAGAATGAGAGAAGGTATTTACAGTATATATATCTGACAAAAGATTGCTATCCAGAGTATCTAAGGAACTCCTACAGATAAACCCAATAGAAAAATGGGTGATAGACTCAAATAAGCATTTCAGAAAAGAAGATTTCCAAAAGCTTCCAAAAAGATGCTCAATGTCATTAGTCATTAGGGAAATACAAATTAAAACTTCAGTGAGATACCAATACAACACAACCAAAATTAATAAAATGAAAAAATAAAATAAGTGTTAGCAAAGATATCAAGCAATTGGAACTTTCCTCCACTGCTATAGGAGTGTAAATTGTTATAGCCACTTTGGAAAACTATTACACAGTAAAATAAGACTGAATGTATGCATAACCTATGTGGCAGGCAGAATAATGGTTCCCAAAGATGTCCACGTCCTAATCTCCAGGATCTGTGAATATGTTAGGTTACATGGCAAAGAGGAATTAAGTTTGCAGATGGAATTAAGATTGTGTATCACCTAACCTTAAAATAGGGAGACTATGTGGGTGTTCCCAATGTAATCACAAAGGTCCTTAAGTGGAAGAAAGAATCAGAAGAAAGAAACAGATGAAAAAGTGAGAAGGATTTGGATCCTTTGGATACTGGGGAAAGGCAGGCACAAGTCAAGGAAAGCAGGTGGCCTCTAGAAGCTGGAAAAGGCAAGGAAATAGAGTATCTCCTAGAACCTCCAGAAAGAAATGCCCCCCTGCCAATATTAGCCCAGTGAGATTCATGTTGGGCTTCTGATCTACAAAACTGTAAGTTATTAAATTTTTGTTGTCTTAAGCCATTGAGTTTGTGGCAATTTGTCACAGCATCAAGAGAAAACGAATCTATCCTATGACCCAGTAATTCTACTCCTAGATATATACCCAACAGGAAGGCAGAGATATGTACTCAAAAAGACATGTACAAGAATGTTCATATAGCCTTGCTCATAGTTGCCTCAAATGGAAAACTACTCACATTTCTATAAACGTACAAAAGATCACGTGTCATGTCTTAATGCAAATAAATGCTAAACCACAATGAGAAATGAATGCTACACACAACAATGTGATGGCTCTCACAAACATAATGTTCAGTAAAAGAAACCAAAAGAGTTCACATTGAAATTCCATTTATATTAAGTTTAGGACTAGTAAAACTAATCCTTGGTATGAGAATCAGAATTGTGGTTGCCTTGGCAGGGGGCCTGGTGACTGAGAAGGGGTGCAAAGGGGGCCAACAGGGTGCTGACAACATTCAATTTCTTGATCTGGGTGATGGTTTCATAGTGTATTTGGTTTATGATAATTATTTGAGTTGACATTTATGATTTATGCATATTTGTGTATGTATGCTATATTTCATTAAACAGTTTAACTTTCAAAAGGCAATGGATTGGTTAAAGAACAGATCAGACATACCTGAGGTGAGAATTGAAAATTGAGAAATAAATCTGAAGAAATTCTCCAGAATGCAACTAGAGGATAAAAAGATGGAAAATATAAAAAGGAATGTAAGAATGAGAAGGATCAAATTTATCTGTAATAGATGCTACATAAAGAGAGAATAGAGAGAAGAGGAGATGAAACATTCAAAGAGATTATGCTGAAAATTTTCCAGACTTAAAAAGAGATCTGACTCCTCAGATTTGGAGAGCAGGATAAATAAAATGAAAATAAATACATCCCTTGATGTATTATAGTTAAGCCAAGAAATACTATTATCAACAACAATAGAGGATGGAAGGCAGTGGAATTATAATTTCAAAGTGCTGAGAAAGAAACAGAGCAGTTAGCCTAGATATGTTTTTTGTTTTTGTTTTTTTTACTCAGGAGTATTAAGTATACTTTCCATAAGGCAAAATTCTCTTTTTAGTGTATGGTTCTATGAGATTGGACAAATGCCTCCAGTCATCCAATCTCTACTATAGTCAAGATATAGAATGGTTCCATCACACACACAAAAATTCCCTCATGCCCCAGTGTGGTCAGTCCCTCCTCCCACCCCAGTCTATGGCAACCACTGATCTGTTTTCTGTCCCTGTAATTGTCATTTTCCACAACATTATATAAATGGAATCATACAGAATTTAGCCTTTTCAGACAGACTAATTTCACTTAATATAGTGCATTTTAGATTCATCTAAGCTGTTGTGTGTATCTATAGTTCATTTTTTATGGTTGAGTAGTTTTCCACTGAATAGATGTAATACAGTTTATTTACCTATTCAACAACAGAAAGGCATTTGGGTTGTTTCCAGTGTTTGGCATTTATAAATAAAGTTGCTATAAAAATCTGCATACAAAGTTTTGTGTGGACATCTGTTTTCATTTCTTTGGGGTAAATACCTAGAAATGGAATTGCTGGGTCATATACATGGCAAATGTATATTTAACTATATGAGGAAACTAACGATTTTCTGAAATGTCTGTACCATTTTGCATTCCTACTAGCAACATATGCGAGTTCTAGTTGCTCCACACCCTCACTAGCACTTCATAGTATCCATTTTATTTTTCCTGCTAATCTGTGTGTAGTGATATTTCCTTGCCATTTGAATTTGTATCCTTTTGTGTGCTCATCTGCCATTGGTATATTTCTTTGGTTATATGTTCAAATCTTTGCCCATTTTAGTTGGGTTGTTGGTTTTCTCTCTCAATTGTTTTAAATGTATTTTGAATAACAGAAGTTCTTAATTTGGATGAAGCCTAATTTATTAATTTTTTTCTTTTATGTATGATGCTTTTGGTGTCATATCTAAGAAATAGTTGCCTAATCTAAGATTACAAAGATTTTTTCCTACGTTTTCTTCTAGGAATTTTGTAGTTTTAGGATTTAAATTTATTAGGTCTATATCCATTTTGAATTCATTGTTATGTATGGTGCAAGGTATGGGCAGAGGGTTTTTGTTTTTGATTTTGTTTTTTCATATGGATGTCCAATTATTCCACCACAATTGGTTGAAAAGACCATCTTTCTCTATTGAATTGCCTTCACGCCTTTGTTGAAATCAATTGACTATATATGTGTGGGTCTATTTCTGACACTCTATTCTATGCTATTGATCTATTGGTCTATTTTTTCACTAATACTACACTGTCTTAATCACTATAGCTTGATATTAAGTCTTGAAATCAAGTAGTATAAGTCCTCCAACTTTGTTCTTTTTCAATTTGTTTTGACTATTCTAGTTTCTTTGCCTTTGCATATAAATTTTAGACACAACTTGTCAATTTCTACCAGAATATGGGTTGAGATTATGTTAAATCTATATATCAATTTTGGGAAGGATTGACATCTTTAGAATATGGTGTCTATCAATCTATAACTCTGATATATCTATTTATTTTAAGTCTTTTTAAATTATTTTTTCAATATTTTGTAGTTTTAGCATACAGATATAGCACAAATTTTGTTAGATGTATACCTATTTATTTATTTTTTTGGTGATATTGTAAATTATACTGCTATTTAAAATTCCAATTTTTCATTGCTAGTATATAGAAAAACAATTGATTTTTGAATCCTTTATTCTGTAACATATTACTGCTAGTAGATTTTTGGAGATTCTTTGAGATTTTCTATATAGCAATCATGTTATCTGTGAATATAGATAGTTTTATTTCTTCTTTTTTAATGTGAAAGCTTTTTTTCATGCCTTATTGCACTGGTTAAGACCTCTAATATGATACTGAATAGAAGTCATGAGAGTGAATATCCTCACTTTGTTCTTGAGAAAGCATTCAGTCTTTTAATAAAAATACATCTACAAACTCTATGACTAACATCACACTTATTGGCAAAAGACAAATACTAATATTAACAGTATAAACCAGCATTCCAACATTAATTGAGTGTACAATATAAACGGCACTATGTTAAACTCTTTGCCTGTATCATAGAATTTAATTTTTTTTACAACAGCCCTATGTAATAGGTACTACCAGTATCCTTTTTTTATGGATAAGGAAAATGAAACTCCCTTTCATTAATTAACTTTCCCTAGGTCACACAGCTGGCAAATGGAAAGGCTGGGTCTCTAATCCAAGTCTGATTGATTCCAAGGCCACACTAGGATGGATTACCCTGCTTGCTTCCCTGAGTTCAAGGCTCTTCTCACTAAGGTTGGGCACAGTCTCATGGGTCTAAGATCTTTCCAATCTCCCATTTCAGTCACCATAAGATATTCTATGGCTTATACCCCACTCTATCGACAACAATTCTCACACATCTATTTTCAGAGATTAATGGGCAATAATGGCATAATAAGCTCTTTTCTACATACATGATGTGGCTACAAGTTCTCACTTTCAGAATTATGAAGCCTAAATCCAGAGTGGAAGATGTGAAGAGACTTCCCCAAAGCACATTTGGAAAGAGAATAGAGGTTTCTAAGGGCCCTTTGAAATACAACGCTCCTATTATTCTTTTTAAAGTTTTATTTCAATAAATGGTTTCCTCCAAGCTTATGTACAACTTACATTAGCAATGGGCTTAGTGGAAAAGCTTGGGTTTTGGAGTCAGACAAATCCACCTCTATAACCTACCATGTGAACTTTTAGGCAGTGTGCTTATTAGTTTATTCATTCAATGACACTGTTTTGGACACCTACTCCACGCCAGGCTCTGTTCTTAGCACTGGGATACATCACTAAACACAGTAAAGGGCCCTTCCCTCAGGAAGTTTACACTCTAGCACAGGAGATAGTCAACAAATAATAAAGACGAAAAACAAGTGACTTATATGCTACGAAAAATGCATAAGTGCTTGGCAAAACAGGGGGAAAAAGCAGGGTAAGGAGGAGTCAGGAGAATAGGAGCAGGGTGGAGGTAGAGATTGCTATATTAAGTCACATGGTCAGTTTGGACTCATTGAATAGTCAGCATAGATTTGAAGGAGATGAGAGTGAGACAAGTAGATATCTAGAGGAAGTTTGCTTCAGGCTCAGGCAAAGTCTGGAGCAAAGCAAGGCAGGAGGGTACCTCACATATTCAATTAACAGAAAGGAAGCCTATGGGGCTGGAGTGGAGTTAACAAAGGCGGAAATATTAAGGAAGGAGGTCATAGATGTAATGGGGGTGTGTGTCAGACCATGTAGGGCTTAAGACATTGTAAGGACTTTGGCTTTGAGAGAAATGGGAACTCATTGGAGTATTGTAGGCAGCAAGGATAGAAGCAGCCCCATTAGGGTACTGCTGCAGTAGTCAAAGTGAAATGTGATCATGGCTTGGAGAAGGGTGGTGGAAGTGGTGAGAAGTGGCCAGAATCTGAATGTATTTTGAAAATGGAACTGACAGGATCTCCTGATACATATATTAGATGTGCGGGTGAGAAAAGGGAAAGGAGGCAGGGATGGTTCCAAAGATTTTGGGCCGACAGACTGGAAGGATGGAGTTGCCATCTGCTGAGATGGGAAAGGTGAAAAACAGAAAGTTTTAAGGGAAAGGTCAGGAATGCAGTTTTGAATTTGCTAAGTTTGAGATTTCCATTAAACATCCAAATGGAAATATTGAATAGGCAGTGAATGTACAAATCTGGAGTCTGGGATAAAGATCTAAATTTGAGAGCCTTCAGTATATAGATGGTGTTTAAAGTCTTAAAAACTTAAATAAGATAAGGTCACTGAGGGAATTAGTAAAGAAAAGAAGAGAAGAGGTCCAAGGACTGAATCCTGAGGCACTTGAACATGAAGAGGTTGGGGAGAAGAGGAAGAAGCAAAGGACACTGAAGCAGATTATTCAGGAAAGAAGGAGGAAAAGTGACCGAGTGCAGTGGAAGAGAGTCTATTGAGAGAGAGTGATCAACTGTGTCAAATAGGTCAAGACAAGGACTTAGAATTGACCATTGATTCAGCAACACATGGAGGTCATTGTTGACCTTGACGAGGGGTTTTCAGTGGAATGGAGGAGGATGAACACTGGTGGCAGCCTACATAGAAAACTTTTTTCAAAGTGGTGCAAAGATGGTGATGGATGTTGGAGTAGGGTCAAGAAGAATTTTCTTCTTTTTTAATAGGAGAGAAAACAGCACATTTTTATGCTGAAGGCAAAGGCCCAGTAGAGAAATTTAATTACATAGAAGGGAGAGGGGAGGATTGCTAGAATGATCATGGAAGAGAGGGGATAGGATCTGGTGCACAGGTGGAGGGGCTTAGCAAGCCATGCTGTGGCGGCGTCCCATATAAAGTGGAGGAAGATGGGCACAGATGTTAGCCCAGGGCCAGTCTTCCTCAGCAAAAAAAAAAAAAAAAAAGAGGATTGGTAGATGTTAGCACAGGGCTGATCTCACACACACAAAAAAAGAAATTGTAGCAAGTGGCTAGATGTGGGGGTGGGATCTATAGAAGTTCTCTTGTGATTGCTTTAGTTTTGTCAGTGATGTACGACCCAAGTTTAGAGACAGGCTAGGGGAGAGAGGGAGAGGAAGGAGAAAGATGGGGAAAGCGGGAGGGAGAAAGAAGAAGATAGGCTCCTTTGTTGGTTTGAGGAGAGAGAGGATGTGAAAGTCACATATATCTTTGAAGCTCAGTTATATTATGGACAAGAATTCATAAATTGTACAGATTTTGTGAGAGTTGGCAACAATGTATCAAAAGCTAATGCTCAAAAACTCATTATCATCAGATCTAGTACGTGTATCTGCTTCTCTCTTAGGCTCTCAGTTCTCTGAGAATATGAATCATGTGGTACTTTTTTCTTTGGATGTTACCTAGAAAAGTATGAACCCCATTTGATATCTTAATTTTTTTTTATCAAAAGAAATTAGAATAAAAACTGCAAAGAGAGGAAAGAAGATAAATCACCCATAATTCCACTCTTTCTCCTTGGTGTTTTGCTTTTTTTATGCCAATTTTTATTCCAATCTCTTCATAATTTATCATATATACATCCAACATTACATATTGTTTCTCTCATTTAATATTATATATTAAGCATTTTCCATCATGTTGTTCTTCAAAACCACCATTTCAATGGTTACATATTTTTTATGTGTACATTCATGTCAATGAATGTGTTATATTTTACACAGCAATTTATTATTGAGCATTTGAATTGCTTCAAATATGTTATTAAATTTATTATGATGAATGTCTTTTAGCTTATTTGAGCATAATTGATGAGTTCATAATAAAGCTATCTACCATTTAATGACCAATGAGTGACTAGCAGTTATGGAATACCATGCTAATGAGTTTTCATACATCTCACTTGAGGATCTTAATGGCATAAAAAGTGATTTTTATGTTGAAATACTTTAACGTATATAAAAGTTGAAAAATAATATAAAAACACCCTGAACTGGCTCATCATCTTTGCTAAATCTTCATATTTAGCCACATTAGTTTTAGAATTTTCTAAAGAAATAAAATATCTCAGATAGAGTTGAAGCTCCTTATCCCATTGCCCTCCTTTCTTCCTTGTAGGTGACTACTATCCAGAATGTAGTGTTTATATTCCTGTTGGTTTTCTAATTACTTTGTTCATATGAATGTGTCAATAGAGAACATATGGTATTATATTTGGTTGTTTTAAGCTTTATATAAATGGTATAATACTTCACAAATCATTTTTGAACTTCACTTTTCACCTACTTGTGTTTTAAAAGTATATTTATATTGGGGCCAGCCTGGTGGCTTAGTGGTTAAGTTTGCGCTCCGCTTCGGCAGCCTGGGTTCCTAGGTTCGGATCCTGGGTACGGACTTAGGCACGGCTTATCAACCATGCTGTGGCAGGCGTCCCACATAAAATGGAGGAAGATGGGAACAGATGTTAGCTCAGGGCTAATCTTCCTCACGAAAAAAAACAAAAGAATGATTGGGAAGCCATCTAAGGTCTCTGGTAAGGATTGCTGTGCTTGATTAGTGATGTCTGCCATAGGTTGGATATAAGTAAGCGGTCATATAGGTGCATAATTACCAACCTGCTACCATGATTTGCCTACCAGCAGTCATCAAGGAAAATCAGTTGTCTGAAGATTGGCCCTGTTGTAATTAAAGAAGAGATCTATAAGTTGTCAGTGACTTGATTAAGAGGAAAGTTTGCCTAAGTATTTTTTTTTGAAGTCTCATTTCTTTCTCTCTCTCCAGAAGTTTGACTTAAATTAACTCCTGGGCCAACATGACTTTGCCGGTAGTGAGGGTGAGCTCTTGAACCTTCTTAGTCAGGGAAAGAACGTGGGTAGTCGGGCCTGTGCTGGAACCCAGGTCTGCAATTAATGGGGTATATGACCCAGGCCAACCCCTTGAGATGCTCTGTGCCACAATTCCTCATTGTAAAATGGGGATCATACTTATGTCACATGATAGTTTTAAGGGTTAGTTATAGGTATTGTCCTGAGCTCAATTACCAATTAATGATAATTGTTGTCATATTATTACCAGTATTATTATTGTTGTTATGATTCTTACTAAAAAGCAAAATAATGATCATGATGGTACAGTTTGCAGATAGATCTGGTTTAGAAAATCCAGCTATGAGTAGGTTTAGGGAGTTTGTCTCCAGTTGAAATAAATGACTAGAAGTTGGGGCCCGTAGGGTGGGCTGCATCAGGACAATTGTGAGAGAAAGTTTGGGAAGGCAGTAGACACAAATGTTAAGCAACAAGAATTACTGTTAGAATTGTGATAGGACATAAATACAGGCTGAGTTCTGAGGCCAAGTGAGGGAGTAACCCCACTTCCAGGGGAAATGGAAGGGAAAAAACACAAAATGGATTCAATTGCTTTGAGCGTAATCATGTCAGCTATGAAAATGCATTTACAAGCCACACTGCTAAATGTCAGAACCCTGATGCCTCCTAGGGCATGAGAAATAAATAGAAACATCTTTGAGAATTCTTCCTTCAACCCAGTCAACATTCCACTGCAAACTAAGAACAGAGAGCAGCGTGTAAATTTGAAAAGCAAGGTGCTTTCACCACAATCTCGAGTCTGGAGTGTCTGCTTGGACCCTGAAAAGATTGACTCTTTCTTCCTTTTTTATTAAATGTCATACTCATTTAAGTGTTGTGCAAGATACCAGTACATATGGAGCATAATAATGGATGCTTGTCATAAATGTATTTTATCTTTATCAGTGACACAAAATGGCAAATGATAATCAAAGCAATGACTTAGGAATCAGGGCCAGAGCAATATTTCTGTGGAAAAGGATCATTTTTAAGAAAAAAATAACAGTGGCTACAATTTTATAGATAAAGAAACTTAGGTTACGTGAAATTTTGGGGAGTCAGGTTTGTTGAGATATTTATAGACAATAAAATTTTTTCATGAATGTAGTGTGATGAATTTTGACAAATGTATATAATCATGTAACCAAAACCATAACTAAGATATAGAACATTTCCATCACTGCAAAAAGTTTCCTTGTGTCTTTTTGAAGTCGATTATCATCCCTCACCTGCAGTCCCTAGCAATCAATGATGTGATTTCTGATCTGCTTTTTTGCCTTTTCAAAATGTCATATAAATGTAATCATGAGTATGTGAGTTATGTGCCTTCTTTCACTAGCGTAGTATCTTCTGTTGAGATTCATCCATTTTGTTGCCTGTATCGGTGCTTTATTTTTTTATTGCTAAGGTGTATTCTATTATATCAATGTACCACAAATTGCTTATCCTCTCACCATTTGATAAACATTTGAGATGTATAAATAAAGCTTCCACAAACATTTGTATATAGGTCTTTTGTAGACATAGGTTTTCACTTTTCTTGGTTAAAATACTAGGAGTGGGGTTTCTGGATCACATAGTAAGTGAATGCATAACTTGACTAGAAACTGCCCAAGACTTTACCACTTTGTGTTACCATCATAATGTGTATGAGGCTTCCAGTTGCTCTGCATCCTCAATAGCAGTTTTTAATTTTAGCCATTCTAATGAGTGCATAGTGCTATCTCATTGTGATTTTAATTTGCATTTCCCTAATGACGAATGATGTTTAGTTTCTTTTCATACTTTTATTTGCCATCTGTATGTCTTCTTTGGTAAAGTGTCTATTCAGGCTTTTACCCATTTTTTTATTGGGTTGTTTGTCTTATTGAATTTTGAGACTTGTTTATATATTCTGGACACAAACACATTATCAGATATATGTCACTTACTTTTTAATTTTTTTAACAATATCTTTCAAAGGACAGATGTTTTTAAGTTTGGTTAAGTTCAGCTTATCAATTTTTTCTGTTATGGTTTGCGCTTTATTTAACTGTTTTAGTTCCTTTGGTTTCTATATAAATTTTAAAATTACCCTATCAATTTCCACAAAAAAAAATTCATGCTGGGATTTTGATTGAGATTGCACTGAATGTATAGATCAATTTGAGAACTGACATCTTAACAATAGTGAATTTTCCAATCCATGAGTACAGTAATATCTATCCATTTAAAAGGTCATCTTGGTTTCTGTCATCAACATTTTGTCATTTTTAGCATTTAAATCTCATACGTATTTAGTTTTGCCTCTAAGTATTTCATGTTTTTTTAATGCTATTGTAAATGGTACCATTTTCTAATTTCAATTTCCAGTTATTCATCGCCACTATCTAAGAAAGCAATTGATTTTCATGTATTGACCATATATCTTGCAACCTTTTAAACTCACTTAGTAGTAAATTCTTTGGGTTTTCCTATGTAGGTAATCATGTTGTCTGTAAATAGAAGTTTGTACCTTCCTTTCAAACCTGCATGCCTTTCTACTTTTTCTCATATTACTACATTGGCCAGGACTTCCAGTATGGTGTTAAAAATGCGTGGTGAGATCAGACATCCTTGCCTTGTTCCCGATTTTAGGAGGAAAGTATTCATTCTTTCATCATATATTAACTGTAGAGTTTTTGTTAATGTTCTTTATCAAGTTGAAGATGTTTCCTTTTTTTCCTGTTTTTCTGAGAATTTTTATCGTGAATAGATGTCAAATTTTGTCAGATGCTTTTTCTGCATTTATCTAGATGATGATATACTCTGTTAATGTAGTAAATGACATTGATTAATTTTCAAGTGTTGAATCAACTTTTCATACCTTGGATAAACTCCACTTGGTCATGATGTATTATCCTTTTGTTTATTACTAAATTCCATTTTCTAACATTTTGTTAAAGATTTTTTATTTTTATGAAGGACATTGGTATGTAATTTTTATTTTTTATAATGTCTTTGTCTGGTTTTGGTATCAGGGTAATTCTGACCTCATTAAAGAGTTGGGAAGTGTTCTCTCCTTTTCTATTTTCTGGAAGAGTTTGTGGAAAATCGGTCATATTTGTCAGGGAAATCATCTAAACTGGATTCTCCTTATGGGAAAGTTTTTAAACTATGAATTCAATTATTTAATAGATGTAGGGCTAGTTAGGTTATCTATTTCTTCTTGAGCGGGCTTTTGTAGTTTGCGTCTTCCAAGGAATTTGTCCATTCCATCTAAGTTATCAAATGTTTGGCATAAAGCTTTTCATAATGTTATATTATTATTCTTTTAATGTTAGTTGGCTCTGTAGAGATGTCCCCTACTTCATTCCTGATATTGATCATTTATGTCTCTTCTCTTTTTTTTCCACAAGTATTCTGGCTAGAGTTTTCCAATTTTATTTATCTTTTCAAAGAACCAATTTTGATTTCATTGCTTTTCTCCATTGCATCCCTGTTTCAATTTTAGTGATTTCTGCTCTTTATTATTTTGTTCCTTCTGTTTACTTCGGGTCTGACATGCTCTTCTTTATCTTATTTCTTAAGATGGATGATTAGGTTATTGATTTTTAACCTTCCTTCTTTTCTAATATAAGCATTTAATGTGAAAATGTTTCCTCTAAACACTGCTTTAGCTTCATTCCACAAATGTTCATATGTTGTATTTTCATATTCATTCAATTCAAAATATTTTCTAATTTCTTTTGCGATTTCTTCTTTGACCATGGTTTACTCAGATGAGTGGTGTTTAATTTTCAAAGTTTTTGATGATTTTCCACACACTTTTGTGTCTTTGATTTCTAGTTTAATTCCATTATGGTCAGAGAATATTTTTATATAATTTCAATTTTTTTTAAATTATTGAACCTTGCTTTATGGTCCAGACTATGGTTTATCTTGGCCAATGTTCCAAGTGAACTTGAAAATAATGTGTATTCTGCTGTTGTTGGGTAGAGAGTTCTCTAAATGTCAGTCAGGCTTATTTGATTGCTAGTGTTTTTCAAGTCTCTTATGTATATCCTTAGTGATTTCTTGTCTACTGTTCTAGAAGTTACTGGGGTAGAAGTGTTGATACCTCCAACTATAACTGTGGATTGGTTTATTTCTTCTTTTTGTTCGACTAAGTTCTGTTTTCATGTATTTTGAGGCTCTCTTATTTGGTGCATCCACATTTAGGATTGTTATGTCCTCTTGGTGAACTGACCCCTTCATCATTATGAAATATCCCCTCTTTATCCAGGGAAATAATGTTTATATTAAAATCTACTTTGTCTAATATTAATATAGCCACTCTAGCTTTCTTTGACTAGTGTTTTCATGCTGTATTCTTTTCCATTCTTTTACTTTTAACCTCTTTATGTCCTTATATTTAAAGTGGATTTCCTATAGATATCATCCAATTAGGTCTTATTTTTTTTTAATCCAATCTGACTAATCTCTGGCTTTAAATTGAATTGTTTAGACCATTTCTATGTAATGTAACTATTGCTATATGGGTTTAAATCTACCATCTTGCTATTTGTTTTCTATTTGTCCTGTCCTTTCTTCTCTTTTTTCCTCTTTTCTTACCTTATTTTAGATATAGTGAGAATTTTTTATGATTTCATTCTATTTCCCCTACACTTTTAGCTAAATGTCTTTTTAATTTTTATTGGTTTCCCTAGGGTTTACAACATATATTTTTAATTTACCATAGTCCACCTTCAAATAATATGATACCACTTTACCTATAGTGTAATAAACTTATAACAGTGTACTTCCATTACCTTCCTCCTGTCCTTTGTGTTATTATTTTCACATGCTTTATTTCTACATACGTTATAAACCTCTTGGTACATTGTTATTATTTTACTTTAAGCAGCTTTATTGAGGCATAATTTTACGTACAATAAAAATCAACCATTTTAGGTCCAGTTTGATGAGTTCTAGTAAATTTATATAGTTGTGTAACTCTCACCACAATCCAATCATAGAACATTTCCATTACCCCAAAAAAGTTCCCTTATACCTGTTAGTAGTCAATTCTCACTGCTCATCCCACCCCACTCCCAGCCTCAGGAAAATACTGACCTACTTTCCGTATCTATACTTTTTCTTTTCCCTATATTTAATATAAATGGAATAGTACAATATGTAGTTTTGTCTTTGTGTCTGGCTTCTTACACTTAACACTATGTTTTTGAGTTTCATCTACATCATTGCATGTATCATGAGTTTGTTCCTTTGGATTGGTGAGTAGTATTCCATTGTCTGGATATATCATTCTTAGTTTTTTATCCAGTCATCAGTTGATAGATATATGGATGGTTTCCAATTTGGGGCTGTTATGAGTAATATCGCTATAGGAGTCTTTGTGTAGACATATGTTTTCCTTTTTCTTTGGTAGGCATTTAGGAGTGAAATTATTGGGTCATATGATAGGTATATGTTTAACTTTTGAGAAATTGCCAAACTGTTTTCCAAAGTGGCTGTACCATTTTTATTCTTACTAGTAATGAATGGGGGTTCCAGTTTCTCCATATCCTCTTTTAAGTTTAGTAATTTCAGCTTTTTTGATATTGGCCATTCTAGTGGCTGTGCAGTGGTATTTCATGATTTTAATTTGCATTGCCTTAATGACTAATGACTTGCAGCATCTGTGCATGCGTTCACTTGTTATTTGTATCTCTTCGTGTATCTTCTTTGATGAAGTGTCTCTTAAAGTCTTTTGCTTATTTTTAATTTGGTTGTTTGTCTTTTAATTATGGAGTTGTAACAGTTTCTTTTTTTTGTTGTTTTTTAATAAATCCTGGATACAAGACCTTTGCTGGATTTTATCTGCTGTTAATCCCACCCTGTGCATTTTCATTTTAAATATTGTATTTTACATCTTTAGGAGCTCTGTTTAGTACTTTTTATATCTTCCATTTTTTTCACACCTCCTAAATATATGAAGTATATTTATAATAGCTGTTTTAACATCCTTGTCTGTTCATTATATCATCTCTACCATTTCTGGGTCTGTTTCTATTGATTTTATTTTTTCCTTTGTATAAATCACATCTTCAGCCTTCTTTGTATTCCTGGTGACTTTTGATTGGATGGCAGTCGTTGTAAATTTACATTGTTGGGTGCTCATGTTGTATTTCTTTAAAGAGCGTGGGACTTTGTTCTATCTCACAGTTAAGTTTCATGGAATCAGCTGAATCCTTTTGAGATTTGTTTTTAAGCTTTTCTTAGAGTGAGTCCAAGGTGTCTTTAGCTCCACTAGAAAGGCAATACTCTTCTGAGGTTTCTAGCCAATGTCCTATGTTTATGAGGGCCTTTCACCGTGGCTGGTGAAATGTTAGTGGTAAAACACTAAATATTCCCAGTCTTGTGTGAACTCTGGGAATTATTCAGGCTACTGCTCTCTGGTGGTTCTTTCCCCAGCCTCATGTAGTTTTCTCTCACAAATACTCAGCCAGAGACTCAAAGGAACCTCTCTGAAGGCTCCGGGAACCTGGAACGCTTTTCTGTTCAGCTCCCACCTCTCAGGTATGCAGTCTTACAACTCCAGACACATTGGCTTCTCCAATCTCTGTTTCCTCAACTAGAGAGAATGCTGAGTTCTCCTCCCTGTACTGCAGCCTGGAAATCATCTCTAGGCAGTAAGATGGCAGAATTGTACAACTCACCTCATTTGTTTCTCATTTCAGAGAACACAGTCATGCACTTCCTATTTTCCAATGTTTGAAAACCATCTTTTTCATACACTATGTCCAGTTTTGTACGTGTTTAAGGTGTGAAAGTAATTCCAGTTCCTGTTACTCCACCTCATAGCTAGAAGCAGAAGTCTCTATCGGAAGCTTTAGATGAGAAAAATGGCATGATCTTATGTATATTTTAACAGAATGGGGCTGCTGGGTTAACATTTGACTATAGAAGGTGGGGAATGATAGAGGCAAGAAGTTTGGAGGCTATTACTATAATCCAGGCCAGAAGTGACAGTCATTTGTGGTAATGGTAGACATGAAACAAAATGGTTGAATTCTGGACTTGAAGAAAAAATAAATAGGATTTATTGATTGGTTGGATGTTGAGTATGAAAGGAAGGGAGAAATGAAGGATGACTCCAAAAATTTTAGCTTAAGTAACTAGAAAAATGGGAGGGTCATTGAAAAGAACATTTTCAGTGTTGGGGAGAAATTGCGCAAGGAGTGGGTTGAAGAAAGAATAAGAGAGGAAATGGACACAGTGAGGATAGATGGCGCTCTCAAGGATTTCCCTTGCTCAAAGGTCTAACAATCTAGTGGGAGAAGGAGGGAGATGTGTGAAGAGATAATAACATTAGTGTAAGGGATTCAACAATAGAGGTTTAAATGCTTCACAGAGGTGGTGATGCTTGAGCTGTATGGTGAAGGACCAGGACAATTTCACCAGAGGGAAGAGGTGGGCAAGGGCATTGCAGAAAGAGGGAAGAGCATGAGATAAATTGACAGATGGCAAACACCTCAACACTTTCAGGAAACTTTAATTCTCCATGGCTCAGCCTAAGGTGGGAATGGGCATTTGAGAAGAAATGAAGCAAGAGATAAAGGCAGGGACATAGTCGACAAGACCCTTCTTTACCATGTACATAGTTTACACTTTATTCTGTAAGTAATGGAAATGCCTCTAAGGCTCTGGAATGTGACTGTAGGAGTTGAGCAGGTAAGCCAGTTAAAGGGTCAGGGTGAGAGGCCATTGAGGCCTGAACAAAGTCCAAGGAGATGGAATATTGGGGGTAGGATCTCACAAAGTTTTAAGGCAAGGAGTCAAGAGATCTTGGCAAGCTGATGGATGGGGTGGGTTAAGAGGAAAAAAAGGAAAATGTTAAAGATGATGTTTAGGTTTTTGGCCCAGCCACATGGGCAGATGATTATGCCATTAGCCATACTTGGGAAAACAGAAATCTGTACAATAAAATATTTTACAGAAATGCATATGTGTTACACAGGATGAGTATTCTTTCAATGAGGTGGTGGCTCCAAGTGTTTGTTAGAGGGGATTTAATCTCCTACCCTGGTGGTCTTCATTAACTTCACCTCTTACCCTCTAGCCACACTGAAAAAGTTAAAAGCTGTGGGAAAATGTGATGCTGCCTAAACAAGATAACTTTAATACAAATCCCTTAATTAGTTTGCCTATCAGCTCTCTGTATACAAATACCCCTGGAACTGCCATAGACTCTATGTCAGGTCAGATGAATCCAAAAGTTTAGGCTTCTCTTCATACACACAAATGATAGAGGGAGTATCACTCATTATCGTGCTTCACACAGACTGGGGTCAATACAATAGTGAAGAAGTAATGACCTTCCCAGAACAGGTGTCCCTCATGCACTAGGATCTAGTCACAGTGCCCTTCTCTATGTTCCTCCAACTAGCCAAGTCATGCTCTAAGGCCTTTGCACGTGCTGTTTTGTCTCTTGGAATAGTGACCTACCCCACTCCATACCTTATTCTGTCATAGTTAGATTCTTCTTGTCCTTTGAGTCTCCTTCCCTAACCACTTTTTTAAAGCTTTGCTAACCTCAGTTAGTCTTTATCATATCACCCTATTAATTCTCTTTTCCTTTCTTGTTTAATTGATTGTTTTACATCTGTTGCCCATACAAGGCTCCATGAGAGTAGCAATCATGTTTACTTTGTCTTCACTATAACATGTATAACATTACCTACACCTAGAAAGTACTCAGTAAATATATGTTGAATGAATAAATAAGAAATAAAGGGCAGATAATGAGACTTACTATTTAAAAGCATTTCATCAATTAACATCAATAGGAGGATGTATTATTTTAGGATGGGAGGACTTTCCTGTTATTTCTGAAGTCATACCACATAGGTAGTAGCTTTCCCTAAGATTGGTCCTGTTTGGGAGAACATAATTCCCAAGATTGCACTGGTATATCAGCCTGGGTAATTAATGCTAATGGCTGTAATAAACAACCCCCAAATCTCTGTAGGGGGTTTAGGTTTTCCTCATGTTACAGACTGTTTGAGTGTTTGGCTACTGGCTTCTATGCGGTAATTCAGAGATTTCAGTGTCTTCCTTTCTATGGCTCCACCACCCTCTCAGGACACTCTGGGATCCTTCATTGGATTCCCTCTATTTATCCAGCTAGCAGGCAAAGAGGAAAGGCTTGCCTGATTATGTAAGAGGTTTCAAAGACCAAATCTAGAAGTGGTATGCATCACTTTTGCACATGTTCCATTGGTCAGAATGAGGCACATGGTCCCAAGATAACTGCAAGGGAGGCTGGGAAATGTAGTCTTCCTGTGTGTGCAGGAAGAAGAAACTTGATCTGTGAGCATGGAGCCAGCCTCTGCCACAAGAGGGGACTTCATTTGGTTGCTGTGAAGATTAGAGAGTTAATGTATACAAAACATTCAGAACAGTGTACAGCACATCAGGGGCATCCATGATTCCAAGTAAGTAGCAAGAGGAGTTTCTCTGAGTTTGCACTAATCACTGCTTGCTTAAAAAGTCTGGTATTCTGAAGTTTCTGTCAAGCCCAACAGCTGGCTGGAGAGTTTTGTGAGCCCCAGTGCCCAAGGATGCCACCCAAGGATGCAGATGCCACCGCCAAGTCTGTGTGGCACATCCTCATGCTTTGTTTAATTTTGTTCCCTGGGTGGGATGAGTTTTATGAGCAGGTGTTCTGGTTAATTAGGTGATTAATACTCCTCAAATTGGAGAGCCATTTCCCCAGTGACAGTTCTTGCTTTGCTCAAATATGAGACAAATCTTCATTGCATAGTTTGGAGAGGCCCGTGATTGCACTCATCTGCCTTCCAGGCCTCTCAGGTCAGCACTCTGGCTGACCCCACATCTGGCTGACTCACCATCTCAATGCACCAGTTTAGGGAAACAAGAGCTCCCCAGATCATCTGGCCTCCTCTCAGACCAGGGCAAAGCTGATCTGGGGCATATTTCAGGTTTCTTTCTGGGGATTCCAATCTGTATCATCTCTCAAGGTCAGAGCCATTGCCTCTGCACAGAGCCCTCCAACTTCCAAACAAGGTAGCCAAGCCATCTCCAAGGGCAAATCAGGAACTGAAGTGCTTTTTCTCAATTTTTTTATCAAACCAATAGAAATCTGTCCCCAAACTCTCTTATATTTCACATTCCCAAAGCCCTCTTCCCACACCCATAAACCATTCTATTCCTGCCTCCTTGCCTTTGCTTCTCTCAATGCAAAGACCCTTTTCCGTCCCATTGATCTCATATAATCTATGCATCCTTCAAAGGCCAATCAGTATTCCTCAGCCCTTCCAGTCCAGCTTAAAGTGATTTCTCCCTCTTTCGAATTTTTGTAGTACTTACTATCTGACGTACATCAATTAGCATTTAATTATATACCATATCTTTTCTCTTCTTTCATATATCTTAACTTTGTCTTCCTAAGTGAATTGTTGGCAGTTGTGGGCTGTGCTTTCTCCTGGGCATATATGAAGCTCAATAAATGGCTGTCTGATTGATAGATTAAGCTAGAGGCCACTTACACTTCTGGAAAATGGGTCAAATCCATTCTATTATACCAGCTTGCGCTACACAGCTGAAAACATGGCTACTCACTCCTGTTTCTCACACATCCAGCTTTACAACCACAGAGGAACTGGATCTATTTCTCCAATTCCAGTTGGAAAAGTGCCAGGGAAGACTCTGATTTGCCCATTTCAGTCATGTGCCAAACCCCTAAAAAATCAGTCTTGAGGGAGATGAGATCATATAAGTACAAGAAAGTCCTGAACCCCAATCATGTGGTTGGAGTGAAAGACCAAGTAATAGTTGTCCACTACAGGTGAATCTGGATTTTGGAAGCTTCTGTTCCTCTATCTTCTTCTCCATGATAGGTTATTTATGTTAAAATTAGGTATTCATTCATCAAACACTTATCTAGTCAGAGTAGGTCCTGCCCCATGGGGAAGCTCAATAGATTAACTGGCAGTAAGCTTTTATTGTTCTTTCTTTCTCAGAGGAGAGAAAAAGAAGCATTCACAGTGAAAAAATGGTCTTTCAGATCTGACTGATGGTACCTTCTCTTAACCCTGCTCTCCAGAAACAACCTAAAATTCACATACCTGATTTGTTCTCTCTCCGAGGAGCATTTAATAGGGATCACAGCCTTAATCTCAAACTGGAGTTTTCATTGTCCCTCCCTCCCCTCCCTGGTCACCCACTCCTGAGATCTGCCCCGGTGGCTCAGGGAGGTAGTTGTCAATTTCAGGGTCCCCGATAGGAAACAGATGACACAACTTGAAGGAGTAACTGAAGGAAGTTTAATAAAGGGACTATTTAGGAAAGTGAGTCAGGGTTAAGGAATCAACAAGGGATGGAGACTGCCCAAAGTTTAGCATCAGTGGGAAGCTGTTCCTACCCCTACCCTCTAAAGAGGCAAGGGGATGGGACTGGAAGCAGAGGACAGGGCTGGAGGACATGAACTATGACCTTCAGTAGAGGAAGGCAGCCACTGTCGAACTAAAGTCCTTGTGGAGGACGTCCTGGCCTCTCTCCTCCAGCTCTCTGATATTCTGCTAATTCCCCACATGGCCAGACCCAAGGGCTGATACAGTCTGCAGAGGTCAGCTTCCTTGGGAACAGAACAGGGTGACAGTGGGCAGACAGTGATCTGGACAATCCATTGGAGAATGACCAGCATAAATGCTAAGTTTCAATGGGGTGGGAGCGAACACATCAGAATGGGAGAGAATGTGTATAGTCTGCAAAAAACTCTCCCAGAGATTCTGGAAGAATGTAACCTCCCTCCTCCCCAAAAGATCAAGTAACACTGATCAAAATAAGGACAACTACAACAAGAGAATGTCGAATAAGCTAGCTGATTGGGCAGATCATTCATTCACATATTCATTCATTTATTCATTCATCAATCATCACAGATTTACTTGTACCTCTAGGCATCAAGCATGCAAAAGTTGATTAGACATCTCTGTGTGCTTGAAAATTTTTATAATAAAATGTTGGAGTAAATGGATTATATATGGTCACTGCCCTCAAGAATTTAATAGTCTGGAGCAGCAAAGTTTCTGGAGGAATTGACAGCTAAACTGACCCTGGGCTAGCCAGACAGGAAAGAGAAGGCAAGGATGTTCCAGGAGGCACGTTGATTGGGTGTGGGCGAGTGGTAGCAGATGAGGTGGTAGAGGCAGAAATCTACTTCAAAGTTCAGCATTGCATTTTCAGGGCTGCATTTTAGAAAGATTCCTTAATGATCAGAGCAAAGGATCGATTGATGGAGCAAAACAAACAAAGTTATAGAATTGATGTGGGGGCTAATGTGAGAAAAGGCCATGCATGAAACCGGGATCTGAACAATGGCAGGAGGACCAAAGATGAAGAGGGGGCAGATTCAAGAGATAATCATGGGGAAGAATTAACAAGGCTCAGGAACAGAACAGCTGTGGTGTGAGACAGAGGGCAGATGCTTTGGTGCTGTTTTGCCTTCTCATCATCCCCCTACTTTTTCAGCTCACAGCTCCCCAGTTTTCCTTTGAGAGCACTGCTCCTACCTGCTCAGCTGAATGTGGTTTCCATGGAACCATCACCCATAGGTTCTTGTCTTCTCTGGCCAAGAGGGTGAGCATGTGACCTAAGCAGGACAATCAGTCTTCCCCCGTGGAGATTTGGAAATTGTAGGTTTGGCACCTAGATTCTGCCTCTTTTCCTACCTTTTTTGAAGCCTCCTTCTTCAGTTTTTTTCCTTAAATTCTGTACACTACCCAAAGGCCTTCTTAAAAAGTCATTTTTGACTTCAGTTGGTTAGTTATTTTTCTGTTGCTGCAACCAGAAAACCTCAACTGATGACAGTGCCCGTGTGCATGGTGGTGCCTTACACTGAGAGATAGAAAACAGGTGGAGGAGAAAGTTTGAGAAGAAGTTTCTTGGGGGAATGGGTGGATAGTTTGCTTTTGAGAAGCCTATGGAAAAGTAAAGGGAAAATCAAAAAGTTTGGAAAAAATCCAAAAATCCTGGGAGATTTGTGTGGAATTCTGAAAATCACACCACAGAGTGTAAATACCATCTCTGGCACTCAGACATAAAAAGTCCTATCCAACAGCCTGACCTCCTAAAGACTTACCAAGACTTCTCCGGGGAGAGTAATTCTTCCCTCGGGAGGCTGACACATTCTGCAAATGCCTCAGAATCAGCGAACGGGGCAGTGGACAGAGCCCCATTCTAGGCACTGGGAGCACTTGGCCCTGGCTCTGGCTCTCTCACAAATTAGCTAGGTGACCTTGTACAAGTGCTCTCCTCTTTCTGAGACTCAGTTCCCATGTTATTAAATACAGGGTTGAATTACACAGAGGGTTCTCCAAGAATTCCAGAAGAACTTTAAGTGTACATGAAAAAGGATCAGATATACTGGGAAACTGGGTTAAACAAACCTTAGACCAGTTTCCTTATTGCAGGACTTCTCAGGGTCTTAAATATGCTCATCTGTGATGCAATCACCAAGACAGGTGAAAGTGAGCAGCATTTCTTACTCTATTTTTGCCCAAGGAAACATCCCCCCATGTAGAACTAGCAGTTGTCAGAAGGCACTTGCACAAATGCTGGATTTGGTGCTTTCTAAGGTTGTTCCAGCCCAAACACTCCACGATTCCGTGCAGCCAGTGTCCTGTGCACCTCTTGGTTCTTCTACTTGCCCCTTCCTCGGGGATGATTGGCTCCTGGGCTTTGTTCTAAGGTGGTTCTCCCAGGGAAAAGCACACTTGAAGTCACTGAAGGATCTAGTCAGGCTCATGAAACCCTCCAGAAACTTAAATGGAAAACACAGACACACAGACACACACACAGAGACACCCACACACACTCACACACTCACTGTGCTCAGAGCACAGACTCAGGCCCAGCCTGAAGAGATTGCAAAACATGCTCTAGTGTGCACTTGGGAAAACAAAGAAAACTCTAGTCTTTTCTGCTCCAGACAGTCTGAGACGCTTGTGTGCCCTTGGGCCTTTGCCCAGTTCTCTCATCTGCCTCAGTCCTGGTACTAAATTGGTTCAAGGTTTGGAGGAAAGCTTCAGAGGAAAGGATGTTTGGAGTTCTTAAATGCTGAAGTCACCCTAAGGGCTAGAGCATAGACCTTCTACGGCCACCAGGGGGCGGTGGCAACAACATCTGTACAGAAAGCTGCTCCCAAGAACAGCAGTCAGTTGCATCTAATGTGTTTATGAACGATGGGGGGGCTGAAGAGTGTGCACGTGTGTGTGTGTACACGTCCATACAATTGGGTGCCTAGGGCTAAGACTTTGAAAATCTGCTAAGTACAATAAAATAAAATCTACACCTCTACTATATAATCACAGGATGTGCTCAAGAAGTTGAAATTTCCTTGAAGGAAAATGAGGTAGAAGGACTCAGAATAGCACTTACATGAATGAAAAGGGAAGAGCTCTCAGGAGCATAGTTATCATCATGGTGTGTGTGAGTGTGTGTGTGTGAGTGTGAACAGGCATGTGCATGTGTGTATGTGATTGAGTATGAGTGTGTATATGGGTGTGTGAGCCTAAGTGTGTGTAAGCATGTGTGTGCACAAGTATGTAAGACTGTGTGTATGTGTAGGCATGAGTGTATGTGTAGGCATAAATGTGTGTGTGTGACTGTGTGTATGTGCAGGGCTCATTCAGACTTTTCCAGTGTGAACAGACCTCAAGGAAGTCTGGCCAATACTTCCTCCAGTTCCTGCCCTCTCCCTCCAAACAAACAAACAAAATCATTCCTACAAGTGTTTATGGAGCCTCTAACACACACGCCCCTCCCCACCGGCATCTGGAAAAGCTCAGACCTGGCCAGTTCAGAGCAGGCACTGGAAGAACGAAGGCGCTGGGGGCAGAAGGGATGTATTGCATGTGAATGACTACTTTGAAAAAATACTTTTTCTTCTTTGATGCTCCCAACAACCCAGTGAGGTGGGCCCAGACAGGGCTGTGGCCCCATTGCTTTGAGGAAGCCAAGGCTCAAAGGTGACATGATTGGCCCAGAGTCACCCAGTCAGGAAATGGAAGCTAAAGACTATGAACACAGCATTGTCAACCCAGGGGTCCAAGTCCCTGCCATCACTACTTTTAGCAGCACAGCAGGCATGGAGTTTGGGCAAAGCAGGACAGGCCTCTGGGTGGGGTTTGCCAGCAGCGACCTGAACAACACGACAACCACTTCTGTGACACAGGTGACTGTGGAGCATATTAGTGTCTGTATACACTAATATGTATTAGTGTCTGTATACACTAATATGTATTAGCCTCCCTGGGCTCCACGCGCCTTGCCCCGCCGAGGCAGGCTCCTGCGGGCGCGGGCCCCTGCACACCATGGCCCCCGGGCGGACAGGGGCCGGCGCCGCCCTGCGCGCCCGCCTGGCGCTGGCCCTTTAGGAAGAAGTTGTGCATCTTTGCCAAGATGAAGTGGGATCTTTGAGGATCTTTGTAGATGAGGCAGGGACACAGTTCGGATGGGCTGTGATGTAACACGTGGGTGAATGAGTGTGCCGCGGTTTGCGGTCCCTACTAGCTGTGTGACCTCGGGCAAGTCACTTCACTTCAATGAGCTTTGGTTTTCTTAATCTATAAAATGGGGTTACTCAGATGCCCCTTTGCGGGACGGGGTTGGGATTGAAAGAAAGAACATAAGTAGAGTGCCTGGCTCAGTGCCAGAATAAAGAAAAATTGCCACCAGCCTGATCAGTCCTCGGCTCCTAAGAGTGAATGAGTCTCAATTGTGGGGCCCTGCTGGCCGATCCCCTTTCCCGCGCCCGTTCCTTCCCTCTCCCTCCTCTGCTGCCTCCTCCCTCCCAGCGCTCCGGCGCTCCAGCAAAGTTCCCAACTTAGTCGACATGACGCGCGGCGCAGCCAATGAGAGGCGGAGCTGGCGTTTTTGGGGGGGCGGGAGGGGTGGGCCCCGCGTCTCCGGTGTCTGCCCTGTTCAGTGAATGGAGAGAGCGAGCGCCGGCCACCTCACCCGGCCGCCCCGTGACCCAGCCGCCGCCGCCGCGCTCCCGAGCCCAGCCCCGAGCCGGACCTCCCCGGGCGCCGTGCCCCACTGCGCTCGCCCCAGGTCCCAAACCCGGCCTGCGCCTCGGGCCGCGGGCCAGCAGGGCCAGGGGGCGCTCGGCACCTGGGCACTCCGAGCGATGCGCAGCGGGGCAGCGCCGGCCCCGCCGATGGAGCTGCTGCCGCCGCCGCCGCCCGGCGCGCCCCGCTCCGCCCGCGCCCCGTGCCCCTGAGCGCCGAGCTCGCTCCTCCTCCGCGCCAACTCCACCGCCCGCTCCGCAGGCCGCCCGTGCTCTTTGCGCGCCTCCCTGGGCTCCACGCGCCTTGCCCCGCCGAGGCAGGCTCCTGCGGGCGCGGGCCCCTGCACACCATGGCCCCCAGGCGGACAGGGGCCGGCGCCGCCCTGCGCGCCCGGCTGGCGCTGGCCTTGGCGCTGGCGAGCGTCCTGAGCGGGCCCCCCGCCGCCGCCTGCCCCACCAAGTGTACCTGCTCCGCCGCCAGCGTGGACTGCCACGGGCTGGGCCTCCGGACTGTTCCCCGGGGCATCCCCCGCAACGCCGAGCGCCTGTGAGTACCCCCGCCCCGCCCCACCCGGGCCACCCACCTGGGTCCCACAGAGGGGGCCCCAGGCGCCAGATCCTTCCTTTCCCCTTGGCCGCGCTGAATGCAGTCTCTGCTCTCACCCTCTCCGGGATCGCGTCCTCCACTCTCTGAGTTGGGGGTCTGTCGCTTTGGGCTGCTTTGGGGAGAGAGGTCTTGAAGCCCCCTGCGAGAGGCGAAGAGCAGTGCCTTTCCAGGGGCGAGGGCTCCAGACTCAGGGCCCGCTGACAGCTTCCAAGGAGAACTCTGGCAGGAGGCGAGGAGAGGAGAGAACACTACAGCCAGCGAGGTCTTAGGGTGAGGGTAAGGGGTCCGCGCTCATTAAAGACGGGGGCGAAGGAGAAAGCTGAAGTATGATGGAGTGTCAGGGCACGGAGACGGGAGAGAGGGCCCGAGGAGACAGAGAACGTCCTGGGGATCAGAATGGGCCAGCCGCTCTCTGGCTGCCCTTGCGAGGAAAGTTGAGAGTGTGTGTGAAGGTCTAACTTCTGAGGAACCTAAGGAATCCAGAGAGGGTGCTTGCAAAACCCGCTCTGCTTGGAGCGCAACCTCGGAGATGCCAAGTTGCAGCCCGGGTGAATTTTTTATGGCTCGGTTATAAAAGCCTCCCCGAACGGGCCGGAGGATGGAAATGCTGACAGCCCTTTAAATGAGACCGAGCGCTGTAATCTTACAAACCGCACTCAGCCTCGGATCCCGGGCTTGGCAGCCAGAGGAGAGGGCTTGGAGAGTGGGGTGGATTGACCCTCGTTTTAACCCCAATTGTGCAACCAAATATTTACTTTTCATATGTCAACGTTTTGGAAACATTTATCATTTTGATCCTCGGACTAAATTCAAAACTGGGACTTCGGGGTGGGCTTTTCCTAGCCCACACTTGGAGAGTGGGGAAGGAGGGAGAAATGGTGGAGGGGGTTGGAACCCGCCTGGGAACACAGCCCAGAAGTGGGTGAGGGTTTACTCTGCTGGGATAGACTTCTCTGCGTCTTGCTCTCCCTCTGTCCCCCTTCCCCACGTGCCCGAGGGGTAGGTGCATGGGGCTTCCATTCTGCCTTCTTGACTGCAAGCTTCTAACTCTGGAAGCCAGTGGCATGAGTCTCAGATGAGTTGTCCTAGAGTGTGTTATTCCTGATAATCACCTCCTGTCACCCCACTTCTCTCCTGCTTACTCTTTATGTGTCCCTGGGTGGAGACTCAATAGAACTGCCTTCCGTTTTCCTGGAGCTTTCCTTTGGCTCAAAACATTTTTTTTTCAAGTGCATTGTTATTGTGTGGGGTTGAACCATGCAATTCTAGGTTAGAGCTGAACTTGCGTTAACACGTATAGAAAACGGGGCTCAGAAATGCAAAATGACTTGCCCAAGGTCACACAGCAAGTTGATGGCAAAAAAGGGCCAGAATCCAGATTTCCACAACTTAATTCAGGCATTATATTTTACCATACTAGTGAAAAACTTGTTTTCGTATACCTATAACTCATAAACTAAATTCGCCTCCCTCCTCACACCAGGGCCAGCCACATGAGTTAGTGAAATAATAACTGAGGCTAATGTGTAATGAAAGCTTAGCGTGTCTCGATTTGTTCACATGTGTTATCTCACTGAATCTCTGCAACAGTCTTGTTAGTTACATAGGTAGTACATATTATTCCACTTTACAGTTAAGCCGTCTTGTCATCTGCTCAAGGTCATGTAGCTAGTTAAGTGTTTGAATTCGAGCATATCTGGCTCCTAAGTCCATACCCCTATCACTTTGCTGGACATCTTTGGAACAAGGGTCAGTTTGGGCCAAGACCTGTAAGCAGACAGTCCTGTGAAAGTTCTGGCTGGGTTCTGGTCTTAGAATAGGCTGCTGTTGCTGCTCCTTCGGGTGTACCCTGCAAACATCAGCTTGCTTTGACATTAGCTCTCCTATTTAGGGTCTTGGGACTGTTTCTCTCCCATCTTCACAATCATGTTGCGTGTTTGGGAAACCAAGAAGAGTGGGCCCCTTTCCTTCTACTGTGGAGGAAGTCTTCAAAACCTGCAGGCACGGCACCGCAGCCAGCGTGCCACTCGGCCACCTCCCCCAGGAGCCCCAGGCAGCTTAGGGCTGCCCATCTGCTCCACCTTGGAAGAAACTGGGTGGAGACTGGAGGCCTGGGCATTCCCGTGGGCTCCCTGCTGCACTCATCGTCGCTGGCAGGCACTGGCAGAGTAGGAAGTCCTTTGGGATATCAGAGTCTCATCTGCCTTGGTTTGGTCACTGGTGCTGCTTTGGCTGGGGTGCGTGGGGTGGTGCGGCTGCCCAGGCTGCCTCCCCATTCTAGTTGCCTTCCTCCCCAGGAGAGGGGGCAGCCTTTAGAAGCAAGCTGGGTCAGGACGACTGCAGGGGTTAGGAGCAGCCCACTAAGAGTCCTTCACCACCCCTCACCCTCTCAGTGAACTCAGATGTAGCATTTCAATTCTGCAAACTCTTGGGGGGATATTGGCATTTCTAACCTATACTCAGGATTTCTTTAGGAAGGAACTTCTCATTCATTCCTCCCTTCATTCATTCAACAAACATTACTTGAGCCTCTATTGCGTTCCGGTTACTGTATATAAAATCAGTGCATATACAGAAGAAAACCAGCAATTCAACTTAAAGAATGTAAGCAAAGAATGGAGGAGGGAAGCTTCCTTTAGTGAGCCTTTTCAACTTCCACGGCTTATTTTTTTCATGGGGCGTAAGTTTTGTCAGCACTGCGTTCAGATGCTCCGGACCTTTCTAAAATCCAGTTTTCTGATCTCAAATGTTTATGTTATGTTTTATAACAAAGAAGCAATTTTTCCCTCTTCATTCCTGCTGCTCTACCTCCCAAAGAGGCTTTTATGAAGGGGTGTGTGTGTGTGTAGTTGTTGCTTCTCTGGGTGTTTTTGACTTCTGAGACCTCATCCCCTTTCCGTTAAGGAAAACCCACATGGGGATAATGTGGTCACTGTTTGGACTTTGCTTCAGGCCTGGAGTGGGCCTGTTAAATTGTTCATAATTAAGCCGGTATCAGAGCTGGGGGTCTGTGTTCCAGTGTCTTCTCCATAATGTCAGCACATCACACAGAAAGGGAAACTCTCTGTCGTTTATAAACTACTGACAATTTTTTTTCCCTCAGTGAGGAGGTGACACCCACAAGAAAGCTAAATAAACACAGAGGAGAATTCAGTGTAATTTATTATCCATGCAGCAGAGAGAGAGGACAAGAGGTGAGGAAGTGAGTGGTGCTGCGTGAGACAACACATTCACTGTGGAGCACTGAGTAAATAGATGTTGCCTTTACCCCTCTGAGTACAAAAGGAGCCCACAGATGTAATTCTTCTCCAACCACAATCTCAGCCTGGAAAAAGAGGCGACAGATGAAAATGAACTCTCACGCGGGGCCCCTCTCCCCGTCCTGCCTAAAGGCAGGCAGAGGCCCGCTTCTCACCCGCGGTGAGGTGGTGGCCTGAACAGCGGAGTGGGGCAAGAGTGGACATCTTTGGTTTTTCACTTGGCTCTGGAACATGCTGGAGACTGTTGTATTTAAATAAACATTTCCTGTTTGCGAAGGAAAGCGGGCGAAGGGCTGAAACGTGAGAATGTGGTAACTTAATTTTCTCCATCACTCCAGATGACGGCAAGCTTCGCCAGTGGTTGGGTCCAATAAAAACCGACACCATGTCATAGGCTTTCTCTTACTTGACCACAGAGGTCCTGAGGTCAAGTGGGAGACTTTCCAAGATGCTCAACAGCCAAGCCCTGTGTCCTGGTTCTCCCAGCCCTCAGGACCAGCTCAGAGGACCCGGGGCAAGCTGGTGGATCATGGCGCTGATCTGGGCCATGATAAGGTGGCCTTTCAGGGAAGCACAGTGCTCTCTGGCTGAGTCTCCTGGGCTCGACGTGAACAGCTGAGCACACCTGCCTCCAGTGTGCGGTGCAACTCTAAACAGATTGCTTTACCTCTCTGGGCCTCATTTTCCTGAAAGTAGAATTCTAATAGAGTCTAAATGTTTTTCCGTGTATAGTCTGCAGTTCGCTGGTGAACTGTCAGGGTCCTTTTCCCCAGTGCCTAGAGTAGTGCCTGGTGCTTAGTAGATTTTCAAAAGTATGTGTTGAGTAAATGAATGATGAGTCTCAAAAATACAAGTCTTTCTTTAGTTCTTACAAGCGAAAGATGGGCAATTATAGATTTGCATTTTTATGTATAGCTAAGGGTTACTTAGTATTACCTATTACATGAGTCATTAAGGGTTTCTAAAATCTGGCTTTCATGCACTAAAATTATTGCCTTACTAGAGTTACCAAGGACTCCTAATGAGCGATCCCCTCTGGAGTCTGGTTGCCAGGTGTTGCTTAGCAACCTTGCAAAACTCCTACTGTGCACATGCCCGTGAAAAGAGCTGGAAATCCTGAACACTTAAACCATAGGCCTTTCTAATCAGGAGCTCATCACCTTCATCCCGCGCTCTCTGTGGTGTCTGATTGCTGCTCTTGTATTAATTGATGTGTTCGTAG
Organism: Diceros bicornis minor; assembly: GCF_020826845.1. Lineage (NCBI taxonomy): Eukaryota > Metazoa > Chordata > Mammalia > Perissodactyla > Rhinocerotidae > Diceros > Diceros bicornis. The sequence continues at coordinate 83,609,694 of NC_080740.1, read as the reverse complement.
GATCATTATTAAGTTTTGCTTTTGCCGATCATCTAGGTCTTATATTATTTCTGCATTTTGGCCATTTTGATTGTTTTGTTTCTCTCCAGTTCGGTGTGTTGTCACTGAGTCCTCTCTCCTCTGAAAATGAGAATGATGGGTCTGAGAGTCGTGGGATCTTCTGCGCCGACTCAATGGGCCATGGCCAAAGGTCTCAGAGCCCCGTGCCTAGTGGTTCAGGTGCGGGATCTGGAGACACACAGCTCTGGTGTGAATTCTGGCTCTGTTACGTCTTTGCTGTGGCCCCATAGGTGGGTTACTCCACTCCTCTGGGCTGCAGTCGGTTTAATCCCTTGTACCGTATTTCCACACCTGTGATACGAGGATGATAACTGCACTGGCTCCATGGGAATGTTGTGAACGTGGCCTGAGGCAATCCATGTAATGCATGCAGCACGGGGCCCAGCACATTTTTTCTCCAACTGCTCTTTCTTACCTGTAACGTGTGCACTGTAAACGTGCCTCTTGCAGATGATTAAATGAAATAGCCTACAGGAAGTGCTTAACCCAGTACTGGCACATAGGCCTCCACCAACTGTTAATGATAGTGACCATGGCTGTTGTTTCCATTTCTTCATCTCAGGCTTCATCCAGCTGGAAGGTTTGAGATGCCCACTCTAAATGTGCCCTGTCGGGGCCACTTCCTTGCCTGCATGTAGGCTGTGCCCAACGCCCTCATGCCTGGCCCCCTCCCCCTCCTCTCCAGCTAAGCCCAGGTTGGCCTCCCTTCCATAAAAAGGGGATTATGGTTGAAGTGGTTTATATCTTTTCCATGGGCGTGCTGCTTTGTGGTATATTTAAATAAGGAATGCTTTTTATTTATTTATTTTTGGAGGTTGGATTTTCATGGAGAATTTTTGGCCCTGACTTTTTTTTTAATGCTCATTCCTTCTGTTTTCCCTAAATACCTCCTTTTACTGACTTCCCGTGTCTGCCTCCGTTACTGCTTTTACTTGAAACAGCTGTATTTACTAGCATGCTCCACCCTCATTATGTAAGGTGGTCTTAACCCTTTTTAGAACGGCTGGAAAGAAAAAAACAAGGCATGGAGGCTTTTCCAGAGAGCTTTTCTGGAGCACCCCTAATTCCAGATAGGATAGATGCAGAGGGCGCCCTGCTGTGGCGCACGGTGCTGAGTTTTCAAGGCTCTCCATTATTCGTCATTCTCCGGCCTTAAATTGAAATCAGCCTTGCCCAGGTGGGAAGAGCTTGTAGTAGGAATCCTCTGCATCTCTGTTCTGAAGACCTGGATTGTGTTTTGTAACTACTGTTATTGCTGGTCTGCCAAAGGCTGTACTTTCCTCCCCACTCACTGTGGTCTTCAGAGTTCTGTTGCCAGTATCATATTTGATGCAGCCGTTCCCTGGGAAGCATTGGTCTAGGGGTGTGTGATTAAAAATCCCCAAAACTGAACAGCTTGGGAGGTGGGAAAAATAATGATCTCTGTTGGTAAACGTGTGGACTCCAGAACCAGACAGGGCTCAAATCCTGGTTTCACTACTTACTAGCTGGGCGACCTCAATTTCCTCATTTGTAAAATGGGAATAATAAAAATACCCTGTTCATAGGATGCTGTGTATTGAATTAACTCACATAGACTGCCTGGATCACAGTGCGTCCTCCATAAATATTCCTATCATTATTACTATCATAATTCTTAATGGCTGTAGTCATCCTTCCAGAGCATGCTCAAGATAAAACCTGATTAGGGAAAATATGGATTGTCAGGGTTGAAAGGGGTCCTCTTGTCCAAGTTCCAACCACGTGCTGGTTGATCTTCCACCAACATAATTTTGGAGAAAATAGTCATTCTCTTGATTACGTCCAGTGGTGAGGAACTCAGTTCTTCCTAAAGCAATTTATTCCATTTTTAAAAACAGTACTAAAAAGAAATTTTTCTTTGTTGGGGCTTCAGCATATCTTTCATTACTTGTTATTACACAGAGAAAGTATAATTCTTTTTCCAAATGATAGGATTTCAAAAATCTTATTGCTGTTGTGTTTCTCACCACCCATTTACCCAAGTCTTCCATAAACTTTCATGATTACCTCGACTATTCTGTGTGTGTTAGACTTTGACACAGGCCCTCTTCCCATTCCTAGTTACCTTCCTCTGAATAGGTTCCAGTCTTCTTTGCCTCGTATTAGTTAGAATGAGACCTTCCAATCCCTCCCCATCTTGACCTCTGTCGGTGCATACTAAAGGGACATTTCACTTTGGGCAGCCATGCCCGTGGGTTGGCTCATTTTGACTAGGCTGTTCACTGCATCACCAGGTCTCCTCTGCCCTCCCTCTGCTGTTGATCCCATCTTTCCCGCATCCCAGACTTGTGTGGTTGACTTTTTGGGGTCTAAGTGCAACACTTTGCGTTTATCCTAATTAAATTTTGGCAAATAGTTTCATTTCATCAGCTTTTCAGGAACATTTTCTATTTTCATTTTCTCATCTAGCATATTAACCCTCCTCTCCCCATTTCCTCTGCAATTTCAGTGAGCTTCCCTATGGATCTTGATCCAGGTTTTCAATATAATCAGCAGAGTCTTCTCTGCTTTTTTCAAAGTCTTTCTAAGGTCTGGAGTGTGGATTACATAAATATATTGTCCTATTCTTTCTGGCTGAGGTGGATGAAAATGCTGAGGTCTTATTAGCCTGTAGCATCTTCTTTCTCTGGGGTTCTCTTGTTCATATTTTCTCTGGAATGAATTCCTATTAATGCTTAAGTCCTCTATTTGTTGCACTTTCTCTAAACTCGTCGTTTCTTGTAGCACTTTCCATCACGACTTTAGCTTCATCCTGGCCCTATTAGGCTGGTGCCAGGAGCCCCCATCAGCATGGGATGTGGGGTGTGTGTGTGTGTGTGTGTGTGTGTGTGTGTGTGTGTAGGTGTGTGTGTGTTATTCTCTCCTGTAAAGTGTTCTAGCCTGAGAAATTCTGTCAGTAGCAGAGCTCAGCTGAGAAGCCTCAGTTTCTCAAAGTGATTTTCTTTAACACCTTGGGTGCCCACTGGCACGGGGCACATGTGCCTGAGTAGGGCTGGGAATGAGTGTGACGGAGGATGAAGCATAGAGGACTCTCCCCAAATCTCCAAAAATAACAATAATAATGACAACAACAGTCACCACCATCACAACAGCTCCCATTTATTGAGCTCCTCTCTGTGCCTGGCACTGCTCTCACATTTTACAGGCGTGGGCTCACTTAATCTAACAACCATGTGAGGCAGGAACTGATACTGTCCTCATTTTACAGATGAGGAAACTGAGTCAGAGACTGAAGTAACTTTCCCAGGTAGGAGCAGTGGAGTCAGGGTTCATCCAGGCAGGCTAGTCTCAGGTCTGTGCTGCAACCGCTGGTCATGTCATTTCTCTCAAAATCTTTTAAGTCAGCCCCCTTCTCTGTCTTCCAAACCCAATTCTCAGAGAACATCCAGAAGAAATAAAAAATAAAACAATGAGTCCCAGTTGAATCAGTGAACACCTATCGATGCGAGGCATCCCAGTGCTATGTTCTGGATGCCTGGTGAAAGAGCCACGTCCAGTATGGGCACGTAGGTGGCATTCAGGTTGGAGCTTGAGGGTGCATAGGATTCCCATAGGTAATGAGAACGTGATCCAGATTCACAGAAGTTCGTGGTTACATGGAACTTATGAGACCCAGAGCCCAATTTAAAGTGATAGGAGCTGTGCTCTAGGAAGTTTCATCTAACAGGTGTGTTTAGAAGAGAATCCAGTAGATCAAGTCTTAGGAAAAATATCACCATAATTATGTGGCTAATTATTAATTTTATTTTGGATTTGAGAGGATAAACCATCCCAGAACAGTTCTGAGGAGTCTTCTTAACTAGTATTTTCCCCCACAAGTATCTGCTGAAATTTTGGCAGAGATTGCTTCCTTTCCAGTTAGATGTACTACTCACCTTCTCTCAGCCATGATCTCTGGGCTCCTCGACCCTGAGATTGGGTCCTACTAGAACAGGATGCATATAAGATGTATCCTGGCTGGAGTGAACGTGACTTCACTTTTCACTTGTCACTGCGTGTGTGGGCTCAGACTCCTCTTCTCTTGTCCAAAACGCCAGTCTGGGTTCCTGACCCCTGATTCATTCTGCACTTTGGCAGCACTGTGGATTGTGGTTCCTGAAAGTCTGCCAGCACATTTAACTACCCACCTTGACTTCCTCTTACTTTTTTTGGCCTCCCTGGTGCCTGTCTGCCACCCAGCATCCCCACTGCTTGCTCCCCTGCCCTCTAGAATGAGTGTGTGCCCTGACTCAGGCTGGTCTGCATGGTGTGGAGTCCATGGTCTTCTTCTAATGTGAGGTTTGTGGGCTTGACCATGAACTTGTGCATCTTGGGCATCTCTCCCTGAGCCTGAGCTGTTCCTTGCCCCTGCCTTGACCCTTCCAGCTTGGTTTCTTGTCCTCTCCTGCCTTCCATGTAATTCTCTGTAGCCTTGGTACTGAATTTGGACTTTCACCATCTAAGTCTCAGGTCCTGAGATTGGATCTCAGGAGGATCTTTGTGGCCCGGCCCTTCATTGGAGACTGGAGACTCCCAACCCATGGCTATGTCCTGGAAACAGCCTCAGCCTTCGTCTTCATGGCCATCTGAAGCCGTTTGTGATGCCTGGGGTGGTATGTTGGGGTGTTCTGGGGCTGGGCTCTTTGAATGATGAATTATCTACAATGTGCTCCTGAGCTCCCTGCAACCCAAGCAGAGAAGGGAGCAGATTGTTGTGCGATTGAAAAGTTCAGCAATGTCAACTTCATTGGAGCGCTATCCTGCTCAGAAATGTGTTGCAGAAGTTTCTGGACTGTCTAGCACTTTCCTGACATTCTTTTTTCTCCTCCCCATCTCTGCCCAGCTCTAGAATGTAGGTAGAAGAGTGTTTTGTATACGGGGTTTCTAAACGCTATTAGTAAGAAACCAATGGGGAATTCAGTTGGCTGTAACCTTAAATGAGTAAAAAGACGTAGGCAGAATCCTGGTTTCCATCATTTTTTTAAACTGCAGGACCTTGTAGGAGTATCTTTCCAAGACTTGTTGTCTCATATGTAACCTTTAGAATGGTAGGAATGACACTTCTCTCAGGGAGCTGATGCAAGGTTTAAATGAGATCAGATGTCTGCAAATGCCTCCTAGATTTACTGCTGTGTGAGTACCTTAATGAGTCCACCCACAATATCTGATTTTAACCGCTAAATCCTGTATCTGAAAGATGATCAGGATTCATCTTAGAATCTTGCATTTACAGATGAGGAAACTGGACGAGCTCCAAAACCTTGCTCAGAGTCCCGCATGTCCTGGAACTCTTACTCAAGTTTTTTTTTTTTTTTTTTCATGTATCAAGATGTGTCTTTTACAAATGCAAATATAGCCTCACACCAGCCATGTCAGCAACTCAACCAGGTGGAGTTTAGAGGACTTCTTGCCTAATTAGTAAGGGTAATTAATAAGTGGCAGCATCCATGACAGTCGGCCCAAATAAGGGGCCCTATGAAGGATGGAGTCATTGAAAGGAGCCGTTTATTGAGTGCTTACTATGTGCCAGGAACAGTGATGAATAAGGCAAGTGAAATGTCCTCACACTAGAACAGCTCAAAATAGTATAGAAATCAGTCTGAGCTGTCCCTTCCCACCAAATGACTGACAAGGCGGAGGCCCCCCCATGCTAGGTTCAGAAAGGAGATTTATGGGATGCTGAGGGAAATGCCAGAACCATGGAGGATGAGACACCGAGCCTTCAGTAACCACTGAGGAAAGCAAGCCCCACTCATCCCTTTTAGTGGGTACAGATAGGCAGGATAAATCACATATCATTAAACAAAGAAAAATAGTATAACTGAAATTAAAAAAAAACTCATGGGGAAAATATTAATCTGAGAACAATTGTATCCGAGAAAGCATTCAAGATGCCTTCGCAGCTAGCTGGCAAACAGCACAAGTTCTGCATTTTATTAGAGTCCTGAGTCTGTAGAACACTGACCTTATTTGAGAAGCATTTCGTAAACACTGACACACAGCACAGCAGCATCTGAGGCCAGGAGGAGATACAGGGCCTCCTTTGGGAGGCAGCTTTCCCTCCTCGGCTGTTCCAGCTGTAACTAGACCATTGGACATTGTTTCCCTGGGGTGTTAGTTTCCTTATTCTTCTCTCTTATGTTTAACTAAGCAGGTAGGAGTTTTCCCAGGGGACAACGAGGGAGGGGCTTTGGATTGAGAATTGCTCTCTGGGCAGATTTGCCCAGGAGTGGGGTGGGCTATGGGGAAGACTTGGCTTTGAGGGGAAGGGTCTGAGAACTTTCATTTGGCCAAGTTTCTTTTTGGACATCTCTCTTGTGCCTGGAGACCTGTGATGTGTCTGTGTATAGGAAGGTGGTTCTCAGGCAGCGTTCACCTGGTTCTTCGGAAAGAAGACCTGTGGCTTGCAATAGCCCTAAGAAATGCGTGCACTACCTCTCCTACTCGAAGCTGGCACTTTTCTTTCCATCTGCTCCCAGCTTACACGTTCTGAATTTCTGCCGCGGAACTTGGTTCTGTCCCTCCCCTCCTCGTTTCCTTCCCTAGCCAAGCTTTTGAGGTATCTCTGGAGATCATCTGATCTACCTCCTCCCCACTGATCTCAACCCACCTGGACAGATAAACGTCTTAGAGCAGTAATAGGAGAGGACCTCAGCTTTGTGAGCTGCCCTCGTGAGAGGTTTACCTCGCTTTCCTTTCAGTCTTGTTCACAACATTTGGTCCTCAGTAAAGATTTCTCAGAGCCATAGGAAGCTTCTGCCATTCCGGGAAGCTAGGGAGACAGAGGGGGGAACAAATCTAGTACAAAAAATAAGGAATAATGTGGAGCCAAAGGGGAGAGGTACCGGATGGGTGACTTGGGATGGAGATCACATCCCGAGGGCCCTAAGCACCGCAGTAGCTTGTTTAGGGTCTAGAAAGGGAAGATCCCAGATGGGGAAAACTGCAAGGGAAGGAACGCTGGGAACCGGGACTGGAGCGGGAATCCAAAATGGGAAGACCAATTACTCCATGGGAGTTTTTAACGACTCTAGTGGTCCCCCCCTAATTACTTTATACCACAAGATGGTAACCAATCTGCTCTGTTTACTCTGTTTAGGCATACATTTTAATACTTTCTGAAACGTTTCCCATAAGCTTCCTCCTGCCATGTGCCCTCATTGTATGTTCTAGAAATTTTGCAAAGACTTAAATCTCCTCTGGGTTCCTTCCCAACTGGAGCTGCATGCTGATTCGAGCCATATTCAGCCAGGAAGCTCTCCTCCCGTCTTTAAAACAAGAAACGTCTCCTTCAGAGAAGACTACACTACGGTTTTCTTTGTCTGTATTGCTAACGAACAAAGAGGCCCCATTGCAAAACAGCATTTCACAAGCAGAGCGGGGCTGATAGCACTTCTTGCCAAATGTGACTGTGTGTAGTTGTGTGGGGGGAAAACAGCTTTGTCAAGAGGAGGGCCGAGGGAGGCAGCTCTGGGGAATTTTTAGCAACTGCAGCGTGGTGTAGTGGAAAGAATCTTGCCTGGGAATTTGGAGACCTGGCTGTACCTCTGAACACACCGTGTGACCTTGGAGAAGTCACTTGACCTCTCTGGGCCTCAATTTCTTCATCTTTCGAGGGGATAAAGGGAGTAGACTGGATGATCTCCAAGGATTCTTTCAGCCCTGTGCATCCTCACTTCTGGGGGCTGGGTTTAGACCTGAGCTAACATCTAACTAACCCAAGGGACTTTCTAGAGGCAATAGAGAGGCCAGGACAGCTGCTTCAGGGAGTGGCTGGTCCTTGATTAAGGCTCAAATAATTAGCTTAGCTCCACACTAAGCCTTCTGAAATTAAGAAAGAAAAAGATGTTTAGTTTCAAAAATAGCAGTCGGTGTTTCTTAAAACTGGTCAGCTTTGGGCTTTGTAGCCTTTATGCACAGACTGATTTCCCTTACTCTAAAGCAGAGTGGTCTGGAGTGTTGATGCTGGATTTAGTGTGATGTGGGCTGGAATGCCATTGCTAGCTAGGTAATCTTGGGCATGTTCTTTAACAATCACCTGCTTCGTTGGGTTGCTGGGAGGATCAAACGAGGTAATACATGCCAAGCTTAGAGGATGGTGCCTGACCTTAAATAACCACTCAAAAAGTTGTTATTCTGATTACCTTCTGCTGCTTAACAAACCGTCCCAAAACTTAGTGTTGTAAAGCAACGACCATTTTGTTATGCTCCGTGATCCTTTGGGTCAGGGTTTTGTACAGGGCTCAGTAGGGATGGCTTGTCTCTGCTCCCTGATGTATGAGGCATCAGCTGGAGAGTGTGGGAATGACTAGGGGGAGACTTGAATGGCTGGGTGCTAGAATCATCTCCAGGCTGTTCACTCATATGTCTGGCACCCAGGATGGTTGACTTGAAGGCTGGGCTCAGCTGGGGCTGTTGACCAGAGTGCCCACATGTGACCTCTTTATGTGGCTTGAGCTTCCTTGCAGCATGGTGGCCTTAGAGTGGTCTACTTCTTCCATGGAGGCTCAGAGCTCCAAGAACAGTTGTGCCAGTCAACAACCCAGAAGTTGCATGGCTTTTTATGAACTAGACTTACAAGTAACATAGTATCCCTTCCTCTGTGTTCTATTGCTCTAAGCCAGGGGAGCTAGCGTGGATTCAAGGATAGGGACCACCTCTTGAAGGGAGAAGTCCCAAAGAATTGGCAGCCATGTTTGTAAACCTCTGCAGCCATATAGTTATCATTGTTATTTTCTATACTATGTAACTAATCTCTTAACTAGATTAAAAGCTTCTTGAGGGCAGGAGCTATGCATTTCTCTACAGGCTTAGTAAAATGCTTGTGAAAATAAGACTAAGTCAACACATTTTAAAAATCAAATTGAATTAGATCAACAGGAGATTTGGTGGAAAGACTCTGAGCTTTAAAGCCAAAGAGATTTGGATTAAAACAATCTGTATTCAGAATGTGCCCTTTGGCAAATTACTTGTTTTTCTAGATTCAGTTTTCTCATCCAAAAAAAAAAAAAAAATGGCAACAGTAATACTTATCTCAAGGATTGTTGTAAGAATTAGGGATAATATATGCGAAATGCCGAATACACAGTTGATGCTAATAAACATTGTGAGGCATTGTGGCACTGTGGCGAGCACACAGATGCTTAAGTTAGAAAGATCTGGTTTCAAATCCCATTGCTTATCGTTGTGTGACTACAGATAAGTCCTTTCATCTCTTTGAGTCTTAGGATCCTAATCTATAAAATGGGTATAATAGTAAATACCTTTTAGGGTTATTGTAAGGATGAGAAATACATCGTGTAAAGTGTCTAGCTCAGTCCCTGACACATAATAGAGACTTAACACATAGTATCTGTAAATTGAGTAGTCATGGTTAACAATTGTAGTTCTTTTGTTTGTATGTTGATTCATCCATGAATTTATGCATTGAATAATTGTTTATTGCTAATAACTCACAATGGCCTCATTTCTCAAGTCCCTGTATGCTAGGGTCTGTTGATGTCTAGCTCTGGGAAGAGATCCTCATGGGATAGAGAACTGGCCCTTTGGCAAGGAACTCAAGGGCCCAGGCCAGCTGCTGGGGACAGTGCTCTATTTGAACACATCTGCAGTTGAGTTTTAATTGCCCCATTGGCTTTTGACCCCAGAGCGCCCCCTGACTTCCTCGAGTTATAACAGTTTTGCTCAGATATCCACATTTCCTTTCCTTTTGGTGTCTATCCTCTTTCTTGCTGCTGTGTAACTATAGGTGAGCATGCTAACTCTTACCTTGTGTCTGTTTTTGTTGTTTCTTTTTTTTTTTAAAGATTTTTTTTTTTGAGGAAGATTGGCCCTGCGCTAACATCTGTTGCCAGTCTTCCTCTTTTTCTTCTTTTTTTCTCCCCAAAGCCCCAGTACATAGTTGTGCATCATAGTTGTAGAGTTGTAGCTCTTCTATGTGGGATGCTGCCTCAGCATGGCTTGATGAGTGGTGAGTAGGTCTGCGCCCGGGATCCGAACCGGTGAACCCCAGGCCACTGAAACAGAATGCGCGAACTTAACTGCTATGCCACCAGGCCGGCCCCAGTTGTTGCTTTTTTTATTAAAGCATTATTCTCCTGGCTCAAATTTGGCAAACTGTACCAGCGTGTCCTTGTGGTGCCAAGCCAGGACACCAGGTTTAATTTTTCCAGATAGTTTCTGGGACCTGAGGCTCTGGTAGGAACCCTTGACTAGGAGCTCCTCCTTTTCTTCTCTAAGATCTCCCCAAAGCCCCAACCTTAGCCTTTTTTTAAGAGTCTGGATAATCTGATAAAATACATTGACCTTGTCTTTAGAAAAACACACAAACTCTCAATATTTTGCAGATGATTTTGAGGCCATTCATGGCCACCTCCCCAGGTGACGTGTTTCTTCTGAATGACCCTATCTATTTCAGTGGTTTTGATTATATGGGCTTCTGGGGTTTTGCTGAGTTCTACTTGAGGATCATAGTGTACCTGTGAGACGGTCTTATGTCTTCTTGCTCCCTCCATCTCCTCCATCATAGTAGACATGTGTTGTGTTTGGCTGCCCATGTCTCCCTTCCTAGCAGAATCTCATCTTCTTTACCCATGGGATACAGTCTGGTGGATTTGTAATCACCTTGCCCTCTCCTAGTCAATGGATGAGCTCATGACCCAAGTCGGGTCAATTGAGTGCTTCCTCGCTAGAATTGGAATCTTGACCAGACGGACAAAGAGATTGGGCATGATGGCTTGCCATTTCATCTGAGCACTTGTGCAATGACCAGACATGGCTGCTTTCCTTTCCCCCAGAACTCACTGAAGTTTTAAGACTCCCATTGAATCCGGAAGTCCCTGATAGCTGCCTAGTGAATTCCCTTTTGCTCAAGTTCACAAACTTGCAACCAAATAACTCTGAGAAAGCTACAGACAGCAAACTTCTGGGGAGAAAGTGGCATAATGAGAAAGATTATACCTGGCATTTGGAGAAGATTAGACCTAAGTTTGAATCACAGTTTTACCATTCACCAGCTGGGTGCCCTTAGGTGAGTCCATTCTTCTCTTAGGATGTCAGCATCATTGTAAAATAAGGATAATGAGTCCTGAAACTCTGATTCTCAAACTTGGCTACACATTAGAATCACCTGGGGAGATTTAAATATTGCCAATACCTGGGTCCCATCCCCAGTGATTCTGATGTAATAATTTTGGGGTGCTTCCTAGATGTTGTGATTTTATAAAGCTCCTGTGTATTTCTGATGTGCAGCAGAGTTTAAGAAAACTGACCTGAAGAAATTCTTCAAATTATAGAGAATATTAAATGAGATAAGTTATGTAAACAGTTAGCATAATGTAGGGATTGATAAAAGTCACTCTCTTTTCCTTTCTTAAGGTGAACCAGAATCACTTGCTTTTGCTCTTAGCACAGTTTTCTTTGTTTGGAGTAGTCATAGCAATGCATGACAACTGCGGTGCAGTATAACCCCACTTATTTATACCACTGAAGGTGAAGGCCAATTGTAAATACAGCCAGAATTATAGAATATACAAAAATGTGATTACTTTCACATCCATGGATAACCAGGGCGAGTTCAACAGTGCTTTGTGAGAGCATTCTATGGAGTAACTGCTTTAATGGATAGATGAAATTGATTTATAATTACCATGGCAACAGCAAATTGGAGTGATGTCTTCCAGAGGAACCTGGACCAGGACCCAAGAGGATTCTTTCCCAGATCTGTCCTGCAACTTCCTGAGTGACCTTGGCTCAATTCATCTCTCGAGTCCTCGGTTTCCCCAGAGCCCATTTTCTAATCTGTGCAGCTTCAACAGAATTTTTTAAGGAAATATGTTGATGTGACTGTTGTTAAGAAAATGACGAGAAGATTCTATAGGAGGCAGAGTGAAAGCAGGGCCTTGAGCCTCTTAGCGGAGATAATTATGGAAGTTGGTCCTCCCATCTGCCATCCCCCTTGTCCCCTACCCTCAGCCTCTCCTGTATCTTACTTATCTATCCAAACCTCTATCTTTAGAAAGTCCTTTCTATAAAGAGGAGGCAAAGAGAAACTTCCATCTAACCCGGAGGTTCTCTACCGCAGTACGGTTGACATCTGGGACTGGATTTCTTTTGTCGTGGGGGGCTATCCTGTTCATTTTAAGATATTTAGCAGCATCCTTGACCTCTACCCACTAGATTCCAGTAGCACATCCCCTCCCTGTCCCTCCAGTCTGACAGCCAGAAACTGTCTCCAGACATTGCCAAATGTCTCTTGAGGGATAGAATCACCTCCAGTTGAGAACCACTGCTCCAGCCCCATCTCAATGAAGTGTGTTTAAGTTAATAAAGCAGCATAGATGTTGTGTGTGCACAATGGTTAATCTCTGTAGTGCCCTCAGGGATTGTCTCAGATGCCCATGAGCCAGACAGCTATCAGGAATCCTTACGTCCATTTTTACGGATGGGCATTCTGAGTTACAGAGAAGTTAATTGTAATAGTAATAACCATGGCTACATTTATTGAGTGTTTATTATGTGTTATGTGCATGGCTAAGTGCTTTATATATTACATTGTCTCAGTTAATACTTAGATTGACAGAGTTTGCAAACCAGTGGCCAGTAGGCCAAGTTCAGCCATCCACTGTGTTGTGCTTGGCTCACATGATATCGGCTCACATAATTGTTTTTTTTTAATGTCAATTTCTTGCCAACATTTTAATATTGGGTGAATTCATATAAAAATCTATTTCTAGCTTCTTTTATAAAAATTGGAAAATTTGGCAACAGGGGGTCAGCTTGGCTCTATGACAGTAATTGCCTGGCTTTTAGATGAGGCATGTCTCCATATCACCACAGTCCCCACCACTCCCTATTGTGACTCCAACTCTGAGCCTGTGTCAGCTGCCATTTGGCCTCATGTTATTTTTGTTTTGCTCAGCCCAATTTCCCTCATTGATATCATCTGCCTGGCTCCTCTAGCCTGTTGTATTTGTGGCTCCTTCCTTAACACCCACACTGTATTGCATATATTACTGTTCTCATTTTAAAGATGGGAAAACTGAGGCTCAACCAAAGGAAAGCTCTTATCCAAATTCACACAAGAAATACACAGCAAAGCTGGGAGAGGAATCTGAGCCTTCCTACCTAACCAGCATAGCCCTGCCTGGCATCACAGAGAGGCTGATGGTCGAGTCTCCCTGCATCCTGGAATGCCCCAGCCGGATCTTCTGCTCTTAGAGTTTCCTTGGAGAACCAAATCTCAATGTCCTTTTGCTCACCAGGAAACCCACATGTCACCAGGATGGGAAGATTGTCCTCTGAGTGTAGCTACCAAGCTGTGTTTTTCGTGCCTCTGTGCCACTCGTTGGTCTGTGTCCAAGGGCTGCTCGCACACTCCCACATAGCCGAGGGGCCAGCTGGTGTGTGTGTTTCTGCCTGAGACGAGGCTGCTTGCCTGCGGGGAGGATGTGATTGCTTTAGGAAATTAAGTGGGAGTGATTAATTAGGGAATGTACTGAGGACTCTGGAAAGAAATAGCAGAAAAGGAAAAAAAACTGGAACCCTAAATACAGAATGCTTCTCACCACATGGCTAAGGATACTGTGTTCAGTGGAGCTGACAGCATCTGAGCCTGTTATTTCTGCTGCTGCTGCTTTGATACAGCCCCCTTGCATTAGGATGCTGGAAGGAAGCGTAAAATCAGCTGGCCCTTTCACCAAATGGCACACGAAGGCTCAGAAAGACCACCAGGGGAAGCTGGCAGCTTAGAAAGAACAGCAGGGCTTGGGCCTCAGAAAGACCTGAGTTTGAATTGCTGATGCGTCATTGCTGGATGTGTAGCCCTGGGCAAACCTCCGTGTCTCGGGCTTCTCCCTGTGAAATCAAGGTAGCATTGACTACTGCCATGGGTTGTTGCGAGGAATTAGTGCACAAAAGTGTGCCCAATGACTGGTAATATGTAATGTGTGCCAGGCTCTGCTCTAGCACGTTGCTTGTGTTTTCTTAATTTTTACAAGCATCCTCTGAGGGTGGTGCTATTATTAGCTCATTTTGTAGATGAAGAGCAAAGGCACGGAGAGGGTACATTGTTTACTCAGTGTCCCGTAGCTAGTAAGGGGCCGAGCCAAGTTTCCCTGCAGTCTGAGTCAATCATCCACGTTCCCAACCACGAAGCATTCTGCCTCTTATGCATATGATATAATGCATAGATAACATTATATAATCAATAAATTAGATAGAACATTTATGTTATGGTACAATTTATATATAAATTATGTATTTATGTAAAATTTATGTGTATAGAATCTGTGTATATTTTTGTATATAGAATTTATGTATATTTATGTATATAGAGTTTGTATATATTTGTATTTATGTATATATAATGTATATATGTATAAATTTATGTATATAGAATTATGTATATACATAAATTTATGTATATAAAATACATATATATTTTATTTTTATATGACATTTATGTATCTAAAATAATATATAAATAATTAATAGATAGATTGAATTATATTAGGTTGAACCCTATGGAATTGTCATTTTTGCTGGTAGAAAATGCTGAATAGTAGTAACTTCATAGAGTTCATCCTAATATATGATACATGAGTTACAGAAATTTCTCCTTCTCTCACCTTCTTCAGCAGGTTCCTAACTCTGAACCTCAGTTTCCTTCTCCATAAAGTGGGGCTGATGTCCATAACACGTGGTGCTGCTGTGCCCTATCAGTCAGACGACGTGTGGACAGCACCTAGCACAATGCTCAATCAGTAGGATCCACTGTTAGTATCTGGTCACAGCCATGGCTCCCCACACATCTGCAGGTCCTGCTGTGTAATACTCCTTTCACCCCCAGTGGCTTGGCTTTTGGGTTGAGGGTCTCCACGTGCAGTAAAACTTGTAAGTTACGGGTGAAGTGTTGGGCCCAGGAGCTATTTTTTATTCCATGGGACTTTGATATTTCAGTATGCTTCAGTATAATACAAGCTTCCTGTCAGGCCAAGCTGAATGCTGTTCCCTTCTGTGCACATAAGAATTACGGTGCTGCCAGCGTGAAATACCAGCCTGCCTGGCCTCATAGCTCATTCCTTCTGTATTTCCCCTCAGGTCCTCGTGTGCAGCCCCCTGCTGTTCTTACTGGATTTTTGGCCTGTCAGTCAACCTTCTCTTTGGAAACTCTACCCAACTCCAGTTCTTTCTGACTTCGTGGGGTGTGTGTTCTGGGTCTTTGCAGGAGAGCCATGTGGTGATGGCCCTGCTCTCTCCCCAAACCCTTTGCCAAAATGAGCTTGGAGAGATTGGTGGCTCAAGCAGAGAAGAAACGAGGCTGAGTTCTTGTTTCCGATCCTGGCTGTGCATCTGGGTGGGTATTCTCAGTCCTTCCAGTCAGCTTGGAAGATGGTTAGGAGACTAAGTGATGAGTCTGTCCTCAGCCTGGAGCCCCTTCTACTTTCCCAGGGGTCTTGGGGATCAGAGGAAGTAGCCTAAGGGGTGGGGGTTGTTTGGGTCTGTGTGCTAATGCTGGAGCTTCATTACAGTGAGAGCTGACTTGTTGAGACCTCATGGTGTGTCAGGCGCTGTGCTAAATGCTTTTTATCGTTTCATTTAATCCTCACAAGAATAGGATTGGGTCCAAATTGAGGCACAGAGGATAAATAATTTGCCATGGTCACACATGTGACAAAAAGTAGACCTATAATTCAGGCCAGTCAAAGCCCACAGCTTTGGTTTCTTAACTACCCCACTCTGTGGCTTATAGTCTTTTGCTTTTGAGGTGCTACCAAGTGGGCTCCCCTGATTCTAAATCAGCCAGTTTTACTGATTCCTAAGTGTGGAAACAAATGCAGGAAGATGGTGCAGATGGTCCCTGAATTAAAGCCCTGAGATACTTGATCTCAGTTGCTGCTTGGGCCTCTTTTATGGGGCTGGGCTTCCTCGTGTGAGTTCCAGATCCTATCAACAGGACAGTCGGGGAAGAGTTGTGTGGACATCAAGTCCAAGGGCATAATACAGTACTATAAACAAGAGAGCCCATTCATTCATTCATTCATTCATTTGACAAAGCTGTACTCAGTGCACCCATGTGTGCCTGTGATGCTCTGGTGAACAAGTCATTTCTTACCTCACCGATTTGCTCTTACGAAAAACAACATCATCACACCTCCTATGATGGCTATAATCAAGAAAACAAAACAAAAATGAAAACCCAGAAAATAACAAGTGCTAGTGAGGAGGTAGAGAAATTAAAATGCAGTGTAAAATGGTGCAGACACTCTGGAAAGCAGTATGGCGGTTCCTCAAAAAGTTAAACAGAATTACCATATGATCCAACAGTGTCAGTCCTAAGTTTATGCTCAAGAGAATTGAAAGCAGGGACTCAAACAGATACTCGTATGTCAATGCTCATAGCAGCATTGTTCACAATAGCCGCAAGGTGGAAACAACTCGTGTCCATCAATAGAATGAATAAACAGAATGTGGCGTATTCATACATTGGAATGTTAATCAGCCTTAAAAAGGAATGGAGTTCTGATCCATGCTACAACAAGGATGAACCTTGAAAACGTTATGTTAAGCGAAATAAGCCAGACACAAAAGACAAATATGATATGATTCTACTTATACGAAATAAGTAGAAGAGGCAAATTCATAGAGACAGAGGGTAGATTAGAGGTTGCGAGGGGCTGAGGGGAGTGGGAAATGGAGAGTCAGTGCTTGATGGGTACAGGGTTTCTGTTCGAGGTGATAACAAAGTTTTGGAAATAGCTAGTGGAGGTGGTTGCACAACATTGTGAATGTACTTAATGCCACTGAACTGTACACTGAAAAATGGTTAAAATGACAAATTTTATGTATTTATATATATTTTATCACAATTTAGTCTCATCACAAGAGAAACAAAAAGTCTGCTTTGTAAAGGAGCAAAGTCTTACAGAAATCCCTTTCTGATTCGTCTCAGCACCCAGCCCTGATACCCAGCACAGGGCCTGGTGTATAGTAGATGCACATTTTTTTTTTTTTTTTTTTTTTGCTGAACCAAACTGGGAACAGACTGATTCCGTTTGTAGTTGAGAATGGCAACGAGGCTGTTGAGTGTACATTTTACTACCATGGCAACTGTGGAACACAAAGATGATAAATATGAAAATGCAGTAATATTTTTGGCAGGTGGGGTCAGCTGGAGGTGACATGGCCCACTGCAGGTAAATATAAGATCTAAGGGAGAAAGAGTTGTTAGTAATTGTTAGAAAAAGTCAGAATCCCAACCAGACTATGTTGTCTTTGTTTCGGGTTGAGAGCATCCAGGCAGCTCTTTGGACCAATTGAACCAAAGAGATGAGAGGATGAAGTCCAAGTTGGGATTGGACTCTAGGAATCTTTGTTAGGAGCTCTCGAGGGAAGACAGGAGGCCAATCACACTTCTCTCCATTTAGTCACGACACAGTTCGAATCCTCAGGAGGAGGCATTATGGGTCTACAGATCTCCTTGGCCATTAGCAGAGTCACAGCTGGTATCTGGGAGGAAGAAGAAAGAAGACCACAGTTTGGCATTTAAGGAAATAGACCTGGGAGGAGATAAAAGGGATTCGTCTTGCTGTGTTGTTTCATGGGCCAGAATGCTTCTTTTCAAAGAAGAAAATGGTTTATAAGAGCTGATGTGGCTTTTGTATTGCATTCACTTGTTCTCCCTCTGTGTTTAGGCTTAGATAACCATTTTTGGATTGGGAAGGAAAGTCTTTGCCGCCGCCCCTCCCCGTCCCCCACACTCCCCTCCCACCTCGACCAATACACACACAGTCACACAGACGTGTAATATACAGACTTAGTCATTATTAGCACGGGGGGAGCAGTCTTAGAATCCAAGAGCCTGATATCCTGCAGGGTCTACCATCCTGCCCCCATCCCACCTGTGACTTCCCTCTTCCAGACTCAGAGTTCTGAGCTGTATCCCCTCCTGATGTGTTATGTAACATGGCAACACCATGAAAGAGCCTCGCGCTCTGACACTGCTGCTCGAGGAGCCCCATTTGGAAAAGTCTTTAGGCAGCCTCTCGGGGAACTCTGGGGGTGATTTCATGGTAATAGAAAGACCATGGGGTTTGGAATTAGAGCTAAATTTGAATCCAGGCTTTGAAACTTGATAGTTGTATAACTTTGATGTGTCACAACTTCAGTTTCCTCACCTGTAAAATGGGCACAATGATACCCATGTCCCAGGGTTCATGTGTCCAGCACCTATCCACGAGAAGCACCTGCACACAACCTGCAGTACTTGGCAGCTGCTGCTCTTATGAAGAAACCAAACAGCCATTTTGTGCTATTTGCATCTGGCACTAGAGTGTACTTATGCTGGTCTGCTTTGCTTGCCACATCCAGTCCCCACTGGTCATGCATTAATTAGTTCATTCTTTCTTTCATTCCGTCAATATTCATTTGCTGAACAGCTCCCTTGTATCATGACTGCTAGTGCTGGAGATCACTTATTGAGCGCTTACTAGGCCCTATGCACTGTCTTGGTGGCTTCTACACATTATGCTATGTATGCTTCATACAACTCCACATGGTAGACCTCATTACTGCTTACTGCTTATTGCTGCTTTACAGTTGACAAACTAAGGCCATAAGGAGGTTAAAGTAATTGCTTTAGAGCCAAGATTCAAATCCTTCAAGACTTTCATCAACCCTAAACCCAAGGAGATGTCTTCCCTTTTCCAATTCCTGTAGCACGAATTAGTCTTCTAGACTAGTGGTTCCCAAACTTAAGCAGGCATCAGAACTAGCTGGAGGGCTTGTTAAAACACAGATTGATGGGCCTCACCCCCCGAGGTTCTGATTCGGTAGGGTGGGATGAGGCCCAAGAATGTGCATTTCTAACAAGTTCCCAAGTGACGCTGTTGCTGCTGGCAAGGGGACCCCACTTTAGGAACCACTGCTCTAGTCCAAGCTCTCTGAGGACAGGGATCCTGTCTTTGTTGTTCCTATGGCATTACCCAGTGCCCAGCACAAAGTAGTTGCTTGATATCTCTTTGTTATTTTGAATTGTTCAATTGCACATTCATTTCTCCCTTGTATACCGTGTTATGTTTTTATTTCTCAATGTACAAATTCTTAGGCTTTGCCATTTAGGGTTTAAGCTCCTGGGGGTTAGGAATTTTCACCTTATACTTCTTAGCACCTTTTGCAGAGCCTTGCACACTCGGGGTGTTAGGTAAATGTCAGCTGGTTGGTTGGTTGGTTGATTCAGAGACCAACCTCACTAAGACCCAAATTGCAAGCCAGTTGAACTCTGGGAGTATAGCTCTTAAGACAATCTCTAGATACCTAGAAGAGGACCTAGTATATAGTTGGTGCTCAGTAGTGTTCATTGAATGAATATCACCAGTCTCTGTGGCTTTGTGGCCAATAGCCTGAGAGTCTACCTGCTATCTTGAGTCCGATTCCAACTTGCAAGCTCAGCCTCAAAGCATAGTTTGGTGAATAGAATTTTCTAGGGCTTTTAGTCCACCTATAGCGATGATTCTCAACCCTAGCTGCCTATTGGAATCAGCTCAGGGGCTTTAAAATAATGTTAATGCTTGATATCTATCCCGAGAGATTCTGATTTCGTTGGTCTGGAGTGTAGCCCAGGCAGCAAGACTTCTAAAGCTCCCTGGGTGATTCTAATGTGCAGAAAAGGTTGGGAACCCTGATCTGGAGCATTTAGCTGCATGATTTTCTCTTGGGCGTTCACAGAGGGCTGTGTGTGTATGCACATAGAGATGAACAGACATGTAGAGTAGCACGGGGCTGTGTGCTCCTTCTTGAGTGGTGAAGAGTGAGCTTCTCTGACTCTGGGATGAGGGTGCAGGGCCTGGAAGTCAAGCCTCGAGTAAAAACTTGGCAAAGCCAGAGGGTACTTGAGAGCAGCAAGCGTACCTGCCTCCCTCTCCAGTGGCTGCCTTTGGCTGACTGCTGGTTGCCACGTTCCATGGCTGAGGTTGGCTCTGTTTCAAGGCTGAAGGCAGGAGGTGGTGGGCTGAATGCAGGTGGTGTGGCTGTTCCAAGGCCCTTTTGTTCACCCTTGGTTCAGAAGTGGCCGTCCTCCCAGAGGCTGAGGTGTGGGGCTTAGCATTTGGCACCATGCACATCGGCGCTGAGTTTATTCTTGGGTTTCTCAGTGGAAATACACACGGCTACTTGAGACCCACGGGCTGGCTGAGAGCAATGGGAAAGGTCATGCCTGGGCCTCCACCCCAGCAGGTTGCTTGACTCAGCACAATCCTGGTGTAATTAAGCATGACAAGGAGAAAAAGGGGAATGGGTTGGTGCTTACCGGTGTGCACTCAGCCCAGCCCCAGGGGACCAGGGTATTCAGAAGTGCCAGCTGTTCTCAATTTTATTGGAGCCAAGGTTTGGCTCTCCTACAGCCATCTCCATCAATTTGTCCCTGGGCAGTTGGGGTGCACTCCAGTGGACCTGCAGGATCAAGTCTCCCAGAGAGGTGGTTGGGTGAGTAATTTTCGTTCCCTTCCCTTCTCTTCTCTCTTCTCATGTGGCCTCAGAAGCTGTGTGCAAGAGACACGATCACATCAGTGCATTCAAATGGCCCACTGTTGTTTGAGAAGTAGCACTGGGGATTGGGCAAGGCACTGTGCTGAGCACTGGAGCAAATACTGGTGCATTAGACTTGGTTTCTTTCCTAGCAGAGCTTTTACACTAGGTAGGAAAGCATTTAATCATGACACAGTCTGGAATCAAACCCAATTACCTACTTGGTCCTGACAGGTAATATAAATGGGTGAACTGGGCTGCTGGTGAAGCCATAGGGAATGATGGGGGGTGATAGGGGCCATAAGTGAACTGGACCACATGCCAGCCAAAAGTCATTTTTTAAAAACCTTCTTTGCCAAGCGACAAAACAGGGTCTGTACAATGTGACTCGATAGTAGGCAGCCAATGTGACACCCAATTCTAGCCATTTTGGGTGGTGAGCACCCAGCTGAAGGGCTACAGGCTCCCTCATGTCTGTGTGAGGGTCTGGAAACTCAAAGCCTGGCATGGGCTCATGATCCTGGAGATGTTCTCTCCTGGAGCCAGCTCCATCTGCAGTGGCTGCTTAAGGAGCCAACGGTGACTGAGCATCTGAGAAAGCTTCCAGAATGTAACTAGCCAAATCAGGAATTGACGTGGGCTGGTGGGTGAGGGTGGAGGAATCTGACGAGGCTACAAATGGGGTAGGGAAGGAACTGTAGTAACTCTGCCCTTCAAGTATGACTTGAAGGCTCGTCTCTCCCTTTCTGCCCCTTTAGGAGCAGAGAAGTGAGGGACAGAGAGAAGGAACAGGGTGGGGTCCTGAGCACTCTTGTCCATGCTTCCTCCAGCTAAGATGCTACCCAGGCAGAGAATGTGGATACGGAGAGCTTGGGGGCTTCTGCCCTGCTCCTACCCAGTTTCCTTCTGCTCTCCCTCTGTCCTCACCTGCCTGCTTTTACAGGCACTGTGCTCATTTGCCCATCACTGGACTGCGGACCCAGATACCCCAGGGGGAGGCCCTTCAGGCTTTGCCTGTGGTCTCAGCCTCCTGAGCTGTACCCCATGATGCTAGGGTCTGTGGCAAGGTTTCTGTAGATCAAGAGGCTGATGGTCCTTCTTTCAAGAGGTGGACAAAGAAACACAGACTTGGGCTCATGGAATTAGAGTGACAAATCCCTTTCTCTGGGGTTTGAAGCACTACATAGTTTCCAATGCTTTCTTGCTTTTGACGTGGTGCTATTTTTAGTGTCCTTCTCCAGATATATGGGACTCTCCCACTGTTTGTTTTTTATTTGTCCGTCCATGTGTTTCTGTTTTCCGTGGAGAGTGTGTTGCAGTGAAATGGTTCCTGCAAAGCCCCTTGCCTCCTTCCTAAAACAGTTTACCCCCTTGCAGTCCCCTGTGTCCCAACACCATGGCTCCAAGCCACGTCAGAGTGAGCAAACCACAGACTGAAAATTGCAGCCATTCAGGAGAGAGGAGTCTTTAATTTGGGCTTAAAATAGCCCACAGCCTGAGAGTTTGAGAGGCCAGGAGCAAGGTGTAGTTGCAGGAATGGGTGTTGAGTCCCACCCCAGGATGACCGAGCAGGAGCAGTGGGCTGAAAGAAAGGTCGGCGTGGAGGTTGGGAGTCTGAGCTGAAGTCCCCCACAGCGCATTTAAAGTTGTCTTTTCTGGTCTTTTTCATAATAGAAGAGTGAATGACGTGGCGATAAAAATACACGGGACCTGCCTACTCCATCCGGAATGGAGTCTCTGCTGCCTCTCTTTCCTTAAAACTCTGTGCAGGCATCATTGTAATATTAGCTATAAACAAGGCCACTATGTTGCTGAACTCCTGGGTCACCATGCACATTCTGTGCTCCTGGGGTCCCATTCTCACTGTATACTCTTGAACAACGCCCCCTGGAGTTGTGCAAGCAGTTGTACTGGTAATAATAAGAGCAAAGAGGTATTGGGCACTTGTGGGCTAGGTGTTGTTTTATCCTCTTGACATATGTAAACTTGCTTAATTCTCAGTCCAACCCAAGGAGGAGGACACTATGATTATCTCCATTTTATAGATAAGGAAGCGGAGGCTCAGAGAATTTAAATAACTTCCCCAGATACATGCTCCTAGGTTGGTCTGCCAAGTGCAGAGTAAGCTTCAGTCTGACCCCAGTGCCCACAATTAACCATTACGCATCACCCTTCATGTTAATGTTGTGATTTTTATTCTTGTTATTGTGATTACTGCCTGTCTTAGCTCAGGCAGCTATAACAAAATACCACAGACTGGGTGGCTTAAACAACAGACATTTATTTCTTATAGTTCTGGAGGCTGGTAATCTGAGATGAGGGTGCCAGCATGGTGGAGTTCTGGTGAGAGTTCTCTTCTTGGCTTGCAGATGGCCACCTTCTCTCTGCGTCCTTGCATAGGGGAGAGAGAGCTCTGGTGTCTCTTCTCTCTTCCTCTTCTTATAAGGGCGCTAATCTCATCATGGGGTTACACCCTCATGACCTCATCTAAACCTAATTACCTCCCGAAGGGCCAACCTCCAAGGTACCATCACATTGGGGGTTAGGGCTTCACCATATGAATTTTGCAGGGGGGGAGACATATATTCAGTCATAACACTGCCATTTCCTTGTTTTTGACCCTACTGGACTATAGAAGCTCCTAGATCAGAGGTCAGCAAACATTCCCTATAAAGGACTGCACCATGAATATTTAGGCTCTGGAGCCTAGTCTCAGTCCCAACTACTCAACTCTGCCCGTATAGCGTGAAAACAGCCATAGACAATCTGTGAACGGATGAGTGTGGCTGTGTGCCAGAAAAACTATATTTATGGGTACTGAAATTTGAATTTCATATAATTTTTATGTATCATGAAATATTATTCTTCTTTTGGTCTTTTTCAACGATTTAAAAATTTAAAAACATTCTTAGCTTGTGAGCCCTACAAAAACAGGGAACAGGCTCAATTTGGCCTGTGGGCCATTGTTTGTTGACCCCAGTCCCAGAGTGCAGGGATTGGAGGGTTATGTATTTGTTTAATCTGTGCCTTCCTGGGATCTGTCTCAGTCCTGGCACTCAGTCTCCATCTGTAAATGCTGACTGAATGGCTTACTCAGTGGTAGGCGCTCTCAGGTACGCTGAATGACTTGGGGATACTACTGATTTTCAGAAAATAAGTAAAAAGTTTCCCTTTTTCAAAGCAAGGGATGGAAATGTGGTCTTTGTCACGATGGCTGAGAAGAGGGCAGGAGCCTCCCTTCCTGGATGTTTGTAGATGAATGAAGAGAGATTTCTTTTTCTACATAAAGAATAGAGATTTATTCTTTGCAAATAGACCCTTAGAACGTGATTTGTAATAGGAAACAGATTTCCCCCCGAAGATAAATGGAATGTCCCCACCTCCCAAACTGAGAAGACAATTGTTTCCTCTCTACAAAGGAAACAAATTGGAGTCTCAAAGGAATAATCAGAGAAGTTTTTAAAATTGTCATAATAAGCGAGATATGGTTTCATGAATGATGAAAGGGAGGTTTGCCTTCCTTGGGTCTGGATATGCAGACTGGTTGGAGAATCAGATGGGCCCTTTTCTCTCCTTGCCTATTTCCTGTCCCTTGGCATTTTATCAGTGCCACATGGAGAAGGGTGGCTCCCTCATGAACAGGGTTGGTGGGTCCATCCCAGTCCTACTGTTTCACTGTAAAGACATTCTCTTCCTTTCCAGCTCTTCATCTTCAGCAGGCTACTGAAGTAGGTCCCCTTTCCCCAGCCAAGCTTCCTGACAGCTGTAGTTCATTTTGATCCATGGGAGAGGGCATTACAGATGGGAGACTTGTCTGAGCAAAGGCATGGTGCTTAGAATGAGCCTGGTGGGTGCGGGGCACCTGCCTGGATGGATGAGTTGTTTGAGCTACACTTCCAGATGTCCAGGGCACAAGGCTGAGGGCTCTTGGTGAAGGCAGAGAACCATGATGGGTTGAGGGACCAGTGCCATGTGTCTGGACAAAAGTCAAATCAGTTGTGTTTTGGCCAAATGCTATTAAGCATGGATGCCAAGAGTTGGTATGTGCACATACGAGAGGCTGTGAGAGGGAAGAGTTGCCATCATTTGATTGAAAAACCTTAACTCCCCGGTTCTTCACTGGGCCCTGGAGACAAGGAGGGGACTCCCACACAGCCCCGCCTCTCATTGCTCATAATAAAGTAGATAGATTCAGTTCCTTGAGTTCCCAGGGAGCTACAGGAGCAAAGAGCAGGGAGCCCCAACTATCTAGCTCTGCCCTTCGGAATCATTACCCTGTGGATAATACTAAGATGTGGGAACTGGGACAAGGTACTTAACCTCTCGGAACCTCAGGTTCTTGTAAAATGGGGCTAATAATAGTATCCACCTCATAGAATTAGTGTGAGGACTCAAAGGAGATGAACAGTGTCTGATAAGTCATGAGAACTCAATACACGGCAAAACTTTTATTATTATTATTATACTTTCCTAGAAGTAATAATTTTCTACATTTGTAGAACTCTTTTTTAATTCATAAATCCCTTTCTCTTACAGTGTTTCACGTGATCATCTCCAAAGCCCTCTGAGGTTCAGCATATTAACCCATTTTACAGATGAGAAGAGTAGCTTGCCCAAACCACACAATTAGTAAGTTAAAGAACTGCACTGGGAGCCCTGAGGCTGCAACTCCTGGTCTAATTGTCATCTACCCTGTGCCATTCTGCTTTCTCACAGGGGTGCAAGGCTATTTCAACCCCGTGGGTGAGGCCCAGATGAGTGAGAAGTATTCTCTGCTCTCAAGGGGCTTATAGTCCAGTTGAAATTTGAAGAGCCTTGGTCTAGAAGTGGAGAGGCCACACACAAGTGGAAGCCACTTTTGCTGTCTCCAGCAAGGGAAGGCAAGCTAGAAACTGAATAGCCAGGAATCTTATATGGTGCCATCAGATGACACCCAGAATGTTCTTTTGCTGAACCTGCAAAGACCTGCCTCTGATTTCCTGTGTGTCACTTGGCAAATTCCCTCCACGTGTGAAATGAGCAATGAAGCCAGCTCCCTGGTGGATGGTATTAGCTCCAAGTTGCATCACATTCCCCCACTCCCCCCCCCCGCCCGACCCTTCGCAACAGACCTTAACATTATTCTGTGATTACTTCGCATCATCCTTCCCAAATGTGCATCAAATTAAAGAGTTATTAGGGCATGGCAGGACATGTTTATGGGGAAGAATTTCCTTTAAAGTCACAGCTCAGCCTGAGCTCACTTTATTAGTGTTTATACAAAGTATGTCGTCTGTTCCATTGCAATCCATGTTTATATTTCTGCAGCAATTATTGCATTCCTTGGGCTGCTCCTTCCTGTTTTCTTAAAGTGATTACTGCAACTATATTAAAAGTTAATAGTGTGTGTGCCCTATGGCTGGTTGGGCTTAGAGGTGTGCGCCATTCAGAGAATGACGCTTAACCACGATGTGTCCTGCAAATAGCATAAACTTTGAAGTGGTCTGCGGCCCAAGTGGACAAGAAGGGGAGCTCCTTAAGAACAAAGACATGGTGGGCAGCCAGGCCCCCTGGTGAGCACT
Organism: Diceros bicornis minor; assembly: GCF_020826845.1. Lineage (NCBI taxonomy): Eukaryota > Metazoa > Chordata > Mammalia > Perissodactyla > Rhinocerotidae > Diceros > Diceros bicornis. Next base: position 83,583,550 of record NC_080740.1, on the reverse strand, counting down.
TCCTTTGTCACTCACCTCTATTGTGGGTATTTTGTGACTCTAGCTAGGAAGACCATCTGTGTTGATTTACTCAGGACAGTCCCAACTTCTGTCTGTTTTCCTGGTATAATTATTAATGGTGTCCCCTTTGACTCACAAAAGCATTCAAGTTTGGATGATAAATTATATGGTCCCTCTCGTTCTAACTGGTGCCCAGATTTACTGGTATAAATGAAATACGGACGTTGACTTTGGGTCTCAAGTCATTGTCAGTGAAGGACAAATGTAACTCAGTTAAAACTGTCGATAAAAAACTCAAGTCCAGATCATTCAGTCATTCAACAGATATTTATTTGTGCCTTTTATGTGCTAGGCATTGTGCTAAACTCTGACGATTCAAACATAAATAAGATATGACCCTGAATCCCGAGAACTTGGAGTGTATTGATTTAGCTAAAATTTTGGGTATGTTATGAAAATTCTCTAATCAGATCATTTCAATTTGTCTTTCATGCTTTAGGACTCCGCATTTATTTCTTGCAAGTTAATTGCTAAATTTTCAGGCGCTGATACCTGACTGTCTGGATATAAATACCCATTTGGTACTTATCAGCTTGTGGTCATAGACAAGGGTCTTAATCTCCCTGTGCCTCCCTTTATTCATTCATAACATGGGACTGATAATAGCCCTGACCTCATAGGCTGGTTGTAAGGATTCCAAGAGGCACTGAATGTGAAGAGCTTAGCATAGTGCTTGGTGCATGGTAAACACCAAATACACGTTGGCTCTTGCAAAATAATTACTCATTCTGAAGATATTTATTTAGACCCTAATGTAGACTGGCTGCAGCTTTTGTACCTCTGTTGACTAGAACCTAGGTGGCCTTCTTAAAAAATGCATAGTTTAAGGTAATGTGTGTTAATGGGATTCAAAGCCTGTGAGAATTATCGTGGCTGATAATTCAGGGTCAGTGAGATTCTTACCCTGGGGGATCAACCAGTTTATTTTCCTCCTTTTAAAGATGGGGAGGTAGCTTTTCCAAAGTCATGCTGTGAATTAGAAACAGAGCATGGAGAAAGATCATGGAGGCTTACATTTTAGGCCTTTCTTTCTGACCTTGCCAAACTGCCGTGTGTGTCAGTCAGCACAGACAAGACTATGCTCCCAGAACAAATAAACCCGGATGTATCAGTGGCAAAACATAATTGTCTTGCTTCCTCATATCATAGTCCAGTGCAGTGGGTCTGGGTAGTGGTGGGTGGCCTATGTTCCACATAGTCACTCAGGAACCCAAGCTCCTTCCGTCTTGGAACACCACTATTTTGACACGTAGCCTACCCATGTCGAGGAAGACAAGAAAAGGGAACAGAGTGCAGTGTTGTGCAGGATGTTTTACGGCCTCATCTGGAAATGGCATATATCACTTCCATCCACATTCTTTTATTCAGATATTGGTCACGTGGTCCCACCTAGATGCAAGGGGAGCCGGGAATTTTATTTTTACTGTTTACTTAGGAGGGACATGATAGTTTGGTGAACATACAGCACTGTCCCTGCCATACCATGTGCCTGACATTTTTTGCCATATTTCCAAAGGCTGACCCCAGACTTTTCTGAGATTTCTGTTTCTTGATTCCCAGGGATTTGTGCAGCCATTTTTTCATGCTCTCATATGCAGCGTGGAGAAGGGTTGAGAACAGGCCTTCTGAGAAGAGTTTGGAAATGTTTGAGATTTCTGGGATGATAAAGTGGAACATAAAGAGTGAACCTGTTGCATTGATAGTCATCACCTGGAGGTCATTGCTCAGAAAGGAATATGTTACCCTAAGTCATCACAGGAAGAATTTGGGAAGGATTCGTTTTTTATTTTTTATTTTCTGAGAGTGAGGACCAGGATGTCCTGGGTGTGTACCGAAGGGAGAGATCTCTCTGTAGATGCTTTATTGAAGCATGTGCCTGGGTGGACTAGGAAGATCTAGGTGAAGAGCTGTGGGTTAGACCAGGTCCCCCTTCAAGGTTACTTGAGCACTGAGGTCCGACCAACCTCTTCTACATCTTACTTGTGCTCACGTTTTGTGTGAATAATAATGAGCAAATTGATGGTAATGGTTACTTATTGAGTATTTACTGTGTGACCAGCCCTGTGCTGGAATCACTTTATCATCTCATTTAATCTTTACAACATCCTAGATGATAGGTACTGTTGTTATACCCATTTTACAGATGAGGAAACAGAAGCTTAGGGATGGGTTAAGTAACTTACTCAAAATCACACCACTGTCTCAAAAGATTTGAGCCCAGGCTATCTGATTCCAGGGCTTGCTTTCTTAAGCATTATGCTCTGGAGCAGGGATCTCAAAATCAAATGCCTGTAAGGACCAAGCAGATGACATAAGTGAGGGACACAGTTCAGGTGGACTGGTGAATTGCAGAGAATGTGCCTTGTCCAAAATGGGCAGTTGCCTTTTAGCTCCAGTGCACAGTGGCTGTGAAGGCCCAAGGTTATCAGATCATCTGACTTTTTGGAGACAGCCCAGAATTCCAGATTCGTATGTGAAATGTTCCCAAATTGGCAATTAATTTACAAATGTTAAAATCATACTGAGGACCAGACTAAACATGTCTGCAGGCCAGAATTGGGCTACCAGTTTGCAAGTTCTCTTGTGCCTCCAGCAAAGAGCTAGCTATGCCCCGTGTATGCCCTTTCCTGCTGGAGCCTGAAGCTGAAAGGAGCAAGACAGGGACCAGCAGGGAGCCCTCCTGCTGCGAGGAGAGGAAGAGTGGAGACCCTCGCTCGCCCCTGCTCCTTGCAGGGCCCTCACCGCTGCCACATCCCGCCATCCAGGTTCCAGCCATCCAGGTTGCCCCTCTGTCTGGCCCGTTCTCCTCCCTGCAGGTAGCTGTCTGCGCTGTGCTGGCTGCAAACTTTTGCAGGTGTAAAATTATATATGCGAGCGTGTTGCCAAGCCAGAAATTTAGCACAGGGAGGCTTAGTTCCCAAACAACTGAGGTAGCGTGAAGCCAGTTTTTTAAATCAAATTCAGTCATTGCTCTCTCGAATGCGTGTATGTGTTTTTAAACTTATATGTGGTTATGTAACTGATGAGAATGAAGTGAAAAAATCAGAGAATAATTGAATAATGCCTCCTGTTGTGCAAGTCGGGAGAGGTGAAGCATGGGATGGGAGCTCCATGAGGGTGATCCCCCGGGAAACACTGCTGCCTGTGACCTGGTGCGATGGTAATCTGATGGTTCTTGAACACATGCTGTTTTCTCTCTTCCATCAAGGAAGATGGATGGATGACATTAGGTCCTTTGGGCTGGGGAGAGGAAGCAAAGAAAGGAAGACACCCATTATGACAGGGCAATCTGAGAGCTCCTGAGAACTGCCCTTGGGCTCGTCAAAGGATATCTTCTTTTGGCCAGATTTCCAGAGTCTTGAATGGCTTTGCTCTACTGATCACTTTAGCTATGGAGAGAGAGTCCTATTTCAACTGGGCCACTTTTTTCAATATTTTTTTAGGGGAGAGGGGGAGTGCATGAGTAATAAATATTTGCTGTGGAGAACCTTGGCGAGCTTAATAATCAAAATGTAAAATGTTTAAAAAAAAAGTTAAATTTTAACATTTTAACAAATGTTTAAAAAAAAAACTCTTTGCCCTAGCATCCACAGAAAACTAGCATACATGTCTCTGAGTGTCTCCAGGGGGCCTCACTTCATCCGAGGTGTCTGGGAGGAAGTGGAGGGAGTATAATCTGTGGTCTTGGCTCCCACGGAGCTCCACACTCCTTTGGGAGACGAGGCAAACACACAGGAAACAGGCAGCAACACACGAGGTGGAAGGAAATGTGATGAAAGACCAAAATGAGTTGTGCAGAGGCTAAATGATGTAGAAGTTCAGAAGTTCAGGGAAGGGAGAGATCAGCGTAGGATGGAGAGGCTGGGAAGGCTGCAGAGAGGAGGGGTGGGAGGCTGCACAGAGCCTGAAAAGAGGGTGTTTCAGTTTCCTGGGGCTGCTGTAATGAAGTGCTGCACACTGGGTGGCTTAAAGCAACAGAAATGCATTCTGTAATAGCTCTGTGGGAGGAGTCAGTAGGGCCATGCTGAAATCTGTAGGGGGGAGTCCTTCCTTGTCTCTTCCTAGCTTCTGGTGGTGGCCGGCAATCCTTGCGGTCCTTGACTTGCAGCTGCATCACTCCAATCTCTGCCTCGGTCATCACATGGCATTCTCCCTGTGTGTCTCCGTCTCTTCATCTTATGGGGACTCTGGTCATATTGGATTAGGGTCCACCCTAATGGTCTCATTGTAACTTGGTTACATCTGCAAAGACCCTATTTCCAAATAAGGTCACATTCACAGGTACCAGAGTTAGAACTTCAACATATCTTTTGGAGGGACACCCTTCAACCCATAACATAGTGGTGGGATTTGGATGGAGAAAGGATGTTGAGCGCTGTTGAGGCCAGCAAATAGCAGGAACTTATGTGTCGATGGAGTGCCTAGCATAGTTTCTGGATCTGGTAGGTGCTCAGGAAATGTCTGTGGATGGAAAGAAGTAAGAATTAAAAGAGGCAGGCGAGAACAATGATGAGACCCACCTGGCTGCTGTTGTGCAGGAAAAGAAATTGGCATTTGGGAGAAATTAATCTGGTTGTGGGGGGCAGGATTCATGTCAAGGAAAGAGGCTGAGGGGAGTTAAATCAGTCATTTCCTGGCTTGATCCTTTCTGTGGTTCTGATTGCTGAAGGCGTGAAGTCTACCCCATGGATGCTCCACCATCTCGGGGCCACCTGCCTCTATAATCCCATTTGGCACCATTCCACTCTAGTCACTTGATCGCCTCTCTGTTGCTTAGAGTCTCCAAATGCTCCCTCTACTCAGGGCCTTGGCATTTCTGCTCTGCCACTTGGAAACTTCTCCCTTCAGCCTCTCCCCTCATCTGGCTTCTTCTTTTCCTTCCGGTCTCTGACCAAATGTCTCACCCTGAGAGGCCCCTCCTGACCACCATAGCTAGCACCCCCACTTCCTCCTACTCCCACCTTCATTCTCCCCACTTCACCCTGAAATGACTTCTGAGTTATTTCCTTGTTGTAATCTGTAGTTCTGTTGTTGCTGCATAAAAATCTTACCACAAACTTGGCAGCTTAAGAGAACTCCCATTTATTACCTCACAGTTAGCTGAGGGACTCTGCTTCAAGGTCTCACAAAGCTGCAACCACGGTATTCATTGGGGCTGTGGTCTCATCTGAAGGCTCAATCAGGGACGCATTCACTTCTAAGCTCTCGAGGTAGTTGGCAGAGTTCAGTTCCTTTGCAGCCTGTTAGATAGGGTTTCAGGCTCTTGCTGGTCATCCTCAGCTCCTTGTTGGTTGTTTGTGGAGGCTGCCCTCAGTTCCTTGCCTGATTAGCCTCCCTAACATGGTAGCTTGCTTCATCACAGGTAGCAAGGGAAAGAGTCCCTTAGCAAGGTGGGCATTAAAGTTGTATGTAATGTAATCACAGAAGTGACATCCTGCCACCTTTGCCAGATTATATTGGTGAGAAGCAAGTCAATAGGCCCTGCCCACACTCAAGGAGAAGGGATTACATAAGGGAGCTAACACCAGAGGGTGGGGATCATGTGGCCACCCTAGAATCTGTCTGCCACACTCACCAAGAGAATAAAAGCTCTCTGAAAGGAACTTTTTCGTTGTTGTTCAGTACTCTATCCCTAGCCACAAGCACAGTGCCAGGTCCAGAGCAGGTGTTTAATAAAGGAGCATTGTAGGAAGAAAGGAAGTGTGGAAGGGAGGGAGAGAGGGAAGGAGGAAGGAAGGAAAGAAGGAGTGTCCTGCTTTCCCCTGCAACATGCTTTAACAGCCAAACAAATCTGCTTGCAGTTATCGTAAGGCAATGCCTCTGGGCTTTTATACCTGGTGTTTCTTTTACTTGGAATCCTTTTCCTCCCTCTCACATATTCCCATGCCAACCAACCTGGCTTTGGCCAACTCATTCTTGAGGTCTCAATTAAGATGTTACCTTTTCCTAGAAGCCTTTCCTGACCCTTAAAACCTGATTACTCCATAGTACTTTCTCCACACTCTCCCACAAGCTGCTTTTGTTTATGCCTCTGGCACAGTGTAGAGCAGATGTCTGTAAACTGTAGCCCCCAGGCCACATCCGGCCTTCAGCCTGTTTTGTAAATAAAGTTTTATTAGAGGACACCCATGCCCATTCATTTGTGTATTGTCTGTGGCTGCTTTCATGTTACAGAAGCCAAGTTGAATAGTTGTGAAAGAAAATATGGCTGGCAAAATCTAGATTATTTACTATCTGGCCCTTTAAAGAAAAAGTTTGGCAACCTCTAATGTAGAGTGTTTATCACAGTCTATGGTAATTGACTATTTATTTTTTCCCCACTAAACTGGGAGTTGCTCAAGGGCTGGGACCATGTCAGTCTCGTTTACAGCTGTATCCTAGCATAAATGTACCTGAAAGTTAGTGGTCAAAACATATTTGTTGAATGAATGATGTATCAGTCAGAAACAGAAAACAGGTGGAAAAACTCAAATTAGGATTATTCAAGGAAGGTTGATTTACAAAGGGACTGTTTCAGAGGTGTCAGTGCGATTCAGGGAGCTAGGACTAGATGCAATGGTCACCACCTCCAAACCAGAAGAGATGAGAGGAGGCAAAGGGTTCTGGAACCAGGAAATGGTCAGTCATGAAGAGGAGCCGTGACCTTTGGTGGGGACACTAGGTAACCTGGGTGACCTCTCAGGGAGGGAACCAGGAGAATAGCCTCTCCTCATTCTGCTCCCTCCCTCCCACCTCCTGCTCAACTCAAAGAGAAGCAAAAGGGCATGGAACCAGCCCTGTAATATGGTCCATTCAGTTCAGCCTCCAGGGTGCAAAAAGGTGGAGAGCGAGTAACTGAAACTGAGGCCAAGGCCCCCTCTCCAGCTTCTTCTGTTCGGTTGGAACTCTTCTTTGCTGGTGGTAAACAAGGGGTCAGGCTGGGCTACCTGACATCTTAATTGAGGCCCCTCTAACCCATTTCCTGAGAGGGGTTCCGCAAACTGGGCTATGGGATCTTGAATGTGAGCACATCACACCATCTGAAGGCTTGTTCAGGAGCTTGCTGCACTTGTCCTCAGACCTTCACTTCTCTGTGACTCCCACCGTGGTGCCTGCTGTCACCATACCTCCCCAACGTGCTTCCTTCTGATCTGCTGCAGGAGGTCTTCTCTCTGAGTTCCTACTCTCCCAGCTCTCTCAAGTCTCTGATTGCCCACTCTCCGTGGAATCTAGACCACATCTCTTAACATTGACTTTTGCATATTCTTACATTGTTCTCTAAGTAGCTTATAAGTCTTAGTCTGTCTCTTCAACTAGAGTCCAAGCTCCCCTAGGGCAAGGGACAGGCTATACTTTTTAATCCCATCTGGTTCTGGGCCCCCAAATTATGAGACTTATAGATCTCAAAATTATCGGGACTTTATAGGTCATGTAGTTCAGCCTTCTACCCATCACAAGTACCTCCTTAGGCATCATGCCCAACATGAGCTAACTACTAATCTCTGCCATATACCCCTGTAATAGGGAACTTCTACGTGTAAGGCAGCCCTTACACACTCACCTTAGGTTGAGACCTTATCTTCTTTCCTGAAACCCAGAAGGCAGCACTCTGTATACTCTTGTTGTATAGGGGGCAGGCGATCTTAAAGTCTGATCTGATTGTGTATTCTCTAACTCTCTCTGTTTCACCATCACAGAGAAACATCTTTTTTGAAGCCAATCCTAATCTCCACCTCTGCACCCTCTCCCTGCCGGTTGTTGGCTGTGGGTGAAAAGTTAACCACTTCGAATGCTGTTTAGGAAGTACTTCCCCACACAATTTATCTCTTGAGCCTCATGATAATCCTGTAGAAGTGGTATTCTTGGTCGTATATTACAAAAGCTGGTATTCTTGGTCATATTTTACTGTCGACTGGGGCTCAGCAAAGTTAAGTGACTTTCTCAAAGTCACACAGCTAAGAAATGAGGAGGTGGGGACTCAAATCCACATCTTCTGGGTTAACAATTGAAGCCCTTTTCTCCACACTATGCTACTTTACTGGGAGTTGTTTTTACTGCTCCCCCTTCCCAGATGTGCCACGGCACAAAGAAAATTTTGCAGGAATACCACAGAATGAATCAAAAAGCGGGTATGAATATATACATGTGCCAAGATAGAGACAGTGGCCTGCCCTGGAACATTTTTATTTCATTTTTTCCAATGTGTTCTGAATTCCTCTTCCTCCCCACCCTACCCAAGGTGTCAAACAGATGTAAAAATACCACAAAGTTTGCTGCAAGTCACAGCATTGGTTTATGATTCACTGATTGGGCTGGGGAAAAACAATGCAGGAGATTACCATGGCGGTGCCTGTTTATGGAGGCAATATGGTAGATGATGAGCAACATAGCAGACACCAGACATGGGCAAAAACAGCAAGAAAGCACTTCCCCCTGGAGTTTCCAAAGGGGCTCAGCATTCTCACTGGCCTAGACCTCACTGGGAGACATAATAGGAAATGTGCCATCTTGCTGGAGTGGAGAGCAGTGAAGCCACTAGGAGTCCCCCTTGCTTTCTTCAAGACCTAGGGATGGAAAATTCTGTTCTGTTCTGTTCTATTTATTTATTCATTAATTTTTCATTTAGCCAGCAGTTAACGTGATGCAGTAGAAAATACTTAGACTTTAGTTGTAGATGGGCAGCATGATGTGATAAAAAACATAGCCTCTGCATTCAGAGGGCCCGAGTTTACATCTCAGCCTTCGCCATTTACTGGTTGTGTGACCTCATGGCAAGTTTCTTTGTTGGTAAAATCTTCTAAGCTGGGGTGGGGGTGGGGGAGATTAGGCTTCAGTTTCCTCATGTGAGAAATGGGATAATAATAGTACCTACCACATGTGATTACCATCTGGATAAGAGAGAATGAACATCAAGTTTTTAGCACAGTGCCTGGTACATAGTTTGGCCCGAACAAATATCAGCCCTTATTAAGGTGATCTCCAGTATTTTTATCTGTTGAAGGAAGATAATAGTACCTACCTTTCAGAACTGTTGCAAAGAGAAGGAAAAAAAAAAGATGGTAAGTTCCTGACTCAACGATATTGCATTTGTCAATGTAGACTGCCATAACAAATAGTCCCAAAATTTCAGTGGCTTAAGAGTTATTTCTTGAACATGTCTGAGTCTAACGTGGGTAAATGGGGAGACAGAGGAGGGAAGGTCTCTGTTCCATGCAGTCATTCAGGGACTCAGGCTCTTTGTATCTGCCATTTTTGGAGTCTTCCACTGGATCTACTGAATCTAGCCCAAGATGTGGGAAGAGAAAGAGTGTGGAGGAGTGAAGTTTTATGGATCAGACCTGAAGGCAGCATATATTGCTTCTGCCCCTGTAATAAGAACCCAGTTACATGGCTGCACCTACCTGAAGGGCAGCTGAGAAGTGTGGTCTACCTGTGTGCACCAGACAGAGGGAAATGGTTTGGTGGACAACTTGCCGGTCTCTGCCACAATGTTCAATGAACAGTACCCACTACTGTGATTACTAATATAACACCAAATGATTCCATGGTATCCTAAGCCCCGCTGGGAGGGATGGGCAACCCTGGTTATGCAGTCTTTACCCCTCAGAGCCTGAGAGAAGGGCCAGTTTTCGTCTCATCCCTAGAATGACATGGATGCCTTTGGCCCCTGTGAGCCATCCCTGACTGTAATGACAGGACTGAGGGTCTCAAGGGTGGCAGGCAAGCTTCAGAAAGGACATGCCATGAGAGTCACATGAATGGAGTTCCACTGTTAATGGCAAATTAAATATTTGGAAGGTGACTTTCTCTTCCTTTCCCTTCCATCTCTCTATTGTTGAAAACAAATCACTCCAAAACTTAATGATTTCAGACAAGGCACTCATTTTAGTATTCTCTCTCGTGGTTTCTGTGGGCAGGAATTCAAGAGTGGTTCAGCTAGGTGATCTGGCTCAGAGTTTCTCACAAGTCATAGCCAGATGGTAGCTGGAGCTGGAATCTCAAAGGTGCACTGTGTGCCTGACTTCTAGGCTGGAAAGACACACAGCCAGGGCTGGAACAGCTGGGGCTCCTCAGGCACCTCTGTCTGTCTGTCTGTCTCTCTCATCCCCTCACATCGTCTTATCAGTGGAGGCTTTAGGTCTTCTGGTCTTCTCTCATGGCAGCTCAGGTCAGGGCTCCAATTCAAGTGCTCTGAGAGGAAAGCCAGGCAGTCACATATTGCCTCTTCTAATCTAGCCTCAGAAGTTCTGCAGCATCATTTCTGCCACACTCCTGTTTGTCCAAGCAGTCACAACGGCCTGCTCAGGTTCAGGAGCAGGTTCAGGAGCAGGTTCAGGGGCAAGGGGCATAGGCTCTACCTCTTCATGGCAGGGGTGTCAAAGAAACCATTTGCAGACATGTTTTAAAACCACCCCACTTTCCCACCCCCCTACCTAGACACTGTAATTGCTTCCCCATCCAGGGTCACCCATGAGGGATCATGCCTACAGATGGTTCAGAACTCGTACTAGGCTGAGATGTACTCATTCCCTCAGAGGCTACAGCTGGAGGCTGAGGAATATGGCTCAAGCTCCAGAGGAGCCTGGACCGGGAGGATGGGGGGAGGGGGGTGGGCACATGAGGTAGTGCAGCATCTTCTCAGGGTTGATTTCGTTCATTCCCATTTTCAGCCAAGCATGTTTGTAATCCAAGCTTTGTGCTTCTCCCCATTCCAAGGTCTGCAAGTAGGAGAGGGTTACAGGAGAGGGTTACATAAAGCATGGAGGCTCAGAGAAATTAACTAAATTACTCAAACTCACGTAGCTGGGAGTGGGGGAGGGGGTGGGACAGAGATTTGAACCCTGAGCTGTCTCGTCTCAAAGCCCACGTGCCCCTTGACCCTCTCCCTGGCAGTCTGGCAACAAGTGTGTTGGGTAGGGTAGGGGGAGATACCGTGGAAATAGGTGTCACAGAAATTCTGTGAGGGAAAGGCAGCACGAGGGGATTGCTCGTGGTACTGTCACTCTATTTATCAGCCACAAATGCACCCCTTTTTACCTTTAGGAAGATAGCACACCGGCAGAGTCTCTTGGGATCCAGGATGCATCTCTAGGCACAGAATTTGGGGTGGGGCGGTCAGCTGCTCTTCGTGTGTTGAAATTTCAGAGTGGAATGGAGGGGGGGATGCAGTTCAACTGATTACAGTAACAGTAGCTGCCATGATTGAGTATTTGACGCGTGCCCATAAGCACGGTGTATGCATCATCTCATTTAACCCCCATAAAAATTCTTGAGGTTGAGATTGTCACCTTCATTTTGTAGATGGAGAAACTGAGCCTTGGAGATGAAGTGAACTGCCCTTAGGTCATTCAGTAAGTGCCAGGGCAGGAATTCAAACTCAGGGCTGCTTGCTTCTGAAGTTTAGCCTCCCAAACACGGACTCTATAGCTGGGGCAACCCCACAGTCCCCACCTCTACCCCCGCTCCCAAGTTTTTAGCATTTCAGCAGTACTCTTTGTGCCCCTTGACATAATAAATATGAATTCAAAGTATTGGTGCTGCAGCCACTAGCACAAGCTGCTGAGATGCCGTGCTACGTCCCGGTAATTAAACCCTTAGTTGCATTGTCATATTGTCAGTTGTTAAGGTCCCCAAACATCTATCCCAACTGAGACGGGAGGTGAGAAGAAAGCTTGGGGTGATTATAAGCACGCACAGATTTCCGTGTGTGCTGATGTCTAATCCTTGCATCAGCATCCCCTTTCTGTTTCCCTGTATAATTCTTGCTCTTCCTTTATCAGCACTCAGCTTAGTCTGAGAAGTCTAAATACTGCCTGCATCATTTTAGTGAACACAATATTTATACAATTGTTCACTGGTTCATTCTTAACTCTGGTTTTTCCCTAATCCTGGTTTTCTACCCCCATGGTGCCCCCTTCTCCCTGACACCAGTGCCACCATATCTCTTTCAGTTCTTCCATGGCAAATTCTTCTCTTTGGGGCCGTTTTCAGGAGCTGAAGCCTACAAGTTGAGGCAAGAGTAATCCATGTGGCTGTCTTTACCTAATGTATGAGATTAGCAAAGCTATCTCTGTGCTGTGCCAGGCACGTATTCTACCATGTTGGGCTATGGAGTTAAATGAGATAGGGTCTTTGCCCTCAGGGAATTTGTAGACTATCTGGAAAATAGACCAGTACCTAGTTAGGTACCAAAGTCAGTCAAGATTCTTTGGATTTCAAGTGATAGAAAATTCAACTCAAACTAATTTAAGCCAAAATATTAGGGAGATGGTGTAGACTGGCCCATGTAATCTCCAAATACAGAGACATTTGGCTTCAGGCATGGGTGGATCCAGATACTCATAGGATAGCACCAGGAATCAGTCTTTTTTCATCTCCTGACTCTGGAAAGCTCTCTCTTCATGGTGGCAAGATGGCGTCTGGCAATGCTGAAGAACTTAGCAACCACAGTGGAGAGAAAGCTATTGGGAATTTGAGTCATGTATGCATTCCTGAAACAATTACTGTGGTCAGAGGGAGAGAAGATGCTTCTAAGCCTGGCCTGGATCAGGTACCCATCCCTGGAGCTGGGAAGAGGGGTCAACCCCACTTACATCACATGATCTGAGAGTTGGGGGAGGGAAGCTTCCAAAGAAAAATTTGTTACCTGATGAAGGGGCATCAGAAGCCAGGCAGCTAAATATAATGGGGCTCTACTCCGTACATACTAGATAACTTATTCTATACAATAGTCTTAAGGTTAGTTGGGCATGCTCAGGGGATAGCATTAATCATATCATTAATCCTTGACAAGAAACATCCCTCCAGTCTAAGCCAGTTCTGAGTTGAATGGACCATAAGCGTAACCTGCAAAAATCTGACCCAGATTTGCTCTCCATTGCAGGGACCTGGACAGAAATAATATCACCAGGATCACCAAGATAGACTTCGCTGGACTCAAGAACCTCCGGGTCTTGTAAGTAGCACATGACTCTCCAACATTTTCATTTTCAGCTCTTCAGCCTTGTGAAAATGTTCCACTGCCCTGACATCACACCCTCAAACACTGGGCAACAGGAATTCACCATTCTGCAGCAGAAAGCCCTTCATTAGTGTACCCAGGTTTTCACAGGTATCTCGCTCTGTGTCTCGATGCTGCTGGCTGGGCTGGACTGATGGAAGAAGTCAGTTCCAATGACAGGGAAAACAGAAGCCTCTACACAAATAAATCAACATGCCCAGCTTCTAGGATGACAGCAATGTCAGCTTGACTAACCATGCTTTCCTTCCATAGAGATTATAATTTCTTCTCCAGCCTGTGCATTGAAAGAGCAATCAGGACACAAGTTATTTATCTTGTTGGTTGGTGGAGAGAGGGGGAGGAGGAGGGGAGAGAGTCAGACAGGGTCAGAGCCCTTGCCGAACACCCACAGCTGTGCAGACAGGTAGCCAAATTTGAGATGGACATTAGTGGAATGGGGGGGGAGGGACGTGGAGGAATATCAGGTTTCATTGTTAAATATTGAACACATATCCCTAAGTCTGTGAGTGATGATAAGCTGCCCAAGTGCTTGTCCGTTGACAAGTCTCAGACATTCAGAGGTACAAGAGAGGAGCAATTGGACCCTCTTTCCTTCTCTACTCAGAAGTTGATTTTGACCCTTAAGTGTACTACAGACGTAGGGCACAATCTGAGCAATTTGGTCACTGCTTTGGTGTTTTTTTTTGTCGTGGAATCTTGGCTGGCAAATCTTTACTAGAAGTAGCAGCTAAAGTCTTGATGTCTGAAGCCACCTCCTTCTTTTTACTAATAGCCCTTTATAATGCAATGAATTTGTTCTAGGGACAGGAAGTACCAGATTCTGGTCCTGACTCAGAATTAACTGCCCAGGTGACCTTGGGCAAGTCACTATGCCTCTTTGGGCCTCAGTTTTCTCATCTGTAAAATCGAGAATGAATAGTATATCAGTTTGGTAGGGCTACTGTACCAAGTACCACAAACGAGGTGGCTTAAACAACAGAAACATATTGCCTCACAGTTCTGGAGGCCAGCAGTCCAAAATCAAGGTGTTGGCAGGGTTGGTTTCTTTTGAGGGCTGTGAGGGAAGGATCTGGTCCAGGCCTCTCTTCTAGCTTCTGGTAGCCTCAGGAATTCCTTGGCTTTTAGATGGTGGTCGTCTCGCTGGGTCGCTCCACATTGCCTTCCCTTTATGCATGTCTGCCTGTGTCGAAATTTCCCCTTTTTATAAGGACACCGGCCATGTTGTATTAGGGCCCATCTCATTTTAACTCTATTACCTCAGTAAAGACCCTATCTCCAAATAAGGTTGCATTCTGATAGACTGGGGGTTAGGACATCAACATATGAATTTTGAGGGGATATAATTCAACCCGTAACAAATAATTAGAAGTCCTTCATTGCATCTCTCATTGTTGCACATATAATATTTTATGGTTTTAACATTTTCATGAACAGTCTGTTTATTCTCACTGCAACTTGTGGGGTGTTACTATATAACATTGTTTTTCTGATGGAGAAGTAGGCAGTGGTAATGATGATGATGATAACCCAGGTATATACGATAACTTCCACAGACCAAGTTCTGTATTACTTAGTGGTAACATAGAGGTATGCATTATTATTAACCTCCACCTGCCCAGAAAAAACAGAGGCCTAAGTAGGTTAAGTGGTCCCAACTCCACATAGCAGGTAACTAAAGGAGGAGGAATCAGAACCCAGAATGTGTGCTTTCTAACCTCTGTGAAGCACTGCTGTTCATTTGCATTATAGAAAGCTTAGAAAACCAAGAAGGCGATAGTCTACCCATTTTGTAAGTGCAGCACTGGTGTGCAAATGGCTTACTCAAGTTTCCCTGAGCACCAGTGTGTGAGGATGCTGGGATTTGAATGCTGGGCCTCCAGCTGGCAGATGCTCTCCCTCCACATGTTCTCCATTCTTTGTCCTGTGCACTCTCCTCTCCATCCTCAGAGGGAAGACCCCATATTCTGCCAAGTCTTTCTTTTGCCCTAAGCAGTTGTGTGTCTGTCAGATGACTGGCATCCCTGACAAAGTGTGTGTGGATCAGAATTGAGACTGGGATAACAGTGGGGGAATTCGTGGCTCAGTTTTAGGGTGATTGTTATTGAAGAGATATAGGCAGCAAACTCCTGATTCCAGGTCATTTACCAGTTTAAATAACAGACATTTAGCTTCTCTATTTTTTTCACTTCTTCCCCCTGCATCTGTGAGAGATTTCCTTTTATACAAGTCAGAAATTTCACCTAATGCTTCATATTCTAACAAAGTCAAAAATAACCCTTTGATTTTCTTACTATTGCATCAGAAAGACTAATAAAAATTCCAATTTCCATATCTGCTCTCTGCAAATAGAAAGTTTAAAATAATCACAAAAGATCGTATTAATATCCTCTGGATGGTCTACAACATTCCTTTGACTACAGTTTATCTTTTCAGTTAATTGGTACATTCTTCTTATTTTGATAAGCAATGCCAAAACCCTCCCCTTTCCCCCACTGTACAGGCTCTGTTAATATACTATGTTTCATTATCTTCCTTATCAACTCAAAGACAATCCCATTCAAGTGGCCCTTTATTACTGTGAAAGAATGTGCTAGATGGGATAGCTGAAATGCTTTCTAACTAACACCAGTAAAATATCCAGACATTTAAACCATATTTTCCCTCAATCTATTCTTTTTAGCTGAGAAACCTAGACAACTATCTTTTTTGAAAAGCTTTGATCACACCTTGGCACATTCCTCATATCTGTTTCTTATTTACAATTTATAGTGAAGCCAGAAAAGACTCAATACTCTTGAATAATTTGAGCTTGCCACCCATTTCTGTGCAGAACTGTTAATATGGTGCAGGTGAATGGGCGAAAGCAGATAAAATGGAGATCGGGAACTTCGGCTTCATCCAAAGGCAATTTTGCTCAAATAAAGTGCATTCAAGGAAAGATACAAGAATTGCCTATAACAATTCTTTCTCCCACGAGGTGGGAGTAGGAAAAGGTCTCTTCTGGTTGTATCAATTATCTTCCCTTTCTTAGTAGTCTGTTGCAAGAACTCTGCTATGTCCACAATGTGGGAACCAGCTTTATCCCAAATGGGGTTAATAAAAGAGTTAAACTCCACCCTAGCCATCATCACATGGAGGCTATTTCCGATTCTGACTCAGTGTTAAAACTAAACAAAAAAAAAACAATGCCAAAAGACCTGAAAATGAACACAGTCTGTGTCCCTCTAACTCACAACAGACTCAAGCCATGGACAGTCCTTCTGGGCATCCAGCCTTTCCTGGATCCCCTGGCCTCCTGCATCTGGTCAGTAAAATGAGTGATATCAATGGCTTTAGCACAAGCTCCTGAATTGCATCTCAGCCTAGAAGTCTGGATGGGAGGTTCACAGCTCATTCATCCATTGATTCACTTATTCATCAAATGTTGATTATTTATTGACCTTGTAAATGCCAGGTACTAGGCTAGACTCTGATAGAGCTAGGAAGTAGATGTAGAAGTGGCCCTAGATACCTTATCAGTCAGGATCCCAGCAGGAAAGAGATGATACTCTCACAGGACAAATGAGGAGAGCTAAATAAGGAGTTATTGGCAAAGGTGTGGACAACATTAAGAGAAACCAAGAAGGGATGATGCAGTTGCCTGGAGCTAGCAACAACAGGCCCCTGTGCCTCAAAGAGCAGTGCGAGGAAGTGGTTACCCCAGCGCCGCAAAGGTGGGGACTGCTTACAGGACCTGTGGTCTTAGGTAGAGGGATGCAGTCAACCCGAAGTGACTTGGCGGGGAGGAAGTCCTCAACCTCACTGATTCCCCTTCCACCCTCTGCTCTCCTGCTGAACCCAACAGGAAACCAGAGTCAAAGAAGCTTCTGATGAAGCTGATAAAAGTTAGCCTTCTGTGGCCTGAGCAAAGTGGCAAAGGGGCAGATGTCTAATACGGATGTATTTGCATTTCTTCTACTCGCCTTTCTGAAAAAAGCTAGTGGTGTTAGGTTAATTAGTACAAAACTGAGAGATTCATCACAGGAGATTGGAGTTCGACTCCTTCGGAAACCCAGAGGGGATATGACACTCAGCCACCTGAGGGTTGCTCCTTGTTATCATTGGGAAGTAGTGACAGCAAGCTTGGTGATGGATTGATTGATAGTAAAAACCCAGCTGAACCAACCACCACTCACTAATATTGAACCGGTTCCCTATTTAGCAAGATGTGCTCATGTGAGTCTATTAGCATTCCAAGGCCCTCCCTCCCATATGGTGGGATGGAAAATGAAGAGAAAGGAAGGAAAAGAACATTTATTGAGCCTCTAATTGTACTTCAGATCCTGGGCTAGATAATTTACATACTTTATTGAACTTCTATTCTCACAAGGACATATGAGATGTTTTATTTTTTTTATTTTACAAATGAGGAAACTGAGTCTCAGAGAGGTTGACTAGATAGCCCAACATCACACCATCAGCTAGTAAGCAAGTAGGAAAAAGATTCTAAACCGAATCTGGCACACACCCCAGACTGGGAGTTAGAGTCACCCTAGCTAGCTGTGTGACTTTATGCAAATAATTTCTCCTTGGATAAAGCTCTTGTCTCTGTTCTGTGGTGTCCATAGGTGTTAAGTGAGGATCCTATAAGAGGCCAGCCTACAGTGCCCTGAAGTAACATAAATGTGTGAATCAGAGTAGATGAAGACTGTGACAGACTGGGAGCTCATGTGCCCTGCCTGCTCCATACTCAGTTCTAGCCAATGGTTGATATTTGGAAATGGGAGAGCTGATTTTCCAAAAGGAGTTTCTTTTGTGGAGTGTGTGTATGTGTAATATGATTTTTAATTGTTTGCAACAAATTCACAAAAACGTAAAATATCGTTGAGCCCAAACGAAATACCCCATCACTCTGATAGTCTAAGTCAGAAACTTCGTGTCCTAGACTAGCCTTTTCCTTGATATAAAATCAGTATGTGCTGTGGCC
Organism: Diceros bicornis minor; assembly: GCF_020826845.1. Classification (NCBI taxonomy): domain Eukaryota; kingdom Metazoa; phylum Chordata; class Mammalia; order Perissodactyla; family Rhinocerotidae; genus Diceros; species Diceros bicornis. Next base: position 83,565,524 of record NC_080740.1, on the reverse strand, counting down.
CAAAGTCGTTTTTGGTTTTTCGTCCATTCAGTAAACCTTTGTTAAGTGGCTGCTGTGCTAGGCAACTGTGTTAGGGCTGGGAGTCTGATGATGAACAAAAGTCCTTACTCTCTCGGTCCTTAGGCATAATGGGGAAGATGGACATGAAAATCAACACAAGGGCCCGAGTGTTTAGCCTAAGAAGTGTAGGGGGTTATGGAATGTCTCAGAGGTGGAGGGCTGGCTAGTGGAAGGAATCATTCTGAAACGAAGGCTAAGGTTCCTCAAGGCTACTCTTCCTTCTTTCTGCTTTTCCTTCAGCTGCTTCAGGGCAGCCCTCCTCCTGCCTAATCCAGAGGAACCACAGCCCTTCCTAAACTCCACCTTCCAAAGAAACATCCTTCAACCACAACTGCATCCCATTCAGACACCGGGGTCAGCCCCACATGGAAACTATGTGGCTCCTTGCCTTCCCTCCCCTGCTGTTCAGCTAATCCATTTTAAGCTGCCATTTTTTTTTTTTTTTTTTTAAGTTAGGGAAACAAATGTTTCATTGTATGCTCAATTCTTAGGATATGCCACATGCATGAATCAAACCGTTAATCACCTGCTTGCAGGACGGTGGAGGTCAGCAGAGCCCGTGGCTGGGGAGACCTAGTCTTTATAACCATCACTCTCATCTTGGGAACAGTCAGGCCCTGAGCAGGGAAGTTCCTGCCACCAGACTGGTTTCTTCGCCACAGGCAGTTGTCTAACAATAGCTTCACCCTTTCTACTAGGTGACCCAGAGACAGAGTGAACAGAGAAGGCCCCTTTCAGCGAGGTATTTTTGACTTCTTAGAGGAAGGAGCTCCGATAGAAGAGATGCTGAATATATGGGTGGTTTTTGTAAGAAGCAGCTTTTCCCTCTTCCTTTTCTGTGCAACATCCTGCAGTGCTTGGGGGGACATTTGCCGAGAACATTCTTAAAATAGAGGCATGGAAACCAATCTGTCAGGTAGAGTGTGCAGGCGGCGAAACCCTGGTTACCGTGACACCAAGCTGGGGTGTGAGTTCTCTTGTCCCCCTGGACTGATCCCGGCTCAGGGGGCCCTGAGGGTAGAGAGAAGGGCTGAATGACCGTGCCTGCACTGCCTGAAGCCTGGCATGAGGATCCCTGAGTCCTGCTCGTCCTTGACCGTTGCTGCCTCTCTGGTTCTAGGCACCTGGAAGACAACCAGGTCAGCATCATCGAGAGAGGCGCCTTCCAGGATCTGAAGCAGCTGGAGCGATTGTAAGTACAGCACAACCTCCTTTCTTGAAAAGCCTTTTTATAGTTTTGTAAATTGGCTTCATTGCGACCTTGCTAAAAAGTCTCGAATGTTTATTAAAATGTTTGCTATTACATTTAAAGCACATTAGATGCATGTTAAAGAGACACTGAGATCCACAAACATTTTTTCCTTAAAAGATGCTAGAATTGGCCTCGGAGGTTTGTTTTTTTTCTCCCCAGTCTTGGGCTCTCTCTTGTATCTGTACATGGGGCTGGTTCTCGCCCAAGCCTCAGCCTTCCCTTTTGCAGAGGAAGGAAGCCTGTAGTTAGTTATCCCTGTCACAGAAACCAGTGTCAGATAATCCCTACTCCTCTGCTTGGGTAGCAGGCTCCCTCCTCAGGCCCTCTCCTTCCTGCGCCCCCTCTGCCCCATTCTCGTGGGAGGGGAAGGACAGGCGAGTGGGCGAAGCCTTCAGCATGCCTGTATCTCCTCTGAGTGAGCATCAGCCTGTGTCAGGAAGCCCACACGTTTCCACGAGAGAATACACTGCCAGTGGTTTAAAAATAGGCCGCTGTTCTGACTCTATCAGAGGGAGAGAGGGACAGGGGTGGGGGTGGGGGATGGATGGAGCCTCCATTTGATTTGTTGATTAATGCTTTGGCAGACAACTCTTGGGTCAATTTGATGAGGGGGGCTGGTTAAGTGGGCAGCTTCACCTTTCCTCGGTTAATCACACCTGGCAGCTCATAACATCTGGATATTTGCTTTCTGCCCTCTGAGTAGGGATTATCCACAAGAGCATGCTGGTGGGCGTGGGCGGCTCTCTTCCATGCTTCTCTCCGCATCCTGGTTGACCTGACATTTCAGCCTCCTTCTCCTGCAGTCTGGGGACAGGGCTGCAATAGCTCACTGCTCCACCAGCTCACCTAGAAGGATCCTTCCATGTTTACAAATCCTGTTGCCACATCTCATCTACAGAGATGGGCTTGGGTGAGGTGGGGGGCCTGCCACCAGCTTGTTAGCCTTGTGATCTGCCATCTTTTCCTGTGAGTCATTCCATCTGGGGTGACATGGGAATGGGAAGGGGGTTCACTGAGCAAAATCCTTTACTCTCTGCTCTGTTGTGTGAACTGCCTCATTTATTGCTCTCCTTCTGGGTCAAAGGTCAGCGTATGTTGTGCTGTTGTTGGTTTGAAAATATGACAATTATTTCTTATAAGGGAAAATAGTTATAAAAATAATGAATTTTGCCTGTGTTTGTACTTTTATTTTTAAGTTTCTTAAAACTTAAATTCTTCTCAATACTTAGACCAAAGAAGAAGTAAAAGTATTTGTTGAACCTTGTTCCTTTGTATGAAATGTTCAACATTTTGATAGAAGGGTAAATATACAGTCCTTTGTGAAAAGGCCACTTCTTGCTTAGCCTTCTGATTAGAAGAGTAAAGAAATTCCCAATTCATTAATTTTGTGGTTGTTGGGTTGAGAACCTTGAACATGCTAGGAACTATGCCAGTGTTTTATGTACTATCTGTTATTTTATTCCCACAAAATTCCTGTGAGGCGTTATTTCCCTCATTTTGCAGATGAAGAAATGGAGGCCCAGGGAGATGAAGCCAAAGAACTGTTGGGGGGGAAGCCAAGATTCAAAGCCACATCTGTCTGACATCAAAGCTCACGTCCTTTTATACTTCTGTGCTGCAGACATTAGATGAAGTGTGAGCTTTAGCAATGGCCCTGCAAATAGCCTCTCACATACCCATTTAAATCCAGGGACTATCATGAAATATTCTGGCCAAAGGTGCTTTTCTTTGGCTTGGTTAACACGGCTGAAACACCACGCATATCTGGGGGACTGAGGGGATTACAGTTGCAGCGTAAACCTGGCTATTTCTCCACTTTGGCATATTAGGAGGTGATGCTAACTGCTGTATTAGATAAACGCTCAAATTTTATGGCTTAACATAGTGGAGGTTTACTTCTTATTTATATCAAACCCAATAAGGGCGTTCCTGGTTGCTGGGCCTCTCTCCTCCAGGGGGAGCCTCAGGGACCTGGCCTCCTTCCACTCCTCAGTTCTGCCATCTTTAAGTCTTGGCTTCCAAGGTACCAGTGTTTGTCTGCGTCAAGCCAGTAGAAGGGAAAACAGCATGAAGGATTGCACATGGGAGGTTTTCATGGGTGAGACGAGAAGTATATGTCGCTTCCACTCCTACTACCTTGGACTAGAACCATTCACATCCCCACGGTAAACTGCAAGGGAGGCTTGGAAAGGTAGTCAAGCTATATGCCCAGGAAGTAGAGGAAACAGGATCAGTGAACAGCCAGCCAGTCTCTGACTTATATTGCAAGTGAGCTGAAGAAGTCCTTGATTAGGAGGAAAAATGGAAGTATAGGTAGCTGTATACACAGCTGGATAGGCACCCTCATTTAAGACCTTTCAGTGTCAGCCAGAGGGAGTGTGTGTGTGTCCTTACCCTCACTGGTGTTAATCTGGTTTTGATTATCCAGTCTGTCCCCACACAGACTGAGAACTATAGAGTGAGAAAATACAATCCATTTGCTATTCACAATTGAAGAAGCCGATGGCTAATTGTGTCATCTCTAGCTCTCACTCCTGACTTACCTTACCCATGTCTCTATATTTGGTAGTCGATTAATCTTTATTGATTTACCGTACTCTGAAATACAGACTGGAAATTATATGCATGTTGATAATTCATTTCTAGAGTGTTTATTTCCATTCAGACTGGTCATTATTGGTTTGATCTCTTGAGGCTTAATGGAAAGAGAAGAGAGTTCTGTCCTTCAGGTCTCAACTCAGAATTCTCTATTCCTCCATGAAAGGACTCCTGCAGACTGGGTTAGGTTCCCCTCCTCTCACAACACAACATGACTGTCCCTATCACAGCACTTCTCACATCATATTTGAATTCCCTTTTTGCCTGATTGTTTCTCCCCAAAACTATGAGTATGTTGAGGTCAGCAGTCATATTCCATTTATCTGTCATTCTCAAAGGCCTGCACGAGGTGTGATAGTAAGTACTTATGGAATATTTGTCAAATACTTGAGTTTTTGTTCTATACTAGTGGTTCTGAGCTGGGACCATTTACCACCCCCAGAAGACACTTGGCAATGTCCGGAGACGTTTTTGGTTGTTACAACTGTATGATGCTACTGGCATGTAATGGGTAGGGGTCAGGAATGCTGACAAACATCCTACAATGCACAGGACAGCTCCCACAACAAAGAATTATCCGGCCTAAGATGTTAATAGTGCTGAAGTTGAGAAACTTGGCTCTTTCCCTATTATGTGTCCGATAACATCTTAGACACTTGACTTATGCCACCTCATTAATCATTTAATATACAACAATATAATAAGGTTAGAATTATCATGTCCCTGATGTGACAAAATATAAAATTCAAAGCATTGAATACTTCATTGCCTATGAAGTATTGTTGCTAAATATGTTTACCCTAAATCTAATGTAGCTACATCTCATTTCTGGTTTCTGGGAAGTGAACAGGATAGAGGAACAAGTTAAATGAAACCAAGAGGAAACAAACAAATCCTGTAGGTGGGACATTTCAAAAAGTCAATGTCATGAAAGAGCTGGGAGTTGACTATTCTAGATTAAAAGAAGCTTAGGATAGAAACAGTAACTGAAAAACTGGGAGAGTCAATGGAATTTAAGTGTTCTAAGATCTCTGAATTATCCAGGAAGTGATAATGGTGGTAATGTATATTGCTTTATTAAATCAAGGATGCATGTTGTCATCTGTATGATAGCCTCTAAAAACAATAGTTTAAAAAATTTAATAACCTAACAGAGGGAGAAAGGACATAGAATGATACAAAAAAATCTGATTAATTCAAACAACGGATAAAAGGAAATGAAAAGGAACAGAACAAATGAGACAAAGAAAAAACAAAAAGTAAGATGATGCACTTAAACACAAATATAATTATTTGTATGTAAATGGTAATCCCCCAATTAAAAAACAGATTGTCAGAGTGGATAAAAAAACAAAAAACAATTACATGCTTCTTACAAAAGACAAACATTAAACATAAGATTAGAGAAAAGTATAGAAAATGATACCGTGAAAACACTAACCAAAAGAAGGTTGGTGTGGCTCTGTTAGTACTAGTATTTTATCTAGAATTAATAGTATTTTATCTAGTGTTATATAATACTAGATAAAATAGACTTCAAAACAAGTAATATTGTTGAGATAAGGAGGGCTATTTCATAATGATAAAGGAGTAAATACACCAGAAAGATACAGCAAATCTGTGTTTGTATATGTCTAAAAATATAGACTGAAAATACATGAAGCAAATATTAACAGAACTAAAAGGATAAATAGATAAGTTCATAATCATAGTTAAGATATGGTTCTTATAATTGATAGAACAAGCGGACACAATTATTAGTAACAATACAGAATATTTTAATGACAAAGTTTGCAAACCTGACCTAATTGATATGTAGAGAACACCACAACCAACAACTGTAGAATAAACCTTCTTTTCAAGTGCATATGGAACTTTATCAAATACTGGTCTTGAAAGCAGGTTTCAACAAAAGACAAAGTATTGAAATCGTATGGAGTATTTTCTCTAACCATAGCAGAAATATTCAAGGAATTAATAAGAAAACAATAAGTAGAAGATTTCAAAATATTTGGAAATTGAGTAATATTCTTCTAAATAACCTATGAGTCAAAGAACATATCACAGTGCAAATTGGAAAATATATTTTTCTGAATGTTAAGAAACAGAGTATATAACAATGTGTGGATTGCAGCCAAAGCCATGCTCAGAGGAAAATGTATAGCCTTTAAGCTATATTATTCAATTTATGATATATATTTTGTATAGTATAGATTAAAATGAAGTAATGCTAAAATCTTGATTAAAGTATCCATTATAAGAAACTAGAGAGAGAACAACAAGGTGGAAGAAGGGGAATCAGTAAGAGCAGAAGTATATGAAATAGAAAAACTCTAAAAAGCCAAACTTTTGGGCCAGCCCTTGTTGCCTAGTGGTTAAGTTCAGCGTCTTCTGCTTTGGCAGCCCAGGTTTGGTTCCCAAGTGCAGACCTACACCACTCATCTGCCAGTGGCCATGCTGTGGCAGCAGCTCACATACAAAAGAGGAAGATGGGCAGCAGATATTAGCTCAGGGTGAATCTTCCTCAGCAAAAAAAAAAAAAAAGAAAAGAAAAGAAAAGCCAAACTTTAATTCTTGAAACAATCAAATCATAAAAACTGACAGGACTGATCAGAAAACAAAAAAGAAAGAAGACCACATTACTAATAGGAAGGATAAAAAGGGAGACATAACTATGGATTTTACGAAGATTAAAATGATGATAAGAGCAGATTTTGAACAACTTTATTTCAATGATTTTAAAGATTAAATGAAATTGAAAACTGAAACAAGAAGGGATAGGAAGTCTGTATAGTCCTGTATCCATTAAAGAAATTAAATCTTTAATTAAAACATTCCACCAAGAATAATCTAGGCTCAGATGGCTTCACCGGTAAATTCTACAAAAGTTTTAAGGAATAAATAATATCAATTTAACAAAAAATCATTCTATAAAAAGAATGAACGTTTGTCATTTGGACAGCATGACCTTTATAGCAAAACCCAACAAGGACATTTCAAGAAAAAATATAAACCAACATATCTCATGAACATTTATGTAAATTTCCTAACAAAATATTAGCAAAACAAATTCAGTGATACATGAAAAGGAAACAGTACAACAAAGCTTGGCTTATTTGAGGAAGGCAAGGTTGGTTTAATATTTGAAAGTCCTCCCTCCCAAATACAAAGATGCTGAACAATTAGGATGGCAAAACCAAAGACACACAGACAACATCTACAGTAAAACTAGTTGACACAGTATCCCAGTGAACCCCCCGCTCCCCCAATATAAGCAGGTGGGGAAAAACAACTAATGGCTACAGGACTATTGTGTTATCTCATCTGTGTGGGCGAAAGCAGAGGGACAGCAACGGAAATTCTTAAGGCCCTGAGAACGGGAGAGCGCTTATATTACCAATTAGTAGTCATTGGAAAATATAGTGGTCAGCTTGAGAAAAGCTGCCAAAAATGGAAGGAAGTTTGATTGGATCCAATTCATGGTGAGTACAAAGGAACGATGATGTGATAACGACCTATAGTACTTGGAGTATTCTGAGTCCTGTAAACTCTTCACACTAACAAAAGCAAGGCTCTTTTTCAAAGGAAGGCCTAGCATTGGTAAGAAACTTTAGGGAATAGTTGGTCAGAATAGGAGCAATAGTAGAAATAAAAAGAGAACTTCTTGATGTGAACATATTAGAAATCACCAGAAGAGTCAGATCTTAGAAAATACAAGGCCATGTTTTTCATTAGTTTGCAAAAAAAAAAAAAAACAAACAAGAATGAGCTCTAGACTTTTGAAGCTAAAAAAGCTACCACTTCCCACCCCCTCCCTCATAAAGCTACAGGGAATTTCTTTCTTTCATTTAAGAAACAAGCAACCAAAAGGATTATTATTGAAGGTCATACAAAGTTTTTTTTAATAAGAAAAATAAAAAAAATAAGAAACATAATAACCTCCACAGAAACAATGAAAACAGGCAAGAAAGAGGTACCCACAAAACAGATGAAAACTATAACAGAATAGTTCAAAACTAGCTACACAAATTTAAGATCTTATAAACTATAAAAGAACAACGTAAACCTGAATTTTAGAAACTCAGAAATTAGGTGATTAGAGAAAAGAAGGATTTGAAAGGAGGGGTGAAGAACTCAAGAAACAATTTAGAAATGAAAGAAGTCATTTCAAAATAAATATATATTTATTTATAACGCCGAATAAGAAGAACAAACTTGCAAGAATTACACTATCCAATTTCAAGACTTACAATAAAGCTATAGTGATCAAGACAGCATGAGATTGGTGAAATAATACGTATATAAATTAATGGAACAGAATAGAAAGCCCAGAAATAGACCCATTCAAATATAGTCAACTGATTTTTGACAAAGATAATTCAATGGAGAAACAATAGTCTTTTCAATAAATAGTACTGGGACAATTGGATGTTTATATGCAGAAAATTGAACCTAGACACAAACTTTACTTCTTACACAAAATTTAATTCAAAATGGATCATACACCTAAATGTAAAATGTAAAACGATAAAACTTCTAGAAGAAGACGTAAGAGAAAAAGTCCACATGACCATGGGTTCGGGGATGAGTTTTTTGATATAACACCAAAAGCATGATCCATGAAAGAAAAAATTAATCAATTGAACTTTATTAAAAACTTCTGTTCTGCAAAGGACACTGTTAGGAGATGAAAAGACAAACCACAGACTGGGAGAAAATTTTTGCAAAACATATATCTGATAAAGGATTTGTGTACAAAATATACAAAGAACTATCAGAACTCAATAGTAAGAAAACAAACACCCCTACTCCCCAGAAAGAAAGAAATAGGCAGAAACTTTGAATAGGCACTACACCAAAGAAGATAGATAGATGGCAAATAAGCATATGAAAACATTCTCAACGTCATTTTTCATTAGGGTAATGCAAGTTAAACAGCAATGAGATTGGTATCTGCATACCTATTAGAATGGTTAAAATACTACAAACTGACAATACTAATTACTGGTGAGTAAGTAGAGTAACAGGAACTCTCATTTATTGCTGATGGTGATGCAAAATAGTACAACTGCTTTGAAAGACAGGTTAGCAGTTTCTTAGAAAGCTTCAAGTAGTCATATCGTACAATCCAGATCAGTGGTTGCTAGGAAGAAAAGAGGGTGGAGGGTGAATAGGTGAAGGATGGGAGAGGAGTGGCTTACGATGGTGAAACTATGCTGTATGATACTGAAATTGGGGATACATGACATATACACTTATGAAAACCTATAGAATTTTACAGCACAGAGAGTGAACCTTAATGCATGCAAATTAAAAAAATCATTTAGGAAGTTGGAAGACCCCAAGACGGAATGCAGACTGTGATGAATATATGAATCAACCTTATTGAAGGTGATGGAGGAAAAGGTGCTGGCCTAAGTAGATTTGGAAATGAGTGGAGTCTGTAAGAATCAAGTCAAAAGGGACAGTACATAAGAACTGTACTATAGTTGACAAAGTTGTTTCCCACAGGGGCATGGGTTCACAATTCTGAAATCACTATACATGTGTATTGGAATTGAACAGTGGATGGTAAGGACAGGTTTCTCACTGTTGAAATGGGTGGTTTCAGACAAGCAATGGAGAAAGCTATAATGATCTGTGTGGTAATGGATTAGAGATGGAGTCATCAGTATGAACAAATGTTTAGCCTAATATAGATACTTTCACTTAATATAGATGGTTATATACATAGAAATATTTATTGATATATGAATATACGTGGGTTAGTATATAAGCAAATATTTCCTTGCTCTGTCAGCAAGAGGGCCTGGAAGCAACAACACTGCAGTAGTGACGAGCATGCCTAGCACTCAGATCTTGGTTTCTAATACCATTCTCCAATAAAAGGAACTAAAGCATCTTTTAGAAATGGGTTGATTCTAGGACTGGGGCATGAGATATGTTGTGCCAGAAAGGGTGCTCAAAAAAAGACCAAAAAAACCCACAAAACCCCAACCCCTGCAAAAAAACCCCTATAATTATGGGACTATGTTAAAGGACGTAGGAGCAAATTGAAAGAGCTCCTGATAGCCAAAGCTGGAACAATTTGAGCAACAAAATAAATAAATGAGTATTGGATTATAACCAAAGTATAAAATAAATAGCCATGAATTCATACGGATATAAATAAATGCTTGAATAAATAAATAAATGGGAGGGAAGATAAATCTCCCAGGCGGAAGAATTCTAAGTAATTTATGTAGATTTTCTGGCCTCGAGGAGGTGGAGCATAACTCTCCACTCCTTAAATGTGGGCTTCGCAGAGTAACTTCCTTCAAAAGAGTACAGTACTGTATGAGAAGGGGGGGGCGGGAGAATAATAACTTTACCGTGGAGAAATATGACATACTCTACCTCAGCCAGGTGATGAAGGTCATTATCAAAAGTGATAAGTCATGTTGATAGTATGTACCTTAGATATAATGAAAATAGCAATTTACACCTGTGATCTTCATCGCAAAAACCCATAAACCCTGTCTAATGAGAAAAACATCAGACAAATCCCAATTGAGGGACATTCTTAAAAACACCTGAACAGTCCTCCTCAAAACTGTCAAGGTCATCAAAACAAGAAAAGTCAGTGAAACTGTCATAGCTGAAAGGAGCATAAAGAGACATGACGACTAAATCTAATGTGGCATCCTGGATGGTATCCTAAAACAGAAAAAAGACATAGTAAAAACTAAGGGGATCAGAATGAAGTATTGAGTTTAGTTAATAACAATGTATCAATATTGGTTCATTAATTGTGGCAAATGTACTGTATTAATGTAAGAAGTTAATAATAGGGGAAACTGGCTGTGGGTTATATAAGATCACTTTGTGCTATCCTCTCAACTCCTATGTAAGTCTAAATCTATTCTAATATGAAAAGTTTATTTTAAAAAATTGTTGCAAACCCTTCTTGAAGTACAGATTCATAAGCAAAATAAATGTTGTTATTGTTTTACACCAAAAATACACACACATGTATTCTAGATGGAATTCAAGAGCAGGTAAATATAATGGATAATGCTTTAAGAGAAATGGAAAATGGAAAGGAGTATTTTTTAAAAATCAATAAGAAATAAATATCTAAGATGTGCAAAGGATTTAAGAGAAAGTGATAAATATAGAAATCAGTCAAAGAAGTTCTGTCGCACCTAATAATATGAATCTCTGAGGAAGAAAACTAAAGCAATGGAACAAAACAAAAGTAATAGTAATGAAAATTACCTGAAATAAGAGATGATTTGAAGATACATATTGAAAGGACACTGAATGCCTGGAAATATAGACCAAACCATATTCTAATAAAACTATTTTGTTTTAAAGGAAAAAATCTTAAGCATTCAATCACTAAAACACTTATAATGGAAAGAAAATCAGATTTCCAGCATGCTTTTGACACCAAAGCCAGAATACAATAGAATAACTTTTTAAGGAGACAAACAGTGAACCAGAGTCTACATATATCAAGTGCAATAACTACAGACTAACAATTATGAACATTCAGGAACTCAGGCATCATAGTTCCCACTCAGCTCTTTGTAAGAATTACCAGAGAACAAATACAACCAAAAGACTGGAGAGAGATTGGCGTGAGGACAGATACAGTCTACACTTCCAAAACTCCCTGGCAGTGAGGTGGGGACTTGTGACCTAGTTTTGGAATTCCGCGGAATAAGAGTGGAAGGGATGTGCTCTCCATGACCCTCCATCCTGGTTCTCTTTCCCTATGCTGGCTAAAGTGACAGGAGTCTAGGAACTTAAAGGATGTAGACACACAAAATGAAAGAATTCTGAGTCCCTGCTCACATGCATTTAATTATGACATGAACAAGAAATAAATTTCTGTTATTTCACAAATAACAATGTATTTCATCCCATTAACAGAATAAATGAGAAAAGTCATTTTATCTCCATAGATGCAGAAAAAGTATCTCCTAAAATTCAACACTAATTCATGATTTAAAAATATGTAAAATATTAAGAATAAAATGGAACTTCTTTACAAAAAACCTGAAACAAACATCATAATTAATGGTGAAATATTTAAAATGCCCCTCCTGAGAGACACCCGAAATCTTGAATCCTATTCAACACTGTAATGGAAATCCTGATCCTGGCAATGATTAAATGAAAGAAAGAAAGAAAGAAAAAGAAAAAGAAAGAAACAACAAAAAAAAAAAAAAAAGGAAAGAAAAAGGAAGAAAAGAAGGAAGGAAGGAGAAAGAATAGGTATAAGGATTGGAATAGAAGAAATATAAATGATAAACGTCATTATTTGCAGATGACATGACTAATTACATAGAGAGTACAAAATAATCTACAGATGAACTCTCAGGATTCCTAAGTGAATTCCCCAGGTCACAGACCCAGGATCAATATGCCAAAAAAACAAGTATAACTTCTATTTACTAGCAACAAATAATTAGGAAATTTTTTTAAATGATGTTTACAATAGCACCAAAAAATAACAACTGCCCAGGAATAAATCTAAGGAAAGATATGCAAGACCTTAACCCAGAAAATGACGAACGTTACTGGGAAAAATGAAAGATGACTCAAATATAGAGAGAGATACATTATGTTCATGATTGGACAACCCAATATCTCAAAGATGTCAGTTCTCTCCAAACTGATATATAGATTCAGCGCAATCCTAATCAAAATGCTAACAGGTCGTTGTAGAAAGTGTTAAGATGATTCTAAAGTTTATATGGCAATGCATATGGCCAAGAAGAACCAAGACAGTCTCAAAAGACCCAGATATAGAAGGACACTTGATTTGTAACAACGGTGGCACTGTGAGGCAGCTTGGAATGGATGATCTAATAAATTATGATAGAGTAATTGAATATGCATATAGAAAACAAATTATCTTGCCCCCTATCTCATACCATTCACAAAATCAGTTACAAGTGGATTGTAGATTTACACATGAGAAAGAAAATACCACTTCTAGAAAATAACAGAATATCTTCATGGCTTTGAGGAAGTTGGTATTTCTTAAGCCGGATACAGAAAGCACTAAAATTAAAGGAAAAAAATAGATAACTTGGACTACGTTAAAATAAATAACTTCTGTTCATCAAAATACATCAAGTCAGTGAAAAAGCATGTCACAGAGTGGGTGAAGATATTGGCAGTGCATGTAATTGACAAAGGACTTATATTTAGAATAAAAAAAGAACTCTTACAAATCAATAAGAAAAAGACAAATGACCCAGTAGAAAAATGGTTAAGAGTTTTGAACAGGCACATCACAAAAGAGGATGTCCAAGTGGTCGATGATCATGTGAAAAGATGCTCAGTGTGTCATTAGTCTTCAGAGAAATGTAAAATAAAACCACAATGACATACTCCACACACCCGTCAGAATGGCTCAAACTTACAATATAAGTGTTGATGATGATGTGAAACAAATTACGTTTATCGTGTACTGCTGTGGGAGTAATTGATACAATTATTCTGGAAAACTCTTTGGCTATATTATCTAGAGCTGAAAATATACATAACCCATGACCCCACGGTTCCTCTCTGGGATATACATCCCACAGAAAGACATGCACAGGAACGTTTATAGCAGCACTATTTGTAATGGTCCCAAACTGGAAACGAGCCAAATGCACATCACCATGAGAAAAAACAGATTGTGGTATATTCATATAATGGAATAGACTGGTGGAAATGAAAACAACAACAACACAAAAAAACTACTGCTACATGGAACAAAAAAATCTCAGAAACAGAATGAGTGACAAAAGCCAGACATAAAAGAATATATATTACCTGATTCCATTTGTATAATCTTCAAACAGGGGAAACTAGTCATGGTGTTAAAAATCAGAGTAATGTTTATCATTGGAGGGTTGTAAATGGAAGGAGGAATTAGGGGGTTTCTAGGGTGTATCATCTGTTTTCACGTCTGGGTAGAGGTTTTGTACATCTGTTCACTGGGTGCAAAATACTTCAAGCCATACAATTTTGATTTGTGTTTTTCTATATATGTGTTATACTTCAAAAAAATAATTTATTTTAAAAAGAGACTTTAGAGACAGATGTAACAACCAAATTCAATGCATGGCTCTTAATTGAAGCCTGGTTTGAAGGAATGAAAGTATAAAATAAAATTTGAGGACGAATGGAGAAATCTGGAAGTGGACTGGGTATCAGATGACGTTAGGGAATTATTATTAATTTTGTTAAATGTGATAATGGTACTCTAGTTATGTAAGAGAATCTCCTTAATTTTTTGAGATGCATGCTGAAGTATTTAGGAATCAAGTGTCCTGATGTCTATAATTTACTTTAAAATGGTTCAGTAAGGAAAACAAAGAAAACCCCAAATATAGCAAAATGAAAACAATTGTTGAATCTGAGTGGTAGGCATATGAATGCTGAAAATATGTTTCTCCTTTTCTGTGTTTTTGAACATTTTTTTGATAAAATATTATTTTAATGTATTTAAAAAAATTATCGTGTCCTTTTCATAGGGAAAAAGACTGAAGCTCAGAAAGTTAATTTGCCATGCTGAGATTTGAATCCAGGACAATTCTGAATTCAGGAGCTAGGAAAAGAAACCTCACCCTCAGGAACTGGAAGGAGGCTGAGATATCGTACTATTCAGTTTCCTCATTTTGCAGACGAGGAAACAGGCTAGAGAGGAATTTGACTTCCATGAAACGATGCAGCAATGTGTGAGGGGTTGAGTTGCCTTGGCGTTAGCTCTGGTTTTCCGAAGAGCGGAACACAATGGTGTCCTTAGCTCTAACCCAGAGTTCACATTTACTCTTTAATTAGATGTGAAGTAAATAGTTAGATTATGTATGTAAATGTGTATGTGTGGCAAATATATATATTTTTTAAATTACTGCAAGAGTTATTTTGTTCCTGGTAGATAGAACCCTGCTTGTCCTGTCAGCATTAACATGTGTTGTGTTCCTTGAACTGATCATTTAGAGACCAGACCCTCAAACAGCCCATGAATGTGGCTTTTTCTTCGTTCAACCTCATTCGTAGCTACATCAAAGCCAGGCCATTGTTATTAACTCAGAATTATGGACAGGGTTTTCTTTGTGAAATTTATCGCCTGCGGTGTCTACACTTAAATTACTGTAAGTCCATGAAAAAAACCCCAGTGTCTGTATGGGTATAAGCTGCCAACAGCAGAAACACCACTGTTGACAGATTTTTGATTGGTTTATGTTATTATTCCTTATTAAAAAAAAAAACAAAAAACTTCTATCTTGGAATATTTTCTCCATTGGTTCCTTAAGAATTGCAAGACAGACTGAAAGGAAGCCATAAAACTAGGGAAATGTTAGGGGAAAAATAAAAGCTGGAGAAGATTTTTAAGGCCATCAGAAGGACCAGGCAGGGTAGGCCTGCAGTCGTGGGCCAGCCCTGCTTGATTCCCTCCCACCAAGCTCTTTGTTCTCTGGTTGCATTAAAAGGACTAAGGCAGATGAGGAGGAAGTTATTGGTAGACTTAAGCCTAAAACTTTCAAAATTTCATGTAGTGGAGGATGGGACTGTCTCCCTGGAGAAAAAACCTGAGAATATAGGCTTAGTGATGGCAGGAATTGAAGCAGATAAGTAGGAAGGAAGTATAGCAGGGCAGTAAGGAATGTGGGCTCTGGTGTCCTGGCCCACACTTACATGCTGTTTTACCTCAGACAAATTAATGAACCCCTCTGAGCCTCATTTGCCTCATCTATAAAACATCTATATGCCTACCTCATAGGGTTGTTGGGAAAACTAAATAGCATACATATGTAGAATTTAGGATAGTGTCTGGCTTGTAGTAAATACTCATAAGCATTTCACTGTGCTCTCTTAAGCAGGACTGAAAAAAAAGGAATGATTATGTGTTCCTGGGGAATCTCTAAGACAGATATTTTCAAACTTTTTTTCCGGCAACTTCCTCTTTCACCCCATCCCACAGCAGCCCACCCACCTCTAGAGAGAGGCTGCAGGAATATTTTTCTTTCTTTTTTTTTTTTTTTTGTGAGGAAGATCAGCCCGGTGCTAACATCTGCCAATCTTTCTCTTTGTTTTATTTTATTTTTTTGCTGAGGAAGACTGGCCCTGGGCTAACATCTGTGCCCATCTTCCTCCACTTTATATGGGACGCCACCACAGCACGGCTTGCCAAGCGGTGCGTCAGTGCACTCCCGGGATCCGAACCGGCGAACCCCAGGGTGCCGCAGCGGAGAGCGCGCACTTAACCGCTTGCGCCACCGGGCCGGCCCCTGCAGGAATATTTTTCATCTTGTACATTAGACAATTCAAGGTAACAAGCATTTATGGAGCATCTGCCCTGTACCAGGTATTGTGTTAGTAATAGAGTTTTTGAGAAGAATACAATGGAAGCTTTGTCCTTAAGAAGCCTACAGTCTACTAGGAAGGCAAGCAAGTAAACACATATCTTTCGACATGGTAGATACTGAACTCTCAAAAGTAAGAGGTAATGATCACCTCTGCTGGTGAGGTCAGGGAAGGCTTTAGTGGGGAGGCATCACTTGAACCAAGTCTTGAAGGTCAAATAAGAGTACAGATCATGACCACCAGTTTGGCAAAGAATGATGTGCCTGGGGTCATTCAGGATGGGGACAAGAAGAGCAAGGGCCACTCTCTAGAAGTTTCCAGGCCCTTAGATCTGCTAAATTAGAGTGAGTGTGTGGTGGACACTTAGTCTAATGATTTAAAAGGTAAGAGTATGGACTCTAGAGTTAGAATAGACCTGGATTTGGACCGAGATAAATCTTCTCATTTCACTTACCAGCCATGAGACCTTGGACAAGTTTCTTAATAGCTCTGAATACTGTCTGTTAAATGGGGATAGTCATTGTTGAGTTGAGTTGCCTTTTAAACAGAGGCTTGTTTCTAAAGTTGGCATGAAAAATAAAAATGGAAAATATTTAAAATTATTAACAGTTCTAACTCCTATATACAAGACATGTAGGGACCATTTTATACTGAACAGTGCCATTGATCACTGAAATCCCCATCCAGAAAATGCTCCCCGTGAGTAGCATGTGAGGACCGAGAGGTTGAAAGAAGAGCACATTCACGTCTCTCGTCTCAGGTCATTTGGGACACAGGTTCATTGAGAACGACAGCTGGTAGGACCTTCTGCACCTTATTTTTCTTACCTTCTTCTCCTTTACTTTTTACTGAGTGTCTATTCTTTGGTTCACTTACAAGTTAAATGCACATATGGCGTGACTCCATTAACCCACTTCATGAGGCTTTCATGGGACTATCCATGTGAAGTGCTTCACACAGTGATCAGCATGGTTATCACTTAATACTTTTAGCCATTCTCCAGGACACTGCTTCTCTTCCCTAACTTCATCGTCATCACAGGCCAAGAGTGATGAATGGGAAAGAGAGCATTTTATTTGACCAAGTGGACCAAATGACTACGTTTTTACTTGTTGACTTTTTTCCATCTCTGAGGCCAAACGCCCTGTGCCAAGTGCATACCAAACTGCCTTCCTGTCCTTGTTCTCCCATCAAAAGTTGTCAAAGCATGTTTTTTCATCTGAAAAATGAGCTTAATAGTATTTTCTGTCTGATAGGTGTGAGGGCGTTGCCAGAAAATATGTATCTGCTAAAGTACTCTACAAAGGCAAACAGACAAAACAATGCAAATTATCATTATTATTTCTATATTACTATCCTTGTGGAGACACGGCCACATAACCAGTTTAGAATTGTGCCAAGTTCTTCCCCCAAATGCCTTGAACATCAAAAGAACCAATATTTTAGGTATATTTGTTTTGTTCTCTTTCTTTATATCATATTTTTTGCTAGAATTAAAATATCTGAAGGATCAATTTTCTCATTTCACAGTGTAGCAAGGAGAATTGCTCTAAGCCTGGGAATATGTCAGCCAAGTTTTGAATCTCAAAATGCTTATGTGTTTTTGTGTTTCTGTGTGTCTGTGTCTGTGTCTGTGTGTGGCTTCTACAAGATGTGGAAGTTTGGAATAAAACTGGTAATTGACCTTTAACGAGAGAGCTGCGAGAACTCCTTCTGTATATTATATGGCTGTGAGCTGGATTTTGAATGTTTGATTAAGTTATTAGGGTGTTTTGCTTTGGCATAATGTACTATAAATTCACGATTGCTGACCAAAGCAGTTAGTCAGTAGAGAAGAATAAATTGTTTTGAGAGGTGCTTCAAAACCTGGATTTTATTCTCTTGGAAAGACTGGGTTTTAAATAAATCATGTAATACAAATGAGAATTTCCATAATTAAGGATCTAACTAGGAAGATTCCTGGGAGCTTTATAGTGGTAAAATGAAGAGCGACATTCCAGGATGCTTTGCTTTTCTTTTTAAATTTGTGTTTTGAGTGTGCTACTTTGTTTTCAGGGGCCCAGAGACCAAACAGCACAAAACAAGCACACATTAAATATATATTGTTAAACAATTTATCTTGGAGATGTGAGTGCACTCGGGAGCCAGATATGCTAAACAAATGTATTTAAAAAAAAAAAAAAACCAAATGGTTCCAGGACACCTTTGCTTTACAGTGCTTCAGATGGTTAGAGGCCCCTGACGCTACTTAGAGAATTCTTGTTTGTCAGGCCTCCCTCCTGTCACCCAGTAATTTCACTCCCTGACAGCCTTCATATCTTCAGAGCATGTCTTCCTGCTTCTGTCATTGAGGAAATCTCTCTTCAGTGGGAGCGCCCCTCTCCTGGGGGATCTTTCTGTCTCTTGGCCTCAGACCCTCTCCCCAAGATTCTTCTAGCTGTTTCCTCAAAGTCCCACGGCCTCCCCTCAGCACTGCTAACTCTTCTCCCAGGAGTGCCTAAGTAAATAAAATGTGATTAATGTATGTGATTTGTTCTTGTACTGCTTTATTTATTTGATGGATGTACACACTAGAGGCCTTTCTACTGTACAGTATACAAATATACCATTTATAATTGATTAAGTAGGTAATTGTGGTCATTTCTAGAAAACATGCCCTCAGGCCCTCCGTTGGGAACCAGCACTATGACATTGTTTCTATGGGATCAAATGAGATAAAGTTGGGACTGCAGCCATTTGTAGAAGATTGTAGAGTGCTGCCCACGTTGTACTGCTGAAAAGGTGATTTTCACTGGAGATTATCCTCATGATTAGGAGCACAGGCTGTGTCCTCAGGCTCCTCCCTGGGAATCTCAGGTTCTCCACTGGCCAGCTGTGCAGCCTTAGGCAAGTGCCTTAATCACTCATTTGTAAAAAGGGGTAATAGAATTACCTGGAGTTGTTGAGAGGATTAAATGAAATAATGCATGCCTTGTGTCTAGCAAAGAACTTGACACAAAACAAAGTAGTTAATACATATTAACTGTTAATTACATCATCATCATGATTATAAGATTTAAGTGACATAATTTAGTATATAAAAATCTCTCCCAAGAATGGAGGCAAGTGTAAATTTGAAGATGGACTGTTCAGCTATTCCCTAACTCATGAATGCTCAAGTATGTGTATCCCATACATGCCAGTGCCCATCCAGGGAGGCCACCCAGTCACCTGGCCACAGCAACTCTCTGTCTCCCAAGGGCCTCCATGCCTCCCATTTAGCCATGATCTCAGAGATGTGCTATTGTCTGGGACCCACCCTTTTCCAGGCTGGTCCCCACTTCCTGTAGGATGGGTGCTGTAGTGACAGGACTGAAGGATGTGGAGTCCAGCAGCATGGGGAGTTCAGATAAAGTCACTGCCGCTCCTCCTGTCTTAGTATCCATCTCATCCACGCATCCCCTGGGCTCCTAATGTTAAAATGCCCCCTTCAGCCTCCACATTGTAATTTATCGGAGAGGATCTAGGCCAGAATCTTAGCAAATTGAAGATGAATCTTACTTGAGACTTTGAGTATCCTGAGACCTGTCTTTACCCCCTCTGTAGATTGTGACAGTGAGAAAAGGGACTGAAGATAACAGGCTAGCATTTTTTATTTTGGCCTTAACCTCTCCTTTAGAATCATGAAGAGCACTAACATTTATTAAACACCTACTCAGGCACACATGGTGCTTGGTGCTTTACAGATACTGTTGAACTTCATTCTCTGAGCTGTCCTGCTAGGCAGAGATTATTATCAGCATTTTACAGGTGAGGACACTGAATTGCAGGGAAGGCGAATCACTTGCTTTCGGTCCCACAGAGCAGGGACTGACACCTGGGACCAAAGCTGAGAGCAAAGCACGTGCTCCCAGTCTCTGTGGGTCTTCAGTTTTGTGTTAGGGACCGAGTAGGGGGGAAGTGGTTATAAGGCGACTTCCTTTTCTATCCTAAGAGTGGGGAAGGGGCAAGGAGAAGACAGGGGCTGGGGAAGAGTCCATTCTGCCTCCCAAAGGCGTATCTCGGCGGGAGATGGTCCCCCACAGAAGCCCAACCATTCAGCTTCGCTCTCTAGTCCTCCCCAGCCCCCTAAAAGCTCTTGAGTTCACCCAGCTCTGTACCTCTGCAGCTCCTGCTGCCCAGCTATGAGTAATTAGCGGGCATGAGGGTGGGGATTCCACATCCATTTAGCTATACCCAGGGGGTGGCAGGGACTAGAGGGGAAATGTAGAGCAGTGAGGGAGATGGATGGAGGCTGCCTTCTAACTATGGCCTTTCACTCTCCCCTTGTCTGCATGCCCACTGCCACTGAACTCATCCATGCCATCCTCATCTCTTGTTTGAAGGACCACAGGCCTCCTCTCTTCCCTGTCTGCTTCCACTCTGGCCCCAAGGAAAGTGTTATCCACACTAAAGCAAGCTGGAGTGAGCTTCTCAAGTACAGACTGTGCTTCAAATCCTTCCAGGGCTTCCTTTGGCTCTTAAAATCAATGTCAGCTCCTTGTCATGGCCTTCAGGGCCCCATGGGGTCTGGCTCCACCTCCTTCTCCAGCCTCCCTCTCCCCTTTGCTCTCCCCCTCCCCTCCTCACCTAGTAACCGCCACTCATCCTTCAGCTCTCAGCAACAGTGTCGCTTCCTTAGGGAGGCCTTCCCTGCCGCTTCAGGTTGTTCAATTCCTCTCTCACGCATCCTTATGGGACTCTGACCCTTTGCTCATCTCAGTCTGTATTTATACATTCCTTAGTGATAATGGATTGACTTTGTCTCCCTCATTAGACTATAAGCCCCCAAGACAGAAACTACATGTTAGTGCTCAACATAGCATCGCTGGCACCTAACATTGGACCTGGCCAGAACCCTTGCTTATTAATATTTGTCATGTGAGAGAGCAACGTCACTGGTGATTCTTGTGCTTTGGAAACCCTGATAGAGGTGTGGCCAGACCGAGCGTCCTGTGGTTAGCCCATACCATTTCCCTTCCATGTTCAGTAAGATAGGCTCTGCTGGGCTCTCCACCCCAGTGGGAATGACAAGCATCTAGAACTTCCTTCCGAGTACCTACCTATTACCTTCTCTGACACACTTATCCCAGGGAGGCACTCATTTGTGAAACACCTCTTCTAGAACTGCCTTCACCTCTCCGCTGGCTATGATAGAAGACCTGGCACGTAGTAGGTATTCTGGGAACATTTGTTGAATGTTCAGCAGCATATTACTTTGAACATCCTCCTTAGTAGCAAATATTTTTTTATTGAGGTACCATTTATGTAAAACAAAATATATTAATTTTGAGTGTTATATTACCTTTTAGAGTGTGCATTTCATTACAAAATGAGTAAACCATTTGGAGCCAGGTTGAGTAAATATGGTATGTTGGTAAGCTGGGCAATCTCCTATCATAGTAATTTTCTGTGCACTGTCTAATTTCTGTAGTGATATCCTATTGTGTGTCCGGCATTCATACATTTCCTTATTTAACCCTTACTGTAACTCTATGGAGTACTGATTATTGTCCTCCCATTTTTCCTGTAAGGAAACAGGTCCAGAGAGGTTAAATAATTTGACCACAGTCTCAGTGCTATGAGAAGCAGAGCGAGACTTGAAAGCAGCTCTTGTTGCCTCCGAAATGGATGATCTTGCCATTGCCTTATCCTGTGCGTCTTCTTAAGACCTAAGTGGTAAAGATGAGATGTGGTTACAAAGCCTGCTTGTTCTGTGCCCCTTATAAGCAGGCTCTGAAGGTAGCAGCAAAGGTGGAGGACCAGTCTCTCAGCCCTCCCCGTTCTCTGCAGCCTCCTCCCTTCCCTCCCAGATACCCCTGCAGAGGGCCTGGGAGACACATTTGCAGGCATTGCTACAGAAACCCATCTCTGAGTCAGCCCTTGGAAAAAAATAAACCTCTTTGCTGGTTTTATTTTTCTTGGTTAATTTATTTGACAAGGACCCATTTTGTACATCATTTTGGAATTTCAAAATCTTTTTTTATCTCCAAAGAGCTCTCTTAAAAAGCTGAAGAAGAAATAAAAGAGAGGCTACAGATGCTACTCCCTGTGCGATGCTTTCTAAACCCTGAGTTCTGCCTTTCTACTTCATTTTCTGACCCTGAGATCACACAGGTTGCAGAATAGCGGCTGAGCAGAGCTAAATCCCACCAGGTGGGAGTCCGATTTGCGCTAATCCCTAAAGACATGTCTCTATCACTGTTGTTTGACTTGGCAGGACACCTACGTTGCTAAACCCGCAGAGGAAGAGCACATGAATTATTCACTGGAACGGGGCTTCTCTGGTGAGATTAGGTGTTACAACCAGCCAGCAAAAGGAAATGTTCCCAGCCGTGGCTGGCTGCAGATGCAATTACTGTTGGTTTTCTTTACCTGGAGGTCCAAGAAGCCCCACTCCGAGGCCTTCAGCAGAGACTCCAGGCTGGTGTTCCTGGGGGTCGTGGCTTCAGCTAGTCATTTACAGAGGCATCCCTCATCCTGGCCCATGGCATGTCAGATGCAATCCAAACAGGCACCAGGCTTCCCTGGGAACTTTCTCTACTTTAACATGTGTTTCAGCTGTGGGAAAAGCACGGGGCGGGGGCGGGGGGAGGGGGGTTGGAAAAAAAACCTCAGGCTGAATTTACAGTTGCCTTTAATAACCCATGCAGCTAAATTTATTAGGTCACAATGCCCTTTGAACTGTGGCATGGAATTTTCCATGCACAGTCCAGTTTCTCCGGTGAGAAGCAGACCTTCCCGTTGGGTTTTGTTCACGTCCTTGTTGAGTGAATGCGCATGCCTTGGCCATTTTGGTTAAGAACCGGTTTTGATCAAGGATGGGCTGGGGGATTTCATCATGGCCCTTGATGCTTATATCTGATGACAATGACTGAGGCGCTGACATCCACCCATGTGGATTGCCATGCATATACCAACTCTATGTGAACAGTCTAGATCTGCAGACATTTGTCCTCCTCAAGACACTTAAAGTGAAGTTCTGCATCATTTTTTGCAAGCTTTGCTTTCCTGAGTGCTTTCTTGTTTTGCTAGGAGTAAGTTATGGCATAGCTTTGTCAGTTTCCTTAGACCCTTCTAATTGAACCAAGAAGTTCAGGGCTAAGATGTTTCTTCAGTAGCTTCCAAGTCTCAAGGCCTAGAAATAAGGGAAATAGTTTGCTTAGATCCTGGCATATCTTTTTTTAATCACAATCCTGACAAGCAAAGTTTGGTTAAATGGCATCTAAGATCAAATGAAATCAGCAAATTGATAGTGAACATGTTCTGTGTGCCAGATTCCTAGCTAGCAATGGTGGGAAATCGAGTCCGAGACACAATGGAGTCTAATGAATTCTGAGTGATTCTTTTCCTTCCAAGTGCGCCAAGGTGTGACAGATGTAACATTTTAATTTTTATTTTCATGGATTTTTTTGTGGTGTGCATTAGATAAATAGCTCTTCAAATGTGTCGCCTCATGGGTATTTTTGCTTAGAACGAGAGTAAAGTAGGCACTTACGTAAAATCAAAAAGGTGAGTTAATTTACAGAAATATATTAATTAAGTGATAATATAGACGATACCTAGAAATGATGACAAGGTGGTACGTGAATGATTAGAATCTCAAAACCCACTATCCTGGGTGTACTTAAACATACATCCCCAAGGAAGCAAGTCAGTTTATTATTCAGGGAGGTAAGCCAAGGAACTTCGAGTATTTGACAATACCTGGTCATTAGCTTGCATGGCTCAGCGCACAGCCAAGCCGTAATGCACTTTTAATGAAATTGCTCTCACACACGTCCTTGTTTACTTCCCATTGTCCACATGACAGTAACATTGAGATGTAGACCACTCTCTGCAGCCTTGACTACCTGGATGAGGAGGAGATGTGGTGGGGAGAAATGAGCTTCCCATTAAACTTTGCACGTCCCACTCCCCATTCCCACTTTGCTGATAGAGAAAGTGCATTAGCTTTGGAAGTTGGGATGCTGGAGACATGGCGAAAGGCGGACACAACAACACGTGCTGATAGCTAGAGGTCAGAGGAAGGACAGAGGGAAAAAGATGTCTTGAGGCATGGAGGCTGCTGGTCTGATGTGCCACAGCTAGTGATGGCCCATTCCCTGCAACATAAGCAGTCCATAAACCCCACCACATGCCCCTCCAAGGGGCCTAAACCCATTCAGATGTGTAATATTGTTGAATGCGTTGAATAGAATAGCGTCATCTTGGCATCTCTGCGGTGACTAATTTGTGGGCTCCCTGATTTTGTTCTGAGTTAAGTGGTCTTTATGTTCCAATTCTGGCAGCGCTGAACAGTGATATATTATGTCCACGATTCCACCCGGTTTATTGGCACTCACATAATGACAGCCTGCTGAATGGGAGAAAGCAGCTCGTAAACAAAACAACCCAAGCCAGAGGGGAAGCACTAATTTTCTGAGCCATATTTGCTCTGAGTTAGTCATGAGATTTTCTTCTGTCGGTGTGAGCTGGGATTTTGAACCAGGATATATACATGGGTTTGGTTTTATGCTTGGAGCTCCAAAAGAGCTCAAGGTTGATTACCCAAGGAAATCAGGAACTGGACAAAAGACATCTTTGCCTGATAGAGAAAGTGAGTTCTACAGTCCTGACCCCTCACAGTGACTGGGCTGGGACCCTCTGGGTTTGGGATCTCAGGAGTCAGCACAAGACATCCCACTCTAAGGAAAAGCCTGAGGGCACATCATGGGCAAAGTCTTTTGTCCCAAGAAACCAGATCAGCTGATTACTACGAAGAAGAGTAGGAGCTGGAAGTAGAGGCCTAGTGCAAGGTCAGACACCAAAGGGGCTGGTACAGAAGGGGAGCAGCGTCGGTGGAGGGAGTGAGGTGGATGCTATGTGTTCACCCTGAAGGGCACTGCTCCTCCTTGTTGACACATGTGCACTGTGCTTTGGTGGGGATGGGTTGGTTTGAAGAGCCAGTTTAGAGTGGGCACGTGACATGACCATATTTCTCTCACCAAGTCCACATGTTTTTTATTGTTATTATTGACTATTGTAGAAATTGAAAGTAGCAGATACTACATACTCATGGTACAAAACTATTAAGGATTAGAAGGCAGTAAAAAATAAGTGTCCTTTCTTTACCTGATTCCTGGATCCCCTTCCCAAATGTAGCCATGGTCTTGTTTCTTTTGTATGCTTCCAGAAATTATTCTTATACAAACTTATAAAAGTGTGTGTGTTTGTGATTTCATACAATAATTGGAGCTTTATCCATAGGTGGAGAAGATAATCATTTATTTGGGGTGGTTGAAGGAAGCCAAAAGATCCCATAGCCAAAAAAAAAAAAACACATCCCCAAGGCCTGCCATGGATCCAAGATTTTTTTTTAGCCATTTGAAAATTATTTTTTAGATTTAAAAAATTATTGACTGTTTTTTAGAACAGTTTCAGGTTCACAGCAAAAGTGAGGGAAAGGTACAGAGATTTCTCCTTTGCCCCCTGTCCCCCACACATGCACGTCTCCCCCATTATCAACATCCCGCACCAGAGTAATAAACATTTGTTACCACTGATGAACCTACACTGACACATCATAATCACCCAAAGCCCATAGTTTACATTGGGGTTCACTCTTAGTGTTGTATATTCTATGGCCTGTGATTTAGATTTTTTTAAACCTCCAAAATAAGACTTTTCTTGCATTTGGTTAGGGTCCATCTGCCAGTTTGTGAATGAAGAGGGCCTGTTTGCAAGTGCATTGATTTTAGAATCTTATCTCTGCCTGTGGGGGCCTCATGGGGGCATTGGCCATGGAGGGCACTGTGGTGTCCAGAGCAGTGTGGGGTCCTAAGGACAGGGCAGGGGCTGAATGAGAAAGCCATGAGTGCAGCAGGATCCCAGGGTGAAAGCAATGCTGTGTCTGAGGAGGGGAGCCAGGAGACACTACTGGGGAACTGGGGGCTGGAACTGGAGCCCCAGGCTAATTCGGATTGGCCACCTGGTGTGTGAGTGAGTAGACTATGGCTGAAGAGGCAGGCACCACGGAGCAGAGATCATGGCCTCCGTAGTTGCCTCTGCATCTGTCTCAACACACACAGAGACACTGAGTCTCTGCAACTAGAGACTTCTCGACAACTTGAGGTCTCAGAAGGCCTCTGAGAGCAACGGAGGAAGAGCCACTCAATGAACTCACCTATAATCCTGTGCTTTTGTTGACAGATGCCTCTCTTTGTACTTACGGTGATAAACTGTTTCTGTGATTTCATCTTTTGAATTTCCATGTGGTTGTTTCTCGGGATAGGAATAGGCGTCCCAGAAAGTGTCACCACTTGCTTCTGGCTGAGGCTGAGTAGGAGGAGAAGCCCTCCCTCAGGCGAAGTCTGGAATCCATCCCTCCCAAGGTGGAGCGAGCCCTTTGCTGCATGCCTCAGCCAGCCCACCCTTGCCTCCTCTGGGCAGCATAGGTAGCTCCTGGCCGTATGGGATGGACAGACAGCAGGAAAGCAGTGGTCAGTTAAGGCACAGAGGAGGTGACAGTTGTATTCTGCACGCAACCAGATTCCGCATTCTGCACGCAACCAGATTCCGCATTCTGCCACTTACTCGTGGTGTGACGCATTGTATAACAAGTAACTTAAGTTCTCTGAGCCTCAGTGTTATCATCTGTAAAATGAGATTAATAATGTAAAGAATGTAATGAGATAATAATAATTGTAAATAATAAAACTTATAAATGAAATAATTGTAAAATGAGCTTAATAATTAATACCTTATAGGGTTGTTGAGAGGATTCAGTTAGTTAAAACCTATATAGCCCATAGCACACTGCTGGGAAGCACTCAAGAATGGTTGGGTGTTGTTGCTGCTCTCATTCTGGAACTTGGCTCTGCCTCTTTTGTCAGCTGATGGCAGAGTCTGTGCTAGAGATGAGTCAGTCCAATCCTGTGGTCTTGCTGTTCCTTCTGGCCATAAACTGCTGCGGTGCAGGGCCTGAGGCTGACCTGATTCATATCTCCCTCTGTCCTGGGGGAATGTGTCCTTCTGCGGCCCTGGTGTTTGCCGATCTAATCAGGAGAGGGATTCAGGGCCCATTCCAATGTTTATGTTGGCTCTGGGCCTAATCTTGTCTGTCTTGAACTGTAAGTCCAAGGAGATGGGCCAGATCTGGCTCAAGTACTCTGCTGGGTGGAGCCTCCCAAGCATTTGGAGTGATAAATAAATGCATTTGGGGAGGGTGACTGGGCTGGTGATAGCTTCATCTTAGTTTTACTGATTCATTCCTTTAGGAACATCTTGTTACCTAAAGAGCGGTCAATTGGGCCGTCATTCTGCCTCCTGTCTTGGGCACTGAGTTTTTAATAACCATTGCTGGCATTAATTGGGCACTTACCATTTACAAGCTCTGTGTTAACCACTTCCATATGCGTGATCTCGGGCAGTCCTCAGAAGTCCCCGATGAGTCAGCCTGATTGTTTTCCCCTTTGCCTAGATGAGGAAACGGGGGCTTGGGGACGTTAAATCACTTGCCTGAGGTCACAGATGTAGTAAGTGCTGAACCAGAATTTAGGCAGTCTGTCTGCAGAGCTCTAAACCCTCAGACCTTAATATTCCCGGGAGTCACCTGGAGACATGGCTAACAGGCAGAGCAGGTTCAGCAGATCTGGGGCCTGGCCTGAGATGCTGCATTTCTCACAAGCTCCCAGGTGATGCTGATGCTGCTGGTCCCTGGACAATGCTTTGAGTGACAGGGCACCAACCTAGGAAGCCACACAGCCTTGGCTTGGTGTGTTATCTGTTTGGTTTGCTGGGCCTGAGGTTTGACTTCATGCACAGTTGCCTGGCAGCCATCAATCCACTCACCCACTCAAGGCAAGATGACGTCATGTGGGCTCTGAGCAAATGCGGCGCTAAACCTGTCAAGGCTTTAGGGGGTGTACTTGATGAGGTGGTTGCTCTGCTCTTAGGAGTCTAGGTGGGGTAGTCCCTCTCGCTCTGTCTCAAATCCATCCTACTTGACTGAGAGAGGGCCCCTCTACAACCTTGGATGTGTCTGTTTTCCTAGTCCTGACTAGGTTCCTAGGTGTAGGGCCCAGGGGAAGTCACCATGACCTGCATTTTGCACCCAAACCTCTTTCTCTTCTTGTGCTCCCCACCTCTGATCATTGCCTCATTTAGCCTCTCCTTTTCCCCAGGCTCAAATCCTTTCAGGAGTCTTTGATTCTTTCCTCAGCCCCAGCTTTCTTTGGCTGTTAAGTCCCAAACTGATTCAACCTGCGTAATATCTCTGACATCTCTGCCCTCCAAAACTCAGAAAAAGGGACAAGGTCCTGATTACCTCTTAATACCGTAAGCCATTATTTATTTGATAGCTGATATGTGAATTATCCACTTCATTAAGCTCTTACCACTATCCAGGAAGGTGCTATTATTATTGCTGTTAGTCTGATGATGTATACCAGGGTCAAGAGGCTTGCTCCAGGTCACCCAGAGAGGAAGTTTTGGCTCCAGGGCTGAACCCAGAGAGTCTAAGCCAATGCTGTCACTCCTAATCCCTATGCAGTACTGCCTCTCTCCTTTCTGTCCATCTCTACTGCGGCTAGAAGCATCGTCATCAAACATGTTTGATCACTTATTCATTCAACAACTAGCTATTAGGCCTCTAGTGTGTTCCAGCACGATGGTAGGTGCTGGTAATACAATGGAGGATGAGACGGGCATACTCCCTACCTGTGAGCGTCATTTCAGTAACCACGTTATTGCTAATTGTTAGCCACATGACTTTTTATCTGGTTATTTAACTCATATGAATCCATATGGCCCATATGAACCTCAGCTTTCTCATCTGTAAATGGGGATCATTATAGTTCCTACTCCACAGGGATGTTGCAGATATCAAATGAGGTCATGTATGTAGCACTTAGCACTGGCACATAGTAGATGGACAATAATCTGACCTGAAATTGCATGTGAATTAAATCTAGGTTCCTCAGCATGCAGTTCCAAGACCTTCCTTCCAAACACCCACGTGCCACCCAGGATGAATCACTGCTCTTCCCCACTCGTGACACACTTTTTCCTGATTCCATGACCCTACTCAAGTGCTATTTCTTTTGCTGTTTACAATATCCTACCTCTTCTTCACTGTCAAACTCCTACCCACTCTTCAAAGCCCAACATGAATGTTGCCTCTTCCTCTAAGCCTTCACCAATCTCACCTGTAAGAACAGCTCTCTGTTCCATGATATTCTTGTCCTGTGGGCTCCCATGTAGCACTGAATCATGGTGCCTTGTGTTCTGGTTGACAAGTCTGTCTCTTGTGCTCAGTCGTAAGGTTCCTCACGCACTCAGCAAATATTTCATGAGCACTCACTATATGGGAGGCACTGTGCTGCCTCTGGCAGTATGTGATGAAGGTAAGAACCATTGCAGTGCCTGTCTTCACAGAGTGGACAGTCTAGCACAGCACCGTCCAAGAGAATGCTCTGCAGTCATGGGATGTTCTGTGTCTGCGCTGTCCAGTATGATAGCCATTAGCCACGGGCAGCTGTTGACCACTCAACATGTGACTAACGTAGCTGAGGGACTGAATTTTTAATTTTGTTTAATTTTAGTTAATTTTAATTTAAATAGCCATGTGTGGCTACTAGACACTGTATTGGACAGTGCAGGTAATGAGAGAGAGCTGTTAGTTAAATAATCATAAGAAAATCAATGGAAAATTACCGTTGTGGTAAGTACTATGCAGAATGAGTACATGGTTGCATAAAGGCATACTGGGGGGATCTGACCTCGTCTAGTGGGGATGGTGGTCAGGGAAGGCTTTCCTGAGATAGTAATGATTGAGCAAAGATCTGAAGCTACTCAGTAGAATTTGGGGAGGTGTGAAGGGCTTGCGTGCAGATAAGCAAACAGCATGTGCAAATGATCTATGGTAGAAAAGAGCATGGCCTATAAGAAGGTCTCTGAGAGTCCAAGAGCAAACACCATCCCCCTCCTTCTCTCTTCTTTGAAGTCTCCAAAGTACTCTGAGTACTGTGCTTTGCACATAGTAGGCATTGAAATAAATTTCAAGTTTGGAGTTGTGACACTGAGGTCTCACTTCCTGTGAGACCTCACCAATTTCCTCCTTACAGCTGCTCCAGCTAGAGAGCCAGGAAACAGGAGTTCCCATTCCATCTCTGCTTTGGAGGTTCCAGTCAGTAAGGAAGCTTGTCTTTTTATCTCAAGGAACCTTCTTTACCATATATGTGGCTGGCAACCTCCCACCTCTCCGGACTGTGGGAAATATTCTGGGTGTAGTCTGGAAGAGATGTGGCCACAGGTAGGGGCTGGAATCACAATAGAACCTGTGTATTGTACCATTTGTTCATTCATTCAATAAACACTTGAGAGTACCTACTATAAGCAGATACTCTGCTAGGCGTTGAGGATGCAGTCAAGAACAAGAGAGATAAAGCTCTTGACCTCATGGAGCTTGTATTGTCGTGGGGGGCCCCAGGCACTCCAGGCTGTAGCAGCCAGGGCCACTAGCTCTTCCTGGAACCTGCAGAGTGTTTGTGGCAATGGGTCATGTTCTCCTGGGTCACTGCCCAACTCAAACACACTTCCCAAACCCAGTCATCCTACACTGGGGTCCCAAATGCCTCAGCCACAGAGTCGAGCCCTAGGATTGCCAAGTACTTTAGCTGTGGTCTCCTGGGAGCTACATGTAATTTGCTATATATTCTCCCCAGGAACTCTGCCTTGCATACAAGTGGGGAGTGTGTGAATTCCTTAGAGTCATCATCTTTTAATAAGAAGAAACAAATAACTCCTTGTTTACACCCCAGCTTGCGGTCCCCACACCAATTCCTTATTCATACCCTTGGCTCACGAAAGAGCTTAAACAAAGTTTAGTTCCCCAAGGCTGGGGGAAGGGTGGAAAGTCTAATTTTTTTTAACCTACTCGAGGTCTTGTCCAAACGAGTTGTCACCAAAAAATGAAAGCCAGATGTTATTTTAGTGAGAAATAAATATGTGGCCAAGCTGCGGATTGAACCTGAGGTCTCCCTGGATGGTTTCCACGTGTGTCGGTAGCCGGACTCCCAGGTATCCACGTCTCACGTTCTTTCTCTTGTCTCTTAGCTGAGGCACAGCACGCACAGATGGCTAATGAGCAATTAACATCCAAGCCGCGCATCCCGCCATGGCGGTGCCCATCGGCTCGTAAGCCAGATTCAAACTAGAACTCTGAGCTGCCGTGGGCTGCTGAGTTCAGGGTGAGAGGCAGAGACCCATATCCGGAAAAGGGGGGAAAAGACAAATTCAGGCTAAAAGTGCTGCCTCCAGCTTCTCAATGAGGGATCTGCTTTTGTTGGGAGCCCTTAAATCCTCATGGGGAACATACTTCAGATAACCATCGAGGAATTACAGATGAAATTAGGGCCTCGAAGCAAAGAGTGGCCCTCTGGGGTTTAACATTACAGCGTGTTCTTCCCCAAGTCTGATTCAATGGTGAGCTTTTCAGCCAAAGGAAGCGTTTTTGGTAATTGGCTGAATCTCCGTAGGAAGACCGTTGAGCTTGCTACTGCTTCTCTCAGAGCGTTTCTCATCTCTTGGATTTTTCTCACACTTTTCAAGGTCTAGATACAATTGATTGTGCATTGGCTTTTGAAATGTGTCGTGCTGGTATTAGAATTTCCTTGGAGGGCAGAAAAAGGTGAGAGAGGGAAAAAGTGATGGAATGGAGCTCAAACGGTGAGTGGGGCCCAGAGCAGAGAGCTAAACTCTTAGGAAAAAGGCAAGCAGTGTCTAATCTGGAGATTGTGGGGAAGGGAGTTGGAGGGTTAGGTGGAGAGGAGACCCGAATTAGGAATGTCCGTCCCAGGGTGGGTGCATGGCGTGTGGGCAGAGCAGGCTAAGGGGAGGCATGGATTCAGGCTGACCACAAAGACACTGGGGAAGATGCCCGACCAAGGGGCCGGATTACAGGCACCAAGCGAGGGTCTCTAGGGAAGGAGGGTTCTGCCGAGGGCGAGGCAGAGCCTATCTTTGAGGAGGTTTCCTCCTATGTAAACTGAAGATAATAGTTCATAGCTCATAGGCTTATTTTGAGGATAAAGTAGATTAATCATTGTAAAGTGTTTAAAAGAGTGGCACTCAATAAATGTTATTGTTATAATTTCCAGGCAGGGGTTTAGACATGTGGGAACAAGAAAAGACACAGTTCCTAAAACATGAGTTTAATTCTAGGAAAGAAATTTTTCAAACTAGATTAGCTTGGCCTTTGAAATGTACCATTTCATCTATTCATATATTCATTCAATCTTTCCTTCTTTATTCAAGAAATCTTTACTGAGCCCTTGTGATGTGCAAGGCACTCTTCTAGGCCCAGGAATACAGTGATGATCTAGAGCAGTGTTTGGCACACTGGGGCACGTGGGCCAAATCCAGCCTGCTGCCTATTTTTGTAAATAAAGTTTTATCACACCCACAGCCATTCATCTGTGTATTGTTTGTGGTTGCTTTTATGCTACATTGGTAGAATTGAGTAGTTGTGACAGACTGCGTAGGGCCTACAAAGCCTACAGTAATTACTGCGTGGCTCTTTACAGAAAACATTTGCTGACCCTGATCTAAAGGGACCTTTAGGTACCACGCTCACGCTCTAACGAAAGGAAATTGCAGTGTAGTAAAATAATTTCAGAGGACCATAGGAGTAGAAAGGGGAGGGTCAGACAGGCTTCCTAGAAGAAAAGCACTCTCAGCTGAGACCTGGAGGCTGAATAGGAGTGAATGAAGTAGAGGAGAAGGGAAAAGTATTCCAGATGGAAGGAACAACATTTGCAAAGGCCCAGAGGCGATCTCTCAGAGCAGAGCATGTTCAGGAGCCGAATGGAATTCATTATAACTGGAGGGACAGAGGACAGATGATGCAGAGCTTGGCAAGTAGGATGAAGAACTTTTGGTGATTTTCTCAGGGCAGTGAGGAGCTATTAAAGGCTTTTCAGCAGGGGAACAACATATTAGGCTTGTATTATAGAAGATCAATCCACCTGGGATATGGAGGCTGGATTTAAGAGTCGAGTAAAAGGGTAAGGAGCAAGACTGGAGGCAAAAAGCCCAGTGGGGGGGGGCCATTTCAGTAACGCAGGGGACGAACACAGTAGCCTGAATTGAGGGAGTGGCAGTGGAGTTAGGAGAAGAGAATGGTTTGAAGACATATTTAAGAGGCAGAGCTCACAGCACATAGTGATTGATTGCACTGGGGAGTGTCAAGTGAAAAGGAGTGAAGCATGGAGGGTCACTCCCTGAGATGGGGACCACGTGGGCAAGAGCAAGTTTGGGGCGGAGGGAGATGACGATGTCCATGTTGGACATGCCTATGGGACGTCCATGAGAAGGTGTCAAGTTAGATTCCTTTCAGAGCAGCCCACCTCATTCATTCCACTGTTTTAAGACTGGAGGTGAAGATGTTAACCATTTGGATATCTGAAGGAAGTCTTTTTTTAAGAAGAGGAAAGCAAGGAAAAGGCCCAAGGGAGGGTGCATCCTGATGTGCTCCAGGAGTAGCAAGGAGGTGTGTGGCTGGAGCAGAGTGAGAAAGTGGGAGACTAGAAGGACGTGAAATTTGAGGGGTAAAGGAGTTGAGAGGTGAACAGATAATGTAGGGACCTGTGGCCCATTGCGAGGACATTGACTTTCACTCTGAGTGAGATGGGGTGCCGCTGGAGGGTTCTGAGCGAAGGAATGACTTGATTAATATGTGTTTTGAAAGGATCACTCTAGCCACTAGTGGAGAATAGGATGTAGAAGGTGAGGGGAGCAGCAGGGAGCCAGTCAGGAGACCACTGCAAATCTGAATGCATCTCCTCCTCCTCTGTATTAGTCAGTTTTCCCTCCTATCCAAACAACCTCAGAATCTCAGTGGCTTACAAAAATAAATATTTATTTTCCTCGCTTGTGGGTCATGGGTTGGCTGGGTTTGTCTGATTTCAGCTAATGTCAGCTAGGCTCAGCTGGGCTTGGATTCAGGCTGTGGATTGGGTTCAGGATCTTCCATGTAACTTCTCATTCTCCTTGGGCTAGTGGCTACCCGTGAGGCATATTTTTCTCATGGCAGATGGAAGAAGAGACGAGATCAAGCCAAGTCACAGAAGCACATTTAAAGCTTCTGTTCACATCACACCCACCTACCTTCTATTGGCCAAATCAGGGTACATGGCCAAGCCTGACGTTAGTGGGGCAAGGAAATACACACTGCCCACTTTAGTGGGAGATACTGCAAAGACACATGACCAAAGACTTGGATGGATGATTCTTTTTTTTTTTTTTTATTGGTTTATAACATTGTAAAAATTTCAGGTGTACATCATTGTACTTCTATTTCTGCATGGACTACATCATGTTCACCACCAAAATACTAATTACAACCCATCACCACACACGTGTACCAAATTATCCCTTTCACCCTCCTCCCTCCCCCCTTCCCCTCTGGTAACCACCAATCCAATCTCTGTCCCTATGTGTTTGTTTATTGTTGTTATTATCTACTACTTAATGAAAGAAATCATACGGTATTTGACTTTCTCCCTCTGACTTATTTCACTTTGCATTATACCCTCAATGTCCATCCATGTTGTCACAAATGCCTGGATTTCATCGTTTCTTATGGCTGAGTAGTATTCCATTGTGTATATATACCACAACATCTTCTTTATCCATTCGTCCCTTGATGGGCACTTAGGTTGCTTCCAAGTCTTGGCTATTGTGAATAATGCTGCAATGAACACAGGGGTGCATGTACCTTTGCAAATTGGTGTTTTCAAGTTCTTTGGATAAATACCCAACAGTGGGATAGCTGGATCATATGGTAGTTCTATCCTTGATTTTTTGAGGAATCTCCATACTGTTTTCCATAGTGGCTGCACCAGTTTGCACTCCCACCAGCA
Source organism: Diceros bicornis minor (assembly GCF_020826845.1). NCBI lineage: Eukaryota > Metazoa > Chordata > Mammalia > Perissodactyla > Rhinocerotidae > Diceros > Diceros bicornis. Next base: position 83,530,340 of record NC_080740.1, on the reverse strand, counting down.
GTGTATGAGAGTTCCCTTCTCTCCACATCCTCTCCAATACATATTGTTTCCTGTCTTGTTAATTATAGCCATTCTGACGGGCGTGAGGTGATATCTCATTGTAGTTTTGATTTGCATTTCCCTGATAGTTAGTAATTTTGAACATCTTTTCATGTGTCTGTTGGCCATCTGTATATCTTCTTTGGAGAAATGTCTGTTCAGGTCTTTTGCCCATTTTTTAATTGGGTTGGTAGTTTTTTTGTTGTTGAGATGCATGAGTTCTTTATATATTTTGGAGATTAAGCCCTTATCAGATGTATGGTTTGCAAATATCTTCTCCCAATTGTTAGGTTGTCTTTTCGTTTTGTTGATGGTTTCCTTTGCTGTGCAGAAGCTTTTTAGTTTGATGTAGTCCCATTTGTTTATTTTTTCTATTGTTTCTCTTGCCCGGTCAGATGTGGTGTTTGAAAAGATGTTGCTAAGACCGATGTGGAAGAGCGTACTGCCTATGTTTTCTTCTAGAAGTTTCATAGTTTCAGGTCTTACATTCAAGTCTTTAATCCATTTGGAGTTAATTTTTGTGCATGGTGTAAGGTAAGGGTCTACTTTCATTTTTTTGCATGTGGCTATCCAGTTTTCCCAACACGATTTGTTGAAGAGACTTTCTTTTCCCCATTGTATGTTCTTGGCTCCTTTGTCAAAGATTAGCTGTCCATAGATGTGTGGGTTTATTTCTGGGCTTTCGATTCTATGGATGGATGATTCTATAGCAGAGAAGGAGGGAAGTTAGTACCAATAAACCAATCTACCACATCCTTTCTCTTTTCCAATCGTCCTCATCCAATATCACAAAGTTTTGCCTTGTCATCTTCCTGTTTCTCTTATCTGTTCCTAACTCTCGTCCCTTCGTCTCCCATACTGTCTTGCACAGTGGTCTCCTTCATGTTCTCCCCCCATCAACTCGTGTTTTTCCACGACAACACATCCTGCATGCCCCTGCCTGAGTTTTCTTCCTACAGTGTTTTTTTATTCATGCTGATCCTGCTCGAGAAACTTCAGTGATCAGCCGTTAAGCAACACAACGTTCCCCAGATGCCAGTAATTTCTGTACTCTTTTCATAGTTTTGATCAATCTGTATAACACCTGTACTGTTATTTAATATTTTCTTTAATTTGACTTTAAGTCAATTTACTTTTTGTTCCTTAGCCTCATCTTAAGTAAGAATGACCATGAGAGAGTTATACATTTTTCTAAAAACATAAAAATATATGCTGATTAAAATAAAAATGCTTGTGCATTTACCATCTGAAATCATGAGAGGTATGATGATTGCTTTTGGGAACCCACTGGCCTCCCACAAGCCCCTGCAGCTTCATCCCACCTGTCTAGCCTTCACTCTCATCTCTACATATCTCTGTTGATGGGATCATGATGGTCCCCTCCCTGTCTGTGCACCTGTCATGGAACAGCAATTGCCCATAACTTTGCTCATTCCATGCTCTTAGCCTGGAGGACCCTACCCCTTTCTCTCTGCCTGTTCCTTTAAGACGTGCCTCCTCCGTGAGTTCTCTAGCCCCTAGTCTGCTCTCCCTTCCTGCTTCACTTGCAGTAGATGCCCATCACCCAAGGTTCCAGCTCATGCTTCTTTCAGCGTTTCACGTGTGCTGATCTTACCAACTTGTCTCACAAGTGCCCCAAGCCTTACATGGCTTGTGCCTGCCCAGTCTCTCCATGCACCCCACAGGTTATCTTCATCCTTCGCTCTGTGTATTACAATAGGTGCTGTTTCTGTGGTGTCCCATTGCAGTGCCTTTGACCATGCACTCTCTCGGCCCTTTCTCTGTTTTTCATCCCCTGGCTCATTCTTCCTTCTCTTTCAAGATGCTAATCAAATATTTCCTCCTCCAGGAAGCCATAAAGACTTCTCCCATGGCTTGCCATATTTCCTTCTCTCTTAGCACACACACACGTGCCTGTGGTCATCGTCATCTATGTACTTCTCTTCCTTCCCTACTAGACTGACTGTAAGCTCTTTAAGGAGAGGATCTTGCTGGATTTTATGTTCTAGAGCATGACACAGAATAGGCACTAAGTAAACACTGCATTTCTCAATCAATTTGTGAATTAAGTGACTTGAACTTTGCTATTTCAACAGGACTATACGTTCTCTGATGGCAGAGATCTTGCCTTCTCTCTTTTTTCTTCCCATGGTTGCTTGCTTCAGGCAGGCAAATAGTAGGTGCTTGTTAAATTTGCAGTAAGATAAGTTTCATAGGAAATGCAGGAGGTGGTGAAGGTTGACAATGAAAATCAACACAGTTAAGATAGTTTAGCAATTCTAAACTCTATTAGGCCTGAGCTGACTTTGAACACCAAATGTGTCATGATTTTGATAATTGAAGGCAAAGGGGGATGTGTTTGGAGTGCTTTTCCTTTGTCCATGACTGAAAAGATGTAATTCATGTTAGGATACTAGTCCTGTCCATTCTACATCAGCTCTCCATCTGGAGACGGAGTCGAATTCTTTTCAGGATGGAACTGGTATCCTCTGTGTGTGTGTGTGTGTGTTTGTGTGTGTGTGTGCGCGCGTGTTTGTGTATGTATAAAACAGAGAAAAAGAGAGATAGCAGTCCAGATGCCAACACACCTGGAATCTATTTGTGAGGATCACTGGTTCAGTCCACAGCTTGGGCCATTCATTTATTTCTCGCTAAGCAAACATCTGGGATTCAGTTTGAGACGCCAACGAGTTTGGATGGGATCTCAAAGCCGTGGTTGGATGGGGAACTGCTCGCCCGAGGGGGAGGTGAAAGAGGTGAGCAGGGGCTCTTAAACTATTCTGCAGACTTCAGTTCAAATGCAATAGCCGGAGGGTTGAGAAACCCTTCCCATGCTGGAAAAGCATTCAAGAAAAGGAATAACCAAAGAAGGTTCAATCAGATCAAAGCAATAATGCAATGTGAAAAGTGCTCCCTTTCCCCTTTCACTATCTTCCCTTTCTATGCCGCATTTCTAAGTATATCCAGGTATCTTGCTTTTCTAGGAAAAAAAAAGAAGAAAAAACTTGGATCTGGACCAGGAAGGAAATGCTATGAGAAAGTAAAATTCTAATTAGTTATAGATGAGAATTGGTCACAGATAATTACTCTACATTCCTTGGCTCATGCCTGAGAAGGCTTAAAAGATTTTTTTTGTTGCTAGATACGTGGACATACATCTAGATACCTAGATAAACACACAGAGAAGTGCACCGTCATTAACAGATCTTGCAGCGTGCGAGTGTTTGGAACAGAAATGAAAGGGAAATTTGTTATTCACAAGCTAGGAATATTTGAATCTTTTGCTGTTAGGTCTCATTTTTTGTTTCTTTTCTTTTCTTTTTTACTTTGAACTTGCTCAAAACAAAATTCCGATGTGTTCAAACAGGATCATTTTAAACAGTACACTTCCAGAAAATTTGTGCTGAGTTGCACCTGCCCTCTGTGACATCTACAGAGTAGATGGAGTATTTCTCCTTCCGTTTGCCTCTGTCTTTTTCCTACCTGTGGGTTGAAGGGGTTGGAGACCCAGATGAAGGGCCTAGAATAATCCAGAGAGAACATGAAAAGTCTGTGGTGGGCTGTGCTCATGCCATCCTATTTAGAGCCAGCTTTGCTGCATTTGGGTATTTTAAGGGAAAAAAAGTCCTCATAGCTTCCTAAAATATTTTTCTCTTAATTCCTAGTAGAAATGACTCCACATTAACCATAGGGTGCTCAAGGCATGCTTAGTGTCTTGATGGAACATGCTTTTACAGAGCAATACTAGCTTCTAAGGAATTCTCAATCCCTCCCCCCGGGCCCCCCAAAACAGCCCTCCCATATTCATTCCCAGGCTGCACAGACAACAGAGAGTTAGCCTTTGGGGGGCCCTCTGCCTTTTCAGCACCCCTTGTTTTGCTGTTATGAAAACCTCACTTGAACGTTCCACTTGTTAGAGACTCGCACCCTCGCTCTGGCTTCGCTCGGTTCTGAAGCTGTGCTGCTTCCCCCTCACCCCACTATGTGAATCACACGGTGTGTGCCTCACGCTCTAGACTCTCACGACCCTCTTTCAAGCACTATGGCAAATGTGTTAAGTCTGTGCCATTGTGATTGCAACCCTCCAGTAACCAGGTTGCAATACTCTGGAAGGTCCCTAACGAGATGGTCTAGTTTTAATAACCTGAAGTGAAATAGCAGCCAGCACCGGGGTGCCTGGGCAGCATTGCATAGCAACTTATAGCACTTTAAGTTTTTCAAAGTTTACCACCTTCTTCTCATTTGTTCCTCAATAATTCTGTGGGGTAAGTGAAGTAGATATTCACTCACTCATGCGTTTATTCATTCATTCATTCATTCAACCAACCAACCAGCAAATATTTATTGAGCACCTACTAATTGCTAGAAATTATTCTAAGCTCTGAGTTGCAGTGAACAAAATAGTCAAAAAAACCCTGTTCTCATGGCACTTCATATCTGAATGGATATTGTAACAGATATTGTCATTCCCATTTTTCACATGAAGAAACCAAGAAAAAGAGAGGTTAAACCCTAAGGACACACAGCTCCTTTAGAGCTAGATTTGGAATTCAAGTAGCCTATCCAGCTAGTTATCCAGACTAAGGAGAAGAGAATAGGGATCTTAGGAATCATCTCATCCCACCCACTGCTTCTCTCGATGTAGAAAACCACAGCTCAGAGAGGGGCTGTGGTCTACACAGTCACACAGCTCTTGGGGGCAGAGCTACGACCACAGCCCGGCTTCCCTTAGCTCCAGCCCCATGCTTTATCCATGAGTTCTTGGACCCTGCGGGGGCCTATAATTTACTGGCTCTGTCATCTTGTTGCTGTCCCTCCCTCACCTAATGACCTCTGTCTTAGTGCGTTCGGGCTGCTATAACAAAATTCCACGACTAGATTGCTGATAAGCAACAGAAATTTATTTCTCCGAGTTCTGGGGGTTGGAAGTCCAAGATCAGGGTCCCTGCATGGTCATGCTCTGGTGAGGCCCTCTTTCGGGCTGCAGACTGCCAACTTCTTGCTGTGTCCTCACATGGTGGAAAAGACAAGGGAGCTCTCCAGAGCCTCCTTTATAGAGGCGCTAATCCCGTTCATGTGGGCTCTGCCCTCATGTCCTAATCAGCTGCCAAGGCTCCAGGTCCTAATACCATCACCTTGGGGGTTAGAATTTCAGCATATGAATTGGGGGGCATGGGGACACAACCATTCAGACCATAGCAATCTCCCTTCCTTCCTTAATCAACATAGATTTCATGACCCATTTTCATGAGTACTATAAGCGCATTCCCTCAACTCCCGTGCCCATCTAGTCTTCCATCGTAGTTCCTGGAAAAACCCTAATCTTGGCTGAAGTCAGTCTTCAGTTGTTTGCACCCTCTCACCCAGGCAACCTGGATGTGGCTGGAGAATAAACACACACTTATGTGGATGAGTCTCACTTACAACTCAGGATCACTAACCTCAAGGGGTCTTGCTGCTGCCCACCAACCCTCCTGTCTTTCCTAGTCAATTCACTCTCCTGCTCTTTCCGAGACAAGTGTTTCTCACCTTCTCTCCTCAGTCATCAGACACCTCCTTCCCCTTCCTCAGTTTCTGCTGAGGATCTAGCTTCCTTTTTCACTGAGAAAATAGAAGTAATTGGAAGAGACCTTCCACAGACTGCCACCACCACGTCTGTCATACACTGTCCCCTGACCTCCGCCTCCCCTACTGTTGCCACACGTGCCCTGTCTTTGCCCCTGTCAAAGGGCGTTGCTGTCACTTATGCACTGGAATTTCCCCTATTGCCTATTCAGGAGCCTCACTCTAAAATTTTCCCCTCATCCCCTGCCTCATCAATTTACCCTGTTTACCAGATTATTCTCGTCAGCATATAAGCATGTTGCAATTTCCCCCGCCTTAAAAAATAAAAACAACAAAACCTTTCTTGACTCCATATCCCCTGCTAGCTATCAACCCATTTTCTGTCCCCCTTTATAACAAAACCCCTCAAAATCATTGTCTTCCTTTGATTTTCTCCTGCCACTCTTTATTAGACCACTCCAGTTAATAGTTTATGCCTTCTTCTGTAGCAAGCTGCTCTTTCCAGGTCACTAATGAGCCCCACTTTGCTAAATGCAATGTCATCCTCATCTTTCTCTACCTCTCGGCAGCATTTGACAAATCAGTCCCTCCCTCCTTGCAACCCTTTCCTCACTTGTCGTCCATAATTCTGCTCTCTCTCGCTTCTCCTCCTGCCACAGTGGCTGCTATTTCCCACCCGCTCTGGTCTCTAATGGACGGTGCAGCCCAGGACTCAGTTCTTACTCCTCTTCCCTTCTTTTCTTCATTTCCCTTGGTGACCATAGTTCATGCCTTTAAGTACCTCTACATCTCTATTTTGGTCTTATCCCTGAAGCCCAGGTTTGCTTATCTAATTGTCTATGGGTTATCTCCGCTTGGATATTTATAGGCATATCAAATTTAACATGTCCACATCTGGTCCCCCCCAAACCTGCTCTACCCACAGTCTTCTCCCATCTTGGTGACAACAGTTCCAAAGTTTCAGATGCACAGGCCAAAACCTCAGCATTATCCTTAATTCATCTCTCTCTTGAGTCTCACCTCTAGTCCATTAGCAAATCCTGTCTGCTGCACCTTCAGAATACTTCCATCTTAACACCTCTGCAGCTGCCACCCTAGTAGGAGTGTAGAGAGAATTCCCAGAGAAGGGAGCAGCATGCGCAAAAACCCTGAGGCAAGGAGGATGCAAGACTGGAGTATCTCAGAAGAGATTGAGGTGTGATTCTTGAGTCTGGGATGCTGCTTGCCCTGTTGGTCCCATTATGAAATGTGGGGTGAAGAGATCGCTATGGGGATCTGAGCTTTGGCCACTGCCAAGTGATCTGGCTGTATGGAACGGATCTGGTCAGCTCTGAGAGGTATGCATGACTGTTAAGTTGCATGCACATTATGTCTGTAATATATGTTACGTGTGTATGTGTCTGTGCATTCACACGCGTGCATAATGTGTACGAATATGGTTCCATGTACAATCTGCTGGGGGATCTCTAGAGACCCCTGATCATGAGTTTAGTCCTAGATGAAGCAGCCTGTTGGTTACAGCCCCTGGGGTTCCCTGCATTCTTCTAGGCAAAAATGACTTAGGCCTTAATGGGTTAGCCACCCTGGAACAAGAGGACTCTCAGTGTGCCCTTTGGCTCATTCTCTACGGAGCCAGTGTGTATCCTGCTGTGACAGCATAGATAGGATCTTCTTTTCCCCTCCCCCATCCCTCCCCCTGAAATCAAGGTCTTCTGGAAGCAGGGGTATTTGGGTATATGGCAACATCTGGGACAGGGGTCAGAAGCAAGGCAGGCTCAGGCCACTGATGTGCTCTGCTTTATCCCTAACAACCGTGTAATTGGAGGAAAATTGGTCCAATGTGAGGTGCGGGAAAGTTCAAAAGTGGTTGTTTGGGGGTCTTTGTGCTTGTTTTCTTTTCATGCTAGAGTCCTGAGTTGGATCCCAGCAAGATAAGATCCTGGGCAAGCCCCAGAGTTCTCTAGAACTGTCCGTATATCTCAGGACAAAGTCACCTACAAGGGCAGGCAGGGGCTGAGAATACCCTCGGAGAGGTTCTGGATAGACAGACCCTTTAAGTCTGAGAGGAGAGCAAGGATAAATGCTCTTCAGAGATGGCTCAGGATTGCCCTCCTGCCCTGGAGGCAGTGATTTTCTGGGGCCCTCAGAGCCTTCCTCTGAAACCAGAGGGGCAGGATCATTAAATAGGCCTTGGACAGTAGGGCCAAGGGAGCACAGTGTCGGTTTTCTAGTCTGCTTTGATTCAGTTTCTTCAGCTATGAAATGAGCACATACTCCTTGTTACTGGCCTCCCTCCTAGGATTGTTGAGAGGCCTCCTGGTCCACCAGGCACCAAAGAGTTAAGGAAGCAGAATGGTGAAGGGGTTCAAAGCACAGGTTTTGGTGTCAGAGAGACCTCTGTCCAAACTGTATTTCTCAGCTGTGTGACTTTGGACAAATTATGTACCCTCTCTGTGCCTCAGTTTTCTTAAATAAAATAATGACAACAACAATGTCTACTTCAAGGTCGTTTTAAGGTGAAATGAGATAATGCATGTAAAACACCTCACATGACACTTAGCACGTCATAAGTGCCCTGTGTTAACAGAAGAAAGAAAGGAAGGAAGAATGAACAACAAGAACAAAAAGATCTTTACTATTGCTTTGATGCTAAGACAAGTTGGTTATTAGGATAGTTCTCACCAAATATTCAAGTATCCCTATAGATTTCCCAGCTTCCTTTGCGGTTAGGGTTGTGTCGTGTGACTAGTTCTGACCAATAAACTGAGAGCAGAAGTGTTATGAGTCACTACTAGGTCAAGGAAGTTAAGAGCTGATGTGGGTTCTCCCTCCCTCTCTTCTCCTGGCACAGTGACCTTGGAGGCCACATGTTCTTTATGGCATCTAACGAGAGAGAGCAAGCCCTTTATGTGAGTGTGGAATCTGTGTCTACTGTTTAACCCAATGAGATTTTTTAGTTCATTTGTTACTGCTAATAGTCTTGCTGACCAATATGGTCATCAATGAAGGAGAAATAAATCTCCTGTATTTCCGATCTCCTGGGGCATCTAGGGATGATGATAATGATAATACCAGTAGCTACCATTTATGGAGGCTGTGAGAAACACTGCAAAGCCCATTGCAGATGTTAAACCATTCAGCCCTCTCAGCTATCTCATGAGGTACATGTTTTTCTATTACATAATAATTGTGTTCCTAAAATAAACTTTAAGTTTCTTTAAAAGGGGTTTTCTTAAACAACTTCAAGGAGGAAAAAACTGCTTAGCGGCAGGAGTTTTAGACAACGACAACAAAGTTATTACTGCTGCGGAAATGTCAAACATAAAGGTTTTTAATTGCTATTAGGACATTTTGAAGTTACAAACTAAAAATAACAGATTTTCAAAACTGGCATAAGCCAACCTAAATGTCATTGAGCAAAAATGTTGAATTCCGTGGAAGACAAGACTCAGGTCAACTCACTTCCAAACCATCAAAATAAATCATGGCTTGGTCCAGAAGTGCTATTAAAAAGAAGCTCCATTATATCTCAGTGAAGCTGCTACCAAAAGATAAAAATAAATTTTATAAAAGGAAATCCCAGTGGCAAAGAAGAGCCAGTCACCCAACTAAAGTGGCCATGGGTGTTGAGGCAAAGAGGCTTTCTTCCCACACATGTGGGGACCTGATTTTGACAGTGTTGTAAACCAACAACCATCACAAATCAGGTTCCTTACTGAACTGATCAGATTACAACCAATTTGGATTATGAAAATTTGCATAGCAGGAAAAACAAGTCTGAATTTGATTTGTTTGACAGATGAGGAAACTAAGAAAATATGAGGCCATCAGTGGCTAGGGCGAGCAACTGTGGAAACAGCCCCAAATCAGGCTCTTTGCTCTTTTGACTCTGTTCACAGGGTTCCCCCGATGTGTAGTGACATCCATACATCCTCGTGGATGATGGGGTCACCTCTGAGCTGGGGTTCAAGGCCTCTGCAGTTTGGGTCTGCCCTTCTCCTGAAGCCTGCCGTCATCTGTGGAGATGGACCACCTGGACCCCCAGCTCGCAGGAAGCCTTGGGCCTCTCCATGCCTCCACCGGGGGAGGTGCAGAGCTTCTGCTCTGATTAACAAAGCCACTTTGCCCCTGTTGCTTAGACATGTTGGTGTTCCTGAAAGTACCAGTAGACCTGGGAAGCATCCAGCTGCCTAGGAAAGTACCTGGGAAGGGGCCCAATTGATTTCGTTACTAAAGCAAACACTCCTGGTGACTTTGGGGAGTTAGCACCCTTTGACATTCTCCCTCCCTCTGGCCTTAGCGGGGCAGCTCGACATTGCACACCTCCCTGAGAAAGGATAGGACTTGCAGTGCCTGGTGCTGCGGCCTGCTGCTGACCTGGAGGCCTCTCAGCAGTCCCTCACCCAGTGAGGGGAGGCACTCAGCCCCACCCCTTCTCACTTTGCTGGTCAGTGAGCCAGGTGAGTCTGGAAGCCGAGTCTCCAAGAGGTCTGGAGGATGCAGACAGACTCAAGCAAGTGGGCCCTCGGGGAGTCGTGTTCACCTCCAAACAGGATGGCTCCCCTCTCCTAGCCCAGGGAGGCTATTGATTCTTCAGACTCCCCAAATGGGCCATTCCTGCCTTAGGATTTATTCATGAAATTCAGCAGGCCCTTTTTGAAGGGTCCTGCATGGTTGGGGCTGTGTCGGCTGAAGTTGGGACACCAAGCAGATATTAGACATATTTCTTACTCTCCAGGACCTTCAGAACTTAATGGGAAGATGAGACCCACTCATTAGGTGGTAAATCGAGACAGTCTATAATGAAGGGTTAAATGAAATATCATCATTATCCATGGTAGTTAAGAGTGCAGGTTTGGCATCAAGTGTCTGGGTTCAAATCCCATCACCATCATTTTGGTCAAGATTGACTCAGGGCAAGTGCCTTAACTTTCCTAGGCCTCTGTTTCCTTATTATAGGGTGACTAAGAGTACTAACCTCGGCGTGTTTCTGTGGGGAATTAAATGAGATGGTGTGTGTAAAGTGCTTAGGACAGTGCCTGACTCATGGTCTTGGTGTTATTACTGGCTACTGCTATTAGTTGTCAATACATATTTGAGAGACTCCAATGGTATAGAAATCCAGAATCTAATCACACGACCTCCTGCATGGTGGTCCTCCCTTCCCTATTCCTTTCAGTAGCTATTGATAGTTTTGACTGATCACTTACCCAAGCAGGAGCCCCAGGAGTCACTTTTAACAACTCTAGTCCCATAACTCCCTCAACCCTCATCTGCATTCAGTCACAAAACCCTGTTGATTATATGTCACATCCATCTCCTTCACTCCAATACCGCTCATCCTTAACCAGGTCCTCACACAGCCACATTGATTACTCAAGAGCCCTGGTCTTAGTCAAGAGCTTACTGGTCTCTTTGCTTCCAATTTTACTCCCTTCCAAACCATGTTTACTGCTACTAAAGAGAACTTTCTAAAATCCAAACCAGATTATTGTTCCCTTGCTCACACCATTTCTGTGGCTCCATTTGACTCTCCGTAAAGAACCAAGCCCAAATCCTTTATCGTGACCCACAGGGCCCTCTGATATGACCACTGCCTAGCTCTACAGCTTCATCGCTTGTGATTCTCAATCACCGCCATGTTCTAGCAATGTAGGCCTGCTCCCCAAATGCTCCTTGGTCTCCTGGCCCTCTGTGGCCATACACATACTGCTCTCAAAGTCTAGAACCCTTTGTCCCTATCTCCTGAGGAGTCACAATCATGCTTCAAAAGTAAACTCTGAACTACTTTCTTGGGGAAGCCTTGCTTTACCCAGGTCTGGGTTAACTGCCCCTCCTCTGTACTCCCACAATACCTTTGCTTTCAAGATCACAGTGCAACTTTTTGTTTTCATGTCTGTCTCCTCCACTAGCATCTGACATTCTTATTCATCTGCATTTTATTCATGCAGATGCAGGAAGAGACTGCATCTTATTCGTCTTCGTACGTTCATATTGAAAAATGACTGTAGAGATGGGTGGATGGATGGATGGACAGATGGATAGATAGTGGTTGGATGAATGGATAAATTAATGATTGGGTGGTTGAATGGATAGATAAATGAGTGAATTCAACAAATGAAGTGGCAAAAACCTCTAATTAGATCTTACACCCAGGTACCTCCAGGAAGGCCATCAGTGGTACCACAAAGACAAGGCTCTGTTTCTTGGAGCTTCATAGTTTAGGCTGAAAAGCAGTATGACCTTGCAACTAGCAACCAGTGGGTTTTTGACTTTGATGGTCCCCATTGTTCCAGCAGGAAAGCTGAGGAGTGTTGATCTTAGAGGGAGGGGGGACACCCAGGTGGGCTTTATCGCATCATTGATCTGGCCTGTGGCCTATTTGCCAACCTCCTTGGGTCTATCCTCATACGGGTTCCATTCAGTCCTTTTCTCCATCCAGGCATCATGGATTTATTTCCAGCTTGAGCTATGGCAGATTTCCACCACTGAGCCCAGAATGACAGAGCAGCAGATGGCATGAGTGATGGCGAGTGCCATGGCCAATAGCTACTGTCTGCTGCCCAGTTACCTGTCCCTCCATAAAAGGGCACATTTCATACTGTTCCTGTTCCTGTTCAGGACTTTCTCTTATAGCAGCCACATGAGAAGTGCATCTTATGCAGCTTGGAGCCTCCCTCAGCATTTTGGGGAAAACCTTTCAGACTGGATTGGTTCACTATGTAAACATGAATAAATCCTTCAGTGAACTGGAAATGGAATGGAATATCGAGCTCCTTGTGATATAGAGAACCAGCATGCAGCCTGCCCAAGCCGAAGTGGAAAGACCCTGGAGCTTTTGGGAGAAGAGCCCAGCCCAGCCACCCTGGACTCCTCATTCAGGGTTGATGAAGCAGCAGGCAGGGCACAATTGGCTAAATTTGGTTGTGTTTTTATTTTCGTCCAGCCGCAAATACCGGCAAAGAACTGAAAACGATTCCTTCCATTCCTGGAGCCTTGGAGCCAAGCTGGTTTTATTTTTAGCTTCAATTCTGGTTTTGGGCTTTTAGCATGTTAAACACCCTACCTGCTGCAGGCAGCCGTGGGCCAGATTTTAGGATTTTGGCCTAGACTGGAGTATTAGTTGTCTGAGTGTAACTCTCACCAGGCTTTGTGCAGCTGTGACAATAGAGGGCGGTTCTAGACAAACCCACATAGAGACCCAATTTTTAGGGACCTCTTTAGGGACCTCCAAGAACGTCTTTTTCAGGGAGGGAAATGGATTCAGGGTGGATGGTTGTCTGGGCTGGGGTGGAGGAAGTGGCAACCCTGGATGAAAGGAAGCAGAGAAAAAAAAGAAGAAAGAGAAAGGGGAAGGGAGCTGTCATTTATTGCAAGGCTTCAAGTAATGAGTGGTTCAGAACCAGCGCTCTGGAGGCAGACTGCCTGGTTCAAATCCTGCCTCTCCCACTTCCTAACACTGCGGCCTTGTGGAACGTGCCCGACCTCTCCAGGCTTTGGTGTCGTTATCTGAGACGTAGACGATAATGACGCCTGCTTCCGAGCTCCCCTGCTTGAGATTCTGCCCATCTAGTACGTAGTGTCTGACATGCAGTTAGGACTCAACAAGCACTCTTTTTATTATCACTGCCATGCTCTTACTGCAATGCTAGACACCTATGCAGACAGTGTGTTATTAAGACTAACTGTAACCCAGCGAGTAGGGTTATTTTGCAGATGGAAACCTGAGGCTCAGTGGGCTTGGTAACTTCCCCAAGGTCCCACAGTGAGAGCATGATACAGCCAGACCTGAACCCAGCCCTGGCCAATCCCAAAGTCATACCAACCACGCCTTCTCTGGGACCAGTGCTTCCATGTGATATAAAGAGACTTATCACTGACTATATGGGAACTGCTGTAAACAAGCAACTAGATTTCCCCTCACCCTCCTCTTCCTGGGCTCCCCCCTTTCTTACCACTTTAGTGACAGGAACACACAAAGAGCTAATACCAAGAATGATCAGAAGAACACTGGTCAAATTCATGGAAACAGAGTAGAATGGGGGTTTCCAGGGACTAGGAGGAGGGGAAATGGAGAGATGTCGTTTAATGGGTACAGAGTTTCAGTTTTGCAAGAAGAAAAAGTTTTGGAGATCTATTGCACAACAATATGGATAACACTGCTGAACTGTACACTTAAAAATGCTTAAGATGGGGACCAGCCTGGTGGCGTAGTGGTTAAATTAAGTTCAGCACGCTCTGCTTCAGTGGCCCGGGCACTGACCTATACTTCTCATCAAGCCATGCTGTGGCGGCGACCCACATACAAAATAGAGGAAGATTGGCACAGATGTTAGCTCACGGCCAATCTCCCTCACTAAAAAAAAAAAAAAAAATGCTTAAGATGCTACATTTTATGTTTTTTTTTTTTTTTTTTTTTTACCACAATTAAAAAATAAATAAAACCCAAAAAGAGCACTGGTGTGGGAGTCAGGCCGCACAGTGGGGCAGAGAATTTGGGCTTGTCTCATCGGACTTCCCAGCCTTCTCTCTGGCCTCCTTCCAGTCAGAAGTCGCGCCGACAGCATCGCCGACAGCCACACCTGCCCGCACTCCGTGTGAATGCCTTCACGGCTGAGCAGCACGCCTCTGACAGGAGACTTACTCTGTGAAGCCTTAAATGCTCCTCTCTCGCATGCTCTGCCCTCTTTGACCTCCTTCTAGTCTCCTGTCCCTCTGAAGTTTTTGTCCATCTACCTGGGATGAAAGGGGGAAAATAGCAAAATCCCACTCAGAGAGTCATGTCTGCTTGGTGCTGAGGGAACGTGGGCCTTGAGGCCAGAAGCTGGAAAGAAGCTCACCTTTTCTTTTCTTCAGTTTGCTTAGCTCTAAGATGGGATAATACAGTTATCCCACATAACCAAACACACGCTGTTCCCTCTAAGTGAAAAACTTCAGCCAGGCTATAAACTGAGCTTTTGCTCCAAGAGGTTCTGGGGAGTGAGATTCTGAGGATTCTGGGGACAGAAGATTTGGGGATACTGGTTTGGGCATTCACTGACTAGGCTGCGAAAAGATGCTAGGACAGAGGGGCATGGGAGCAAGCAAGGAACAGGATCTCCCTCTTAGCCTCACACTCCCAGGAGAGCAGCCTTCATGGAGACCGCAACAACGGCTCAGTGTCCCTTGGGAACGCAGATGGCCTTCTTTCCTGTGGGCAATAGCATTGACCATTCTCAGGAGAGGGTCTGGCTCTGTGGCTACCATCCCACTGGGGCATCCCTACTGGGCTGAGTTTCACTCCAGCCACACTGCACACCTAGACTGTGGCCCCTGACCCAGGGCTGGCTTCTCCATTAGGCACCGCAGGGACAGTGCCCAGGGCCAACAATACTTTCAGGGGCTCATGAAAAAGTTTTAATTTATTTTAATGTTAGGAGAAAAAAAAAAAGAGCTTTCAGGGCACAGTAAATGTTATAATATGTAATATTAATATGTTTGTTTTTATACCAACACAGTTGTAAAATATAATATTGAAATTTTTTTTATTTTTGTGAAGGAGGGTGTCCACAAAGGCAAGTGCTGAGGGCCCATGAGAGTCATAATGCATCCCTGCTCTGGTCCAAAGAGCCAGGCTGGCAGAGTTCCATGTGGTCCTTCAACCCACGCTATCTGCCTCACCCTCTTCTCTGCTCCTATAGCAACTGCTATCTGTCCCTCACCCCCCAACACATACAGTGTAGGATCTGGAATATTCTTTCTAGTATTTTATTTCTTTTTAGGGACCCATTTCACCTGCCAGTTCCATCTCTTGGCAATAGCTACCTGGAGCACATGATGTGCAAAGTTCAAAAGCCTCGTCTGGAGTCCTTGGGAAAGAATGTTGTGATCATTTAGTGATGTCTGTCCCAGGCTTATGACGGGGGAGTGGCAGCAAGTATGCTGTGTTCTCGCTTATGACTGACCTTTGCCTTTATATCCCCAACTTGACTATAAGCTCCACAAGTCGGAAAATGCCTTACACATGCTGAGCATCCCACGTTGAAAGATCTAGAAAGTCTCTTAATATTGATTGATTGATTGAAGCCGTGTCTGTGAATACATTTGATCTATTTTAATGTCCACTTGACATCTTTTCATTCTTTTTTTCATCTTTAGGCGCCTGAACAAGAATAAGCTCCAAGTCCTTCCAGAATTGCTTTTCCAGAGCACACCAAAGCTCACCAGACTGTGAGTAGAGTTGAACTGTGTTCTCTACCTGTGTCTTGCCTGGCCTTGGTGGTATGGAGAACGTGATTGCCTTAGTGGGTGGAGCCCTGTGCCTTGAGCTTGGCAGTTAGGCCGCACGCATGGAGACTTGGGGCAGGGCTTCAATGTGCTGTGCCCCCACACCCACCTCCAGGCTTGATTTTCTTGCTCCCTTCCTTGTGAGGTCAGCGGCTTAAGTGGCTCGTGACTTGTGGTGGTGGGTCACTCCTTTGCAAGGAGGGAGCAAGCTGTTCCATTTAACTTGGGTCTGACCTTACCTCAGGGAAAGGCCCTGAGGGTGGGGTTGGAGGTGAGTTGATCCACAGGAGACTGCCAGTGGTCTCAGAGGGCAGTGGACTGGACTAAACATTTCAACCTCACCACCTTGCTGGCTGGAACGATTCCTGTCCTCTGCCTGCTTCCTAACATTGCCAGCCTGGAACCCTGGGTATGGAGGTCTATGATTTTGTGTGAAAAGGAAGAAAAAGCCTTGAATTTTGCTGTGTCTTCTGGAATGGTCCAGGATATAACGAAGGAGTAAGAGTTGGAGGTGCCTCTATGCATTTATTCAGTGTGAGAGTTTGGAAGCTTAGGAGCTGGAGATGCACATCAGGATGGAGATTATGATTCACGTATTGTGTGTGTAAGGCAAGTGCTAATTATTGCCAGTGAAAGGCCCTGTGACTTTGAACCTAAGGGTCCTTCTGGCAGTCACGGGTGTACCTGATGGGTGAACTGGGTTGCCCAAGGCTTGACTTTCTGAATGGAGAGATGTTCTGGCTGGCTGCTTAGCAGTCAGGCAGCGAGGTTCACAGGCTGGCTGGGAAGACTCTGACATTACTGTGGAGGCTCTAAAGTTATGGCCACCATTCTCATTTCCAATGGCTGTGTTTAATACCTACTTATGCAGTCAAACAATGCCTGTAGGCTCCAGGATAAATTGGGAAATACAAAACACGGTGTGTGCACTTAAGAATGAGTTCTGAATTAGGAATCTATATCTCTATCTGTACACACACACAGAAATTATATACATAAATGTATTTTAAAGGGCACTTTGTTAGAACAAGAACAGGCGAGGATTGGCTGGTATTTCGTGGTACAGTGCCTTGCTTGCCTTCTGTAGGACACACCTGTACTTTGTCGAGGTCTCCTCTTGCTGCGTACTCCATTTCTCTTGCTCAGTCCACCTGGCCGACTTTGCTAAATGTGGGAAAGAATATGCCACCCTTTCCACCCTTCCACTCTGAATCTGCCCTGATGGACATGAGGGTGGATGAAGTGCATTTCGGCAACCTGAGTGTCTGGCAGAGCTGGGTATGCAACACCAATGGGCATACGGGGAAACTACCTGGTTTTTAACTTCTGCTTCCCTGTATAGTTCTTCTCTTGAATGCTTACCTAATAGCCATCTCTCCACCGAGCACTCCATTGTGCCTTTTCAACCTGGTCCTAACTGAATAATGCAGACTATATGCTCTTCCTCTGGAATCTCCGTGTCACTTTCTTGGCAAACATAGGGTGCCTGTGGGGCTGGAGCTTCTGAGCAGTTTTGAGCGGGTGGGGTGTGAATGTTCGAGTTGCTGCAAGATGTCGGGTGGGCTGGTTCTTGCTCATGAAAGGTGGCGTTGCAGCTGCTCCCCATGGCCATCAGGTGATGCCCATTTTGTGCGGGGCTGGTCTTGCTCCAGGCAGAGGAGGAATTTCAGGCAGTGATAACAGGTCTCTGAGATGCTGGGGGCCAGGCCCAGGCAGGCAGCACAGGGACATGGGAAACCCCAGGGTAGTGTTGTAATTGACACTTTCTAACTGAGAGGGGTTGGGAGAGGCACTTTCCTTCTGTGCCTATATATCCTCATCAGTAAAAGAGAGATGCCCCCTCCTCCATTCTACCTCCCTCACCGAGGAGCTATAAGTATCCAATGAGATAGTGGTGCGTGTGTGTTTTCTAGGGTTTAAAATGCTGTAAGAGTGTAATCAGTGAGATAACTATTGTTACTCCTGCAATTCCCATCTTCACAACCTTCGTTTCTGATGTCTTTTCTCTGGGAGGCGTGAAGAAACTAGGCATTGCTGTGAGCACTGAGATGAATTACACAGAGCCTTTGCTTTAAACCAGAGAACCACAGCTGTGGAGGCAGGGATGACGATTGACTCATCGTGGTGTCCATCCCTCTCCAGGTCCCCCGCCCGGCACAGAGTGTGACACACATGCACTCGTGAATGGGTGCATGAATACCTGAATCGTATAGACCTAAGGATGTAAACAGCGCTCCCAGGGAGCTTTAGTTCTTTTATCCACCATTCCTTCATTCAGTCTCTCGCTCACTCATTCATTCATTCAATAAGCTTTTCCAGAGTGCTTGTTTCAGCCTGGCCTCCGTGCTGGGTGTCGAGCTGCAGACCTGAAGGATGCCCAGTTCTCATGTGCCCCATCATGACACATGCAGAATGGCTGGCAAAAAGCTGAGAGCTAAATATAATTTTTTTTTTTATTGAAGCAACTATGTTAACCGAGGTTTGGGCTATAATCGGCAATCCCTTTTTCTCTCTGGGCTTGATCTTTGATTTTTCTTAAAGGTCTTATTTTGTCAGCCACTCCAGGGCTTTTATGGAAGTAAGCAGGGTACAAATTAGAAATCAGTAAATGTGCAATCATGAGTGTGTATACATATGCCACTGGGTGTGCTTTAAAAGAGCACTGCATCTCAGTAGACACAGCAAACGGTTTTCCAGGGAATGCTAAATGTGGATCCTGTGTGGCCATCTACTCCATAGTATGCCGTGCGGGATAAGCAGCAATTCTGGACACGCCTTTTCTTAGTAAATCTATAGACAAAACCTGCTTAATACTAAATGTTTATTTAAAAAGTACCTTTTGGCAAGGCTATGGATGTGTAATAAGACATGTTTCGAGTAGTGATGGGAAAGGGAAATAATATTTGTTGAGAACCTATGTTATTATACTACTACTACTAACTAGTAAGTGACAGAAATGTGACTAAAGTTAATTTAACCCAAAGAGGAAATATCTGTTCATATGCCTGAGAAGTCCAGTGATAGTTATTGATGGCTTTAGGAACAGCTGGATCCAGGGGCTTGGTGATGTCATTGGGACTTCATCTCGCTCTCTCCATCCCTTGGAACAGCGCACGTAATGGCGGGCAGAAGCAGAAGACTCAGAGGGTACTAAATAGCAACCCCGGTGGAGAGGGTGTCCTCGTCAGCAGTCCTGAAGAAAAAAACGGAGGTTAAATTGCTTAGCTTGGTCACATGTCCATGCCTGAGCAAATCGCTGTTGCCGATGAGATGGTGTCCTCTGACTGATCAAGTTTGGGGCATGTGTTCATCACAGTTGTTTGGGGATGAGGATGTGCAGGGGCTGGGAATGGGTTTCCCAAAGGAAAGAATAATTCTGTTTTCAGAAGACGGGAGAAGGGACACCAAACTTGAAAACATCAGATGTCTACAAGTTTGTTGAGCATCTACTCTATGCAGTTTCCCATGCTTTAATTGAGTGCTTTGGATCCTCACAGTCACATCAAGATGATAACAATAGCAAGCACATTGAGTGCCAGGTGCTGTTCTGAGCACTTTACGTTTATAGACGGTCCCTGACTTATGACGGTTCGACTTTTGATTTTTTGACATGACAGTGGTGCGAAAGCGATACACATTCAGTAGAAACCGTACTTCCAGTTTTGAATTTAGATCTTCTCCCAGGCTAGCGATAGGTGGTATGGTCCTCTCTCTTGTTGCTGGGCAGCGGCAGCGAGCCGCAGCTCCTGGTCAGTCATTCTTGACTCAGACACCCATTCTGTTTGTCACTTTCAATACAGTTTTCAATAAATTACATGAGATATTCAACTCGGTGTTATAAAATAGGCTTTGTGTTAGATGGTTTTGCCCAACTATAGGCTAATGTAAGTGTTCTGAGCACGTTTAAGCTAGGCCAGGCTAAGCTATGATAGGTGAGGTGTATTAAATGCATTTTCGCTTGGTACGTGAGGTGTGTTAAATGCATTTTCATCTTACTATGGGTTTATCAGGGTATAACCTCATAGAGGAAGATCTGTAACTGATTTGATACTCCTAACAAGCCTGTGGAGTAGGTACTATGATTATTACTATTCTATAGATGTGAAACTGAGGCTCAAAGAGGTTAAAAAACTTGCCCAGTATCATACAATTACTTAGTGACAGAACCAGGAATCAAATTTGGGTAATCTGACTCTGGAGTCTGTGCTTTTCTCTACTATAAACAGCTCCCTGCCTCAATACTCCCATTTTATAGATGAGGAAACTAAAGCTCAGAGTTTAAATTACTTGCTCATAATCCCACATTTCTAAGCAGCACTCCACTGGGCAGTTTGCCTCAACGCTCAGATTTAACCTTCACACTGATCCTGCAAAGATAATCATTATTAAATCTACTTCTGAAGCTCAGAAGTGTCATCTAACCTACCCGTAGTTGTATAACCAGGATACGTTGGAACTGGGACTCAGTAATGCATGTCTGTGTCGCTGCAAAGTACTCAGATTTCTATCAGCCACACTGCCTTGCTGACTATTGTGGAGAGCTGAAGTGACGCTAAAAAGGATTACTAATAGGCCTGTCATATATCCAAGTGCTTCTATCAAGCCTTGGCTGGTTCCCCCAGCCCCAAACCCCCTCAGATCAAGCACTGTCTGATTCATTGATTCACATGTGTATTAGTGGTGTCGCTACCCTCTTCCTCTGTTCTCAAGCACATAGAGCGCAGGTCATAGAATCCTAGAGCTTGGAAGTGCCCTGAGGTTTAGGTCATTCCACTGTGGTCTGTAAAACGCCCAGCAAGGTCTCTGCCATGCCTTGGGCATTCAATAAATGTTAGCTCATCCTGATGTAGGTCTTAAGGTTCTCAAGTGTCAGGACTATGCTTCTGCTCCTTCTAGGTTCCCTACTGCTCCTGACCCAGAGCTGAGCATAGGAGATGTCAGTAAAGCGAGAGGGTTAAGGGGCTGCCAATTACATGCTGTGAGACCGTGGGCAAGTTACTTAACCTCTCTGGGGCTCAGGTTCTTCATCAGTAAAATAGACAATAATAGAGTCTACTTCTCTATGTTGTCGTGAGGATAAATGGAAATAACCCATGGACAACCTTTAGCAGTGAATATAGCGCATAGCAAGTGCTCGGTGAAACGTGGCCGTGGTTAACTTTTGCTAGCTGACTGATGGATGGTGCATATGCTGGGGCTTTGGTGTCTGTGGTGTAAACATTTCAGCACCTGGCAAAAAGTTCAGCCTCCAGAATAGACGAGGATTGAGGGAGTGCTGCACCTGGAGTGGGCAGACCCTGGTCCTCATACTGGCTCCGCCATCCACAAGCTGTGTGCCCTTAGGTGTGTTTCTCCACCTCTCTGGGCCTCAACTGTCTCATCTAGAGAGGATAGGATGGAGCACAGTCTGTTACATGGTCTGTAGGCTATTAATTTCTCCTTTTTTGTGTCCCCTCCAGCTTTCTCTTTCATCTACACATGGGAGAGAAAGAGAAAGATTTCTGGTTATTTGGAGGTTAAGTGGTTAATGTTGCCAGAAATTCCTTAGAAGAAGCAGAAGACAAGGTGAAAATAGTAATTAAAAGCCCTCTGCATTTCACTGGATTAGAGAAGTTTGAAGGGGATGAGGGACACAATGATTCACAACTATTTTTTAAGAGTTTGACTTTGTCCTATGAGATGAGCAGGTCCACCTCTCCTGGATTCAGGTCCAAAGAGTCCGTTGAATATTTGGTGGTGGTTGAAAACCTGTAGCTGAGTAAGCAGTTGTGCCGGGGGCAGGACAGAGGCCTCCAATTATTTCCCACTCAGTTCTATGAGGTATGTGACAACTTAAAAAAATGCCACTGGGGTTAAATCTGCTGTCACTTACTGGGTCAGTGGAGTTGCAAGGGACCTGGAAAGTTAATCCCCAGGCAGCTGAAAACAATATGAAGTGTGGCCAACCAACGTAGCCCTGAGTCGCTGGAGCTGTTATCATGGCGGAGCAGCTCCTACCCTAGGAGATAAAGGCTGTGAGACCTCAGTTTCCAGGGAACTTACTTCCACTGAGCGAGTCCTCTTCTGAACTCTCATTTCTGCTAGCTTATACCTCTCATTCAGATTTCCCATTTTCTGCTCTTATCACAGCCATGTGAATACATGCCCTATATCCCCAAACAAACTGGAAGCTGCATTCAGCAAGGTGATCGAATGTCTCTGAGGCACCCTGATATGAGAGCAAAGAATAGGAACTTTGGAACCTTACAGACCTGGTTTGGACCCTGCTCTCTGGGGACC
Source organism: Diceros bicornis minor (assembly GCF_020826845.1). NCBI lineage: Eukaryota > Metazoa > Chordata > Mammalia > Perissodactyla > Rhinocerotidae > Diceros > Diceros bicornis. Next base: position 83,508,191 of record NC_080740.1, on the reverse strand, counting down.
CTGGGCAAGTACCTCTACTTGATCCATCTCAGGTTGGTTAGCTATACAGTAGGGACAATAATCATATTTCCTGTCTTAGTCTGCTCGGGCTGCCATAATAAAGTACCTCAGACTGGATGGCTTAAACAGCAGAAATTTACTGTCTCACAGTCTAGAGCCTGGAAGTTGAAGATCAAGGTGCTGGCTGAGACCTCTCTCCTTGTCTTGTAGATGGTGATCTTCTTGCCACCTCTTCACATGATCATCCCTCTCTTCATGCTCACCTCTGGTGTTTCTTCCTCTTCTCATCAGGACACCAGTCATATTGGCTTAGGGCCCCACCCTAATGGCCGCATTTTAGCTTAATCACCTCTTTAAAGACCTGATCTCCAAATATGGTTACATTCTGAGGTACTGAGGTGAGGGCTTAGCATAGGAACTTTGGGGGGGACACGATTCAGCCTAGAATAGTTCCCGTGTGTGTATTACATATTTGCTATGGGTCAGTTGTTCTGAAAACTACTTTACATGTATTTTCTCACTCAGTCTCAGGTTTAGGAGGTTAGATACTATAGTAGCCCCATTTTAGAGATAAAGAAACAGAGTCCTAGAGGTTTAGACAGTTTGCTCAAGGTCACAGAGCCAGTAACTGGCAGGGTCAAAATTTAGACCCCAGCTTGCCTGACTCCAGAGGCCACATTCCTAACTACAATTTCTGTGCTATAGTTATGAGAAGTTCAGTAACTGGTCCAAGTACCCGGCACCTAGTAAAAGCTCAATTAGTACTAGTTTATCTCTTTGAAGCCCTAAATGAGCCCAGATTTGTTGAATGTCTGGAGCCCTATACCTCTAAGTAGTACCTTCTGCTGTTCATAGAGCCCTCTGCAGCCACCTTAGTCTTCCAATTCTGCACTAAACTTTAAAACGTAACTACATGCAATATGTGTCTCCATAAAACTCTATACTGATGTGAAACAATGCTATAAAAGTGAAAAACCAGTGGAGAAAACAAAAGCGATACTACTCAGTTTTCCAGCAGAGTTGTTATCTGAGGTGGTGAAATGATAATAGGACGATGGGAAAACCAATTCATCGGGATGGTGGGGGCTTCAGAGACTGCCCCACCTGCCTGTAGCCGGATCCCAGAGGCCTCTGCTGTGCTCGCCCAGCCTTCAGAGGCCAGGGTACGGGCGGCGAGACCAGCCTCACCATTGCAGACGTGGGGTCATTTTTTCCAGGGGTACAGCCACCTAAAGCTCATGGAAAATGTCCCTGCAGACTGGAGCTCCGTTTCCTCCTGCTTTTCCATTCCTCCAATCCCTGAACACTGCGGTGAGGCCCGTCTTCTGTTTGCCTTATGGCACGCTTCAGTAACTGCAAGTTTCATCATGTGCTTGAAGACAGGTTTAGCTTTAATCTGCATGTGGACAGATAATGGATTACAGTGGGTGCCATGTCGACTCTTGGGGTTTCTATTTTGTGTGAGTTGCACTCTCTCTGTAGTGCCTAAAGCCAGAGTCAGGAAAGAAGGCATGGAAGATTTCTTTTCTCCCCTCCTCCACTGGGGCGTTATCCAGCTGAGCACAGAAGCCTGTTGTCTTATCCACAGAGTAGATTACAAGGCTAATACTTGAATTGTCTTGTAGACTCATACCTTAGAATTTTAGAGCTAGGAATAAAAGTTATCTGGCCAGCATTTCTCAAACTTTACAGTGCATCTCACCACTTGGGAGTCTTGTTACAAGGCAGATTCTAGTTCTGTAGGTCTGGGGTGGGGCCTGAGTCTGCATTTCCAGGTGATGCTCTTGACCTAAGATCACACTTTGCACAGTGAGGATCTAGGCGACAGTGGTTCTCAAACTTAGCATATAGGAAAAAAAATACCTTGAGTTGCTGGTTAAAATGTGAATTCCCAGGCCATGTACCCAAGACATCTAGGTCATTAGGTCTAGAATGGACCCAGGGAGATGACTTTGTGAGTAGGCACCGTAAGTGATTTTGGCATATGTCACCATGGGGCATACTTTGAGGAACACCGATCTGGTACAGCTCCTGTTTTATAGATTTCAGAGCAGGGAAGGAAGCAGACATCTCTTGAGCACCTACTATATGCTAAGCACTTTATGTATATGCCATCTTCTTTGGTCCTCCTGCAAGGCAGGTATTTTTATGTCTACTACACAGACGATGAAACTGAGGTTTGAGGAGTTTAATGAACTCATCGGGAATAAACCCAGGTCTTTCCGACCCCCAATTCTATTTTTTATTACCTTATCATGTGCCTCCTGTGCTGAAACACACCTTGAAAAAGAGAGAAAAAACAATCATGGATCTCTGAAGCTTTCAAGCTTCAGTATTTTCTACCTTTATGCTGATATGAATATATATGAGCATGTGCTCGTATCTGAGATTTGAGGTATTAAGACTTGAAACATTAAAAGAGAAAATTTATAGACTTAAATGCATGTTTGCAAGTAGGCCTTTCTAAATTCTCTACAATTTATCAAAGTTAGAGTTGGGATTTACATTTTAAACTCTTTAGCCCTTTGGGCCAGCAGAAGAATTTTCTAAAGTGATCAGGCAATACTTGTACTGAGAAGGTTCTGCCAGCTTGGAAACGTTTTTTAAATTTTGTTTTTTTTAAGAAAGAAAGAAAACCAAGCTGTGACTTTACAATGCTTTGGAATTACAGAATATGCTTGTAATTTTTACAATTCTGCACAGACTTCTTTGCCACATCTGGTTGATATTACCGGCGGGGATATATGGGGGAATAAACCATGGGCTGGAATGTGAAACATCCCGCAAAATGAGTTTCTTATAGGTTGCTGCATAAAACATTTTGAGTCTCCCTCTCTTTGGAAGGGTGGCTTAAGTGATTTCATGGATTTAGTATTTTCTTTGGTTTGAAGGCAAAGGTTTTAGCTGGTCTACTTGGTGGGGGTTCTAAGATGGTTTTCTGAAGATGTGTGCAAAGGGTTAACCATTCTGGAGTCATGCCATGGATCAGGATGAGAAAAGCCACCCTTGAAGGAAGACAGACCAACCTTTGGTGAAAAATACTGGGCACTGGTGATGATGGTGAAACCCTGGGGCCAACTGAATTGCTACAGAAAAAGGAAGAATGCAGGGAGAAAGGGTTATATGTTTAAGGGCCTCAAGAAACCTTCTGCATCTTAATCTGGTGGTGCATTAAACAGCTGATGGCAAGGGGAGCACAGCTCCTCACATGTGCAGCATAAAGCCTTCATACATCGGTGTGTTCTCAGTGCGCTATATGAAAACAGTGAGTTGGGAAAATGGAAAAATAAAACAAACACCCAGCTGATACCTGGCATGCGGTCAATTTCCTGTTGGAGACATTGCTGCCCAATTCCCAGGAAGAGAACTGTGTGACTAGGGACAACTAAAACATTTGTTGAACACCTACTGTGTGTGTGTGTGTGTGTGTGTCACTGCAACGTGCTGGTTGTTGGGATGCTGAGGACAGAACGCAGACATGTCTAATCTGAGCCCAGAGAGTGTGAGCATGGGCTTCGCGCCACCTGGCTCCTTCTTAGACTTCCTTGGCCGGGCCCCACCTGCAGAGTTGGAACCTTTCTGCACAACACCATGTGCTGCTCTCAGCACCCTGTGGCATGCGGTAGAGTAGGCCAGCCTCAGCAGGGCTGTGTGGCCATCACCAAGGGTGCTCAAATAAAGACTGTGCTCTTAGTGGCAACATAGCCCTTTGTTGAGAATGAGAACCAGAGGCCAGCCTTCACCCACACCCTGGGATCCTCATTCACCTTATCTGGAGTTAGAAACTGTCAAGGGAATTGAAAATGTCAGGGAAATACCACATTGTATATAGAAAAATATCAGTCTTTTGAAGCGGGCAGACCCCAAACACACATTCTTCAATTGCCTGAATGATGCAAATGTATCCACATCTAATAATGTTGAAATATTTGTTCTTGAACCACATTCAGCATCAACAAAAACATTTCTAAAGAGCCTAATCATCTCTCATTTTCAACCAACATTTGGGAATCTCTCCAGGGGACAAATAGTGTTTTAATTTGATGCCCCAAATTCTAGCATAATTTCAAATCACAAAAAAGAGTCTGTAGCTCTGTCTTTCTTCTGCCTTTCTTATGGGCTCAGTATCCTGGATGTTGAACTTTAATTTCCATTTGTAATGTTTGCAGTTCATTTACAGAGTCCTGGAGATTGAGGCTTGTAATGAAAGTGTTGACACAGTATTAACAACAGCAAAACTATGATAACATAGTACTGTCCAAACCAAATAGAAATGGAGGAGTTTAAGTAAATTTCACACTCTTGCCTGAATGTGGTGTGCTGGACCTGAGTCTTTGATTCATGGTTTAGAATAATACTTTAATGTTTTATTCATGATGTTTCTTTCTTCCCATCATTCTTTAGTTATCCTCACCCTGCTTATGGTGATGAAGCCTGTTGGGAAGTCTGGCCTCGTCTTGATTGGTGATGCCTGTTGTAGAGCCAAAAACTCTCCCCGTGGTTGGCTAAGTGGAATATTCAGCTATTGAACTGATGGTTTGGCCTCTCATTGGCATGTCTAGGGCTCTGGACTCAAATTTTTCGTCACTGAGTCAGCTTGTGATTGAAATGTACATAGAATCATGCCAACATGTCTCCTAGTGAAGGAAACATCTTGACTTTCAGAGGTCAAAATGCTCTGTCTAAGGGAGAAAACTGCATTTCTAAGAGGGTGAAAGGGTAACCGAGGCCTGATCGCCTCCATCTCAACTTCATTTAATTTGGGATTTATGAACCTCTAAGCTGTGGATCAGGATGCTCGGAGATACCTAACTTCAATAATTTTTTTTTTTTTTTTTTTAAAGAACACTCTGCTCATTTTTTTTTTTTTTTTTTTTTTTAAGATTTTATTTATTTTATTTTTTCCCCCCAAAGCCCCATTGGATAGTTGTGTGTCGTAGCTGCACATCCTTCTAGTTGCTGTATGTGGGACTCGGCCTCAGGATGAACGGAGAAGTGGTGCCTCGATGCGCACCCGGGATCCGAACCCGGGCCACCAGCATCGCAGCGCACGCACTTAACCACCAAGCCACAGGGCCGGCCCTTCAATAATTTTTTTAAAATGAAAATCAGTGGTAGCAATACACAGAGAAATGCTGGATCATCAATTTTATTAATATCTTATTAATTAATTTTATAAATATCATGGCCTTAATCAAATCGTTCCTGTATCTCTATGCCTCCTACTCTATTCCTTCTTTTTTCAAAAGCACATGCACTTACACATAACATACCACACACATCCACATAAAACCTTCTCTCTATAGGAGAATCCCAGACAGATAAATGAAGATCCCTTCCAGGCTGTTGAATCAAAGCACAGATATAATTTCACTTCAGTGCAAGATACTGACTTAAATTAGCTCAAATTATTGAGCAACACCGTGAGGAGCTATCAGGGGTCAGAAAGGCGGCAGTCGTGGTGGAGGGGGAGACACTTTGTCTCCTCGGCTCATAATTGGTGTTTTTGGTGCATAGGGAGGGTAGTGGCAGATCTGTGTCAGAGACAGTAAATTATTATTGTAAATGTTTTCTAGTCTCCAGAGAGAGCTTCTCCTTTCCCTGGAAGAAATGTGCATGAGTCAGGCTTCTACCCGAGACCTTCGAGGACATTCATTGCGTTTTACCACACAGAGCAGAGCATTGTCAACCACCAATTCCCAAGGGCTCAGCCATTGAACAAAATTATCTTAGGAAATAATTGTTATGGCTTCCATTGCTAATGGCGTTCTCTGCAGATCCTCTTCCCCTGTGCATGAAACTTCCTTTATTTAAATAAGAGTGAAGTATGGGAGATCATTAGGCCTAATGAGGCCAGAAAAGCAGTAGCAGAGAAAGGCGGGCTGCCCCGGGAGTACTCTACTCGCAAGGATCTCCCCAAGGGGAGAGTCATTGATGGGAGTGGTCAGGAGATTGGGTAGAATTTGTCAGCTCTCCCTTTACCATGCATTACCAATTTGTCTGCCACCTTCCATCTCTGCTGCCATCACCCTAGTACAAGCCACCATCCTTTCTCGATTAGGTAATGGCGGGGACCTCCTCACTAAATCTTCCTGCTTCTACTCCTGTTCTCTCATCATCCATTGTCCATCTAACAGCCGCCATGATAGTTTTAAGACAAATCAGATCTTCTCATTCCCCCAATTAAAACTTCCAATGACTTCACATTGTCCTAAGAAGAAACCCAAGCTCCTACATTACACAGTGTGGCCCCTGTCACTATTCCTGGTGCTATCCTAGGCCTCTCTCCCCATATCCACCATGGCAGCCTCACAGGCCTTCTTCCTATTGCTTTAACACTCCCATCTTTTTCTCAACTCAGGGCCTTGGCTTTGCTGTTACTTCTGCCTGGAACACGCAGACCCCAGATATTGGCATGGCCAGGTACTTCTTGAAACACAGGTCCTGGCTCAAACATCACTTCCTCAGAGAGCCCTTTCCTGACACCCCTACCCAGAGTAGTGTCCCTTCCTTACCAGTCATGGTCTGTAATATGACTCTGTTTTATTTTCTTCATAGCACTTACTACTGCTTGAAATTCTTTTGTTCACTGATTTGTTTACTTGTTTATTTTCTGCTTTCCCATACCCTTGGAGAATGTAAGCTTCCTGAGAGCAGGGATTTTGTCTGTCTTCTTGACTCTGCCTACTACTGCATCTAGCACATAGTGGACACTCCATAAATATTCTGTGAATGAGTGAATGAGAGAAGGAACCTGGTCTTTCCAAGATCTGCTCTTTCCTCTCCATATATGGTCAAAGGCACCTTCTGTTCCAAACCAGAGCTCTCTCTTCATTGCCCTGAAAGAGCCTCAAATGACTGTTTCATCGTGTATATGCACACACATGACACACACACATGTGTGCACATGCACACTCAGCAAGCACACATACAAGAGTGGATTTCCTTCCTCCGTTTCTGGCCTCTATTTCACTCTTTGCAAGACAAAGTACTTGAGTATAAAAAGTAGAAGGACCCTGCTTGGGGTTTCTGAGAGGGCCTTGGTGGGATGAAGCCCTCCACACACAGGTGGGCCATGCAGCACAGAGGTGAGCCGACCTCAGGGGCCAGTGGGCTGGGATTTCATACTCCTACCAAAGAGAGAGAAAGAGCACCTGCCAGCATCCTTTGCCAGTGAGCCAGTGCCCGGGACTGAGACCTGGGGAGGGAATGTTATTTTTTGACGGTTATTTCAAAGACCTGGGAATAATATTCTGTGATACAATGAAATGAAAAGATTAAACTATATTTGCTTCATCTCCAGGCCTCATTGATTTTTTTACTTCTAATGAGCATTGAAAGGAATTGTCTAGCTATTGGAAGCCTCAGCTCAGTGAAGGCTTTACAAAAAAAAAAAAAAGAAGAACTGAGGAGCTCAAAGAAAAACCAAACCTTAGACTGAAAAAAAAAGAGTAGATTACACTAATTTACTGAAGGTTGACCTAAACCTCCAAATTATTTTTTTTCTTGATCTGAGAGCGAAACCAGAGGTTGTTTGAAAGGCATCTGGTGAATTAGTCCAAACCTGAAGTGAACCATATCTTCTAAAATGATTGAACCAGAACCACACTGGAACATCAAAATATTAATGTTTTCCAAACTAACTCTCTCTGAGTCTCTGGTGTAGCTGCAACACCAACCTACTGTTTGTTCCCCTTCTCTCCGCCCAGCCCCTGCCCCTATTGGTCACTTCTCCTTTCTGCAAACCTAACATCATTCAGTCATGGGCCGATCCCCTATGCTGCACTGTGAATGCAGGCCTTCCAGACTCTTTATTGCTCCCAAGACAGTGAGAGATGCAGCTGTTCTGAACGACTTGATACCTTTAATTCCATGTTATGAGGAAAAGAGGAGGTGTGTTTTCTGTGAGGATGTATTCGTTACATGAATATGATGAGTTCATTAGATGGATATGAATAGGATGGAAAGAAAGGAAGAAAACCTAGAATAAGGAAAAGAGAGAGGAAGGAAGAACAACAAAAAAGTAAATGCGGGACAGAGGTGGTAAAGACAGAGATACAGTGAAGGGAAAAGGAAAGGAATCTTTAGGGGAAAATATATCTCAGGTTTGTTTTTGTCTTTTTCTGGGTCCTCTCAAGGCAGATGGGAGAATTTCTTATCACATGTGTGCCTCTCCATTCTGGGTAAGCTCTTGTCGCTACAACAACAAAGTAAGAAGCATCATCTTCATAAATTGCCAGAGTGAACAGCACCGTCTGGAACTTCTAAACCAAGTGCCCTTTACAGTTGGAGAAACTGAGGCACCGAGCAGTAGGGGACTCACAACCCCAGGCCTTGGATTCCTGGTCTGGTGTTGCCTGTTGCGGGCACAGCCCAAAGATACGTTCTTGCCTCGGCCATGATTTTTCATTAAGTGACGGGAAGAGAAGCCACAGAAGAAGGATCATTGGCTTACAAGAGCTCAAGGATTGATGCTTCCAGGGGTCAGGCTGGCTGCTGCAGCAGTTCATCTTTTAAGAAAAAGGATATTCTTTCGAAAGAGGTAATTCTGGTGACAGATTTGCTGGGGAGAATAAGGATGAGTGATGCTTAGCTCTGAAAGGGTAGTTGGAGGTTCTAAGGAAGCATTATGTGGTTATTGTCATGACAGACTTGAGGAAGAGAATTGAAAGGACAAACCTCACATGAGAGCCATTCCAAGGAAAGAATCGACGGAATAAGCAATCAAAAGGAGTACAGGTCGATTCCCTCAGGCTTCCATCCTGGTGATGGAAGAATGGAGGTACCATCAAAAGGAAGGCAAGAGATGGGGCCGGCCTAGTGGCGTAGTGGTGAAGTTCACACGCTCCACTCTGGTGGCCCAGGGTTTGCAGGTTCAGATCCTGGGTGCAGACCTATGCAACATTTATCAAGCCATGCTTTGGCAGGCGCTCCACATATAAAATAGGGGGAGATGGGCACAGATATTAGCCCAGAGCCAATCTTCCTCAGCAACAAGAGGAGGATTGGCAACAGATGTTAGCTCAGGGATAATCTTCCTCACAAAAGAAAAAGGAAAGCAGGAGAAGAAGTCTTCTTGGAGTAGGGTGATGGAGACTGCTTCTCAGAGCCTGCAGCCCTCCCAGGGACAGCAAGCCCTGGCACATCTGAATTTCCACCCCCTAGGAATTTCAGAAGTTAAAAAGCTAAAGTCAGCTTGATATCAGCATCAGCAACGTTTTCTTTCCCATTCCAGCTAGTTACTTCTCTAAGGACACATCTTTTATAAGGAGCCTGTGTGTTTAAGAAACAGGACCCCAGCCTGTTCTAACCCAACAGCCACTGAGGAACTGACCAGGTTTTCCCAGTGGCGCAGGGGGACTGTACCCAGCTTACCTGTCATGTATAACCCATTTACCTGCAGCTAATTAGCCAGACTTCAGTGTGGAGTCCCAAATTGCTATGCTAATGATGGCAGCCCTCCCCTCCCAAAAAGTGCTGATTTCCCAGCTCAGCATGAGGGACTTCAATAATATCTCTTTCTGATGATATAATTTGATTCCTCCATGGGAGACTGCTCTGGTCCTAGCTCACTTAGCACTAAATCTCTTGCTAGATACTCTCATTACTTAATCTTTTCAGGCCCCAGACCAGCCCGAGCCTCTTATTTATTTATCTGGGGCCCTGTTTACTTCCCTGTTGTAAATTACTTCTGGCTCCTGGCTGTCTGATCATTGCAGTGATAGACTAATAGCTTGGAGCTACCACATTTGCCTTGTGTGATGAGGCAAATAATATGCTTAACTTATGGGAGAGAAGTGCACCCTCCATTTATTTCAGTGGGGGAAATATTACTCAGGGGAAAGGGCCAAATCACTTACCTAATAGCTGCTGGTGGAAGTCGGTGTAATTACGGACAGAATTATGTGAAACAAATTGCCATGCCCATAAATCTAAACCTCCAGTTTCTCAAAGGCAGAGAAGGAATTTCAGCAGCTTGCACGGGTTCTGCCTCTCTGACGGGTGGGTTTTCTGAGAAGGTGTTGGCAGAAAGAGGATGTTGGCCCTCTGCTTTGCTTGGTGAGGGGGATGCTCTTCCCTAGCTCCAAACTCTCTAAACATCTAAGGCCAGAGTGGGCAAACTATAGCCTGCGGGCCCATCCAGCCCACTACCACCTGCTATTCTAAATAAAGTTTTATTAGAACACAGCCACGCCTATTCATTTACATACTATCTATGGCCCTATCTGTGCTACAATGACAGAGTTGCATAGTTGTGATAGAGACAGTAGGGCCCCCAAAGCCAAAAATATTTGTAATGTGGGCCTTTACAGAAAACGTTTGCTGATCCTTGCTCTACCAGAAGAAGAACCTTCAAACAAATATTTTATCTGGAGATGGAGAGATTAATTTAGATCACTCCCCTTAACTTTCTTCTTTCAGACAATTCAATCCCATGGCAAGGAAATTCGGAAGGAACTAGGATGGTTATCACTCGCTCTGTAGCATTTCTGAATCTATTCATTTGGCTTAGTAGGGATTATGAACCAATTTGACAGAAGAGAAAACTGAGACTCTGCAAGATGAAGTGTTTTGCCCAAGGTCAGTCAGTGAGGAAACTGCAGAACCTTCATACCTTCATCTCTGACTCCAAATTCTGTCTTCTTCCAGCTAAACTTCACTGTTGCCCCGGAAAAAGAAGGGAGAAAGCATTGGCAGTGGGTGAGGATTTATCTAGGCCTTGCCTCTCCCCACAGAGGGCTGCCGAAAGGGGACATGTGAACAGCCAAGTCATAGGAAACACAAAAGCTAGAGGAAGTGAGGGGATCTTGTTTTCTTCCATCTACGCTCACTGTGGGGTAGATGGTGGAGCAGACCCAAGAGTACTTTATGATGTTGGGAAACGTAACAGCTGTCTGTCAGGCAGCAAGAGAAAACCAAAGAGAAGGCCGGGGTGATAAAAAGCTTATTTCATGGCCTTGGTTGCCCGTGCAATGCCAATTGCCGGAGAGAGAGCACAGTCCATGTGGCCTTCTTTTGGGGGAAGGGAGTGCCACTAGCTCTGCTGCAGCCGGGGTGAAGAGATAGTCTTGTCCCTCACACCCTCTGGGAGCAGTTCTCTAGGCTTGGGGGCAGCTGGGAGCCTGGCTCAGATGCCCTGAACTTCTGCAGTGGGTGTGGGAAAGGTGGTGTGTCCACAAGGTCTGCTGATGACACCAATGTGCCTGCTGCAGCTGGGGAAATCTCAGGTTGAAGCAGGACCAAACGCACCTCCTGCAAAATAGTCTTTGGGCTCTGAACCTAGGAAGAGAAGAGGGCATAGTGGAAATAATATAAATAACACGACCGTGTGGCAGCAGCTACCATTTGTTGAATGCTTACAAAGCACCAGGCATTGTTCTAAACCCTGTAATCTTCATAATCTCATTTAATCTTCCTAATCGTCCTATGAGGTGGGTATGACGGTTCCATTTTATTGAAGAGGAAATGAAGCTCAGAGACGATTAATAATTTGCTCAAGCTAGTGTGTAAACGGTGGAGCTGAGAACCCAATCTGCCTGACACTGTAACCATCCCACGTAGTAGGGGTGGGAGGTGGGGAAACTAGGGACTTAGAGCCAAACTGTCGTACACCAGCTCTACCACATGGGTGCTCAATGTCCCATGTTTTTCTTTTGCTTTTTCTGAGTCTCAATGTCCAATGTTTGAATGCATGTAAGAACAGCCCAGGTTGTAGAGACAATCAAGGGTGATGGTGTATTTTAAGCATAAACCTGTTGTCTGACTCTTAATAAGAGCTCAGCAAGTCCCTCTTCATTTTCTTCCATCTTCCTGTGGCTGATAAGACACAAACTCAGGCTTTTCCGTCACTTTTTCCATCATTGTCCATGATACTCTGTTGAGCTCTGCAGGGAGTGGGATACACAGACCCAGCCTCTCCCTTTGAGGCATTGTCCATCTAAGATGGATACTTATTTATCCGTGCATAAATGGATATACATTTACAGACCGTGCAGCTAGGGTGAGAGAACATCCTACCAAACGTGAGTGGGGAATTGTATTTTTATTAGCAGGGTTTAGTACAGTGCTAAAATATAAAAAAAAAAAAAGGAAAAACTGAATAAATGGTGTCTCAGCTCAGGCTGCTATAACAAAATACCACCAACTGGGTGGCTTAAACAATAGACATTTATTTCTCACAATCTGGAGGCAGGGAAGTCTGAGATCAAGCTGCCAGGATGGTTGAGTGCTGGCGAGGACTCTTCCTGGCTTGCAGAGGGCCGTCTTCTTACTGTGTCCTTACGTGGCAGAGAGAGAGAGCGAGAGCAAGCACTCTCTGGTCTCTCCTTATAAGGACACTAATCCCAGCATGAGGATCCTACCCTCATGACCTCGTCTAAACCTAATCACCTCCCAAAAGCCTCCCCTCCAAGTAACATCACATTGGAGACTAGGACTTCAACATCTGAATTTTGGGAGGACACAACATTCAGTCTGTAGCAAATGGCAAGTAGTGCCCTAGAGCAGATGTTGATTTTATGAAACTCATTACTTCGGAGGTATTTGAGGCGGAAAATGTGATCATCAGCTTCAGATGTCTAGAGATGCATTTCCCAAATATGTTCCATCTTAATAGATGTTAACCAAAAAAAGTATCCTAGTCAAGTAAGTTTGGGAAATGTGCAAAAGGAAATATGGAAAGCTTCTTGATTGCAGGATTTCTCAGAGCCTTTACCTTGATAATAAGCATTGTGAATTTCTAAGAGGTGAAAAATACACAGCTAATTCCCAAATATTTTTTGACTGTGGAATTTGTGGCACATTTGGTGGGACTTGAGTTTTATAAGACTGGTGTTGAGAAAATCTGAGGTTAGAACTTTTTAAAATTAGGTTAGTTAATAGGTAAAAGAGCCATAAAAAGACCCTGTAAAAAATATCTGAGGGCAATTCAATATTTCCCCCGGGAATGCCATAGTGATCAAAACGGACCAAAGATTGGTCCATCCAAGTTGGTGATTCTGAGGCCCCATTTAATTGCAATCTTAACTTGGCCCTCGAGAGCTTTCTTATTGCTGGTTCTGATACAAGGTCCCTCTCTGGGCACTTCCTTCCACTGAGGTGGAGAAGCATTTCAGAGGCTTTCTTAACACTCATCTGTTTCTCAAAGCTTCCCTTGATTTGCTAGAAGAAAGGTGGCATTTCCCCTCACTGCCTACCCTGTCTAAACTTTCTATTCCTCTTCTCCCTTCCCCTCCTGCCCCACCACCCTCAACACTTCCCCTTTGACTCTATCTTTGGGGGATTCCTTGGGCCCCAAGAGCAGAGAGTTGCTGTAGGTCCCTTAGGCATTCTGGTGGGTTGTTGGAACCCAGATCCCGGCCTGAATTCAACATTCCCACCCCACCCCACGCAGTTCCCCTGCAGGGGTAGAGTGAATTCTTCCCAGCTGAGTCCTATGAGATGGATGCCTGCAAACACTCAGCAGCTTCCCCAAAACAATGAATATTCATGCATTCACAGGGTGGGCTGCATGCCAGCCTGGGGACAGGGACCTGTCCTGCTCTGCCACCCTGTCCCTCAGAACTGTGGTCTGATCTGCGTCCCTCGTGGGAAGATCGCATCATCAGCTGAAATCTCTTTCCTGAGGCTTCAGATCACGAGAGTGCTACCCCAGCCTCAGCCTCGGGACTGCTGCCACCTCTGGAATCTTGGTGTTGGCCATTGCACAAAGCACACAGCACAAAGAAACCTGCAGCACACACTCATGCTTTCCCCTTACTCCACCCACACATTCACTGTATCCACTCTACCTTCGTCTTTTGCTCAGGCCCTTCCCCCTGCCTGGGAGGCCCGCCTTCTCTTCCAAGGCCTATCCAAGTCTAGAGACAGTGCCATAAGGTTCTGAGTGAGGGTTCTAAGTTAGAAGATCATTGCAAACATTGAATGAAGTATTCCTTATAAAGCATTTAGCACACTGCCTGGTGTTCAGTAAACGTTGGTTGCTTTCATCTAGTCCTCAAGTCTCAAATCCCCCCCATTCAGTGAAGCCTTTGTGACAGTCACCCCACATTGATCCCCCAAATTCCTCAGTGTGATCATCAGAACCACAATGATCACAGCTCTCGTTATATTTTTTGCATTGTTTTAATGGACTGTTCTTCATCTTTGGTGTTATTAAACAGGACACTCCCTCTGTTTCTACTTTTTTCTCCCCGTTGCATGGTTGATAATCATGTTGTCTGCTGGGGTAGACTGCATAGAATAGCTAGTTGACTTACTTGTCTGTTTAATTGAACCATTTGATTGGCTAAAATCAAGGATTTGGAAAAATCACCCATATTCTCCCTCCGCTTACAACAACTCTTTCATTTAAAGAGATCACAAAACGGTGGTCCCACAGGTAGAATCCTGCCCACAGATATATTGTGTTTGGCCTGATGTTTTATAAAAAATGAGTTAAATCTATTTAAAAATTGAGAGATCTCATATAAAAATCCAGTGTGCTTGTTTCTCCCCAAACGTCGGGAGCTCTGGCGGCAGCACAGGGCCCCAGTTCTCATACGGCAACAGTCCTCAGAGCCAAATGTCGGGCACTCCTTTTGAGGAACACGCTTTCTCCACTTTGCTAAAATTCTCATCACTCTCCATGCTCCACCTGGGCCCCGCTCATTATTTTCATAACCCTTGTAGTTTTTTAAGTTTGGGAACAACACTTTATTCCCCAGCAGCACTGCACAGAAGAGGGCCCTGAGACCCCCAAGGTTAGGGCCACTGATTAGTCAGTGTTGGCGGACTGGCCATCAGGTCACTTCCTCACTCCCCTAGATGAAGAGCAGGCCCCTAGCAGGGCTCCCATTTCCTTTGTTGGGTTTGGAAATTGCAAAGACTCTACTGGACCTGTCTTTGATGGTTTCCACAGTCCTTTCCCTCCTGAGTCAGAAGTAGGCAGGGCAGACATTGGGATCTCCATCCCATAGAATAGGGTGCCCCACAAAGTCGAGGTCCTCAGGTGCTCTTCTTGGGACTCCCAAGGGCAGGGGATGGGGAGGCAGCACAAGCCTTTCAATTGTGGGAGTCCGTGTAACCCGTGGACCTTCACAACGCATTTCCCACCTCCACTCCAGCAAGGCCAGGTGCCTTCGTCTGGGTGCAGTCAGGGAAGCACAGAGAGGATTCCACCTCAGCATCCCTCTAGGAAGCCCCTTGCCTGCGTGCACCATTCCCTCTGCGAGGAAAGTCACTCCTGTGCTGCCCGCCCCACATCACAGGCCTTCCGCCCGGGAGGACAGCTGGACCTGGTCTCTGTGGCTAGACCATGCAGCTCCCGGCGTCACATGGTCAAGTTCCGGCCTTGAAGCTCCTCTGCCTGGCGGGGCTTTGCAAATAGGGGGTTTAGAGAAACGGGTAGGTCTGTTTTTAATTGAAACAGTTACTTCATTTCATCTCGGAGTCCCTTGGTCAGGGCCCCGTTTTTGCGGTCACACAGCTTCTCTGTCGAGTTTAGGCCCCTCTGTCTCCAGCTCCTAGTTATGTTGTTGCCGGCAAGTGATTTGGGGCATGCTAATTACCGCCTGAACCAAGCAGCAGTTCCCTGATAGGGACCAATTTGTGGTAAGGATACTTCCCTTGCCAGGGTTCCCCTCTCTAATTTTCTGCACCGTGAAAACTTCTTCCATTCTCTCTCATTTGGCATCTCTAGGGGCCCCGGGCTCAGGCCATTCCTACATGGAAAGGTTTGAGAGAAGCCAGCTAATTTATTTTCCCGAGTTATGTCATCGAAAGCTGATTTCATTATTTATTTCAGAAAAATGTGTGTTTTTGTATACTTTGTGTGTAGACGTACCATAAAATGATATATTAATCTGGAAGGGTCCTTTGAGATTCTCTAGTTTAGGCATGGCAAATAGATTACATCTTGAATGCCAACTGTGATGAGATAAATGGTGCCCAGGGTAATGTGTTGAAAAGGATTCTGAGGCCCATCCAAGAATATACCCTGGGATATATTCTGCTTGGTTGCCGTGGACCCAGGAGCTGGAGTGGCCGGACATTTCCTACGTACGGCCACCCCTGATGATGTTCAGGCTCCCCATTTTACAGATGAGGAACCTGTACCCAGAGATTGGAGGCAACTAGGGTGCAGCTAGCCCTTACAACACCTCTGTGTGAGTTGGAAAAGGCACCTCCTCTGGGCTGACAATGCTCCAGGGTCACAGGGTGTGGGATGAATCCTAAGTGAATGACTCCCAAGAGGGCTTCCTAATGCCATGGTGGAGGGAGGGGAGGCATAGAGCTGGGCACTCCCCTGACCCCCTGTCCCAGTGGCCACATCCCAGGGGTCAAGGAGCTTCTGTGCAATTTACCTACTGTCACCATTTCCCGTTGTTCCTCCTGAAGGATGCAGGCAGGTCAGACATCAGCCATCAGCTGTTAGGAGCATTCCTTCTAGTGAAGAGCTTGAAAGCGATTCTGTATAACTGAGTGGTTTAAGACTGTGAAATCCAGAGAAACCTGGGTTTGAATCCTGACTATGCCACTTCAGGGTCCTTAGACAAGCTACTTCATTTCCCAGAGGTTCAGTTTTATTTTGTTTTATTTTGAAGTAGTGACACTAACACTTACCTCATAGAGCTGTTGTAAAAATTAAATGAGATGATGCATGTAAGCTTCTAGCATAGGGTACAGCATTCAATTAACACTGTCTCAGTGAGTGTTGGCTATTTTTATCATCTGACTCCGTGGAGTGCATTTTCTCCTATCAAAAGGCTCCAAGGCAGAGAATTTACCAGATTATTGAGCAGTCCCAGGGCTCTGAGACTCTGCAGTCTTGGAACAATAGAAAACAAGATGGTAGAATATCTGTTATTTTCTAAAAAGTTATTTTTCACCTAATTAAAAATGATTTGAGTGAACCATTTTGGAAATAAGTACTCAATCACAATTTCATAAGACGTGTAGCCTACTCTCTGGAAACTGTTTTCATTACCATGAGGCTGTAGAAAGGGGTTGACCCAGGCTCAGAATGAATGGCCCAGGAGCATGTGAGGGATTTGGGTTCTGTTGACCTACAGTATAGGAGAAATGCTTGCAAAGATGAAGAGGAGCTCTCACAGGAAATTCCCTCGTTAATGCTCGTCTTCATATGCCAGAAACCTCGACAGAACCTGAAAGTTCAGATCCTCCCTGTGGAGAGGTTGGGGAATTCTCAGATAGGGTTCCAGAGAGCTGTGTGCTCCCCTTCCCCCTAGGCCAGAGCACTTTCTAGAGATCACCCACCCTCGCCCCTCCTCCCGTCACTCATCTCTAGTTAGTGCTGCCAGAGGATCAGTGAGGGGGATGCTAGGAGGCAGGTGGGGTGAGCAGAAGGACCAGTGCCAGAAACCAGCCTGCCTGGGTTTGAATCCTCTGTTACTTACCTCCAGCAGATTATTTAATCTCTCAGGGTCTCAATTTTGTCATCTGTGAAATGGGTATGGTAATAGTACCTATCTCACAGGATTGCCATGAGGATGAAATAAGTTAATGAATGTAAATGCATCAAACAGGACCTGGAACCAAGTAAGCATTCAGTTCATGTTGGCTAATATCATTGTTATTAACACATGAATGGAAGAGGGGAGGTGGGAAAGTTGCTTTGGAGAATATTTCAGATTCTCTGAATGACATGGGACCTTTCTGGATAGGAAGTATCATCTTTCTTATTTCTACCATCCCTGAGTTTCTCTCACTTGTACTTTCAGTGCTGTTCTTGAAATACGCCAGAAACTGGAAAAGATGAGACCTGTAGCGTTAGGGAAGGTGATATTGGGGGGGGGGGGGGGCGGAGGAAGGCATGGAAATAACATTCATGGAGCACCTACCACATTCCTAGCCCTCTGTTAAGTGCTTACTGGATTAGCCTAACCACACCCAGCAGGTTCTTCCTCTAGGTGAGGAAATGGATGCCAGGAGGGGTGAACCCACTTGACCAAGACCATACAGGTGTATTGTAATAAGGTCCTGCTGGGGTTCAGACTGACATGTGTGTGGTTCTGGGACCCAGGCTATTTCTGCCACCTCACACCGCTGCCCTCTTGCTCAAGGAGATCTCCATGGCCCTGCCGACAATGATGCTGCTCTCGTATACCTTCGTGTGTCCGCTGCTGCATGAAGCATCTGAGCATGAAGGCGCCAAGTGGATCATTTACCAGGCAGCAGTTTTCTCATAAAGAACATGTGTTAGCAAAGGAGTCTATATCTCGGCATGAATGCATCCTTCGGGGGATCATTGATCTCCACGGCAAAGAAGGCTAGAAACAAAAGCAGTGACCCGAGAAGAGGAGGAGAAGGAGGAGGAAGAGGATAAAAAATGGTAGTGTTAGTGTAGACGCTGGTCTTAGCTCGAAAGGTGAAAGAACAGAGTGCATGGTTTCTGAATTCGAATCCTGGCTTTGATCTTGATTGTGAGACCTTGGGCAAGTTATGCAACCTCCCTGTGCCTCAGTTTCTTTATCTGTAAGACAGTCATGATGATGCTAGTAGTACCTCCCTCAAATGTCTGTTGAGCACCCACTCAGACACTGCTCATTCTAGGTGCTGGGGGCACAGCTGGGCATGAAACAGCAGGATACCTGTCCTCAGGGGGCTCATCTTCCAGTGGGTGGTGCACATAACCATGAGGTGAACAAATAAAACAACTAGTGTGTTGGATGGTGACACATGCTGAGAAGAACCATCACACAGGGGTGATTGCAGATGGCGAGGTGATTGTAGAGAAGGTACCAGAGAAGCCCTCACTAAGAAGGTGACACTTGAGTAATGACTTCAAGAAGGTGAGAGAAAGAGCCATGTGGGAATCTGGGAAAAGAGCACTATTGAATGAATGAATGAATGAATGAGTGGATGGGGTTATGAGGATGAAAGGTGATCATAATAAATGAAAGCACTTAGAGTAGTGCCTGACGCATAGTACGTGCTCCACAAATGTTAGCTATTTTTATGTTTAGCAGATAAAGCAATGAAGTTGCTGCCACACCCCCTACTTCTGGCTTTCTGAAGTCATTTTCAAGATGGGCAGCAAGGAGCCGCAGAAACCGCTTCGGATTCTGGTGGCAGACAATATGCAGTAGAGGCTCTTTCAGGACAGCCTGGGCGCGAGTTAAGACTCATCACACATACATGGATCATAAGACCATGTGGCCTCCCTGAGTCCTCCCATCGTCCAGGAGGACACGTGTTATTGCTGCTCTTGGAAAGGTGAGGGAACCAGGTGCAGTAGGGCTGTGGCTGGCCCAGAGAGGCACAGCCGTAAGTGGCCTGCTAGGGCTGACCCCCAGGCAGCCGGCCGTACAACATCTTCTAGGGCTCGTGTAGTGAGCCTGTCCCCATCCTTGTCCCTGTGTGAAGCCTTGGAGGGCCACCTCGGGGTGGCTGGCCCTGCGTGGGATGCCAGGGGACAGGGCCTGAGGTCAGCTTGCAGTTGACTTGAAGTGAAGTGGAAAGCAACCCAGTGAGACAGCACAGATCTGCTAATCCCGATGGTAGGAATGCCTGAGATAAAAGCAGCCGTGGGACCAGAGAACAATAGCCCTGCATACCAGCGGGGAAGGGCACGGTCATTGCCCCCAACCCAGACAACTGCTCTTTATCCAGCAGAGCCGGGGCCGGGAGGGTTTGGCTGGGTAAGGCCCAGGAAAAGGCTGACTCACAGAGTTGACAGAACAGCCCAGAGAGAGTGGGAAAATGCAGAAGCCAAGTTTGCCCCCAGTGGCATATACTTTGGGGCTGAGTAATGTGGCAGACAAATCACGCCCTTCACCATCCCACCCAGAGTGGAAGCACACCCTGGAGCCACAGAGATAATTTTTACTAAAACAATCAAGCACAATGGAACCACAGGCTCTGCTGCTGCTTCAGGAAAAGATGCTGTGGTCCTGAGCCCCCGCCGGCTTCTGCAGTGGGACATTTGGAAGCAAAGCTTTCTCCAAGGGAATTGAATTAGCCGGAAATATTTCGGATAGCATTTTCCCTCCCATTCACTTATATTTACTGGTCTTGGTGGGGAGTCTGAGGGTGGTGTTTAGAGGGCCTTCAAGGGAAATTCTAAAACAATAGGCTAGACTTTCAAATATGTGGTCATGTTGAGATGTCTTGGGTTGCTTTACCCTGGTTTTGAAAAGGAGCAGCCAAAACATCTTGATTTGCTCAAGTCCTCCTAGAACATAAATCACTGGAGAGGGAAGGGGTGGAGAGGGTTGGGTGCTGTCAGAGCTCATCGTGAGATGGGCCCATGGTCTTCCTGTTATCCTCTGCCCTCTGCCCCAGGAATGCTCTCGCTGGGCCCACAAGCACCACCTCTGCTCAGGCCCAGAAGGAACTAACAGGGCAAAAGTCTACAGAATTTGTCTTGGTGAGTTTTACAGGAAAACCACAAGAATGTTGTAAGATTAGAAGAGGATGGGGATGAGATGATCATGTCACCCATCCTTCCGTTGTCCAAGAGAATGACACCTAGATTGTTCCTGGACATCTTTAGTATTTCCTGATATGCCCCAGGCAAAGGTAAAATGAAATTTTCAGATTTTTTGCCCTGGCCCTGGACTAATAGCTCATGCTATCTGTCTAATCACTTTGATGAAGTTGTAGGCCTCCAAAACAAGGCAGAAATGTGGGAGAATCAGAACTTAAATTTTTTTCAGTTACTTTTCCCAGCACGTGAGTTATATTTTGGATGTTCCTCCCAAGAGTGTCCAGTGAAACAGGAATATCCATCAGGATAACCACAGGGCTCTTCCTGAACACCCGGTGATTAAACAGGGCCTGTCTCGGAAAGTCTGTGTCTGGGGCTGAGATACTCTGGGATCTTGAGGGCAGTCTGGGTTTTATGTATGAGTCTGCACGCTCCAGGTGAAAGTCATGTGAACAAGACTGATTTGGCCTACTAGCTGATAGCTTGGCATGCCTTTTAGTTTTCCTTTTTATTAACCAGTGGCACAATTTTCTTCTTTTCCCTTCTGTCCATCTCTTGAGATTTTCACCCTGCATTGAACTCAAACTTAAGATCCCATTCTCTGTAGGTCTTCCTCCCTCAGAGCCCTCTCCTCAGCCTCTCCTTACCTTTCCATCATGATTTGGCAGTGAAACTTGTATCTGGTGACTAATCTTATTGATGACCCCAGCCATTTAGTAGCTAAGCCTTGTCAGCCACCATAGAAGGTGGTTGCCCTAATTTCATTTCATCCTTAGAGCAGCCGTATGAGGAGGGGAGGGAAACCAGGCCCAGTGAGGTCAAGTGACTTCATTAAAGTCCCTGCTGGTAAGAATGGGGGCCAGGACTGGCACCCAGATCTGTTGGACCCCCAACCTCTGAAAGCTGATGCTTTTGACTCCTAGTGTGGTCTGTCCTGTTGGATAACTTCGTGCACATGCTTGTCTGGGCTTGATAATTAGGGAGTACGCTCTGCAGGCAGGAAGCTCACATTTCTCTGTGTCCCCATGGCGTCTAGCAGAGCACTTTGCACTGAGAAAACCTGCATTTCTGCATTTTGTTTGAGAGGTCTATGCAGCTTGTGTTCCCTTTGTACCAATTACGTGGAGACAGGAAGGAAGGGAGGTTCCCCTCCTGCTTCGAGGGGAATGAAGGTGATGACAGTGCATCGCAACCTTCAACCTTCACAACCTTTGGGCATCACGCCCACCAGGAGGGCTGGTTAAAACGTTGCTGGACCCACCCCCAGGGTTCCTGAGTCAGCAGGTCTGGGAGGAGCCAGATAATTTGCATTTCTACTAAGTTCTTGGCTGGTCTGAGATCTCGCTTTGAGAACCACTGTCACAATGGGAAGTACAACCCAAGTTCAAATCCCAGCTACGCTACTTACTGTCTGATCACAGGCAAATTTCTACAATTCTGGGAGATCCAATAGAGTTTTCTCTAAATAGCGAATAATTATCTCCTTGAGTTAATGTGAAAATTAACTGACTTATCACATATGTATGTAGTATTACTTTACCAAACATGGATACGGTTCTCGCTATGTGCTAGGCACCTGCCAGCATCCTTTATAAATATGAACTCGTTTAATACCCGTAACAAGCCTAGGAGGTGATCCTCTTATTTTCTTTAATGTACGGAGAGATGACTGAGGGGTTCTGTGACTTTCCCGAGGTCCCCTGGCTACTAGGTGTGTGGGGCTGGGCTACAACCCAGGCAGCCTGGCTCTGGAGTCTGCGTGCTCTGCTACTACACACTTCCAGTATTTGTCCTGTCACTGGCAAAGGTTTTTTCCCATTCCCAGATAGGCTAAGAGTGGCCCCTCCAAAAGGGCAGAGGGCCTGGTTTTCTAGTTCATAGGCATATTAACCAGAAATGACAAGGAAAAGACAACTGTTTTATGACCACAGCTTGAAAATCACATGCTTGACCTCCCCTCTGATACCAATATGGTTGGTCTGGAGTGGCTGTTTCTCTTTAAACTTCTCTGGCACCGAGGTTTATCATTGCTCAGGAGGAGGTGCTTGAAAGGAGCCTTGTGGGCTGAAGGAGTGTAGGAGGTGAGTTGCGGGTCAGTAATAAAAGTGGAAAGAAGTTTGCAGCCCCCCTACTGAGGGCCTCGGGAGTCTGGCCGGCGAGCGGGTACAGAGGCACGGCCTAAGGAAGGGGCAGTGATGGACAGGGTGGGAGGGGAGCAAATAGTTTCAGCCTGGCTGGGTAACTGAAGCCAAGAGGGCAGGCAGTGGGAGAATTCCAGCTATGTCATGGGAAATGGCTATGACCAGGGCTCTGATGAGCTGCCGACCACAAATCCCCTGGGACCCTGCCAGGGGTCAGGAGACTGGGGCGCCCCTGGGATGCCAAATGGTTGCTGTATTTTATTGTCAGAGGAAAAAAAAAGGCGATTTTGACTCTTATCCCTGGATGTGAGTGCTGGCACTGCCAGGAGCCGAGAGCTGGGTGGGGACGTGGGAGTGAGAGGGAAGCTAGAAAAATCCACTTTTCATTCCAGGGAACATAGAGGAAAGACCAAGCCACACTGCTGGGGCTTGGCATGATCTCAAAGCCTTTTTGGCCACCATCTCTGAAGCATTTTTGCCCTTTCTCCTCCTCTCTGCAAGGTGAGATAGCAAAGTCTCCCATTGCCATGTTAGAGGCATAAAAGGGGAAAATTGACCTGGATCCCTCAAAATGTAGATGGGGTGGAACAGTGGGGCTTCTGGGAGAACAGACTTCACAAGTGAACCCCCATAGTCTGCTTGTTTGACATCTTGGGGTTGAAGGTGAGCAATGAGATGTGGAGAAATCAACTTTCAGAGTAAATGAGCTCAGTGCCCAGCCCATCATGGGGACCCCTGGTTGATTCATTCCTTTAGCTTATCTCAAGGCCTGGCACCATGAAGCCTTTATAAATGTTTGTGGAATGAATGAGGGGATTGATTAATTAATTGATTATGTCCCAAAGGATAACAGATTCAAAAGGAATCTCAGCTAACTCTTTAGAAATGCCTGTGGAATAAAAGCTTTCTCTGAGCTCATCATGATCCCATGTGACTGTGGAAGGAAGCCTTTCTGCGAGGCTAGAGGGAATGAGACAAGCCTCTTTTTTTTTAGGGATTTCACTGGGTTTCACAGTACACTGTTGAGATTGACAGCCCAGGCCCTTAGAGTTAGACCAAAAGGGTTTGCACTGGGAACATGAGATGTGTGACCTTGGGCAAGTCACTTAACTTCTCTGAGAAGTAGTTTCCTCCCCATTATAAAATGAGGAAAATAGTAATACTTTCCTTCTCAGTTCATTAAAATCATCTCTGTGAAGAGCTTGGCACAGTGATACACCCATAGTAGCCCTCAGTAAGTATAGCTCTTTAGTGTCAGGATTAGGTTCAAGGAATAGAAAACCCCACAGTAACAGGGTTTAAACAAGGTAGATATTTATTTTTGTCTGAACTAAGAATCCACGGAGAGGAAGTCCAGAGTTGGTGTAGCAGCTCTGCTCTAGCAAGTACTCAGAAAGCCAGGTTTGCTCTAGCTTTTTGTTCCATTATCCCTATGTTGTGGCCTTACCCTGATAGTCTAAGTTGGTGTGGCAGCCATCACATACATTTTCTAAGAGGCAGAATGACAAGGAAAACTCAAGAAGGGGAAGGGACATGTGCCATTTGCCTTTTAAGGAAAGTAGCCACAAAACACTTCTGCTTACATCACATTAGCATATACTTGGGTCATGCTTTTTTTTTTTTTAATCCACCAATCTCTGTGTTTTAATTGGTGTATTTAGGCCATTCATATTTAATGTAATTATTGGTATGTTAAGTCTGCCATTTTATTTTCTGTTTGTTCTGCTTTTGTTTCTCTGTTTTCTTTTTTCTGTCTTCTTGTAGGTTATATGAACATTTCTTAGAATTCCATTTTGATTTATCGATAGTGTTTTTGAATATCTCTTTATGTATAGCATTTTTAGTGGTTCCTTTAAGTATTACATTATATATACTTTTCACATTCTATTGGTGTTGACAATTTACCAGTTTGAGTGAAGTGTGGAAACTTTACCTCCATTTATGTTCCTTTACCCTCCCCAATTTATAATAAAATTGTCTTAAATATTTCCTTTACATACATTGAGAACCAGACCAGACAGTGTTATAATTTTTGCTTCAACCACCAAACATAATTTAGAAAACTTAATAGGAGAAGGAAATAAATTAACCCATTATTTTACTCTTCTTCCTTTTTTCTGATGTTCATTTCCTTTCTGTTTAGAGAATTTCTTTTAGCCGTTTTTTTTTTGGATAGATATGCTAGTGACAAATTCTTTTAGTTTTCCTTCATCTAACAATGTCTTGATTTCCCCTTCATTCTGAAGGATATTTTTGCTGTATGGAGTTCTGGGTTGACAGTTGTTTTTTTTTCAGCCCTTGAAAAAATTTTTGCCACTTCCTTCTGGACTTCATGGTTTCTGGTGAGAAATCAGCCGTCATTTGAATGGTTTTTTTCCCCTATAGGTAAGGTGATGTTTCTCTCTCACTGCTTTCAAGACTTTTTTTTTTTTATCAGTTTTTAGAGGTTTGACTATGATGTATCTTGGCATGGGTTTCTTTGGGTTTATCCTGTTTGAGTCTGCTCACCTTCTTGAATCTGTGGGTTTATATCTTTTTCCAAATTTGGGAAGTTTTCAGCTGTTATTTCTGCAAGTACACTTTCAGCCCTGCTGTCTTTCTTTTCTTCTTCTGGATCTCAGATGACACAAATATTAGATCTCTAAGGTTCTATCCGCTTCTTTTCAGTCTGTTTTTCTCTCTGTTGTTCAGATTGGGTCATTTCTGTTGTCCTATCCTCAAGCTTACTGATTCTTTCCTCTGTTTACTCCATTCTGCTCTTGAGCCCATCCATTGAATTTTTTTATTTTGGGTACTGTGTTTTTCAGTTCTGAAATTCCCATTTGGTTCTTCTTTTATCTTCAGTTTCTTTGCTGAGACTGTCTAGTTTTTCATTTGTACCAAGCGTGTTCTGTATTGCTCCTGGAAGCATTTTTATGATGGCTGCTTTAAAATCCATGTCAGTATTGGCATTTTTTGATTGTCTTTTGAAATTTAAGTTGTGATTTTCCTTGTTTATGGTGTGATGAGTGATTTTCCATTGAAACTGAACAGTTTGGATATTATGTAATGACACTCTGGATCTTATTTAAATCTTCTGTTTTAGGTGCCTCCTGACGCTGCTCTGGCAGGGGAGGGGGTGGTACTGCCTTGTTACTGCCAGGTGGGGGTGGAAGTCCAGCTTCCCCGCTTGGCCTCCATTGATACCTGGAAAGAGGGCTCCTTGTACTGCTGGCTGGGAGAGGCTCCCCGCTGAGCCTCTGTTGATACTGCCTGGCTGGGAGGGCAAGAATGCCTTATTACCGCCCCCCCCCAGATGGCCTCCCCAACAACATGGTGGCAGAGGGGGAGGTGGCCTCATTACCACTGGGTGGTGGTGAAAGTACTGACTTTCTTTAGGACTCCTCTGATACCACTTCAGTGGTTAGGTCGTGTAGGAGGTTACTTACCACCAGGTGAGTCTAGAAGACCAGTTTCCTCACGTGATCTCCACTGTGGGGAGGAATTTCACTACCACTCAGCAGGGATAACTTGGCCTTCTCTGATACCGCCCCAGCAAGGGTTTGGGGTTTCTGATGAGGGTGGAAGTCCAGGTTCCTCACTTAGCCAATGCTGGTGGAGATGTGGCTGCAGATATTTCTGTGGTGTTTGGCTGGAATACAGCAGTTATTGTCTGGAACTTTTCTGTTTGCTAGGCTGCCTCTCTTCTGCTCCTTTGCCTAGGAGAGCAGGCTTTATTTGGATGTGCCCATTGGCATATTGGGGTTTCTGGCTTCACCAGCACCAGGTCTGGGATATATGAGGCTAAAAGAAAACCCAGGGAACTTGCCAATGCATCATTGCTCAGGTTCCAGGTCCCTAGCCAGACTTCCTTCTTCTCCCCACCTTCGGGAGTCTTCTGATACTTGTTTCATGTCATGTCCAAGGCTTTAAATTGAACTCAGTGGAGGAATAAAGAAAGGTATCTCCATCTTCTCCATCTTCCTGGAAGCAGAAGTCCTCTAAGATGGCTTTTTAAGCATTTTATCAGGTACCTCCATGGCCCTGACAGGCCAGACCTGAGCCATTTGGTGGTTTGGGCCATGGTTTGTTCGTATATAAATCCACCTTTAAATCCGCTAGTGATTATTTTTAAAGATTCTGCCTGATGCCCATCAGAAATGGGATGAAAGATGCTCTCCACCAAACTCTTGAGGAAAAGCTACTCTAAAGGGGAGGAAACAGCCCAGAACAGGGCAGAGAAGGGGCACAGATGGGCCTTCCCATCTCCACAGCCTGGGAATACTTCTTCTCCTGCCCATCCCAGGATCAGGCTGCTGGAGCAGGAAGATGGTTGACAGGCTGAGAAGGACACTTGTCAGAGTAGCCATCAGGGGTGGGACTCAATCAGGGCATCTGCAATTCAGGTCATAAAGGCCATTAAGTGGGATGTTGCTTAGCCTTGTGTGTGTGGCTGGATGCTCGTGCATTGTGGCTTTCTGTGAGGCATCTGTCTTAGCCATAACCATGTTTTTAGGGGCTTCCCTTTACTGTCATATTGATTTCTCACTCCTTGTCTGAAGGGAATGAAGTGGGATGAGAGTCATTGGTTTTCCCTTTAGCAGTCAGAAGAATGAACTGGGCAGCTTATAATAATAAGCTTCATATTTGTCAGAATGTTTCCTGAAGCTTCTATGGGCTAGTAAATTAAAAAGTTCTGTGGTCAAAAACATTTGAGAAGTACTAGGTTAAAATAAGTTAAATACATTTCTTTATTGTGGGACTTCTAAGAACCTTTAATGTGCTGACGTGCATTGTAAAATGTGCAGTGTCTCCCTAATTTACCAGTCATGGATCCATTTTGTTATGGAGCGTTGCTTGAGACTGGTGTCCTGGGAAGGCATCGTGTAGGAAATGCTGCCATAGACAAGGTTGAGCGTTTTACCACTTTGAAGAGAAGGAGTCGTGATGGTCCTTGTAACCAAGGTAAACAAGCAAACTCTCTCCTTCTCTGTGCCCACCTCTGTGCCTTCAGAAAAGGCAATGCCTTTTTTTTGCATCTGTCACCCGGGAAATTGGAGAGTGATATCTTAGTCAGATCCATGTCGCTTGCACACCCTTATTTTAAAGGAAAGAAAAAGTCCCAGGGCTCTGCCTTGGGTTTCCCCCAAAGAGTCAAGTCCCCCAAGTTACACAGGGGTTCAGTCTCATTCCACTGATGTGAAGACTACGGTTCATATCTTCCCCCTACCTTCTCTCAGTTGCAGCCCTGTATCCACATTAGAATTGAGATCTCTGCTCATTTAGGGATCATTTTGCTTCAGTGATTTGATTTTACCCAAGACAAAAGTTTATACCTTTGGCAGCTTGTGGGGCGTTGGGTTTTCAATAAATTAATTTCAGATCCAAATTGTTCATAATGTTGCATTATGTAAACGTGACTTGGGCCAGGAGAAAGGATCTGATTGCTATCAGTTGCAGACACCGAGGTGTTGACAGTGGTTGGAACAGTCTTGCTTTGTCTGAGTAGGAATGCAGCCTCCAAAAGCTGACTGCACTGATAGGGAAGACTTGAGCACATTGTCCTTTCGTCAGGCAAATACGTGGATCTGCTCTGTAAATTGGTCCTTATCTGACTCACAGACACAGGGTTGAAAGGCGCAAACACCAGCCACCCCACACTAGGTTACCAAAAACTGCACCAGCTGGTGCTCTTTGTAGTTCCTTTAACCAGGTCTTGGTTGAAGCTGGTAGGCGAAAACATCTGGCTTGAACTTTCCCATCCTATTTGATTCTTAGAGCTGATTTTTAGATGACTTCCTCTGTTAAGTTTCCTAAGTAAAGCATTCTTTTAGCCATGAGATATGTCCAAAAGATGGCCTGTTCTGAGATTGCTTTGAAGGCTAATTTAGAAAAGCCTTGGTGAGCTTATACATTTAAAAGAAATGTTCTAATTATTCATGTTGATTTTCTCTGATTTTCGTTCTCAGTGTGCTACAGATTTCAAAATAAGTTTTAAAATTCCCACATTAGTTGGCACCACATAATCAGTGTAATAGCTAATATTTATTGTGCACCTAAAAGGTACCAGGCATCATGCTGTCCTTTCTATTTATTATCAGATTTAATTCCCTCAACACCTCCATGAGGCTATCTTGATTTTACAGAGAGGATACTGAGGCACAGAGTGATCGAGCAACATATTCAAGGTTGCACAGCCAGCGAAGCTCTGGGGCTGGGATTTGAAGTCAGCAATCTGACCCCAGCGCTATGCATCCTCGCTCAGGACACACCTGGGCATGGCTGTCTTCCCGGTAATGAGATGAGGCGGACAGGCAGGGGCTAGAACTAGAACCCTCGGAATAAGTGGAAGGGGCGGAGTCATGCCCAGCTGTAGGTAATGGCAGCAGCCAGAACCCAGGAAGTGGAGGGTATGGCCGCAGGCAATCCCAAGGAGCTGTGACCATGGGGAGGTACAATTAGGAGGAATGGGAGCAGAACACGGTGATGGAGAAGTCAGGAGTTAGTGTTACCCAGAGATCTGGAAAGGCTGGCAGCAGCAGGGGAGTTGGTTGAGGTTTCAGCTGGGTGGGTAGGGTTCAGAGGCAGGATCCACAAGTGAAGGCACTCGGTGTCACATAGTTCACCTTGATGGAGTCGGGCAAAGGAAAACATCTGGAGCCAATAACCAGAACCAGAGTCCAAAATGGAGACTAAAGGCAAAAGTCGAGCTGAAAGGTCGGGGTTAGCACCAGAGTCAAAGCCATGTGGATGATGGGGAGTCCCGACATGTGAGGCCGAAATCCCCAGATCCTCTCTGCCCAAGTGATAATTAACTCCTGGTATTGATTCAGGACAAGTCCCCCAGGCAGAACGCAAGCAGGCTGTGCCTGACACACAGCCTGTCCTGGAGCCAAAGAGAAAATCCAGGCCTGGGCGTTTCCAAAAAAAATGCCAAGTATCTGAATATTGTCTGGCAGTCTGTTAGCGGAGATGGGAAAACAGCAGACTTGGGTGTTGCAATACCACCTAGCCGCTCACTCAAATAAAACACTGTCTGCTGCCACAGTTTACAGGATATAATATTTGTTGAGAGAATGGGAATTCTACAAAGGGGCCTGTAAACTACTCGATATAATTTCCATTGCTTTGTAAAGTCTGGAAGTTGGATATGAAGTTTTTGAACTTTAGGAGTTGTTCAGGGAGAGAAAAGTCATTGTTTGTACATTTGCCAAATACTGGAAACTTGCTTTGAGTCAAGGCGGGGTTGGGGGTCCTCCTGCCCGCCTCCTGGGCCCAGATGGAGGGAGGCGTGTGCCATGTAACTTGATTTGAGGCAGCTTGTCGATAGTCAGCTGTGGGTTCTGAAATCTGGCCCACATCAGCAGAAGTGATGTCTTCTCCAGACACGCAAGCCATAGGAGATGTGAACGGGATTGAAATCAGAGCAGGGAAGGCTGTGGGGACCTTGGCACCTTCTGAAGGTATTTTTAGAATTCTTTTAACCTGAAAAAGGGAAAGTGCTACCCTTCTGGAGACCATGAAGCTGAGAATGGCTCACAGCTAAACCAGGCTAATACCTAATTTGGGGGAGGCCCCCTGGCTGCTCCCCTGGGGTCAGGGTGAAAGTGCTCTGGGAATGTGACACGTAGGGGACGGGGGATGACTGTAATCATAGCCGCCCCACCCCTTCTGTTTCGCCTGAGACTAGGACACCTACAGTGTCAGGGAAGGAAATAATTATTCTCCATATTTGTAACTGTGGTTTATAAAACACGTAGATGGATTTTATATCATTGACAGCACTGAATACACTGGTCAGGCTTATTGCCCCTCCTTTTCTGGTGAGGGTCTTGAGGTTCACGTCACATGTCCAGACAGTTGTGCAGGAGACCCTCAGCCCCTGCATCCAGACTCTCGGCCCCCACACTCAGGACGTAAGGCGAAAAATTATGTATAGTCAGAATTACCCTAAAACATAACTCACATCATCCCCCTACCCCCACCCCGAGAGCTGTGCTCGGCCAGTTGCCCTCCAAAGTTGGAAGGGGTCAGTTTCTTCAGTGGACTGCCAGCTGAGGGAGTTGACCTGCATTTAGAGGTCATATTTTAGGAAAAAAGGAGAGTTTCTTAATACCCAGCGTGCTGAGATGCACAGGCAGGAGAAGCATGCGGGGAGCTGAGGCTGCCCAGGGAGCGGCAGGCTAGACTCTCCCCTTCCACGCTCGCCTGGGGCATTGCCTTCTGAGTGGTGTGGCAGCTAACTGTTCCCGTTGTTGACTTGCTCTCTTTCTTCTCTGTGACAAATGCAGGTAGTTGAATTTGCCCCGTTTAAATGAATGTGTACACAAAGTTACTGAGCAGGCATTCCAGCCACAGCCCCCTGACTTCAAACCTGGGGCTCTTTATACCACTAACACACAGCCTCCCTTGGTCCACCGATTACTTTTAATCTGTGAAATTGACCTTCCCGTGGAGAGGCGGGAATAACAGAATAAAATGAGAAGATTCAGCCAAGGGAACCATAGTCTGCTGACCTTTCAGTAATAATAATAGTAATGGTGGCAACAACAAGTATTGAGATCTCATCTTGCGCTGTTATACATGTTTTATCTCCTCTGCTCTTTGAACAACACCCTGAGACAGGTGCTCTGATTATCCCGTTTTATAGATAAGAAAACTAAGACACAGAAAGATTGAACAAGGTCACTCAGTTTATAAGAGCTATGGGCAGGATTTGAACCCAGACCCAGGCTTCTCCCAAGTCCGTGCCCTTAACCACTTTGCTCTTCTGCCTCTTTCTCACCCTTTTCCTGACACTGAGCCGTGTGCCCACATGCCCTGTGAGGACTGAGCCCTTCAGAGCCTAGAAGGAGCAGAGCGGAGCACCTTACCCTGGGCTCTCTGGCTGGCTCTTGATCATGGACCTGGGAAGTTAGTAGCAAATAACCTTGTCTTCTGACTAAATAAAGTTCCCAAGAAGGATGACACTGATGCCAAGGGAAATCCTGGCCAGCCCCCTTCTGCCAGGGGTGGCAAATTGCTCAGACACTACACGCTGTACCCCCCAGAGGAAGCTCATCTGGATCCCTGCCTTGATTTTCCTCTTGCCAAAGCTGTTATTCCAGACGGACCTTTAAAGAGAATTAGCTCTCTGGAGCGCCACACCTTCAGTGTGATGGGCCACTGGAACCTGGTTACCGTGGTTCTATGTGTGGATGCAGCTAGCTCAGGGCACTCTCAGAAAAGAGGGCAGGAGGTTTGTTTGATCCCAGGAAAGCGGGAAGCAGGGCCCTGCGTGGCGGAGGGAAGTACACTTCCAGGCAGCCGAGGGCTGTAAATGGTACATTTAGTGAAATGGCCACCTGCTGTGCTGAGAGAGATGACACCATGGCCAGGCCAGGAGCCACTGCTCAGTGGGAAGCAGGAGATGATTGCTGCTTCCATTTAAAACATTGATCCCAGTGTCCCTTACACTTAGCTTTTCTCCCTCAGTCTCAGTCCTGATTCCTGCCCTTCCTTCTGGCTCCCAAGACCCAAGTTGTGTTGCTGGGTTTCTTCCACTGCTGGACCCCTCACATCCGGAAGTCCAGCTGCAAAATGCTTAGGAGGCCTCTCTCGGGGGAAGGAAAGGTTTGAGTTTTGCTTTCTCCAAGTTGCTGGAGCCTTACTTTCAGTAGATGTTTCCAGCACCTCTGGCATGACTATAATTTGCTGATTCCCAAAGCCACACGCAAGGGTGGTCCTTTAAGAATGACAGGTAATTTACAGAGTGATAGCTGGAAGCTGCTCTCCATCCCCAGGTCCTTTGGAGACGGGTAGATAGGACCTCTCTTATTCAGATGGGAGCTCTTGTTCAAGGTCACAGTGCTTTAGTAATGACAAAGAACAGAAGCCAGGTTACCTGATTCCCAAGCCAGCACTCCCACCATCTACATCCTGGTGCCTCCGTAAGGCATAGAGGTGCCAGAGTGGCTGCTCCACCCAAATCCCTACATCCCTATGTGAGATAGGTGTGCATGTGAGAAAAAGTAAGTGTGTGTGAGAGAGAGAGAGAGACAGGGAGAGGTGTGAGGTGTGTGTTGTGTGTGTGTTTGTATGTGTATGCGTGTGTTTGTGTGTGCATGTGTGAAGTAGGCGGGGATATTGTTCCTCAATCTCAGCCTGGGACCCAGGCCATTTTTCTTTCCCTATTTAGACTTTTGTTTAGACTCAAGTGTCGTCTGCTTGTCCCTGAGAACCTGCACAGCCTCACAGCTTTCTCTTTATCTCACTTTATATTTAACCTCATTAGCCGTTTGCGGGCCTTGCCTGGACCTGATCATAATGGCAGACACACAAGGCAAGGGGCCCTGATGTTTATCTCTGCTGTGGAGTGTCTGGTGTAGTAATTAACTTTGAGGTCTTGAATACAACAGGATATGGGGGAAAAAATCAGAAAATCCCTTGCTAATTTGCAGAAGTCTTTATAAAACAGAAACCAATTATTTGTTTATTTGTTACTAGTATAAGAAATATTTACAATATCCAATTGCATATCAAAATGTTAAGAAGAAGAACCTGGTTTTGGTGTCTAACTGCCAGGGTTGGAATCCCACTCATTGGCTGCTGCATGATCCTGGTGAGTTACTTTATCTCACAGAGCCTCAGTTTCCTCATCTGTGAAACGGGAATGATAATATGAGGGTTA